>NC_091455.1:203689333-204349333 GCF_027789765.1 Dendropsophus ebraccatus | reverse complement strand
CCCCCCCTCCCCCGGCGGCCATCATTTCCAAGATGGCCGCCGCCATCGCTGTGAACCGACTAATGTCGGTTCACAGCGATGGAGAAGTTAAAATGAATGAAAGCCCCATGCTCTCCGCCACCGGAGGTAGCGGAGAGCATGGGGCAGTCATCGGGGACCCCCCTGTTGGGTTCCGGTACAAGCGATCAGCGGTATATACTATATACCGCTGATCGCTTGTACCATGTGCATCCAGGCACTTTTTATCCCCTGTCACCATGAATGATTGGTGACAGGGGATAAAAAGTGATGTCCCCCCACCCCCCAAGTCGCCCCCCACCCCCCCTGTCACCCCCGTCCCCCAGTCCCCCCCCCTTCCCCATATACTCACCTGCTCCTGGAGCTCCTTCCTCCTCGACGTCCTGGCTGGTTATGAAGTGCGCATGCGCTTCACAACCGGCCAACTCTGAAAATTTAAAGTGACAGAGACCAATTTGGTCTCTGTCACTGAACTATGATTACTGAGATAGAAAATATCTAAGTAATCATAGTAATACAGTGAAAATGAATATGTAAAGTACAAAAAGTGACAAACATACAAAAAAATTGCAGTTTACTCCCAGATTACCCCTAACCCCTCCCCAGATTACCCGTAACCACCGCACGTTGCCCGTAACCACCACAAATTGCCAGTGACCCCCTCCCGATTGCCCGTAACCACCCCAAATTACATGTACCCACCCCAGATTACCTATAAGCACTTCAGTTTATCAGTAACAATCCCAGATTGTCTGTAACCCTTCCAGGTTGCACATAACCCCCCCAGGTTCCCCGTAATCATGCCAGATTACATGTAACCCCCCCCCCAGATTGCACGTAACCACCGCGTGTTGCCTCTGACCACACCACGATGCCTCTGACCACCGCACGTCGCCTCTGACCACCGCACGTCGCCTCTGACCACGCCACGGCGCCTCTGACCCCCTCCAGATTGCGGTGCCCATGCCAGATTACAGGTATCCACCCCAGATTGCCCGTAACCACCCCACGTTGCCCGTAACCACCCCAGATTGTCTGTAAGCACTGCAGGTTGCCCGTAACCACCCCACGTTGCCCGTATCCACCCCAGATTGTCTGTAAGCACTGCAGGTTGCCCGTAACCACCCCACGTTTCCGGTAACCATCCCAGATTGTCTGTAAGCACAGCAGATTGCCCGTAACCAGCCCACGTTGCCTGTAACCACCCCACGTTGCCGTAACCACAGCAGGTTGCCCGTGACCACCACACGTTGCCCGTAACCACCCCACGTTGCCTGTAACCACCCCAGGTTGCCGTAACCACAGCAGGTTGCCCGTGACCACCCCATGTTGTCCGTAACCACCCCAGATTACCTGTAACCACCTCAGGTTGCCCATAACCACCCCTGGTTGCCCGTAACCACCCCACATTACCTGTAATCTCATTTTTTTTTATTTTATTTTAGTAACTGCGCTATTCTAATAACCATTACTAGCTGCGGTTTTGCTCCTGTAAATTGGCGCTCCTTCCCTTCTGAGCCCTGCTGTGTGCCCATACAGTGGTTTATGCCCACATATGGGGTACCGTTGTACTCAGGAGAACCTGCGTTACAGATTTTGGGGTACATTTTCTCTCCTGTTCCTCGTCAAATTGAGAAATTTCAAACTAAACCAACATATTATTGGAAAAATTCGAGTTTTTCATTTTTACTGGCCAATTTTGAATACTTTCCTCTAATACCTGTGGGGTAAAAATGGTCACCACACCCCAAGATGAATTCTTTGAGGGGTGCACTTTCCAAAATGGGGTGACTTTTGGGGGGAATCTATTCTGCTGACACTACAGGGGCTCAGCAAACGCACCTGGCGCTCAGAAACTTCTTCAGAAAAATCTGCACTGAAAATGCTAATTGGCGCTCCTTCCCTTCTGAGCCCTGCTGTGTGCCCATGCAGTGGTTTATGCCCACATATGGGGTACCGTTCTACTCAGGAGAACCTGCTTTACATATATTGGGGTGACATTTCTCTCCTGTTCCTCGAGAAATTGAGAAATTTCAAACTAAAGGAACATATTATTGGAAAAAATCGAGTTTTTCATTTTTACTGTCTACTTTTGAATACTTTCCTCAATTACCTGTGGGGTCAAAAAGCTCACCACACCCCAAAATAAATTCTTTGAGGGGTGCACTTTCTAAAATGGGGTGACTTATTGGGAGATTTTACTCTGCAGACACTACAGGGGCTCTGCAAACGCACCTGGCGCTCGGAAACTTCTTCAGCAAAATCTGCATTGAAAAAGCTAATTGGCGCTCCTTCCCTTCTGAGCCCTCCTGTGTGCCTATGCAGTGGTTTATGCCCACATATGGGGTACCATTGTACTCAGGAGAACCTGCGTTACAAATTTTGGGGTACTTTTTTCCTCTTGTTCCTCATAAAATTGAGAAATTTCAAACTAAAAGAACATAATATTGGAAAAATTTGAGTTTTTCATTTTTACTGTCTACTTTTGAATACTTTCCTCTAATACCTGTGGGGTCAAAATGGTCACCACACACCAAGATGAATACTTTGAGGGGTGCACTTTCCAAAATGGAGTGACTTATGGCGAGATTTTACTCCGCTGGCACTACAGGGGCACTGTAAACGCACCTGGCGCTCGGAAACTTCTGCAGCAAAATCTGCATTGAAAAAGCTAATTGGCGCTCCTTCCCTTCTGAGCCCTCCTGTGTGCCCATGCAGTGGTTTACGCCCACATATGGGGTACCATTGTACTCAGGAGAACCTGCGTTACAAATTTTGGGGTACTTTTTTCCTCTTGTTCCTCGTGAAATTGAGAAATTTCAAACTAAACGAACATATTATTGGAAGAATTCGAGTTTTTCATTTTTACTGTCTTCTTTTGAATACTTTCCTGTAATACCTGTGGGGTCAAAATGGTCACCACACACCAAGATGAATTCTTTGAGGGGTGTACTTTCCAAAATGGGGTGACTTATGGGGGGTTTTCTCTCTGCTGACACTACAGGGGCACTGCAAACGCACCTGGCGCTCAGAAACTTCTTCAGCAAAATTTGCATTGGAAAAGCTAATTGGCGCTCCCTTCCTTCTGAGCCCTGCTGTGTGCCCATACAGTGGTTTACGCCCACATATGGGGTACCGTTGTACGCAAGAGAACCTGCATTACAAATTTTGGGGTGCTTTTTGTCTCATATTCCTTTTAAAAATGAGAAACTTTAATATAAACGTATATATTATTGGAAAATTAAAATTTTCAATTTTTTTACTGCCTAATAGTGAATACTTTTCTCCAGCCCCTGTAGGGTTAAAATGCTTATTATACCCCTAGATTAATTCTTTAAGGTGTGTAGTTTCCAAAATGGGGTCACTTATGGGGGTTTTCAGGATACCAGACTTCTAAATCCATTTAAAAAAAGAACTGGTCCCTAAAAAAATCAGTTTCACAAAAATGTGATAATTTGCTGATAAATTTCTAAGCCCCATAACACCCTAAAAAAGTAAAATATGTTTACCAAATTATGCCAGAATAAAGAAGACATATTGGTAATGTGACTTAGTAACTAATTTATGTGCTACGACTTTCTTTTTTTAGAAGCAGAGAATTTTAAAGTTCATAAAATGCAAATTTTTAAAATTTTTCATGATATTTTGATGTTTTTCACAAAAAACACACAAAGTAGTGACCAAATTTTGCCACTAACATAAAGTGCCATATGTCACGAAAAAACAATCTCAGAATCGCTAGCATACGTTAAAGCATCACTGAGCTATAAGAGCATAAAGTGAGACAGGTCAGATTTTGAAAAATTAGCCTGGTCATTAAGGCCCAAACTAGCTGCAGCACGAAGGGGTTAATAGTGGATTGAAAAACTGGTGCTGATGGCGGACTGCACCACCAGGATCTCTGCAGAATAGCGGCCGCACAAAACTGACGTCATTTTTCTCTGGCGCCGCTAGGGATCATGGCCGGAGTGTATACTATCTGTATGTATATATATATACTAGGTGTATACACTCCGGCTGGGATTCCCTCAGCTGCAGCACTTACGTGAGTTCCGTAGTAATCACGGCCGTTGTTGAAAATCGGCAACAATGGCCTTGATTACTACTGAACTTATGTAGTGTGAACATGGCCTTTTTTGCATAGATCTGATCTGCGGTTTTTTTTTTTTTTTTTTTTTACAGACCTCCCGGATGTATCATCCGTATCCTATGCTATTGGTAATCACAATCCACAGCGATAGAAATCTGTGCTCTAAGGTAAACCGTGATTACAGATCCCCAATTATGGACAACTTTCCAGGACGTGTGAATAAGGCCTAAACATCCATGTCCGGGCACCGTGCCATGTTGTCCGGTCTCCATAGCAACATCCATGTCCCGGGCACTGCCAGCCCCCCCTTCCCGCCCTGTGGTCCGCTCTCCCGGGCACTGCCAGCCTCCCCCTCCCGCCCTGTGGTCCGCTCTCCCGGGCACTGCCAGCCTCCCCCTCCCGCCCTGTGGTCCGCTCTCCCGGGCACTGCCAGCCTCCCCCTCCCGCCCTGTGGTCCGCTCTCCCGGGCACTGCCAGCCTCCCCTTCCCGCCCTGTGGTCCGCTCTCCCGGGGCCTCCCCCTCCCGCCCTGTGGTCCGCTCTCCCGGGCACTGCCAGCCTCCCCCTCCCCCTCCCGCCCTGTGGTCCGCTCTCCCGGGCACTGCCAGCCTCCCCCTCCCCCTCCTGCCCTGTGGTCCGCTCTCCCGGGCACTGCCAGCCTCCCCCTCCCGCCCTGTGGTCCGCTCTCCCGGGGCCTCCCCCTCCCGCCCGGGATGTAGCAGAGCCGGGGGAGGGGCTCTATTGTCGGTTATGATCTGGGAGGAAACTTTGTGAAACTTTCGCTTTCATTTCTTGGAGAAGGAAAAACGCAGCTGCGTCTTGAGGTCCCGGACTATCAGCCGCCGCCCCCGGTGCAGGGCCCAGGTGAGGGGGTGAGAGCGCCCCCCGGAGGGCGGGGAGGGGAGGAGGGGGCTCAGTATCGGCTCAGACCTCACTACCGGCCGCTTTATTGTTTACATGTGGGGCTGATTCTACAGCTAGACTCTGGGAGATGAAGGGTTAATGTAACTCCTATCAGCCAATCAGAGAGCAGCAGAGTCACTACAGGTAACGGCTGAATCCTGGTATATAACCTGTATATAGTGCCCCCTGCCCCCAAGCCTGTATATACAGTGCCCCCTGCCCCCAAGCCTGTATATACAGTGACCCCCGCCCCCCAGCCTGTATATACAGTGACCCCTGCCCCCAGCCTGTATGTACAGTGACCCCCGCCCCCCAGCCTGTATATACAGTGACCCCAGCCTGTATATACAGTGCCCCCTGCCCCCAAGCCTGTATATACAGTGACCCCCGCCCCCCAGCCTGTATATACAGTGACCCCTGCCCCCAGCCTGTATGTACAGTGACCCCCACCCCCCAGCCTGTATATACAGTGACCCCAGCCTGTATATACAGTGCCCCCTGCCCCCAAGCCTGTATATACAGTGACCCCCGCCCCCCAGCCTGTATATACAGTGACCCCCGCCCCCCAGCCTGTATATACAGTGACCCCCACCCCCCAGCCTGTATATACAGTGACCCCCGCGCCCCCAGCCTGTATGTACAGTGCCCCCTGCCCCCAAGCCTGTATATACAGTGACCCCCGCCCCCCAGCCTGTATATACAGTGACCCCTGCCCCCAGCCTGTATGTACAGTGACCCCCGCCCCCCAGCCTGTATATACAGTGACCCCAGCCTGTATATACAGTGCCCCCTGCCCCCAAGCCTGTATATACAGTGACCCCCCCCCCCCCAGCCTGTATATACAGTGACCCCCGCCCCCCAGCCTGTATATACAGTGACCCCCACCCCCCAGCCTGTATATACAGTGACCCCCGCGCCCCCAGCCTGTATGTACAGTGACCCCCGCCCCCCCAGCCTGTATGTACAGTGACCCCCGCCCCCCAGCCTGTATATACAGTGACCCCCGCCCCCCCAGCCTGTATGTACAGTGACCCCCGCCCCCCCCAGCCTGTATGTACAGTGACCCCCGCCCCCCAGCCTGTATATACAGTGACCCCCACCCCCCAGCCTTTATATACAGTGACCCCGCCCCCAGCCTGTATATACAGTGACCCCGCCTGCATATACAGTGACCCCTGCCCCCCAGCCTGTATATACAGTGCCCCTGCCCCCTAGCCTGTATTTACAGCGACCCCAGCCCCCCAGCCTGTATATACAGTGACCCCAGCTTGTGTATACAGTGACCCCTGCCCCTCCAGCCTGTATATACAGTGACCCCCCCCAGCCTGTACAGTATATACAGTGACCCCTGACCCCCCCAGCATGTGTATACAGTGACCCTTACCCCCCCAGTATATGCAGCAACCCCCGCCCCTCCAGCCTGTATATACAGCGACCCCTGCCCCCCAGCCTCTATATACAGTGACCCCTGACCCCCAGCCTCTATATACAGTGACCCCATCCGGTATATACAGTAACCCCCGCCCCCCAGCCTGTATATACAGTGACCCCTGCCCCCCTGCCTCTATATACAGTGACCCCTGACCCCCAGCCTGTATATACAGTGACCCCCGCCCCCCAGCCTGTATATACAGTGACCCCTGACCCCCAGCCTGTATATACAGTGACCCCCGCCCCCAAGCCTGTATATACAGTGACCCCTGACCCCCATCCTGTATATACAGTGTTCCCTGCCCCTCCAGCCTTCATATACAGAGCCCCCGCCCCCCAGTCTGTATATACAACGACCCCTGCCCCCACTGCCTGTGTATACATTGACACACACACACACCCTTCTCGCCTGCATATACAGCGACCCCTGCCAACCTGTATCTCCAGGTATCCGGTCTGTCTGAGGGCAGAGTGGTGGCATGGGCAGGCAGTATCTCCAGGTATCCGGCCAGGCAGTATCTCCAGGTATCCGGCCAGGCAGTATCTCCAGGTATCCGGCCAGGCAGTATCTCCAGGTATTTAGCCTGTCTGAGGGCAGAGTGGCGGCGGGGCAGGCAGTATTTCAGGTATCCGGCCTGTCTGAGGGCATAGTGGTGGTAGGGCAGGCAGTATCTCCAGGTATCCGGCCTGTCTGAGGGCAGAGTGGTGGCGGGGCAGGTAGTACCTCCAGGTGTCTGGCCTGTCTGAGGGCATAGTGGTGGCGGGGCAGGCAGTATCTCCAGGTATTTAGCCTGTCTGAGGGCATAGTGGTGGCGAGGCAGGCAGTATCTCCAGGTATCCGGCCTGTCTGAGGGCAGAGTGGCGGTGTGGCAGGCAGTATCTCCAGGTATCCGGCCTGTCTGAGGGCAGAGTGGCGGCGGGGCAGGCAGTATCTCCAGGTATCCGGCCTGTCTGAGGGCATAGTGGCGGCGGGGCAGGCAGTATCTCCAGGTATCCGGCCTGTCTGAGGGCAGAGTGGCGGTGTGGCAGGCAGTATCTCCAGGTATCCGGCCTGTCTGAGGGCAGAGTGGTGGCGGGGCAGGTAGTACCTCCAGGTGTCTGGCCTGTCTGAGGGCAGAGTGGTGGCGGGGCAGGTAGTACCTCCAGGTGTCCGGCCTGTCTGAGGGCATAGTGGTGGCGGGGCAGGCAGTATCTCCAGGTATTTAGCTTGTCTGAGGGCATAGTGGTGGTGTGGCAGGCAGTATCTCCAGGTATCCGGCCTGTCTATGGGCAGAGTGGCGGCTGGGTAGGCAGAACTTTTATCCTAAGTCATAGCCCAGCATTTTCCCATCTGTATATAGTATATATATATATATATATATATATATGTGTAGTATATAATCTAGCTCTTTCTCTGTACCAGGTGACACCCACTCTCTCATGGCTGACAGACGAGGTGTGGAGGTGTCGGGCCTCCCCACTATCCTCTATGACAGTGATATTATGAAAGATAAGCTACAGATTCACTTCATGCAACGCAAAAATGGCGGTGGATGTGACGTGGTGGTTCACTACCCCACAGAGGAGGCGGGCACGGCGCTACTGCTGTTTGAGGACGAGAAAGGTGACAAATTATCTGCTACTTGTGTAACTGAGCTGACATTGACATTACCGTCCCCTACCTTCTGCTGAACCTTTGAGGCCACATATACACGTCAGTAGTGCAGCCCCATCAACAGATAGTGATCTGTTCCGCGCTACAATATGTGCCTTTTTTTTTGCAGCACAGATCACAGCCCATACACATGTGCGGCCATTTAAGAACATTGGTCCTATGTTTTGTCGGCAACTGCGGACAGAACTATGGCCGTGTGGATAAGGCCTGAATGTCTATTATGAAAAAGGTTGATCAGACTACAGAGGGATTGTTTGTAGTCTGTCACCATGGAGACAGACATTGCTGCAGGCCTAGGGCACGGAGGCTTTAGGCCCCGCCCCATTGACCGACGCACCACCAAAATAAAATCTGTTTTTGACCATACCCGTCCCAGGAGGAAGGCAGACCCCAGGACCGGGCATGGCATGGCGACGACTAGAGACCAGTACTGGCCGTTTGGGGTGGGTGGCGGCCAGTACAGATTCTCTTTAACATAAATTTTGTTATAGTGGCGCAGAGGATTCTGGGCAGAAGGCACTCCCTGAATATAGAAGACTGTATCTACCCACTGGATGTGAGGCGCCCCCAGCCTCGCGGCTCCTCGGTAAGTGTCCATCCTCCACTCGCTGATATGTTATATGCAGGTCTTAGATAAGTGTGATGTAAGTCCAACGTTTGTCCCCAAACTGCACTAATGTGAGACTTTTGTATGGCAGAAAACTAGTGAACAAGCCATAATAACAGTATATCAGAAAGCTGCAAATCAATACAATGATCCAGCTTTATCTATTACTACGAATCTTCTTCTTTAACCCTTTGCGTCCTGTAATGCTTTTCTTTGTGTCTTCCTCTGCAGTGCTCCATGCCTGTTAGGACGTCCTTAGACCTGACATATTTCGGCAATGTCTGGGAGGTGAAGAAGCTCCTGGAGCGACACAGGCTGTCTATATATCATAATGGCAGCAACGTACTGGGCATCAAAGGGGATTTCTGTGATTTGACAAGTTGTCGTCTGGAGCTGTATAAGATCCTCAGTAGGAAAGATCCTGCAAACAAACACGGGTCATTGGAATCTACAGTGAGTAGACGTCTGCAATCTGAGAGGAGGGATGGAAGAGCAGTGCAGAGAGAAACGCAAGCCTCAGAGCTGAAATCACCATCATCCCATCCGAGCAAAAGACCTAAAGAAAGAGAAAACGTGGCACAGGACAAAGTCACAAGAGGGCATGGGAATAAACTTGGTGGCCCAACCCAACGCTCCTCCCCAAGTACAGAACATCATACGTCGTCGACAAGATCTTCCAGACCGCCAACGCCAACACGTGGCCAGAAACCCCCCGGATCACTGTCCCAGTTTTTCCACGTAGATTCTGCAATCCACACATATTTTACAACATTCAGTCAAGACAAGATTGATAACATTCTAAGACAACATAACATTGATATGAAAGAACAAAATGGTGAAGGCTTTACCAGCATCACATTGACCTCACTGGCAGCAGTGCAGCCAGAAGACTTTGAAGAGGCTTGCTCAGAAATGAAAGCACTGTATAACTATTATAATGAGCGTCTTCGGACAGAAAACATTGAGTTGCCGACCAGCTCAAGGCTTTCGAATCAAGAAATCACTGGAATGATCCAGAAGTATTTATTAAAGCTGAAGATCTGTTCAATGCCGGTGGATGATGCCACACTGTGTATTATCGGCCCCTCAGTGAAGACTCTAAACTTCTTACAGGAATGGAGAGGATCTCGTGGCCAACTGGCTAGAGATATCATAGGAGAGACTCCAGGTTTTGGCATTGCCCGTTCCCCCGCCATAGGGCTGGACAGTAAGGACTCGGCTAGAAATGACAAGAATTCAACACAACCTGGAGTGTCAGAAGGAAGCACGGGAGGACATGAGGGTGGCCATGATGCACACAGTCGAGGAAAAGAAAAGATACCTATTGAGAAACTCAGTTCAGTAGAACCTACGACAGGAAGACATCTGATATCAGAGGAGAAGGGGAGAAGAGCACCACAGGGCGTATCCCCGGCCACAGAGCACGAGACACCACCATCATCCTCATCCCCATCCCATCTAAGTAGACCACCTGAAGATAGAAGAAACATGGCACAAGATCATACGAATAATCGTGGTAGTCCAACCCAACCTTCAGCATCATCCACAACATCAGCAAGAACACCAACACACGGCCAGAAAGCCTCCACCCTCAGATCACCATCCTATTCCTTTTACATAGACCCTGCTGTCCACACATATGTAAGAACATTAAAACGAGACAAGATTGATAGCTTGCTAAGACAACATAACATTGATATGAAAGAACAAAATGGTGAAGACTTTACCAGCATCACATTGACCTCACTGGCAGCAGCACAGCCTGAAGACCATGAAAAGGCTTGCTTAGCGATAAAAGATAGATATAGCTATTATTATAATCATCTTCAGCTAGAAACCATTGAGCTTCCAACTGACTTGAATCAAGAAATCATCAGAACCATACCAAGATATTTACTAGAGCATGAGATCTGTTTATTGTCAGTGGACACAAACACGCTGTATGTTATCGGTCCTCGAAAGGAAGTTCAAAAGTTTAAACAGTGTTGGGGAGGGTTTGGCAGCACCCGTTCCCCCGCCATAGGGCTGGGCAGTAAGGACTCAACACAACCTGGAGTGTCAGATAGAAGGGCCAGAGGGCATGAGGGTGGCCATGATGCCCATAGTCGAGGAAAAGAGAAGATTTCTATGGAGAAACTCGGTTCAGTGGAATCTACGGCAGGAAGACACCTGATATCAGAGGAGAATAGGAGAAGAGCACCGCAGGGCGTAACCCGGCCACAGAGCAGGAGACACCACCATCATCCTCCTCATCACCATCCCATCTAAGTAGACCACCTGAAGATAGGAGACACATGGCTCAAGATCATATGAATAATCTTGGTAGTCCAACGCAACCTTCCTTCCCAAGCACAGGTCCTCATACGTCATCATCCACAACATCAGCAAGAACACCAACACACGGCCAGAAAGCCTCCACCCTCAAATCACCATCCTATTCCTTCTCCGTAGACCCTGCAGTCCACACATATGTAAGAACATTCAGACAAGAGTTGATTGAGGAACTTCTAAAACATCACAAATTTCATATGAAAGAACAAAATGGTGAGGGCTTTACCAGCATCACATTGACCTCACTGGCACCAGTGAAGCCAGAAGACTTTGAAGAGGCTTGCTCAGAAATAAAAAATACCTATAACTATTATGATAATCACCTTCAGAAAGAAACCATTGAGTTCCCAACCAGCCTGAGTAAAAAAACCACCAGAATTATAAAAATATCTTTACTAGAGCTTAAGATCTGTTTATTGTCAGTGAACGGCAACGCGCTGAATGTTATCGGCCTATTGGAAGGAGTTCTACGGTTTAAGCAGAGGTGGAGGGGAACTTCAGGTTCTGGCAGCGCCCGTTCCCCAACCATAGGGATGGACAGTAAGAACTTAGCTAGAAATAGCAAGAACTCAACACAACCTGGGGCGTCTGATGGAAGGACGAGAGGACGCGAGGGTGTCAGTGATGTCCATGAAAGCAAAAGATACCCTCTGCAACAAGGACCAGGCTCTACTAGAGGGAAACCCCCTGCCAATCACATGAGAGAACGCTGGAAATGACAGCTTCTAATATCATCAGGGCCAGTGACAACAGCCAGACTGCTGAAGCTTATTGGCCCCCTAGGTAGTACTGGGCCCCTATCCACATACAGCAGTACCTTCATTTATCACATTTTATATCTATAAGGACTCGGCAGAGATGAATTTGTCATTGAATTTCTAACTTGCAGTCCTATGTAACAGTTATATTTAGCACCATGTTACCTTACATAGGACTGCAAGCGACACTTAGCACGATCTTTACCAGTGTGTTTTACCTGAGATGTTACATAGGGCTGCAGGCACTGACATTATGCAAAAGAAACTGACAAATGATTGATTCTATTTAGTTATGAAATAGTTAAAATGATTAAATCAGTGAATATTTTAGCGTCTCATTCATTGACTTCTGTTATAGATAAATTATTACACCATCATTCTTAGGCCTCGTTCACATCACGTTTTGGCCTCCCGTCATCTGTATATGGCAGGAGGACTCCTATACCTGGGATAGAAGGCTGCAATATATCCCACTGTAAAGGCTTACAGAAGGGAGGCCCTGGGGGAACCTCTGATGATGTCACTGACCATATATGGACAGTGACATCATCAGAGCTTCTTCAGGGAAAGCCATGTCATGGTGCAAAACAACACATGGTCACAATTTTTGGTGCAAAGCCCGGACTTGTGCTATTCTGAGATGTAAGTGCCAAGTGGGTGGAGCTTAGTGTACAGGAAGCAGTTTCATATGAAGGGGGCGTGGCTGTCTGACTACAGAGGTGATGTAATGCTGATTTACAGGTGGCCTTACACTCATCTGGATTTATCAGAAGACATAGGTCTGTGATCGGACACTGCTGAGGGTTTACTTATACCAGTACCAGTCATCGTGCAGGTTTTTCCGATCAGTATGCAGTTACTCCTGCTGCCAGAAGATCTGGTAACTATGGATACGTCCATGTTGGTTGTGCATGAGCCCTATTCTAACTCAATAAGGCTAGTGTATAGAAGTCACCCGGCGTGGACGTTGCCATGGTTACCAGATCAGACCAGCATTTCTAGTAAATACTCCTCAGTGTTAATCTATGAGTGGTGTTGAGTGGACATCCCGAAAGTGTTGGCATTCATCTCCCAGCTTGTGGAGAAGTTGGATGCCACCCCAGGAAGTCCTAAAAAACATGGATACTGCTCTAGGCCATAGGCTGTATTCATGCTTACATGGCAGCCCTAGGGCGACATTGAACTTTTCCAGACACTGGGAAGAGATTTATCAAACATGGTGTAAAGTGATACTGGCCCAGTTGCCCCTAGCAACCAATCAGATTCCACCTTACATTCCTCACAGACTCTTTGGAAAATGAAAGACATAATCTGATTGGTTGCTAGGGGCAACTGAGCCACCATGTTTGATAAATCTCCCCCCGAGAGTTGAAAGCCGAATCCGGTCACTTTCGGGACGTCCGCTCAAGACTGCTATGAGAGGTTTACAGAACATCACAATTTTGTATCATGCAGTTCGGGCCTTGCAGACAATCCAACATTGTGAATAGTCTCCATCACTGTCAGCAAGCGGACATGGGGAATACTGAAGAATTTAAATGACAGAACAGTCATTGTACAATGATTATATATCATCAGATCAGATGTGAACACCTGCAAGGAGGAAGTCAAGGAACCTGAAAGCTCCTGAGCCGTGTAACGTCAGGAAGTGGCGAATACAAAAAACAGATTTAGCAACTCAGATCTCTGCGCAGAGAGGAAATGGTGTCACCCGTACGATATACAGTGCTATAGAGCGATTCCCAGAAATAAGAGCTGTGCATTATGGGTACACTAAAATGGTTTCATCATTTGGCATTGTATAAAAGCTGCAGACAGGATATAGAGGCTGTCTGATCACATGTAATATCAATGATGTCATACAGGAGGCGGGGCTGTGACTACCTCTCAGACATCATATATGCAGTGGGGAAAATAAATATTTGTTACACTGCTGATTTTGCAGTTTTTCCCACTTACAAGGATGGAGTGGTGTGTAATTTTTATCATAGGTAAACGTCACTTGTGAGAGACAGGCCACTCCAGGACCTGGAAATGCTTCTTCTCCCTAGTTGCCCTGGCTGTGTGCTTTTTCGGGTCATTGTTATGCTAGAAGACCCAGTCACCACCCATCTTACCAAGGGAAGGAGGTTGTTGGCCAAAATCTCGCATGACATATTCCCATCCATCCTCTGTTGAATACGGTGAAGTCATTCTGTCCCCTTTACAGAAAATCACCCCCAAAGTATGATGTTTCCACCCCCATGATACTGTATTCTTGGGGTTGTACTCATCCTTGTGTGCCCTGCAGGATTATAATCCAAGGTGGCGTAGTGTATTACTAGCGGTAATCTTTTAGACTGTGGTCCCAGCTCTCTTCAGGTCATTGACCAGGGCCTCCCATGTAGTTCTGGGCTGATACCTAACCTTTTTCAGAATCATCCTTACCCCCATAAGGTGAGATCTTGCATGGAGCCCCAGGCCGAGGAAGATTGACAGTCATCTTGGGTTTCATCAATTTTCTAATAATTGCACCGACAGTTGTTGTCTTCTCACCAAGCTGCTTGCCTATTGTCCTATAGCCCATGCCAGCCTTGTGCAGGTTGATAGTATTGTCCTTGGTGTCCTTAGACAACTCTTTGGTCTTTGACATGATGGAGAGGTTGGAGTGTGATTGATTGATTGATTAATTAATTGATTGATTGAGTGGACAGTTTTTTTTGTTTTTTTTTTACAGGTAACAAGTTCAAACAAGTGCAATTAATCCAGGTAATGGAGTACAGCGTAGGAGGAGCTTCTCAAAGAAAAACTTAGAGAGATCGTTTACACAGAGAGATTTATCTGACAGATTTTTGAAGCCAAAGCCAGGAACAGACTATAAACAAAGAACAGGTCCTAAAAGAAAAGACTGAGATTTCTCCTCTTTTTTTAGATCCATTCCTGGCTTTGGCTTTCAAAATCTGTCAGATAAATCTCTCTGTGTAAACGCACCATAATTCTTGCTGGTTGGTCAATGATCAAATACTCATTGCATACAATAAAATGCCATTAAAATTACAAATGCAAATAAATTAATTATTTAAAAATCATACAGTGTGATTTTCTGCAATATTTTATAGGTTCTGCCTCAGGTGCAGTGTACCTACGATATAAATTGCACCTCTACATTCTCTGTATCTGGGAAAACTTGCAAAATCAGCAGTGTATCAAATCCTTATTTTCCTCACTGTAGGGGCAGGTTGTCGGCAGTAATGGATGAATAAGTTGATCACATATGCTTATAGTATGTCAGTGATATAAACAAGTTCTTAGACCATAATGCCATAAATACATATGTATAGAATGTATCCATCTATTCCCCTTTCCTTCATCCATCCCCTCCATGGTTGAACTTGATGGACATGTGTCTTTTTTAACCTTAATATGTAACTATGTCATACAGGGGGCGGGGCTGTGACTACCTCTCAGACATGCTATACAGGCTGGTTGTCAGCAGTAATGGATGAATAGCTGTCCCTGTAGTATTAGTTGTTTGGATCTCATGTCTGACTAGTGAAGTCATACAGGGGACAGGGCTGTGACTACTTCTCAGACATCATATATACAGGCTGGTTGTCAGTCTGGGGTTATCACAATCCATAAAAATTATTTTTATTAACAAAATATTGAAAACCAACTCTAGGATCTGTCAGGTTAGGTTTGCGGTAATATGTATATACGCTGTAGGCCAGGACCACCATCTTGACATTTTCTATGGGCCACATCTCCTCTATGTACAGCCCTTAAATATACCTCAAATTATGAAACTTACATTGTGACAGAAATTACATTAATATTACTCACTGGGATCATGGAATATAGATCACTGGGATAACATCATTACTATAAATCACTGGGATGACATCATAGATCACTGGGATAACATCATTACTATAAATCACTGGGATGACATCATCATTGTAGATCACTGGGATGACATCATTACTATAGATCACTGGGATGACATCATTACTATAAATCACTGGGAGGACATCATAGATCATTGGGATGACATCATCACTAGATCACTTAGATAACATCATTACTATAAATCACTGGGATGACATCACTATAGATCACTGGGATAACATCATTACTATAAATCACTGGGATGACATCACTATAGATCACTGGGATAACATCATTACTATAAATCACTGGGATGACATCACTATAGATCACTGGGATAACATCATTACTATAAATCACTGGGATGACATAGATCACTGGGATGACATCATTATATAGATCACTGGGATTAAATTATTACTATAATCACTGGAATGACATCATTATCATATAGGTGACTGGGATTACATCATCATTGGTCACTGGGATGACATCATCACTAGATCACTTAGATAACATCATTACTATTAATCACTGGGATGACATCATCACTATAGATCACTGGGATAACATCATTACTATAAATCACTGGGATGACATCATAGATCACTGGGATGACATCATTATATAGATCACTGGGATTAAATTATTACTATAATCACTTGGATGACATCATCATCATATATGTGACTGGGATTACATCATTGTTATAGATGACTGGGATGACATCATCACTATAGATCACTGGGATGACATCATCGTTATAGATCACTGGGATTATTGGTTTTAGTTCAGCATTACAGATTACTTCATATTCCGGCATCCTCCATGATCACTGATGTTGGATTCGGGGAGTTTTCCTCTATACAATATATACGTTTATACTATTTCTTCCTATTTCTTGATGTTCCCCTTTAGCCGGCGCCAGTGATCAGTGACCAAGGATTGGCGGCAGTAGTCATGTAGAGATGATGACATCACCATTGACATGGCTCATGCCTTTACCCGCAGTCAGGACAGCCAGCTGTGGTCTCATTTGCTCACATTCATTGTCGTCTCTCCACCACCGGCACAGTCATCACTTCACTTCCTTTCAATGGTCCCCGCCTGAAACCGCACCAGGAAGTCACAGACCGGCTCTCGCCTTTGCTCAGTCTTCCTGTGCACTTGTAGATTTTACTCTGGTCCTTCGCTTTGTCTTATTCTCCAAACCAGGTAGAGCGCCCCTTCCTGGCGGGATGGCGGAGCAGGAGAGCTTGGAATATGGGAAGGCGGACTTTGTTCTCTTGGATAATGTGACCATGGAGGACTTTATGGCAAATCTGAAGCTCAGGTAAGTGAAAGGGAATCTCCTCTCGGAAACTGTCAAAGAAGAACTCCATCTAAGTGACTGATCCATAAATGGGGACTGTAAAATCAAAGCCCTATCTCAAAGCCCTAGGCTCAAAGATCCTCAAGGTGGCATCTGCCCCATATGACGTGTTCTACTCAGATGGTAAATTTGAGTGGAATTCCCCTTTAACATGTAAAATAAGGTACTACTGGTGTAAGATGTGATGCGCTCAGTATCAGTTCCCATGTCTGGGGTCAATGGAAAACCCTCTTGGACTGGACAGCGCTTGCAGTTGGGTAGGGGGCAGAGCGGGCCCAGAGCAAAATCTAGACCAGCCCCCCCCCCTCCCCACCATGTGCAGTTCATAATGTTTTTTTATGTGAAAATTAAGTCCTATATATATAATTATCTTGTCCTATGTATCCATTATGAGAAATGAGAAATTCATTACATGTGATGTTTTACAGCGTAGACAGAATGTGGGCGGATAATGAATTGCTCATCTTCAGAGACCACAATACCCTGAGCACCTAGATGTAGAGACACACCCAGGACCGAGCCATAGGGGATCACAGTAAGAGAAGCATAGCTAAGAGTGTCAGGGTCACCTGTACTGATCCTGAGTTCCATCCTGTATTATACTCCAGAGCTGCACTCACTATTCTGCTGGTGTGGTCACAGTGTACATACATCACATTACTTATCCTGTACTGATCCTGAGTTCCATCCTGTATTATACTCCAGAGCTGCACTCACTATTCTGCTGGTGGGGTCACAGTGTACATACATCACATTACTTATCCTGTACTGATCCTGAGTTCCATCCTGTATTATACTCCAGAGCTGCACTTACTATTCTGCTGGTGGGGTCACAGTGTACATACATTACATTACTTATTCTGTACTGACCCTGAGTTACACCCAACTATTCTACTAATGGAGTAACTAGAACTAACTTCCCCATGCATTTTAGGTGCTTGATTTACATGTTAAAGTGGTACTGTGCAGTGTCCATGTATAGAGAATTAGCAGATACTGAGGATTACACCAAAGTTCCAGGAATGCAGGCCCCACTTTGTGGGTGAAGCTAACCATCGGAGGACCCATAAGGAAACCTAGTGCATTGCAGCAGAGTTCTCGGCTTTAATTGCTCTTACCTAACTGCTGTCTTGGAATCCTGTCGAGTAATCAGGATGAGAAGAGGACAGCCGCCCGGCATGGATAGGATTCCTGTTTTCCCTGTCTACAGTAGCCTCACCACAGGAGACACTGGCCTAACATAGCTAGGACTGAGGATACTGGAAGAAAAAGATAGTCTCTGATTAGAAAGTTCCCACATATGAGTCCTGGCCTCTAGGCCCTTCTCTGGAAAAGTACTGCAGCAGGAACTCAATCTCTTTGCTCTCTCTCTAACTGAATACTGCATAAAATTGGCCCAAACCTCTTCCACTTAAACATAAATACCCCTCAGGGAGCAAAGTACAATATCAGCCCAGAATATATATACAGTATATACAATGGCGGATTATAATGTGGGCGGTTTGGGCGGCCGCCCGGGGCCCAAGGCTCCGGGGGGGCCCGCGCCGCCCACATTAAGATCTTGCATAGCAGCGCCAGCAGCACATCACTTTCGGGGCCCAATGGGCCCCCGAGTGATGTTCTGCTGTGGCGCGCTGTTGTCGGAGTCCGCCGCGGCACCGCCCCCTCTCTCCTTGCCGTCTTTGCGGTGCCCGTACTTCTCTCCTGGCGGCGTGATGACGTCACATCCTGCGCGCCGCCAAGCAGAGAAGTTCGGGCACCGCGGGGCTGCACTGTGAGCTTCCGGCCTGCTCTCTCTGCCGGAAGCTCACCCTGGCTCCCTGCCGCCCGAATATACCCCTTGCCACCCGGCTGTACCCCTTGCCCCTTAGCTGCTCTCCATGCCGCCCCATCTTCTCCCCCTGCTGCTACCCCCATCATCTTCTCCCCTGCTGCTACCCCCATCATCTTCTCCCCCTGCTGCTACCCCCATCATCTTCTCCCCCTGCTGCTACCCCCATCATCTTCTCCCCCTGCTGCTACCCCCATCATCTTCTCCCCCTGCTGATACCCCCATCATCTTCTCCCCCTGCTGATACCCCCATCATCTTCTCCCCCTGCTGCTACCCCATCATCTTCTCTCCCTGCTGATACCCCCATCATCTTCTTCCCCTGCTGCCACCCCCATCATCTTCTCCCCCTGCTGCCACCCCCATCATCTTCTCCCCCTTCTGCTACCCCCATCATCTTCTCCTCCTGCTGATACCCCCATCATCTTCTCCCCCTTCTGCTACCCCCATCATCTTCTCCCCCTGCTGATACCCCCATCATCTTCTCCCCCTGCTGATACCCCCATCATCTTCTCCCCCTGCTGCTACCCCATCATCTTCTCCCCCTGCTGATACCCCCATCATCTTCTCCCTCTGCTGCTACCCCCATCATCTTCTCCCCCTGCTGCCACCCCCATCATCTTCTCCCCCTGCTGCTACCCCCATCATCTTCTCCCCCTGCTGATACCCCCATTATCTCCCCCTGTTGCCACCCCCATCATCTTCTCCCCCTGCTGCTACCCCCATCATCTCCCCCTGCTGCCACCCCCATCATCTTCTCCCCCTGCTGCTACCCCCATCATCTTCTCCCCCTGCTGATACCCCCATCATCTTCTCCCCCTGCTGCTACCCCCATCATCTTCTCCCCCTGCTGCCACCCACATCATCTTCTCCCCCTGCTGATACCCCCATCATCTTCTCCCCCTGCTGCTACCCCCATCATCTCCCCCTGCTGCCACCCCCATCATCTTCTCCCCCTGCTGCTACCCCCATCATCTTCTCCCCCTGCTGCCACCCCCATCATCTTCTCCCCCTGCTGCTACCCCCATCATCTTCTCCCCCTGCTGCCACCCCCATCATCTTCTCCCCTGCTGCCACCCCCATCATCTTCTCCCCCTGCTGATACCCCCATCATCTTCTCCCCCTGCTGCTACCCCCATCATCTTCTCCCCCTGCTGCTACCCCCATCATCTTCTCCCCCTGCTGCTACCCCCATCATCTTCTCCCCCTGCTGCTACCCCCATCATCTTCTCCCCCTGCTGCTAACCCCATCATCTTCTCCCCCTGCTGCCACCCCCATCATCTTCTCCCCCTGCTGCCACCCCCATCATCTTCTCCCCCTGCTGCCACCCCCATCATCTTCTACTCCTGCTGCTACCCCCATCATCTTCTCCCCCTGCTGCCACCCCCATCATCTTCTCCCCCTGCTGCCACCCCCATCATCTTCTCCCCCTGCTGCTACCCTTCATCATCTGCTGCCACCCCCATCATCTTCTCCCCCTGCTGCTACCCTTCATCATCTTCTCCCCCTGCTGCTACCCTTCATCATCTTCTCCTCCTGCTGCCACCCCCATCATCTTCTCCCCCTGCTGCTACCCCCATCATCTTTTCCCCCTGCTGCTACCCTTCATCATCTTCTCCTCCCGCTGCTACCCTTCATCATCTTCTCCTCCCGCTGCCACCCCCATCATCTTTTCCCCCTGCTGCTACCCCCATCATCTTCTCCCCCTGCTGCTACCCCCATCATGTTCACCCCCTGCTGCTTCCCTGCCTTCCCAGCTTCCCCCCCCCCTCCCCGGCCTCATTTGCCCCAGCTTCTCCCCCTGTCGCCCCAGCTGCCTCCCTTCCCCAGTCACCCCCAGCTCCCCGCCTGCAGTTGAGTTGGGGCCGGAGAAGTCTTCATGATGCTGCGCCAAATAGAGAGGAAAGGAAAAAGTGAGCGACGGCAATCGGAGAAGACGTCACCTGTGAGTCATTAGTAACTGCACTGTAATCACTTATAGGCTGGGCTCACACACAGTATATTTCAGTCAGTATTGTGGTCCTCATAGCAACCAAAACCAGGAGTGGATAGAAAACACAGAAAGGCTCTGTTCACACAATGTTGTAATTGAGTGGATGGCCGCCATTTAATGGCAAATATTTGCTGTTATTTTAAAACAATGGCTGTTATATTGAAATAATGGACGTTATTTACTGTTATATGACGGCCATCCACTCAATTACAACATTGTGTCAACAGATCCTTTCTGTGTTTTCCATCCACTCCTGGTTTTGGTTGCTATGAGGACCTGACATGAGGACCAAATACTGCCTGAAATATACATAGTGTGAACCCAGCCCTATAGTGTGCAGAGCCTGTGTACCATTGGGGTCTAAATGGGTCAGTGTTTTGTTTGCGGTAGTGTACTGACACAGCCCCGGGGTCACTACAGTACACTAGCGAAAACTTTTAAACTAGAACCCAACTACAACTGCAGGCACTACAACTCCCAGCATATTATGAGGGCTGCAGACTGTCAGTACATGCTGGGAGTTGTAGTGCATGTAGCTGTTGTAGTTTGGTCCTAGGTGCATCATACACTGGATTCTTTGTGGCATATAAGAATACATAGATCTGTGGGGGCTCAGTGCAGGGAAGTGACCCCAGAACATCACTAATAGGGGATAGAACAAAAACACCCCCCCTATCCCCTATTAGTGATGTTCTGGGGTCACTTCTATATACTGATCCCCCTCAGACCTATGTATTCTTATATACCCCACACAGCCTGCTGGGGTGGCTGGGGGGGGGGCCCAGGTTGGGTGGACAGCCCGGGGCCCAGGGTACATTTAATCCGCCACTGAGTATATATATATATATATATATATATATATATATATATATATATATATATATATATGTATTGAGGATTAAACCCAGCATACAGGACAGGAGAAGTGGTACTGTGCACTGCCCATATATATACAGAATAAGAGCAGATACTGAGGATTACACCCAGTATACAGGACAGGAGAAGTGGTACTGTGCAGTGTCCATATATACAGAATAAGAGCAGATACTGAGGATTACACCCAGTATACAGGACAGGAGAAGTGGTACTGTGCAGTGTCCATATATACAGAATAAGAGCAGATACTGAGGATTACACCCAGCATACAGGACAGGAGAAGTGGTACTGTGCACTGTCCATATATACAGAATAAGAGCAGATACTGAGGATTACACTAAGTATACAGGACAGGAGAAGTGGTACTGTGCAGTGTCCATATATACAGAATAGGAGCAGATACTGAGGATTACACTAAGTATACAGGACAGGAGAAGTGGTACTGTGCACTGTATATATACTGAGGATTACACCCAGCATACAGGACAGGAGCAGTTGTACTGTGCAGTGTCCATCATTACATCTCACATCTTCCTGCAGTGTGTGGGTGTTAAGAAGCAGGAAGCTTGGGACTGTGTGATAGTGCTGTGTCTGTGCCCGCTGGGTGTTATCGGTGAGACCACCACACAGACTCCACCAGATGAGCGCAGTATAATGCTATCTCCCTGTCACTGATATATGATGACGAACGTAAATATTGTGTGGAAAATACTGTGCATGACGGGCTTAGATACACCAACTCGACAGACGGTATCACACCTAATAGTTTAGATACACAAATACATGGTCAATAGAGAAAATGGCGACCTGTGGCAACAAACCATCATGGAATTAGATACAGCAGATAAGTGGACAGTATCACACATGATATGATTAGATACATTGGTTCAGCAGTATCACACATAAGAGGCTTAGATACTCTGCCACAGCAGCATTATTGCAGTAAACCCAAAAGCTGACAATCTTTTTCCCCGCAGGTTTGGGTGCGGCCGGATCTACACATACATTGGGGAAGTTGTCGTGTCTGTGAACCCTTATAAGAACATGGATCTATATGGGAAAGAAATGATTGAATATTACCGGGGAAGAGAACTGTATGAGAGACCCCCACATCTCTACGCCATCGCAGATGCAGCATATAAGGCCATGAAGCGCAGAGCCAAGGACACGTGTATCGTTATATCAGGTGGGGGTCATTCACTGCTTAAATCTGAATGAAGCCTCAACCAAATGCTAATGTAAACTAAATCGCTGATTCCCTAATCGGTAGACTGAACCCTGAGACTTCTATAGAATGTATAATGACAGTGCCCTGAAAAAGTCTACAAATCTCCTGCCTGCTCATTCTGTGTCTATACTGCCACCACTGGCCAAATAGAGTACTGCAGCAATTCTTATATGTAGCGTATTGTGTTTTTGTTCCTCCCACAGGAGAAAGCGGAGCAGGGAAGACTGAAGCCAGCAAGTACATCATGCAGTACATTGCGGCTATAACCAACCCCACACAACGAGAGGAGGTGGAAAGGTGAGTGAGGAATCATGTTTGGGGGGGGGGGGGTTCTACACAACGGCAAGATTATTAGAAGCCGCCGAGCAAGGACCAACTCAACCCTCCTAATTTTTCTTAGAAAGGCATTAGTAACTTTAGTTCTGCCAATAAAGTGTGTATAAAATAGTGCCATGTAGTGCCCATATGACGGTACAGTATAATACTGCTATATAGTAAGTATAGTATATATAGTATAGTATAGTAAGAAACTGTTCAGTATAACAGAGTTTCCTCAAGAGCTAAGAACATTCAGCTAATCATGAAGGTTGTGGGACTGAGAAATTGCAGCAGACACTACTATAACAACTGCTATAAGAGTAGCCTGCAGCTTCTGGGCTTCATACTAAGCAGACTGTCAGGCGTGGTTGTACATCCCATCACGGTCCCATCATCATCTTCCTTTGTGGTAGAAATGACCATAATACAATGACCACTTAAAGACGCAGGTTAGTGTTATCTCCATGTCTGATCATTCCTAGGGTGAAGAACGTTCTTCTTAAATCCAACTGTGTCCTTGAAGCCTTCGGAAACGCCAAAACCAACCGAAATGACAACTCTAGTAGATTCGGTAAATACATGGACATCAACTTTGACTTCAAGGGAGACCCAACTGGTGGCCACATCAATAACTATCTCCTGGAGAAGGTGAGAGGAGTCCTGACCCCACAAACTTACATACATAGAGTCTCCATCTTGGCGTAGACCAGGCACTAAAAGTAATGTCTTCTTATTCCAGTCTCGGGTTCTGAAGCAGCAGCCGGGGGAGAGGAACTTCCACTCGTTCTACCAGGTGTGTGGACTGTGGGGAGATGCTTCAGGGAAGGGGACAATATGATATGAAGTTGTGTCCACAGGAGGGGAAGAGACTGGTCATGGCCGTCATCCATCATGGGTCAGGACACTGAGGCCTCCATATAAAATATAACATTTGCACATACATATTACATGTGACTGCCAGGTTTGCCCTCATCTAATCGGAGACGGGGCAGTTCTTGTACCAGGACCCTCTATATTCTCCATCTGGGCCCTGCCATCAGTGTGCCCTATAATACGTGTCTCTCAGTGTCGCCACCTGCTGTCATCTCTGATGCCTCCTCTATATCTGCTGTGAGAATAATCTTCTTATGAAAATCTTTCTCCTGTCAGCTCCTCCTGGGGGCCCCTGAAGCATTGCTGAGCTCGTACCACCTGCAGAGGGACCCCACATTATACGTCTTCACCAAAGAGGGCGCTAACAACAACGTAAGTTTCCAATCCCACAAAAATTATTCCTATTGATTATTGAATGAGAGAGCTAGGGACCCTGTGCGTCTGTGGTCTCCTACAGATATCCTTATTGTTTCTATAGAATGTATATATAGGGTTGCTGTGACTGAACAAGAAACATAGGATTATCTCCAGCCAAACCAGAGTCTTCTCCACCTGTCCTAACAGCCATAAGGGCATGGTGGGAGTTGTTGTTTTGCAATAACTGGAGAGCCAAAGATTAAGGACAATGTTTTAGGGCCCTATTTCACCGGACAAATATCGTTCAGATTATTGTTAAATTGTTCGAATCTAAACGATAATCGTTCCCTTGAAATGCAGTTAACGATTAACGACCGAACGAGAAATCATTAATCGCTTTATAAAGGCCCTATTCCATGGAACGATTATCGTAAGTATTCGGCCGATATCGGCCGCTACGGACGATAATCGTCCCGTGGAATCGTTCATGTCGGCTGATCGTTGCAGTCGCTTGTTTTGCGACATGTTGAAAAACAAGCGACTGATACAGCAACGATCTGCTGCCGTCGCTCCGTTGAATAGTAGCATCGGCAGCAGACGCTGCTGTATCCTATGGACTGCCCGGACGATCAGCGATCACCCGGGCAGCCCCCCCCCGCAGCTCCCCGCCGCCCCTCCCGCACTCACTCGCTTGCTGCAGCCGCGTTGAATAGCGGCGGCAGCGAGCGGGGAACGAGGAGAAAACAAGCGCTGAGAGCGCTCGTTTGCTCCTCTAGACGGCCAGTGGAATAGGGCCTTAAGACCTGGACCTATTTTTATCGTTGCTCGTTCGCAAAACGTTCGCAAATCGTTCGCATTGAATAAGACGTCGTTCGGTCGTTCACAGTAGATACGAACGCAATAGCGAAGAAATAGCGAAGAAAAAAACTATCGTAAATACGATCATAAGTAACGATTATCGTTCCATGGAAATGAGTGAACGTTTTCAGGTCTTTCGCAATAACGGTTGTTTGAGATCGTTAATCGTTAACGATTATGCGAACGATAATCGTCCGGTGGAATAGGGCCCTGATGCATCTATATGGATGTGCAGCCAGGCATCATGGCCCTAACACGTATAAACTTGTGCCCATTTCACCCAGTATCACATCCTTGTTTACATAGACCCCTGTAGTTGCAGTACAGCACATTGCCCTGCAGATGGCACTCTCACTACACCTTCCCACCTCACACATCTGCAGGGCCTGATGACTTTTGCCATTACATTGTATTTGTGGTAATTGGTAAACATTATAAAAAAAAAAAAAGGCGATTGCAGCATTAAACGTCTTCATGTAAACAACCAGGGATTGTGATAATGCAGAGAGATGGAGCGAGACCACCTGTGTCATGTATGGGGGTCCAGATGACAGCACCTGAAGGGATACACAGGGGAGATCACCCGCCATCTCCTGAGTGTTCACTATACAGCTGCTGGGGGCTATGGGGGGCATCTGTGACATGTCAGCACTATAGAAATCATAATCAGTATACAGAATAATATTATACACCCTCCCTCCCAATCACACACTGGGCTCAGGTTATACTACATTACCTCCAATAAGACGCTAGACTCTACATAGATGAGAAAGGACCTGTTCATCCAACTGTTACACTCTTATTCCTCTACACAACCCATAGGGGGCACTATACCATTCTAGTTATACAATAATTATTAGACCCCCATCTAGTAGCACCATGGACATCCTTTAGTCTTAGTCTTAAGAACTGCAGCAAAGAGTCACAGATCCCATTAGGCTATGAAATGAATTTGCACGAATATTGGCCCATGCAGACGGGAATTAGGAAATACTCCTAGTAATGTTGCTGGTGCCAATCTATGACTTTACTACCCTTGTGGATGGTGCAATGTCCTGACTGTCTTCACCTGCCATAGGGGAAACAGCTGCCATCACATAGGAATTAACTTTATCCATCTGACCATTTGTATTCCAATGTAGCATTTATTAGACGTTACTGTAGTTCTTTATTACTATTGCTCTAGGTATCACTGACTTATGCTCTGCATTTTTTATTTATTTATTTTTTTATCCAATACATTGAATGTATGTCTGCAATGTTACCTGGTGCCACTAGATGTCGCTGTGCATCCGAGTATATAAGAGCAGCGAAACAGGAAGTGAGGCAGTGTGTGGCTGAGGCCACATGAGGACCACATGTATTACCCTGTGTTCCTCCATTCATTGCTGGAGTAAAGTTATGTTTAACCTGCCTGGTAGTGCCACCCTTCACATACCACAGAGAAGCTGCTCCACCATTTGGCTTTACACAAGGGTTTAGCTTACAGTATTAAGCTAACGGGACTTGGAGAACATGTAGCAGTCGGGGTATGATGGGGGTTGTAGTTTGAAGCAGGTTGGTGAAAATTGCTCTAGGTTGTTTAGTAACAGAGCTGGATAGTTCTAGACTCAATTCTCTTTCGCTCCAGCTCCTCAGAGATACAGCTACATACACTGCAGAGAGGTAGAGGAGACCATGAGCCTCCTGCCTCAGTGATGCCCCTTCTGTCACTGTAGATAGCAACACTTTATCTTGTCAGGGCGGGTAGTATCCCTGGCTGACCCCACCATGGATTACTCTGGCAGTAATAGACCATAGAGCTGTCGGAGACTCCTTGTCGTCCCATCGCAGGCTCTTAGCCGCTGTATCTTCTCTGATGCAGATAATAATATTGTGCAATTCATGAATAATGAAATAATCTCCGCAGTCGTCTCCCCCGAGTTCAGGAGTTCAGAGAGATGAGATTTTTACATTGAGTTTTCTTGTATGTGATTTTCCATTGGAAATGGTGGGGGTCTGTCTGTCTGATGGGAGTCTGTCTGCTGCTGTACAGCAGGGTCAGGGAATCATACGCTGAGAGTTCGGGTTTATATAACAGGTTCGCTCAACACTACTTGTGAAGAACCCAGCTAGACAATACATTGTAGACACCTATAAAGCATTCTTATAAAGGATAATATCTGCAGCAAGTCCTCCTACTAGGTAACGTGTATGTTGTGGTGGATTCACCGTTGACAATCCATGGTGTTATATTACGCCATATGGGAATCCACCTCTGGGGCCTATATTATACTGATGGCCATTTCACTGGGCCCCTACATTTTTCAGGGCCCGGATGCAACCCCTATACATTCAGTAGTTGTGCTCTGTCCTTTAATAACATCTAGTATATATATGTATATATATATATATATATATATATATATATATATATATATATATACTGTATATATATATATATATATATATATATATATACTGTATATATATATATATATATATATATATATACTGTATATATATATATATATATATATAACCTGAACGATCCTTCATTGTGAGCCCCCTGCTCATACCCATCGCTATCTGACCACCTATACCCATGGACATGTATCTGATCTTCTCTGCAGTTTGTGATTAATGACAAGGCCAACTACAAACTGGTGGTGGAGTCAATGAAGGTGATCGGATTCAGCCAGGACGAGGTGGATTCTGTATACAAGATTCTGGCTTCCATTTTACACCTGGTAAGGACAGCTCTGGCAGATAGCCATTCATCCAACACTTTTTGGGTAAAGTTGAGGTATGCTGTATCTTCTATAGGGTAACATGTGTTTCGCAATGGACGGAGACAAAGTCATTCTTGAGGATGAGGACTTGGTCAGTCACATCGCTCATCTGACAAGCTGCGATCCCGATGCCGTGAAAAAGACTCTTCTCTATAGGACGGTAGCCGCTGGAGGGGGCGAGATCATTGAAAAGGGGCACAGCGTCAAAGAGGCCGTGTATGCCACCGAAGCCTGTGCCAAGGTAAGGACTGAGGGTCGTAGTATCAGGACTGAAGGTTTCAAGTTTTGTGCTTTTATTTTCAACTAACTCAGGGGGTAAAGTGGTCTTCAGGGTGACGCCTGGGTCTTACTAAATGTAAAACCTCTGAACCCAGCACATCTTGACCACCTGTGGAAACGAGCCACGTGTTAACTGTGTAGTTTTGTACTTTTTGCCCACAATGCATCACCCCATACGCACTAACGTGGTCTCTGCTCCTCCCAGGCTTTCTACGAGAGGTTGTTTTGCTGGATTGTCAGTCGTATAAACAGCGTAATAGAAGTGAAGAACTATGACATTCGGGTTCACGGAAAGAACACAGTTATTGGGGTTCTGGATATCTATGGCTTCGAGATCTTTGATAATAACAGGTGAGCCAGTAAAGACAACTGCTTTACATTCAGTGAAGTATCTATGTTCAGTGGAGTATCTACATTCCGGCCAGGTTCACACTATGTATGACACTGGTCATTCTGTGACACATAACGGCCGGTGTCAGTGAAGTTTATTCTGGTCGGTACTGCAGTATCGGCCGGGATAAACTTTAATTCTATTAAATTGGGATGTGGGCGCATCCGTGTGCATCCCAATTCACCATTGGCCACTCTCTATTGCGTTACCTGTCAGGCTTGTGCTGCCACTATTTAATGAATTACGGCGCACAAAACTTACATTTCAGTTTTTTACTGTGGCTGTAGCAATCCCAGCCGGAGTGTATACTATAGGGGAGATTTATCAAACATGGTGTAAAGTGAAACTGGCTCAGTTGCCCCTAGCAACCAATCAGATTCCACTTTTCATTCCTCACAGACTCTTTGGAAAATGAAAGGTGGAATCTGATTGGTTGCTACAGGCAACTGAACCAGTTTCACCATGTTTGATAAATCTCCCCCTATGTGTATTCACTGTGGCAGGGATCCCATTGATTTTCAATTCAATGTATTTTTGTATTAATCATGGCCACAACTGCAGTGATTAATACACAAAATACGTTGTGTGAACATAGCCTCAGGGTGTATTTATATGCAGGGGTGCGTTACATTCAGGGGTGTATCTACACATAGTGGTGTATCCACATTTAGTGGTGTATCTACCTTCATATTTGTATTCACATTCAGAGGTGTCTATGACCTCCTAGGCCCAATGCGTCTATACCTATAATTAATAGTCATAAATTACAAAAAAGTATCAGTATACAAGTAACAAATATCACTATACCATTAGTGACTAATATTCCCAGTGATACCACCATACAGGGGACAAATAATACCAACATACCAGCACCAAATATAACCATCACATGACATATCAATCAATTTATAAAGACTATTAAACCTCCACCCATACATTGTGCATATAGTGATAGATACAAGCTCTACACAGTACAGGTGCTTACAGTTACAGTACAGTTACAGTTTATCGTCTTCTCTATCTGGCCCAGACCGCCATGATGACTTCTTCCGGCCACTACTGGAATGTGTAGAACTTTTCTGGACAAACATGTTTGGCTCTTCAGTATTCCAGCACCTTCCCCGCGTCTATAATATTCACCATCAATTGCGACCAAATTGTATTATTGTCCCCGCTAGGTTTAGCGCCCCCACTCAGGAGTTAGGTCCCCCATAATAATATCACCCACCTAAATTAGAGAATGAAAAACAATGAGTCCAGAAGGTGTTCCCTTCTCTTGTCTGGGGAATAATAAGGGATGAAGGACAAAAGAAAGGAGGAATCCCAAGATGAGAGAACAAGAATAGACAGATTTCAGATGGAGAAGAGCAAATCGGGAATGGAAGAAGATAAGAAGAGAACAAAAAGACTAAAGAGGAGGGGTCCAGGAATAGAAGAATCTTATCTGCAAAATAAAGGGTGAAGGGGCAGGAGAAAGACTAGAGAATGGTCGACTCAGGAAAATGATAGATGAAAGCCTTGTCGATAGACTGATGTCAGAAGACCATAATAGGACCATGAATAGACTAATCTATGGGGAGAGTGAAGAGCAGAGGGCTGAGAGTACAATGGTCTAAGTGGGAGAGCGAAGGCCGAAGGATCTAGGAGTAGCCTGATCTCAACAACACGTGTATAGAGTGAATCATCGGCCGTCTCTTCTCCTCACAGCGAGGTTCCTGCTGGAGATAAATGGATCGTAGGCAGAAAGAGCAGATAATTGTGTTTATTTCTGTGCACGTGTTCTCTATGTCCCCGTGCCGGCATCTCACATGTCACATACCATGTCTACACCGAACGCCATTCACCTGACCAAGAAAAGAGGGAGAACAGATCTATGAGGGAGCCGGCAAGCAATGGGGGTAACAAAACACATAACAAGCAAAATATAAGGCGTATAAGAGACCTATAGAGGGAAGAACCACTCTGCCATGGCAACACAACGGTATCCGTCTAATACGATTCAAAGAGCAAAGAGATGACAGATGCTAACATCAGTGGTAAAATAAATAATCATAGCGTAAATGGTAACAAAACAATGTCATGTGTAAGTATATAACTGCTATTATACTGCTCCCATATACAAGACTATAACTTCTTGTACAAAAATATAACTACTATAATACTGCTCCTATATGCAAGAATATAACTACTATAATACTGCTCCTATATACAAGAATATAACTACTATAATACTGCTCCTATATACAAGAATATAACTACTATAATACTGTCCCTATATACAAGAATATAACTACTATAATACTTCTCCTATATACAAGAATATAACTACTATAATACTGTTCCTGTATACAAGATTATAACTACTATAATACTGCCCCTATATACAAGGATATAACTACTATAATACTGCTCCTATACACAAGAATATAACTACTATAATACTGCTCCTATATACAAGAATATAACTACTATAATACTGCTCCTATATACAAGAATATAACTATTATAATACTGCTCCTATATACAAGAATATAACTACTATAATACTGCTCCTATATACAAGAATATAACTACTATAATACTGCCCCCTATATACAAGAATATAACTACTATAATACTGCCCCTATATAAAAGAATATAACTACTATAATACTGCTCCCTATATACAAGACTATAACTACTATAATACTGCCCCTATATACAAGACTATAACTACTATAATACTGCTCCTATATATACAAGAATATAACTACTATAATAATGCTCCTATATATACAAGAATATAACTACTATAATACTGCTCCTATATATACAAGAATATAACTACTATAATAATGCTCCTATATACAGGAATATAACTACTATAATACCGCTCCTATATACAGGAATATAACTACTATAATACTGCTCCTATATACAAGAATATAACTACTATCAGACTGCCCCCTATGTACAAGAATATAACTACTATAATACCGCTCCTATATACAGGAATATAACTACTATAATACTGCTCCTATATACAAGAATATAACTACTATAATACTGCCCCTATATACAAGAATATAACTACTATAATGCTGCTCCCTATATACAAGAATATAACTACTATAATACTGCCCCTATATACAAGAATATAACTACTATAATACTGCCCCTATATACAAGAATATAACTACTATAACTACTGGGGGGCCCTTTAGGGTCTGGTCCTGTGACAATGGGGTTGCAGGGCCATTCCTGGCCCCCCTTCTTTGCTTGCGCACGCTTTGCGGGGATTGTGGTCGCTGACCGACACAGTGATGTTTTTTGGTTAGGGACTCATGTGTATCAGAAGACCTGCATGTGGTACATGAGGCAATATGGTTTGGCCAAATTATATACTAACTTCTGATGTTGGTTTTAAATGTAGCTGAATAAGCTTTCGTTTCAGCCATGGGTGCGATGTGCAGCCATTTCTGTCTTTTTGGCTTGTGCATATAACTACTATAATACTGCCCCCTATATACAAGAATATACATACTATAAAACTGCTCCTATGGACAATTCTCAGGCTCCTTGTGTTTGTATCTTCCAGCTTTGAGCAGTTCTGTATAAATTACTGTAATGAGAAGCTGCAGCAGTTGTTTATTGAGCTGATCCTGAGGCAGGAGCAGGATGAGTACCAGAGAGAGGGCATCGAGTGGCAGCATGTAAGTAGATATTTATATTCTTATCATTTCTGTGTATTTATCAGTACTGAACATATACAGAAATTTTTTCTTTTACAGTAATTGATTCCTCCTGAAACCCAGGTAGGGGGAGAAGTTAGCTACTTCCTGTCTATGCAGCTACACTTCCTAGAATTACTTGTTTTTCAGCTTGTGTCCCTGTTGGTTATAAATAAATGGTGGAGGAGACTTTCTGTGACCTTGTGACAGTATATACCGCCCAGCTAGAGTCACTATGGCTGACAATGGTCGATATCAGACGCTACCTCCTGTGCCAAAAACTCAAGTTTGTGACAGAAAGTCAAAAAATTGTTATGGAGGATGAGAGAACAAAGACTGCACTGCACTAAAGGAAGAGACTGCACACAGTGACTGCACAGAAGTAAGAGACTGCACACGCTGATGGCAGAGGAGGAGGAGGAGAAGAGACTGCACACAGTGACTGCACAGAAGGAAGAGACTTCACATCCTGATGGCAGAGGAGGAGGAGGAGGAGAAGAGACTGCACAGAAGGAAGAGACTTCACATCCTGATGGCAGAGGAGGAAGAGAAGAGACTGCACATAGTGATGGCAGAGAAGAAAGAGAAGAGACTGTGCACTGTGACTAGTCAGAAGCAAAAACTACAGACTACAATTGCAAAGGAGAGCAGGAAGACACTGCACACAGTGACTGTTCAGGAGGAAGAGACTGCATACAGTGACTGCTCAGGAGGAAGAGACTGCACAGGAAAAAGAGACTGCACACAGTGAGTGATCAGGAGGAAGAGACTGCACACAGTGAGTGCTCAGGAGGAAGAGACTGCACACAGTGAGTGCTCAGGAGGAAGAGACTGCACACAGAGAGTGCTCAGGAGGAAGAGACTGCACACAGTGAGTGCTCAGGAGGAAGAGACTGCACACAGTGAGTGCTCAGGAGGAAGAGACTGCACACAGTGAGTGCTCAGGAGGAAGAGACTGCACACAGTGAGTGCTCAGGAGGAAGAGACTGCACACAGTGACTGCTCAGGAGGAAGAGACTGCACACAGTGAGTGCTCAGGAGGAAGAGACTGCACACAGTGAGTGCTCAGGAGGAAGAGACTGCACACAGTGAGTGCTCAGGAGGAAGAGACTGCACACAGTGAGTGCTCAGGAGGAAGAGACTGCACACAGTGAGTGCTCAGGAGGAAGAGACTGCACACAGTGACTGCTCAGGAGGAAGAGACTGCACACAATGACTGCTGTAATATTGGTTTCTTGGACTACACTGGGGGGCACTATGTGGCTGTTTGCCCTGGTGTTCTGGCACTTGACCTGTTATGGGGCCTGGAAGGTGTACGGTGGAAATCCCTATAGTTGTTGTTATTATATGTTTCTCTTTTCTGGCAGATTGAATATTTTAATAATCAGATTATTGTGGATCTGGTGGAGCAGTCACATAAAGGGATCATCTCCATACTGGACGAGGCCTGTCTGACTGTAGGAGATGTCACAGACACCATCTTTCTGGAGTCCATGAACAACAAACTGGGCAGGCACCCCCATTACACCAGCAGGAAGGTGAGGCTAGGTGGGGCCCCCGGGGTATAGAAGGTGATGCCATATCTGCTGACTTGTATGAAGGGATAAGAGGGAGATACTACAACAATGGCGTACAAGATAATAATTAACCCTGTTAGGTTATGATGTATAGTGATGATGATAATAATGTGTAGTGATGATAAGGATGATGTGTAGTGGTGATGATGATGTGTAGTGATGCTGTGAAGTGATGATGATCATGTGTAGTGATGATTAAGAGGATGATGATGATAATGCTGTGTAGTGGTAGTGGTTGATGATCATGTGTAGGGATGTAACATGTTCATGATTTATCTTTGTAGCTTTCCCCAACAGATAAGTCGATGGCGTTTAACAGAGACTTCCGGATAAAGCACTACGCTGGGGTTGTGACGTGAGTGCCACCATAATGCTGCCATTTTCCTACTGTACTTATAACACATGCCAGCTGATGGCGCCATAACAATCATCACCAATGTATAATAATACTCCTTATAATGACTTGTACGTCACACAATGCAGTGCTATGTCCTTATATTCCCAGGTATTCAGTGGAAGGATTCCTGGACAAGAACAAGGACACCTTGTTCCAGGATTTCAAGCGCTTAATGTACAACAGGTGAGACATTCAGGCAGGGCCGTTTTAATACTTTGGTGGGCCCAGTGCACAACCCTCAAGAGTGGGCCCCCCCCTTCCCTTTCGGCACATTGTATAATGTACTGAATTTTCCCCCACACTGTATCAAGAGCCCCAATACATACAGTAGTTATCTTATAACACTATTTCCACCATACAGTGATTACATATTACATAAAAACTGCACTAAACAAAACAGAAAGATATCACCAATGATATCATTACATAATACCGCCCTAACACTACAACCCTATAACAGAGTGCAATTACATCCAGTGACTCACCGGGGGCGTCTTCTCCGATCAGAGTCTGTCACCTTTTCTTTTTCTCTCCATCCAGCCTGGGCCACCTTGAAGTCTTCTCCTGGCTGTGAATCTTCTCTCCAGAATCTGCCAGACAAATATTTAAGGCTCCAACACATACAGTAGTTAGGTCCCTTGTACCCCTATACAGTAGTTACACCCCTCTGTACCCCTACATAGTTACACCCCTCTGTGCCTCCATAGTTTTAAGGTGTCCCTGTAGTATATAGACCCTCATGTGCTCCTCCAGTTATATACAGCCCTCCTGTGCGCTCCCCCATTAGTATATAGCCCCCCTGTGCACTGTCCCCAGTAGTATATAGCCCCCCTGTGCTCTCCCACAATAGTATATAGCCCCCCTGTGCTCTCGCCCAATAGTATATAGCCCCCCTGTGCTCTCCCACAATAGTATATAGCCCCCATGTGCTCTCCCCCCAATAGTATATAGCCCCCCTGTGCTCTCCCCAATAGTATATAGCCCCCTGTGCTCTCCCCAATAGTGTATAGCCCCCCTGTGCTCTCCCCAATATATAGCCCCCCTGTGCTCTCCCCCATAGTATATAGACCCCTGTGCTCCCAAATAGTATATAGCCCCCCTGTGCGCTCTCCCATTAGTATATAGCCCTCCTGTACTCTCCAATAGTATATAGCCCCCCCGTGCTCTCCCACAATAGTATATAGCTCCCCTGTGCTCTCTCCCCAATAGTATATAGCCCCCCTGTGCTCTCCCCCCAATATTATATAGCCCCCCTGTGCTCTCCCCCCAATAGTATATAGCCCCCCTGTGCTCTCCCCAATAGTATATAGCCCCCCTGTGCTCTCCCCAATATATAGACCTCCTGTGCTCTCCCCCATAGTATATAGCCCCCTGTGCTCCCCAATAGTATATAGCCCCCCTGTGCTCTCCCCAATATATAGCCCCCCTGTGCTCTCCCCCATAGTATATAGACCCCTGTGCTCCCCAATAGTATATAGCCCCCCTGTGCTCTCCCCAATATATAGCCCCCCTGTGCTCTCCCCCATAGTATATAGACCCCTGTGCTCCCCAATAGTATATAGCCCCCCTGTGCGCTCTCCCATTAGTATACAGCCCTCCTATGCTCTCCAATAGTATATAGCCCCCCGTGCTCTCCCACAATACTATATAGCTCCCCTGTGCTCTCTCCCCAATAGTATATAGCCCCCCTGTGCTCTCCCCCCAATATTATATAGCCCCCCTGTGCTCTCCCCCAATAGTATATAGCCCCCTGTGCTCTCCCCAATAGTATATAGCCCCCCTGTGCTCTCCCCAATATATAGACCTCGTGTGCTCTCCCCCATAGTATATAGCCCCCTGTGCTCCCCAATAATATATAGCCCCCTGTGCTCCCCAATAGTATATAGACCCCTGTGCTCCCCAATAGTATATAGCTCCCATGTGCTCCCCAATAGTATATAGACCCCTGTGCTCCCCAATAGTATATAGCTCCCCTGTGCTCCCCCATAGTATATAGCTCCCCTGTGCTCCCCAATAGTATATAGCTCCCCTATGCTACCCAATAGTATATAGCTCCCCTGTGCTCCCCAATAGTATATAGCTCCCCTGTGCTCCCCAATAGTATATAGCCCCCTGTGCTCCCAATAGTATATAGCCCCCTGTGCTCCCCCATAGTATATAGCTCCCCTGTACTCCCCCATAGTATATAGCCCCCTGTGCTCCCCCATAGTATATAGCTCCCCTGTGCTCCCCCATAGTATATAGCTCCCCTGTGCTCCCCCATAGTATATAGCCCCCTGTGCTTCCCCATAGTATATAGCCCCCTGTGCTCCCCCATAGTATATAGCCCCCTGTACGCTAGAGGGAGAGTGCGGCCTCTTGTGACCGCAGGAAGTGCGGCCACAAGAGGGACTGACAGGGAGGGAGCCAATGGCTCTCTCTCTGTCAGTATCGCTGCCGCTGAAGCGCCTCAGCGGCAGCAGGCGGGCGGGGGCAGCGGCGGACGGGGGGGCCCTGCAGGGGGCGCCATGGAGGGGTAAGTAGATAACCCATCCATGGCGCTCCCCCCTGACAGGCTGGTGGCCGCAGCCCTGTGCGACCGCACTGGTTGCACATAGCAATGGCCGGCCTGCTCGGGGGGGCCCCTTTAACCAGTGGGCCCGGTGCACGTGCACCATGTGCCCTCTGGTTAAAGCGGCCCTGCATTCAGGACATATGACAAATCTTCCTGTCACACATAATACTTCCGTTTACTAACCTTTGTTGTTAGCACATCCTCTACCCCTCTCCGGCAGCCATGCTCAGTACTACCTATATACATATAGCACATCACCTCCCCCAGCAGCAATGCTCAGTACTACCTATATACATATAGCACATCACCTCCCCCGGCAGCAATGCTCAGTACTACCTATATACATATAGCACATCACCTCCCCCAGCAGCCATGCTCAGTACTACATATATATAGCACATCCCCCCTGGCAGCCATGCTCAGTATTACCTATATACATACAGCGCATCACCTCCCCCCGCAGCCATGCTCAGTATTACCTATATACATATAGCACATCACCTCCCACAGTAGCCATGCTCAGTACTACCTATATACATATAGCACATCACCTTCCCTGGCATCCATGCTTAGTACTACCTATATACATATAGCACCCCCCCCCCCCCCCCCCCCCCGCAATGCTCAGTAATACCTATATACATATAGAACATCCACCCCCTCACACATCTCTATATACAGACTTCTCCATGTTCTGTGCTATTTTCAGATCGGCCCCATTATTCCACTTTAACGTCACTCATCTTCTGGTAATTGCAGCGTGACTCAGGGCTCAGCGGCTCCCAAACCCTCACATTCCGGTGACAGAAAAGGGTTAATAAGGCCCCAGAGTCTGTATAAGAGGGTCCCTTATACCGTGTCATAGAGGGCTCAGTGCATCAATGTGGACATGTGACATATGGTATCTGTATTGTTCAGGACAGGACAGGTCCTCCAGAGAGAGAGACGCTCTGTAGTTGTTCTCCACTACACTGGACAATGCCCGGATCAGGAGATCCCTGTGAGGTCCCGGGTAAAGAACAGGAGATCAGGTTCAGCAATAAAACAACAGTGCATGAGGGGATGTAATTCTCTGGTGGTAAATGTGATGTATGGTGCAAGCCCAAAACTGTTGTGGTGTCAGCGCTTCGCCGCAAAGGGCTCTGCTCTGCCAATGACACCTCACTTATCCTTATCTTCTTAGTTTGTCTGGTCTCCTCTGTTCTCCTGGACTTCTCTGTGTCCCTGGTCTCCTCTGTGCCCCTGGAGTCTCTTGTTCCCCTGGTCTCTTCTGTGCACCTGGTCTCCTCTGTGCCCCTGGTCTCCTCTGTGCCCCTGGTCTCCTCTGTGCCCCTGGACTCTTCTGTGCCTCTGGAGTCTCCTGTTCCCCTGGTCTCCTCTGTGCCCCTGGACTCTTCTGTTCCCCTTGTCTCCTCTGTGCCCCTTGTTTCCTCTGTGCCCCTGGTCTCTTCTGTGCCCCTGGTCTCTTCTGTGCCCCTGGTCTCCTCTGTGCCCCTTGTCTCCTCTGTGCCCCTGGTTTTCTCTGTGCCCCTGGTCTCCTCTGTTCCCCAGGGCTCTTCTGTGCCCCTGGACTCTTCTGTGCCAGCTGGACAGCTGGAGGAATATATTTGAGGCTTTCAGGGTTTTAGGGGTTACCTACAGTTTCTGATGTTCTCCCTGCACTTCATCATTTGTCCATAAGAGGGCAACCTATTGGGGTCACTATATTGTATTCCAATAGAAGCGTCATCGCTGATCTGTGTGTCTACAGATCCATGCAGTGCTATATCCAGTCTCCTGGTTCTTGTATCATGTTCACACTCTGCAGATTTGTATACATGTCTGTGATAATCTGTGGCGGCCGCTGTGCGAGGATCTGGTCCCCATCAGGACAGGCCTGGCACAACGCCCGTGTCTTGCGTTCTGCCAGAGTTACATTAAATAACAATCATCGGCTGAGACAATTGTGATTTCTATAGTATGAGCTGCAGTGGCCGGGAACAAGGGGGTGAGACAGTGACACCTAGGGACAGCAGTGGGCATTACAGGTTTGACCACTGGTGGGGAGATCATAATAGAAGCCAACACTGGAATAAATGCAGATATCCCATAGACCAGAAATGATGTGATACAGACCCGGATAAAATATTCTGCCGTATTATTGGCCGTTCTGGATAGATCCTTCCTTTCTAGTGAACCAGTGGAAGAGTCATACAATCCCTGTTGATCCAATGAAAGTAGTGTACAGAGGAAGCAGATAGGCTCTGGTGTCCAGAGGATGGTGAGAGAGGGAAGGGGTAGATTATAATCCCTGTTATACAGTGGGTAGAGGGGAGCAGTAGATTATAATCCCTGGTGTACAGTGGGTAGAGGAGGGCAGAAGGTTATAATCCCTGGTGTACAGTGGGTAGAGGATGGCAGTAGATTATAATCCCTGGTGTATAGTGGTAGACAAGGGCAGTAAATTATAATCCCTGGTGTACAGTGGGTTGAGGGAGCAGTAGTTTATAATCCCTGGTGTACAGTGGTAGAGGAGGGCAGAAGGTTATAATCCCTGGTGTACAGTGGGTAGCGGGAGCAGTACTTTATAACCCCTGGTGTACAGTGGGTAGAGGAGGGCAGTAGTTTATAATCCCTGGGGTACAGTGGGTAGAGGAGGGCAGTAGTTTATAATCCCTGGTGTACAGTGGTAGAGGAGGGCAGTAGTTTATAATCCCTGGTGTACAGTGGTAGAGGAGGGCAGTAGTTTATAATCCCTGGTGTACAATGGGTTGAGGGAGCAGTAGTTTATAATCCCTGGTGTACAGTGGTAGAGGAGGGCAGAAGGTTATAATCCCTGGTGTACAGTGGGTAGCGGGAGCAGTACTTTATAACCCCTGGTGTACAGTGGGTAGAGGAGGGCAGTAGTTTATAATCCCTGGGGTACAGTGGGTAGAGGAGGGCAGTAGTTTATAATCCCTGGTGTACAGTGGTAGAGGAGGGCAGTAGTTTATAATCCCTGGTGTACAGTGGGTAGAGGAGGGCAGTAGTTTATAATCCCTGGTGTACAGTGGGTAGAGGAGGGCAGTAGTTTATAATCCCTGGTGTACAGTGGGTAGAGGAGGGCAGTAGTTTATAATCCCTGGTGTACAGTGGTAGAGGAGGGCAGTAGTTTATAATCCCTGGTGTACAGTGGGTAGAGGAGGGTAGTAGTTTATAATCCCTGTTATACAGTGGGTAGAGGAGGGCAGTAGTTTATAATCCCTGGTGTACAGTGGGTAGAGGAGGGCAGTAGTTTATAATCCCTGGTGTACAGTGGTAGAGGAGGGCAGTAGTTTATAATCCCTGGTGTACAGTGGGTAGAGGAGGGCAGTAGTTTATAATCCCTGGTTTACAGTGGGTAGAGGAGGGCAGTAGTTTATAATCCCTGGTTTACAGTGGTAGAGGAGGGCAGTAGATTATAATCCATGGTGTACAGTGGTAGAGGAGGGCAGTAGTTTATAATCCCTGGTGTACAGTGGTAGAGGAGGGCAGTAGATTATAATCCCTGGTGTACAGTGGTAGAGGAGGGCAGTATATTATAATCCCTGGTGTACAGTCGTAGAGTAGGGCAGTAGTTTATAATCCCTGGTGTACAGTGGGTAGAGGAGGGCAGTAGGTTATAATCCCTGGAGTACAGTGGTAGAGGAGAGCGGTAGATTTTAATCCCTGGTGTACAGTGGGTAGAGGGAGCAGTAGGTTATAATCCCTGGTGTACAGTAGGTAGAGGAGGGCAGCAGGTTATAATCCCTGGGGTACAGTGGGTAGAGGAGGGCAGTAGGTTATAATCACTGGAGTACAATGGGTAGAGGAGGGCAGTGGTTTATAATCCCTGGTGTACAGTGGGTAGAGGAGGGCAGTGGTTTATAATCCCTGGTGTACAGTGGATCGAATAAAGAAGGGAATATCTGACTATGCTGTTAATATCTTGTTGCTTTTCACAGTAAGGACCCCGTTCTCCGGGACATGTGGCCGGACGGACAGATGAGTATAAATGAAGTAACTAAGAGACCTCTTACTGCAGCCACACTCTTCAAGAACTCCATGATTCTGTTAGTGGAGAACCTGGCCTGTAAGGTAAGAGCCCCTGACTCCTGAGGACTGTGCACAGTATAGGAAGGTGATTGCTGACTCCTGAGGACTGTGCACAGTATAGGAAGGTGATTGCTGACTCCTGAGGACTGTGCACAGTATAGGGGGGTGATTGTGATAGCCCCTGACTCCTGAGGACTGTGCACAGTATAGGGGGGGTGATTGCTGACTCCTTAGGACTGTGCACAGTATAGGTGGGGTGATTGTGATAGCCCCTGACTCCTGAGGACTGTGCACAGTATAGGAAGGTGATTGCTGACTCCTGAGGACTGTGCACAGTATAGGGGGGTGATTGTGATAGCCCCTGACTCCTGAGGACTGTGCACAGTATAGGGGGGTGATTGTGATAGCCCCTGACTCCTGAGGACTGTGCACAGTATAGGGGGTGATTGTGATAGCCCCTGACTCCTGAGGACTGTGCACAGTATAGGGGGGGGTGATTGCTGACTCCTTAGGACTGTGCACAGTATAGGTGGGGTGATTGTGATAGCCCCTGACTCCTGAGGACTGTGCACAGTATAGGAAGGTGATTGCTGACTCCTGAGGACTGTGCACAGTATAGGGGGGTGATTGTGATAGCCCCTGACTCCTGAGGACTGTGCACAGTATAGGGGGGTGATTGTGATAGCCCCTGACTCCTGAGGACTGTGCACAGTAAAGGGGGGTGATTGTGATAGCCCCTGACTCCTGAGGACTGTGCACAGTAAAGGGGGGTGATTGTGATAGCCCCTGACTCCTGTGGACTGTGCACAGTATAGGAAGGTGATTGCTGACTTCTGAGGACTGTGCACAGTATAGGGGTGTGATTGTGATAGCCCCTGACTCCTGAGGACTGTGCACAGTATAGGAAGGTGATTGCTGACTCCTGAGGACGGTGCACAGTATAGGGGGGTGATTGTGATAGCCCCTGACTCCTGAGGACTGTGCACAGTATAGGGGGGGTGATTGCTGACTCCTTAGGACTGTGCACAGTATAGGTGGGGTGATTGTGATAGCCCCTGACTCCTGAGGACTGTGCACAGTATAGGAAGGTGATTGCTGACTCCTGAGGACTGTGCACAGTAAAGGGGGGTGATTGTGATAGCCCCTGACTCCTGAGGACTGTGCACAGTAAAGGGGGGTGATTGTGATAGCCCCTGACTCCTGTGGACTGTGCACAGTATAGGAAGGTGATTGCTGACTTCTGAGGACTGTGCACAGTATAGGGGGGTGATTGTGATAGCCCCTGACTCCTGAGGACTGTGCACAGTATAGGGGGGTGATTGTGATAGCCCCTGACTCCTGAGGACTGTGCACAGTATAGGGGGGTGATTGTGATAGCCCCTGACTCCTGAGGACTGTGCACAGTATAGGGGGGTGATTGCTGACTCGTTAGGACTGTGCACAGTATAGGGGGGGTGATTGCTGACTTCTGAGAACTGTGCACAGTATAGGGGGGGGGGGGGGGTGATTGCTGACTCCTTAGGACTGTGCACAGTATAGGGGGATAAATGTGACAGCTCCCTGACTCCTGGGGACTGTGCACAGTATGGCTATGTTCACACTACGAACGTAGTTTGCGTATAATGGAAAGTATACGAAGTACAGCTGCACAGTTCACACTACGTAAGAACTTACGGCCAGATCGTACGCGGCGGCGTAAAAAATGAACCAGACCATTGTTTGCGGACGGAAATGCTGTAACTTACGCCCGTAGCGTTACATTCTGTCCCGTACGTAGTGGTGATTTCTTCATTTTTGCAGCTTTTTGTGCCGATCCAAAAGGTTCTGTGGGGTGTCCGGGGCTAGGCGAAGATTTCCAAGTAAAAGACCGCTGTCAGATCGCTACGTAGGGCGCTCGGGAAGCGTAAGTAGACTTCGCGTAAGTTCGCGGTCTGTACGTAGCCGGCCGCAAGTAGTGTAAATCTCCGGCCGGAGTTTACCGCGTATATGTCCGGCTGCAAAAATATGCGGCCGGACATATACGCAGTGTGAACATAGCCTATAGGGGGGTGATTGCTGACTCCTTAGGACTGTGCACAGTATAGGGGGGTGATTGCGATAGCCCCTGACTTCTGAGGACTGTGCACAGTATAGGGGGGTTATTGCTGACTCCTGAGGACTGTGCACAGTATAGGGGGGTGATTGCTGACTCCTGAGGACTGTGCACAGTATAGGGGGGTGATTGCTGACTCCTGAGGACTGTGCACAGTATAGGGGGGTGATTGCTGACTCCTGAGGACTGTGCACAGTATAGGGGGGTGATTGCTGACTCCTGAGGACTGTGCACAGTATAGGGGGGTGATTGCTGACTCCTGAGGACTGTGCACAGTATAGGGGGGTGATTGCTGACTCCTGAGGACTGTGCACAGTATAGGGGGGTGATTGCTGACTCCTGAGGACTGTGCACAGTATAGGGGGGTGATTGCTGACTTCTGAGGACTGTGCACAGTATAGGGGGGTGATTGCTGACTTCTGAGGACTGTGCACAGTATAGGGGGGTGATTGCTGACTTCTGAGGACTGTGCACAGTATAGGGAGGGGGGTGGGATTGCTGACTCCTTAGGACTGTGCACAGTATAGGGGGATAAATGTGACAGCTCCCTGACTCCTGAGAACTGTGCACAGTATAGGGGGGGGGGGGGGTTACAGGGACCCACAACTAATAGATAACATAGAGGACTTACCTCAGATCTCTTTTTTTCTCTTTGGTTTCACAGCAGTCCTGATTCCAGAAACTGACAACACCATATTACCACCATTATAATGCACCAAGGGGTTGTCATATGGGTGCTTGTGTGCAGTGTCAGCATTTTCCCCCTCATCGCTCTCACTTTTACACAGGTAGAATGTGAGTTTTTAGGTCTGCTTGTTGCCGATAATCACCCTGTATAAAAGTACCAATAGGGTATTCACTATAAACCTGGCATTGTATGGTGATGTAGCATTAGCCCGATAAGGCTAGGATTATACTAGTGTAAGTGACGTGATACCAGACCAGTACGGATACAAGTACCAGTGATGTCATATTACACTAGGACCATTTCCCTATATCAGACCAGGCAGGTGACCTTTGTACCTGTATAGTATGAGTATATAATACCCAATATCAGACCAGTACAGTAGGCATTGTATGGCACTGGTGAGGGGATATCAGACCAGTATGACTGGTACCATACCAAATAAATCACATAAATCCTCCAGTTTAGCGCCATGTGCCAATTTTACTGGTTTGCACAGGTTATAATCTACAATAAGCCGTAATTGCCAATTGAGCTCATTTTGCTGGCGTTGGGGTTGGGGGCCGGGATGACATGCGGTATAATTAGAGAAGTAACACGCAGGGTCCATCTGTGCTGCAGTCTGACATGAAGGCAAGAGGCGTCCATCTGTTACTTATGGCTGAGACCTCGCTGCCCTTCTATCCCCTGACCTCCTGTAATTGTATCTGACCAGACGTGGCAGTGCTGCTGAGGAGGCGGGTGAAGGGTGACCCCGCTAAATCAATGGGTTAAGTGGTGATTAGGAATATAATAGGCATCTCCAGCTGGCACAGATACCACGTATCCTCCACCATTCAGCACATAGTCATACATTATGTGTGTGTGACCCATCCTGAGAGTAAATGGCACTGAAGGTACCTACCATGGTCCACACCGGGTGTGCAGTGGTGACAGGTGCAGTCACGGCACAGTCGGTTTCTATGGGGTCACATGGTGTCAGAATTGAGACTCATTGGATTTCCGTCGACCCAGTCTGACTGCCCCTTGGAGGGACTGTAATCTAGCACCCCCTCCTCTCTTACCAGTTACTGATCCTAGGCTGTCAGCCGTAGGAGGTTGAGGTTATCATCTGCATGACCCTATAGGTTCTGATAGTGTCAGATCTGGGCTGGGATGACATAGTGTCAGGACTCCTATAGTGCCGGGTTCCTATAGTGTCAGGATTTGGCCAGGTTCCTATAGTGGCTGGGCTGGGTTCCTATGGTGTCAGGACTGGGCCGGGTTCCTATAATGTCAGGAGTAGGATGGGTTCCTATGGAGTCAGGACTGGGCTGGGTTCGTTATAGTGTCAGGACTGGGCCTGGTTCCTATGGTGTCAGGACTGGGCCGGGTTCCTATAGTGTCAGGACTGGGCTGGCTTCCTTTGGTGTCAGGACTGGGCCGGGTTCCTATGGTGTCAGAACTGGGCTGGCTTCCTATGGTGTTAGGACTGGTCCGGGTTTTTATGGGGTCAGGACTGGGCAAGGTTCCTATAGTGTCAGAACTGGGCTGGCTTCCTATGGTGTTAGGACTGGTCCGGGTTTTTATGGTGTCAGGACTGGGCCAGGTTCCTATAGTGTCAGGAGTAGGATGGGTTCTAGATATGAGCGAACCGGGTTCGGGTTCGAGTCGATCCGAACCCGAACGTTCGGTATTTGATTAGCTGGGGCTGCTGAACTTGGATAAAGCTGTAAGGTTGTCTGGAAAACATGGATACAGCCAATGACTATATCCATGTTTTCCACATAGCCTTAGGGCTTTATCCAACTTCAGCAGCCACCGCTAATCAAATGCCGAAAGTTCGGGTTTGGATCGACACTAGCATGCTCCAGGTTCGCTCATCTCTAATGGGTTCCTTTGGTGCCGGGACTGTACTTGGTTCCTATGCAGTCAGGACTGGGCTTAGTTCCTATGGTATCAGTGTCAGAACTAGGCAGGGTTCCTATAGTCTCAGGACTAGGCCGGGTTCCTATAGTGTCAGGAGTAGGATGAGTTCCTATGGAGTCAGGACTGGGAGGGGTTCCTATGGTATCAGGATTGGGCTGGGTTGCTATAGTGTCAGTACAGGGACGATTCCTATAGTGTCAGGACTGGGTCGGGTTACTATAGTGTCAGGACTAGGACTGTGCTGCATCCCGGGGGGGGGGAGTAATCTCATAATTTTAGGGTCCATGAAGCTGATTGCATCTTCTGTTATTCCCTTGGTAGGAGGGGCGGAGCTGTGACAACCTCACATTCATTCTCATGACCAAGAGATGATCCAGTATTATTGATGTGTCAGGATGGTGACTCCAATAAACCAAAGGTGATCCCAGGACACAGTAACAAAGCAAGAGGGGAATGAAAGATTTTGGGGGAGGGGGTTCCCCTGGGGGGGGGGGGGCTACACTTGGTCTGGTAATAGTATGTCCCCCTCTATATTAGAATGACTACATGTCCCTGATATAAAGCTCTATTCATGGCTCCCTCCTCCCCCGCTCTGCGTATATTTATATGTAGCCCCATTGTCTGTAGTGTTCACACTGCGCTATTCTGCGCGGCCCTTTCATCATCCGGGCGGCCCGCAGAGTAATCACAACGGACCTGTTCTCCCCAATGTAATACTTCACTTCCATTGTGTCTGCTTTGTATTAATCTTAATAGCGTCTTATATAGATTCCTCGCTGAGACTCCGAGGTTATTGTGCTGTCACTGAACCATTATTCCCGTCTCTTTTTATTTAGCGTTATTTTACCCAGTTTATAGGCAAGTCACATCTAAATAAGGGCGGGGGAGGGGGCCGCAATGTATCCTTATCCACTGACTAGTCATACAGCTCTCTGTAACAAGAGATACACATGGGGGCAGTATTATAGTAGTTATATTCTTGTATATAGGGGAAGTATTATAGTAGTTATAGTCTTGTATATAGGAGCAGTAATATGGTAGTTATATTCTTGTATATAGGAGAAGTATTATAGTAGTTATATTCTGGTACATAGGGACAGTATATAGTAATTATATTCTTGTCATAGGGACAGTATATATTGTATATCTGGATATGATGTACAGTATATACTGTATATGAATATATATATATATATATATATATATATATATATACATACTGTATGCAGAGGCACTGTGAATCTTCTGGTCTCGGCAGGATTTCACAGGCTCCGTGCAGCGTCTTGCGCTCAGAGTATTTATAGCTGCAGAGATTCAGCTGCTGGTTTTGCAGATCTGCTCATTTTACTTGACATAAAGTTACAAGCCTTGAAAGATTATGTGCAGTCACTTAAAGGGACCCAACATAAACATGTCTGCTCTCCATGTGCTGTGTAATGAATACAGTCTATTGTCCTCTCTTATCAGCCATGCAATGATATAACTACTATCTAGATTTCTGTAATGTAAGATTTCATACAATCTATCGCTCATAGTATAGGATGGGGGAGTATAAGCTGCTGGGGACACATGACTAAAACCACTGATTCCTATGGCCGACCATCAGCTGTTGTTCATGCTTTTTATCATTGTAATACAGGAGGGTCCCTTTAAGACCGTATACTGCCAGATAACAAGGAAAGATGTGAGAAACACTGAATAATAAAGTCGGCGCTGAGCAAACATCACATTATTACAGGGATAAAGACATAAGGCCCTATTCCACCAAAAGATCTGACGACAGATTATCTGCCAAAGATTTGAAGCCAAACCCAGGAACAGACTATAAACCAGGGCCGTCTTAACAGTATTATGGGCCCCTGGGCAGAGGTGCGAATTGGCCCCCCCCCAACCGCCACCATCAAATCCCCCACATCTTTGCATATAGTGCCCCCCATAGTAGCCAATCCCCCCATAGTAGCCAATCCCCCCCATATAGTGCCCCCCATAGTAGCCAATCCCCCCATATAGTGCCCCCCATAGTAGCCAGTGCCCACATAGTAGCCAGTGCCCCCCATAGTAGTCAGTGCCCCTCATAGTAGCCAGTGCCCCCCATAGTAGCCAGTGCCCCTCATAGTAGCCAGTGCCCCCCATAGTAGCCAGTGCCCCCCATAGTAGCCAGTGCCCCCCACAGTAGCCAGTGCCCCCATAGTAGCCAGTGCCCCCCACAGTAGCCAGTGCCCCCATAGTAGCCAGTGTCCCCCATAGTAGCCAGTGCCCCCCATAGTAGTCAGTGCCCCTCATAGTAGCCAGTGCCCCCCATAGTAGCCAGTGCCCCCATAGTAGCCAGTGCCCCCCATAGTAGCCAGTGCCCCCACAATAGCCAGTGCCCCCCACAGTAGCCAGTGCCCCCCACAGTAGCCAGTGCGCCCCATAGTAGCCAGTGCCCCCATAGTAGCCAGTGCCCCCCACAGTAGCCAGTGCCCCCATAGTAGCCAGTATCCCCCATAGTAGCCAGTGCCCCCCATAGTAGCCAGTGCCCCCCACAGTAGCCAGTGGCCCCCTATAGTAGCCAGTGGCCCCCATAGTAGCCAGTGCCCCCCATAGTAGCCAGTGCCCCCCATAGTAGCCAGTGCCCCCCATAGTAGCCAGTGCCCCCCATAGTAGCCAGTGTTCCCATAGTAGCCAGTGCCCCCCATAGTAGCCAGTGCCCCCATAGTAGCCAGTGCCCCCCCCCATAGTAGCCAGTGCCCCCCATAGTAGCCAGTGCCCCCATAGTAGCCAGTGCCCCCATAGTAGCCAGTGCCCCCCAAAACAACAAACCAGTTACTCACCCGTCCGGCGGCCCCAGCAGCTGATGTCTCCCGTCAGAGAGCACTACCGACATCCTCCGGCACAGGCAGCGGGGTACAGAGAGACTGCCTGTGCCAACACACAAGTGACCTGCTGCACGACACATCCAGGACACAGGCAGCGTCTCTGTACCCCGCTGCCTGTGCCGGAGGATGTCGGGAGTGGCGCGCTGCCGGGAGAGGAGCTGCTGGGGCCGCCGGACGGGTGAGTTCCTGGACTGCCCGCCCCTTCTATCGCCGCTTAGCTGAGTCGATCAGAAGCCCAGGAAAGTGCTGCTCATTGCACTTTCCTGGGCTTCTGATCGGCTGTCATCTGAGAAGCGATAGAAGGGGCGGGCTGGGCGGGCGGAGGGGGTGGCTCAGGGCCGCTGACTATGCATATGCATAGTGAGCGGCAATAGAGGGGGCGGGCGGGACGGCTTCCTTGCGGTGCTCAGCACTGCTTGGAAGCCGTCTTCGCTTTATAGGACGCACTTAGTTTTATAAGTGCGTCTTATAAAGCTAAAAATACAGGTGACAGAGGGCCCAATGGATAAGACGGCCCTGCTATAAACACAGATCAGGTCATAAAGGAAAGACTGGATTTTTCCTCTTTTCCAATCCACACCTGAGTTTGGCTTCAAATCTTTGGCAGATAATCTGTCGTCAGATCTGTTGGTGGAATAGGGCCTATAGAAATAACAGGAGCACAAATCTGTAGAAAAACATAGCAACTAGTCACAGCCCTGCCCTCTGTACGTCATCAATGATATATAATTTAATGACATGTGATCAGACAAGAGATCCACGCATTTTATACTACGGGAACAGCTATTCATCTATTACTGCTGACAACCAGCCCCTATATCATGTGTATAGAGAGGTAGTCACAGCCCGCCCCCTGTATGACATCACTGATATAATATAATGATGTGATCTGACATGAGATCTACACACCTTATACTACAGGAACAGCTATTCATCTATTGCTGCTGACAACCAGCCCTTATATCATGGGTACAGAGAGGTAGTCACAGCCCCACCCCCTGTATGATATCACTGTTATGCTATAATGATGTGACAGCTTTTATATCATCTCTGATTGTCACAGTCACATCCTTGTCCAATTTTCCGAGCCTCTCCTGACCGCAGTCACATGACTTTACACGTGGCGGGATCTTTACAAGTTCTCGGTTTCCTGACACTTTCAAAGGTGACTTAGTGAAGTTCATTGAATATTCTGCGGTTTACAGAAGTCTCTTCATTGGCTCGTTCCTGCCCGGGTGGCGCGGTGTGAGGTGACAGAACACGCTCCGAAAGCCTTAAAGTGTGATAACTTGGCAGAATTAGTCCATCTGCCAAACCTGCGCTAAATAATTCAGTAGAATGTTCTTCTCCCTGGTGCTGAGGAGTTCATTACTCCGTCACATTCCTGACATTGACATCGCAGGGATGAGGGGACATGGGGGGGTGCTCAGTTACCTGCCCGCTCCTCACACACTATATATAGAGCAGGTGGTGACATCACAGTGGGGGGAAATCCGCCGGGTCATATTCATGAATCTAGGTGGTTCACCTGTAACCTAGGGGGTTCACCTGCAAGGTATTAGGTCAGGGCAGGCATCATGGCTAACAGGCAGAAGGGCAGGTAGGCAACGTTCTGTAATCAAAGATAACAGGCAAGAGGTCAGGCCAGGCACAGGTCAGCAGGCCAGGGAGATAGACGTAGGTTGTCATAGGTAACACAAAGCAGGTCAGATCAGGTAGATTTCCGTCCTCATGGATGGCAGGCAGGACAGGCAGAGGATGGTCATTGCAGTAGCAGGCAATAGGTCTGGGCAGGTAGAGTATGAGCATCATAGGTAACAGGGTGAAGGGGCAGAGATCTGTCATCAAGGGTAACAGGCAGAGGGTCGGGGCAGGCAGAGTTTAGTTGTCATGGGTAACGGACAGAAGGTAAGGGCAGAGATCCATCGACCCTTGTCCTTACGCTGTGTGTAGTATTACAACTCAGCTCTATTCAATTCAATAGAACTGAGCTGTAAACTGAGAACCAAACATTTTGGAAAAAAGCAGCCATGTTTTCCTAAACCTGGAGAATCCCTTTAAAAAGCTGAAGGTCAGGGCAGACAGCAGTGAGGCTAAAAGCCAGGAAAAAAAGCCATGTCAAAACCTAGAAGGTACTACACAGGGAATACCTTGGTGTAATTGCTCTATTATTGGGTGGAGCCAGGGTGGTCATAGAGGTGATCTGTCAGGGAGCAGTGATCATGCTGTGATCTGGGGTGGAGACCATGCAGGAGCAGGATTGTGACATTGTCGGTCATCAGAAAATATGTCTGTTGTAGACTCCAAAATTTTGTATTTGGAGTTTTCTTTAAAAGAATCAGAGCTCTGTTTTACTGATGCAAAGTTCCAAATCCCTATTACAGAACATAGAGGGACAACAGAAGACAACATTTTGTCTGCCAGCTGCCACCACTAGGGGGAGCTCACTGCATACAGACTTATACAGCTGCCTCTAGTGGTGGATGATTCTGAGCTTTTGTCTGTATCTGTGAGATTTAAAGATTTGTTGGATCTTTTTCCCTTTATATTTCAGGAGCCGTATTATGTTCGTTGTATCAAGCCCAATGACCAGAAGTCTCCCATTCTCTTTGACGACCGCCGGTGTCTCCACCAGGTGGAATATTTGGGGCTCCTGGAGAACGTACGAGTCCGAAGGGCTGGATTTGCCTATAGACAACCCTATGACAGATTTCTACTCAGGTGTGAGGGCAGGGGGGTACTAACATAGGTGGAAGCCGTATAGGCTATATAAGTTTACAATGTCCAGTGTCATATGATAACATATAATCTATCTGACAGGTACAAGATGACCTGTGAATACACATGGCCCAATCACCTGATGGATTCTGACATGGAGGCCACCAGAGCTCTGATTGAGCAGCACGAGTTCCAGGACGACGTGGCTTACGGATACACAAAGGTCTTCATCCGTACCCCGCAGACATTGTTCAGCCTGGAACAAGAGCGGGGGCAGCTAATCCCCATCATTGTGCTGCTGATCCAGAAGGTGAGACGCCACAGACACAGGCACCTTCAGCAAACCATGAGTAGTGTTACCAGCCTCTACCGAGAGAGGAGGATGAGGCAGGCAATGTCTGTTCTGTCTGGGTGACCCTGGGCACTATATGAGCATGGTAGAAAGTAAGTGGGCACTATATAGACATAGTAGGATGTAAATGGGCACTATATAGGCATGGTACGATGTATATGGGCATAGTAGGTTGTAAATGGGCACTATATGGGCAGGGTTTAATGTAAATGGGCACTATATGGACATGGTAGGATGTAAATGGGCACTATATAGGCATGGTAGGATGTAAATGGGCACTATATAGGCATGGTAGGATGTAAATGGGCACTATATAGGCATGGTAGGATGTATATGGGCATAGTAGGATGTAAATGGGCACTATATGGGCATGGTATAATGTAAATGGGCACTATATGGGCATAGTAGGATGTAAATGGGCACTATATAGGCATGGTAGGATGTATATGGGCATGGTAGGATGTAAATGGGCACTATATAGGCATGGTAGGATGTAAATGGGCATGGTAGGATGTAAATGGGCACTATAGGGGCATGGTAGAATGTAAATAGGCACTATATAGGCATGGTAGGATGTAAATGGGCACTATATAGGCATGGTAGGATGTAAATGGGCACTATATAGGCCAGGTAGGATGTAAATGGGCACTATATAGGCATGGTAGGATGTAAATGGGCACTATATAGGCATGGTAGGATGTATATGGGCACTATATAGGCATGGTAGGATGTAAATGGGCACTATATGAGCATGGTAGGATGTAAATGGGAACTATATGGGCATGGTAGGATGTAAATGGGCACTATATGAGCATGGTAGGATGTAAATGGGAACTATATGGGCATGGTAGGATGTAAATGGGCACTATATAGGCTTGGTAGGATGTAAATGGGAGCTATATGGGCATGGTAGGGCACTATAATCCATTATAATGGGCACAATATGACATGGTTTGAGCAATGTATAAGCCAGTTTGGCGCTATCTAGGCTCAGTATATCTCTATATGGGCACACTATGACACTGTGAATGCAGGCTGATTCTATATCAGTACTGGTTTGATGATATGTGGGCACTATATGGCAGTATACAGGCGGAGTTCTTTACAGAGTATACAGTGATAGACTGGCAGAGATCTGGGAGTTCTGACTGTAATGCCTGCAATGTCCTCCATGTTCCTGCATCTTTGTACTTCATAAGCATTGTATTTAGGAATGTGTCTGGCATCCTTAGATCTGTCATCTGGGGCCCACATGTGGCCCTGTATTTGCTTGGCAACAGCCTTACCCCAATGTGAACACAGCACAGTGTTAGGGTGCTGGGGTGAGCCCTCTGGGACAATACTTCTTGATAGAGAAAGCCTGCACTCACTGGAGTAATATCCATATGTTGATACTATATACAGTATAGGTGTCGGTTCTCTGTAAACAGCTTAGTTCATCCTGAGCCTTCTGGTTCATGTTTAAAATTCCAGGACAGTAGAGGAATGAGTAAAGCAGCGAGCAGTGTAACATGACATAACAGTGCAGGACTATATGGTGTGCAGGGTGTGTAGAAAGCTAGGTGATCGCCTCATATGGGACCAATAATGGAAGATCATACCGATCCTTATCATCCTGGATCCTATTATTGCTGAGTTTCTGGTGCAGTGTATCCCAGGCACACACATGTTTCCCCTGCAGCTGCTCCAGGGACAGAACATGTGTGTATTGTTACCCGTCTCTGTCCTCAGATAATCCGTGTAACGCGCCGGCGGAGGAGAAGCAGGTGCAGTCACTGGTTGCTGTGCGTCCACAGGGATGCTATAAAGGGGGGACTTTCCATATATTCTGTTGAGCCAGTTAGATGACATAAAGGGGGATCCCACTATTCCCAGTACACAGAGCTACCGTGATGCCCCCTGCAGCTTCCCCCAGCAATAGCAGTGGATCTCCTGTGGGGGCAGTATACAGATCAGTGTTGATCTGTCAGGATGGCCCTATAGACAGGAGAAGGGGACGGGATGAAGTTTGAGCTTGTACTAAGTCTATGAGAAAATCTCTGACGTTCAGGAGGATTTAGTGATGGAGCAAAGTTAATCCCGGCTTATTCCAGGCTCATCCTTACCAAACAAGCTGCAGGTTAGGAAATAGAAGGACTACATACATAGCAATTCCTTATAGGTCTCTGCTATAGATGTTCTGTGGGTTTCCTGACAGCTCCATTATACCCCAGAGCTGCACTCACTATTCTGCTGGTGAGGTCACTGTGTACATACATTACATTACTTATCCTGAGTTACATCCTGTATTATACTCCAGAGCTGCACTCACTATTCTGCTGGTGGGGTCACTGTGTGCATACATGACATTACTGATCCTGTACTGATCATGAGTTACATCCTGTATTATACTCTAGAGCTGCACTCACTGTTTTGCTGGTGGGGTCACTGTGTACATTACATTACATTATATTACATTATTTATCCTGTACTGATCCTAAGTTACATCCTGTATTATACTTCAGAGTTGCACTCACTATTCTGCTCTGCTTATTTTAAACTTTACACCAGTCTCTATGCAGACATATGCCTTTTGCATTACAGAACACCTGCTTGATGACTGTTTCCAATACCAATCACTCATTGAAACCATCTTCCATCTGCTTGTTTTCCCCTTGTGTTATGTAGTTGATGCCGCTTGCAATGACTCCCCCACTATCCTGCATCCACCAGGAGGCGCTGTCTCTGATAACACTTGTAGGACTACTTCTCATACAGTGTGAGGCCATGTTCACACGATGTACAGTATGTTTAACATAAATCACGTCCGTTGTTGCAATTTGCGACAACGGCCTTGATTTATGCTAAACATTCATTGTATTTGAATGAATGGAATCCCAGCTGCAGCGTATACACATACAACTAGTATACACATACTACAGTACCGGCTGGGATGCTCTCAAGTAACACCGGCCGTTCTGTGTTTTACGCAATATGAACATGGCCTAAAAATGCGCTCAGCTGGAGGCTGGTTACTGATTAGATTGTCAGCTCTGTGGGTGACACCTTCTAGAAATCATGGGGGAGATTTATCAAACATGGTGTAAAGTGAAACTGGCTCAGTTGCCCCTAGCAACCAATCAGATTCCACCTTTCATTTTCCAAACAGTCTGTGCGGAATGAAAAGTGGAATCTGTTTGGTTGCTAGGGGCAACTGAGCCAGTTTCACTGTACACCATGTTTGATAAATCTCCCCCATGTATTTTTTGCTTGTTGGTTGTTGGCTGCAGAGCATCGCGCCCGCTGTGCTTCCAGCAGACACAATAAAAGCAGATACATTGGGTTCTAGATTCTCTGCTCAGAGATGTCAGCGCTGATTTATCCCGCTCTGTGCGTCCCCCAAATCCTCCCTCGGGGTAAATCATCTCCAGGAAGGGGTGAAGGTGTAAGGGCGGGGGTCCGGGGAGGGGGACTGGGCTCAGTGTATTTATAAGGAATAGAAACCTCCTGTCAGGTCTGATCAGAGTGGCGGAGGCAGCGGCAGCCGCCCGTCAGGAAGGATTATTCACGTATATGGAGCATTGTCTTATTCCAGGGGGCGGGGGCACTGGGTCATGTGACACTGACTGCGCTTGAGATCCGCAGACTGTGATATCACGTAATCCCATTGTGTATCGTCTGTCTTCTTTGCCTTATGTGACTTTTCTGAGTAGTTTTAGGGAGAATGTTTGAGCAGTCACTTATATGCTGCTTTTATTGCACAATATGTGAGTTTTTACACTAGTTTTCTGGTATAAGGTTTGATAAATTCCCCCTTAGTGTTTTGGAGGATTGCGAGAGGCCTAATGGTGACCACTCCATGAGGAGACACGCACACCTCATCATCAGCACTTTACTCAGGAGACACCACCAGCTTTGTGGTTACAGGCAGCATAGTTACAAGTGCACAATGCTTAGCTGTTCTCACATAGAGGCACTTAGTGTAATAGTTGCGCCTGGCAGTTCTAATACAGCAACCTAACTCAATCTCTAGCCCTGTGGCTCTTCTGCTGTTGTGAAACTACAACTCCCATCATGCCCAGTCAGCTATGCATCCCTTTGAGACCTGCCAAGGGTGGGACTCCCTTCCGCCATGTTGCAGATAAGCAGACAGTAACATAACATGGTGCTTGCAGGGCTCTTCAGTGGTTACCCCATTCTCGGGCACATGTTGGGGTAGTGCTGCCTTGTAGCCATTATATTGATGGGGTCTGCTCTGTGCGTCACTCTTGTCCTGTAGGGATCGGGGCGCGTGGGAGCATCTCAAGAACCAGATTCTATATATAGTGATGAATTCTCCGTACGCCATAGAAACCTGATATTTTATAGCTGTAAATATGTCTGATCCCTGGATGAGCAAAACCCTGTAATGTGTCTGTAGGAAGCAGCTCTGTATAGATGTGACTAGGGGCCACTGCAGACCCCCACAGCACCCATCACCAATACCTGGAATCTAATGGAAGGTCAACTATACATGTGTCCCCCTACAATTCCAGCATCACTTCCCCATTCGTCCTGGGTTAGGATCAGCAGCCTATGGGTTAGGATCAGCAGCCTATGGGTTAGGATCAGCAGTCTATGGTTTTAGGATCAGCAGCCTATGGGTTAGGATGAGCAGCCTATATGTTAGGATGAGCAGCCTATATGTTAGGATGAGCAGCCTATATGTTAGGATCAGCAGCCTATATGTTAGGATCAGCAGCCTATGGGTTAGGATGAGCAGCCTATAGGTTAGGATGAGCAGCCTATGGGTTAGGATGAGCAGCCTATAGGTTAGGATCAGTAGCCTATGGGTTAGAATGAGCAGCCTATGGTTTAGGATGAGCAGCCTATAGGTTAGGATGAGCAGCCTATGGTTTAGGATCAGTAGCCTATGGGTTAGGATCAGTAGCCTATGGGTTAGGATGAGCAGCCTATGGGTTAGGATGAGCAGCCTATGGTTTAGGATGAGCAGCCTATAGGTTAGGATCAGTAGCCTATGGGTTAGGATGAGTAGCCTATGGGTTAGGATGAGCAGCCTATGGGTTAGGATCAGTAGCCTATAGGTTAGGATGAGCAGCCTATGGTTTAGGATGAGCAGCCTATAGGTTAGGATCAGTAGCCTATGGGTTAGGATGAGTAGCCTATGGGTTAGGATGAGCAGCCTATGGGTTAGGATCAGTAGCCTATGGGTTAGGATGAGCAGCCTATGGTTTAGGATGAGCAGCCTATAGGTTAGGATGAGCAGCCTATGGGTTAGGATCAGCAGCCTATGGGTTAGGATGAGCAGCCTATGGTTTAGGATCAGTAGCCTATGGGTTAGGATCAGTAGCCTATGGGTTAGGATGAGCAGCCTATGGGTTAGGATGAGCAGCCTATGGTTTAGGATGAGCAGCCTATAGGTTAGGATGAGCAGCCTATGGTTTAGGATCAGTAGCCTATGGGTTAGGATCAGTAGCCTATGGGTTAGGATGAGCAGCCTATGGGTTAGGATGAGCAGCCTATGGTTTAGGATGAGCAGCCTATAGGTTAGGATCAGTAGCCTATGGGTTAGGATGAGTAGCCTATGGGTTAGGATGAGCAGCCTATGGGTTAGGATCAGTAGCCTATAGGTTAGGATGAGCAGCCTATGGTTTAGGATGAGCAGCCTATAGGTTAGGATCAGTAGCCTATGGGTTAGGATGAGTAGCCTATGGGTTAGGATGAGCAGCCTATGGGTTAGGATCAGTAGCCTATGGGTTAGGATGAGCAGCCTATGGTTTAGGATGAGCAGCCTATAGGTTAGGATGAGCAGCCTATGGGTTAGGATCAGCAGCCTATGGGTTAGGATCATTAGCCTATGGGTTAGAATGAGCAGCCTATGGTTTAGGATGAACTGCCTATGGTTTAGGATGAGCAGCCTATGGTTTAGGATGAGCAGCCTATAGGTTAGGATGAGCAGCCTATAGGTTAGGATGAGCAGCCTATGGGTTAGGATCAGTAGCCTATAGGTTAGGATCAGTAGCCTATAGGTTAGGATCAACAACCTATGGGTTAGGATCAGCAGTCTATGGGTTAGGTTCAGCTGTCTATGGTTTTAGGATCAGCAGCCTATGGGTGAGGATCAGCAGCCTATAGGTTAGGATCAACAACCTATGGGTTAGGATCAGCAGCCTATGGGTTAGGATCCCACTATGTATGTTATGTCTGATCTGCATCTGGAGGTCTGGATGTCCCACTGTCCTCCTGCAGGTATCTGGGCCTCCATTTCTGATGCTTTCCCTTCCTGTCCCTGCAGCTCTGGAGGGGCACCCTGGCACGGTGGCGCTATAAGCGGCTGAGAGCCATCTATAAGATCATGAGCTTCTACAAGTGCTATAAGGTGCGCTCCCACCTGATGGAGATAGTGCGGCTGTTCCAGAATGTCCGAGAGATGGAGGACTACGGCAAAAGTGTGGAGTGGCCAGAGCCGCCTGCTGTGCTGGAGCAGTTCCAGGATATCTGCAAGAGCCTGCACAGAAGGTTAGTGTGAATGACGGCATCATGGGACTTATAAGGATGTAAAGGGAAGCTCCACCATCCACTATTATACAGTTACACATACTGTAAGGAGGAAGAACGCTGTAACACTTCACCTTCACTAACATTACACTAGATAGAGAGACAGACAGACACAGATAGATAGATAGATAGATAGATAGATAGATTGATAGATGATAGATAGATAGGATATGAGATGGGTAGATAGGATATAGATAGATAGATAGATTTGAGATAGATAGATAGATAGATAGATAGGATAATAGATAGATAGATAGATAAATAGATAGATAGATAGATCTTGGTGTATTATGGCAAGCACTGACAGTGTCACATGCACTGGCAGATTATAGCTATGTAGGTCCCTATGTCTTGCTGTAGAGTTTTCCTGTATTGTTAATCCATCCATTGTGTTTCTGCTTCTTCCTGCAGATGGAGGGCCACAAAGATAGTGAAGAATATTCCGCCCTCTCAGATGTGGCAGATCAGATGTAAGGTTTGTGCAATGGAATCGCTGCAGGATCTGCGCACAGACATCGGCTACCAGCGGCCCTGGAAGCAGAACTACCTGTCCTGTGTGAGTCCTCCGGGTGTGGGGATCAGCGGTACACTGTCTGGTCACCGGTGCCATTCTGTACTAAGACCCCCAACAATCACCCACGTTAATTACACTACTATTCACATATGTGACTGAGGGGATCATAGTGTTATATATCCCCTTATTGATGCCCATAGTCCTATGTACCCCCTCATTGATGCCCATAGTCCTATATACCCCCTCATTGGTGCCCATAGTCTTATATGCCCCTCACTGGAGCTCATAGTCTTGTATACCCAATGGCCTCCTGCACTGATCTCTGCTATTTCTCTCTCTCTCTCTCTCTCTGCAGGAAGCAGAGAATCCAGTTGGAGCTTAGTGTTATATACCCCTTCATTGGTGCTCACAGTGTTATATACCCCTTCATTGGACCTCATAGTATTGTATACCCCCTCATTGATGCTCATAGTCTTATATGCCCCCTCATTGGTGCCCATAGTCTTATATACCACCTCATTGGTGTTCACAGTGTTATATACCCAATGGTCTCCTGCACTGATCTCTGCTATTTCTCTCTCTCTCTCTCTCTGCAGGAATTAGAGAATCCAGTTGGAGCTGATCACTTCCAGAAATCACTTGAGGCCCTAAGGAAAAAAGATGGCCACAGCTCCGTCCTGTTTTCCTGTCACATCCGCAAGGTGAGTGTCACCCTCACTTATCATGTATCTGTAATATGTGAATATTTCCAGAACTCTGCACTGGATAATTCCATAATGCATCATAGTAAGACACTGCTCCATGTGGCATCATCACCCAGGAGCTGTATGGCCCATGTGTAGTGTGGAGCAGGGAGGATGTAGGGTGGAAAGGTGCTGTAGTGTATAGCAGGGAGGATGTAGGGTGGAGGGGAGCTGTAGTGTACAGCAGGGAGGATGTAGGGTGGAGAGGTGCTGTAGTGTACAGTGGGGAGGATGTAGGGTGGAGGGGAGCTATAGTGTACAGCGGGGAGAATGTAGGGTGGAGGGGAGCTGTAGTGTACAGCAGGGAGGATGTAGGATGGAAAGGTGCTGCAGTGTACAGCAGGTAGGATGTAGGGTGGAGAGGTGCTGTAGTGTATAGCAGGGAGGATGTAGGGTGGAGGGGAGCTGTAGTGTATAGCAGGGAGGATGTAGGGTGGAGAGGTGCTGTAGTGTATAGCAGGGAGGATGTAGGGTGGAGAGGTGCTGTAGTGTACAGCAGGGAGGATGTCGGGTGGAGAGGTGCTGTAGTGTACAGCAGGGAGGATGTAATGTAGAAGAAGATATGCTGTAGTGTACAGCAGGGAGGATGTAATGTAGAAGAAGATATGCTGTAGTGTACAGCAGGGGGATGCCTGTGAGGTGACTGGGCTCCATATACATCAACAATCACTGAGAGGAGGAGAGACATGAGGGACATGAGACCAGAAAGGAGTGAGACAGCTGGTAATGTATGTGATACTAACTGTACCGGAGACTGCGGTGTCCATCACTGTCCATGGTGCTGAAAGTCTCGGCTGCACCACTGTAACATAGGAAATGTATGAGACTATCTATCTATCTATCTATCTATCTATCTATCTATCTATCTATCTATCTATCTATCTCCTCTCTATCTCTTATCTATCTATCTCCTATCTATCTATCTATCTATCTATCTATCTATCTATCTATCTATCTCCTATCTATCTATCTATCCATCTATCTATCTCCTATCTATCTATCTATCTATCTATCTATCTATCTATCTATCTATCTATCTATCTATCTATCTATCTCTATCTCTCTCATCTATTTTTCTAGCTGAAATATTCCCCCTTTTCCTATAGTAGCATCATTGGTAAGGCTTACAAGTTAGGGTATATGATGGAGGGGGGTGGGGGTATGGATTAGTTGGGAGAGTACTATCTATGTATTTATGTATGTGTGAATAACCTGCAAACAGCTCCACATATCTCACCTTCCTGGATGTGCTCTTCTTAATTTTACCTTGAAGTTGCGCATTAACCAGGCTTTTGTGCATCCTGTAAGAGTTGGCGTATGGCGTAGTCTATATTTGGTACTGTGTAAACCTTTATGACTATAAAAGAGTACATTCACTGGTTTTCTTATGACTCATGATCTGCTACTCCGGGGTCAATAAGATCACATGAAGAAAAAGCAGAATGATCAATAATAATAGCTTGTTACTTGCGTCACCAAACTAAGAAAGCAGCGCAGGCGGGGGGCTCAGCCCACACACCCCTATGGCGTGCTATATACAGAGTGTCACCGCTAAACATGGCGTCACCTAATACACAGGTCACTGTGTTCGAGGGAAAATGGCAAACCACAAAAGTGTGGTACAGGATACTTCTCAGACTTTAGCTCCAAGTCTACATGTACATATATTCTGCCACATGGTCACACCATCTCTGGGTAGTGCACACACAGTAGTGTCACGTGGTGCCATATAGTAGCCAGACTACCATGCTGTCCATAGACAGTGTTACAGTTGCCCACAATGTGCCAAACATTATCCAGAATATAGAGACATAGCTGTTGCCCTGAGTGTGCCATATAGTGCTCATAAACAGTGCCCATATAGTGCCATACTGTGCCTTTCTAATACTATACTCTGCCTATGTAGTGCCATGCTGTGCTTGTATAATACTATATTGTGCCTGTCTGATACTATACTCTGCCTATATAGTGCCATGCTGTGCCTGTATAATACTATATTGTGCCTGTCTAATACTATACTCTGCCTATATAGTGCCATGCTGTGCCTGTATAATACTATATTGTGCCTGTATAATACTATATTGTGCCTGTCTAATACTATACTCTGCCTATATAGTGCCATACGGTGCCTGTCTAATACTTTACTCTGCCTATATAGTGCCATACTGTGCCTGTCTAATACTATACTTTTCCTATACAGTGCCATACTGTGCCTGTATAATACTATACTGTACCTGTTTAATATACAGGCACAGTATGGCAATATACAGGTACAGTATAATACTATACTGTACCTGTATATTGCCATACTGTGCCTGTATATTATTATACTTTGCCTATATAATGCCAGACAGTGCCGATATATTACTATACTGTATCTATATATTGCGCCTATATATTACTATAATTGGCCTATATAGTGCCATACTGTGCCTGTTTAATACTATACTGTACCCTTATATTGCCATACTGTGCCTGTATATTACTATACGTTGGCTATATAGTGCCATACTGTGCCTGTATAATACTATACTGTACCTGTATATTGCCATACTGTGCCTGTATATTATGATACGTGGCCTATATGGTGCCTGTATATTACTATACTTCGCCTATATAGTGCCACACTGGGCTTGTATAATACTATACTGTACCTGTATATTGCCATATTGTGCCTGTATATTACTATACTTGGCCTATATAGTGCTATTCTGTGCCTGTATATTACTATACTTGGCCTATACAGTGCCATACAGTGCCTGTATATTACTATACGTGGCCTATATAGTGCTATTCCATGCCTGTATATTGCCATACTGTGCCTGTATATTATGATATCTGGCCTATATAGTGCCATACGGTGCCTGTATATTACTATATTTCCTCAACGTTTCCGCAAAGATTTCACCATCAGCATTGCGGAATCTTTACTGTATGAGCTGTGAGACTATGAAATTCTCTGCCACATGATGTTGTCATGGCCAATTCATTAAATACGTTCAAGGGAGGTATTGATGCTTTTCTTGAAAAATATAATATTACAAGGCTGCCATCCTGTACCTATAAAGTGGAATACTGTACCTGTTGTATAGTGCCATCTGTGCCAGTGTGACACTGTCTGCTTAGCTGCAGACTATCTAATCCTATCATGTGTCATTCTGTTTGGTTTGCTGTATCTAATCCTATGTTGTGTGATACACTGAGGTTCTGTACCTAATCTGTCTGTCAGGGTTCTGTATCTAAGCCTATCATGTGATACTGCCTTCGGAGCAGCCACATCCACTTTGGGATAACCAGTCTATAGACGTCTCCTCACATCTGATTTGGACTCTGCAATTCCTGCCGTCCCTAGAAGTGTTGGGTGATGCGTCAGCTGGTAGTGGTGTCCTCTCCAGTAACGCCGCTCTGCCCCGCGGGGGTCATGTGATCATCTTGAGGGAAGCGGCGTGCAGAGAATGTAATGGGATTATCATTCAATGGCCACATTGTTCCTCACACGAGGATATCAGGAAGGAGATAGATGTTGGGTCAGCTGGGCAAAGCAGAGGATTATGGGTACAGACAAACCCTGATGTCTTATATTTGGGGGTTCATCATTTTCACTGTCCTCTTTGTGTCACTTTTCAGATGAATCGCTTCAATAAGTGTAAGGATAGAGGCCTAGTCATCACCGACCGCCACATCTACCGCCTGGAGCCTAAGAAGGGCTACAAGGTCCTGAAGTCTGTGCCCATCACAGCGGTGAGTACCACAGACCGCTAACACAAAGCTGCTGCTGAAAAAGTACTACAACCCTCAGCATACTCCCTGTTTTGACAGGTTTTACATCATTGCCACAGAGGTAGAAGCAGCCTGGTTGCTAGGGAGAAACTTCCTGACAACTATTTTTGCTAGCAACCAGATAGTCCCAGTGGCATGCTGGGAGTTGTAGTTTTGCAGCAGCTAGAGATCACATATAGATAAACTGGTTGCTATGGAGACAACTCCTGACAACCTCATTTGTCAACATATGACTAGCAACCTGACTGTCAGATGTGACAACTAGATTGTCCATGAGCTGCCAAGAGTGAAGAGGTGAGGCAGCTAGGAAGTCGTCTTGTCATCCACATGTCTGGATGAAGGCAGGGAGGTCTGCTGTGGGTTGCAGTGCCCATGTAAATATAGTGCTGAAATAGTACTGCCATACAGTGCCATCACCACCATACATTATAACAGTGCCTAAGCAGCAAGTGATACACAATGGGGAATATTCATCAAACATGGTGTAAAGTGAAACTGGCCCAGTTGCCCCTAGCAACCAATCAGATTCCACCTTTCGTTTTCCAAAAGGTCTGTGAGGGATGAAAGGTGGAATCTGATTGGTTGCTAGGGGCAACTGAGACAGTCTCACTTTACACCATGTTTGATAAATCTTCCCCAATGCCTTTGTGAGTATAGTTCTAAAATATTACCACCATATAGTGTAATCAGTGCTATACATGATGTTCTCCCCATGCACCTATGACAACACTCCCTGTCCCATGCTCTGGTGGCTTAGTGTTATCATAAGGACACTATTCCTCTTACCCCAGAAAATTAGCATCCAGACCATCTACCATGAGACCTATGGGCTGTAAGTGTAAAGGGCCAGGAAGGGTTATCATGGGGGCACGGCCGAAAGGGTTGTTGATCTCAGACCAGGAGTCTCTTCTGTGAAATGCATTTTCCACATTTTTGAAAGAGAATAAATATTTTATATGGATCTTCAGGGATTCTCCTCTCATAAGCGCGTTCTGCAGCATCAATTATATATAGCGACATACATGTAGGGCCAGTCGATGTTCTCCCCTCCCCCAGACCAGAAATTACATTTCCCCCAAATCATCTCAATGGTGGCAGCAGGTGCTGGGAGACGGAATTTATATTCTTATAATTTGCTGACAGCGACATTTCATAATGCCCTGAGTAATTGATTCTCCAGCCCGCACCGAGGAAAATTACCCCCTAATTATGAGTCTGATTATGGGAAGGGAGGCGGCCCCCCATCTGACGGGAACAGAGCGTATTGTAAAAATGATGGAAAATCAGGCGAATAATAAAACGTACAGTCTCTGGTGCGCCAAATATTACAGGCAGTAAGTGAGCGGGAAACAGTCTCCTGATATTATCTATAGGGTGAGAACTGGTCATGTCTATGTAATGTTAAAGTGAATACACCGCTCAGCCATAACATTAAAACCCCTTCCCGTAGTCTTGTGATGTTTCCCCCCCCCCCCCAGAACCCAGACCTATAGCCCTGTTATGTGTCTCCTCCAGAGGCCGGACCCCATAGCCCTGTGATGTGTCTCCTCCAGAGGCCGGACCCCATAGCCCTGTTATGTGTCTCCTCCAGAGGCCGGACCCCATAGCCCTGTGATGTGTCCCCTCCAGAGGCCGGACCCCATAGCCCTGTGATGTGTCTCCTCCAGAGGCCGGACCCCATAGCCTTGTTATGTGTCTCCTCCAGAGGCCGGACCCTATAGCCCTGTGATGTGTCCCCTCCAGAGGCCGGACCCCATAGCCCTGTGATGTGTCTGCTCCAGAGGCCGGACCCCATAGCCCTGTGATGTGTCCCCTCCAGAGGCCGGACCCCATAGCCCTGTTATGTGTCTCCTCCAGAGGCCAGACCCCATAGCCCTGTTATGTGTCTGCTCCAGAGGCCGGACCCCATAGCCCTGTTATGTGTCTCCTCCAGAGGCCGGACCCCAAAGCCCTGTGATGTGTCCCTCCCCCTAGAGCCTGGACCCCATAGCCCTGTGATGTGTCCCCTCCAGAGGCCAGACCCCAAAGCCCTGTGATGTGTCCCTCCCCCCAGAGCCTGGACCTCATAGCCCTGAGATGTCCTTTGTGATATCAGCAGATGATAATGTGCGGTCTGATGTGCGACCTTCATTGATGTGACTTGTTTCTCCAGCACATCCCACAGATGATCGAGCGGATTGAGATCTGGGGGCGACCACCCTGATCTCTTTGTTATCTTCCTCTCTCCTGAACATTGTTGCCCCTGAGGCCTTATCCTGCAGACTGCTTCCATGAAGGTGTATACAATGGTTAGGTAGGTGGTAACAGTAACATCCACATGATGCCAGGACTCAAGGTCTCCAGCAGAGCTGATAGAGAAGTTAGATAAAATTGGACTTAATCCCTGGATAGTTCAGTGGATTTGTGGTTGGCTGAAGGATAGATATCAGAGGGTTGTTGGTAATGATGTATATTCCGAGCAGAGACTGGTTACAAGTGGTGTGCCACAAGGGTCTGTTCTGGGTCCTATTCTTTTTAATATCTTTGGAAATGACATAGAAGAAGGTTTGGTAGGTAAAGTTTGTCTCTTTGCTGATGACACAAAAGTGTGCAATAGGGTTGATACTCCTGGAGGTGTCAGATACTCCCGGGGGTGACGCCCGGACGAAGACTACGAAACGCGCGTCGGGGTGGTGGCGACCCGGAGGATACATAATACGTTTTACCTATAGGTATCTGTGCTACGTCTCTAGGACCTTTGGGGTCAATAATAGTTATGGGTTAAGTGCAATATGATAATGAATTATATATATTGAGTATTTACTACCACCTTTTAATGAATTTTTTTTTTTTTTTTTGCACTATTACCTATTTATTTGCATTGTGCAAGTGTAATTGGTCAGGGACCGGGCATGTGTAATATTATTTGTTCATAAACCTATCATCTCCTCCGGGATAGCCACTGTTCTTTAATGTTGGTTTTTTGTCTCTTTTTTATATGTATTGTTTTTAATATTTCTTTTCAATAAAGATTAATTTTTGGGATATGGAATTTCAGCATTTTTTTCTTTGGAGGTATTGTATTAGTGAGCTGTAGTAGCAATATAGACTAAGTGCAGGATATTTAATAAGGCACATGTCCTATACTAGACACTTAAAAATATTGCATGAAGACAGAAGTGTGGGTATAAACCATATTAGGAAAGACTTAAAGGGGTTATCCAGCGCTACAAAAACATGGCAACTTTTCTCCCTCTCTTGTCTCCAGTTCAGGTGTGGTTTGCAAATAAGCTCCATTCACTTCAATGGAACTGAGTTTGAAATCCCACCCAATCTGGAGACAAGAGAGGGGGAAAAGTGGCCATGTTTTTGTAGTGCTGGATAACCCCTTTAAGGATTTGAATCTGTAGTCTTAAGGAAAGAAGGCAAAGAGGGGACATTATTGAAACCTTTAAGTATGTTACAGGACTAAATAAGGTTCTGGAGGGAAGTGTTTTTAATTAAAAAAAAAAAAAAAGCTGAACTCAAGAACAAAAGGACACAGTGAGAGGTTAGTTGGGGGAAAGATCAGAAGCCACGTGAGAAAATATTACATACTGAAAGAGTAGTAGATACTTGGAACAAACTTCCAGAAGATATGGTTGGCAATTCTACAGAATGGAAACCTGCCTGGCATAAATATACGTCTATCCTAAGATAATAAGAAGGGAAATACTAAAAGGGCAGACTAGATGGACCCAGTGGTCTATTTCTGCCGACAATCTTCTATGTTTCTATGAACATTGCCCATCACACTGCCCCGCCATCTTGTCTTCTTCCATAATGCATCCTGGTGCCATCTCTCTTCCAGGTAAGTGAAACCCACATCCCCAGCCGTCCGCATGATGGAGAATGTGATTTGCCTTCTTCCATTGGTCCAGGTCCCAGTCCTGACGATCATTTAGACACTTTCAGATGGGGTCATATTGGCCCTATGACCAGTCAGCAGGGCCCCATACACAACAAGCTGCCATGTCCTGACTGGTCACTTCCTCATATACCCTCTCCTTGATAAAACCCCATTGGAATTCCGGCAGGACCACCCTAAACAATGAGTGCTGGGGGATATTATTTGCTCCCATTGCCCTCTTCCCATCATGCACCTCACCTTTAGCCCAGGCTGATTTCAGTTCCGGAGCTCATACGGCTGCGGTTGTCACTCAGTGTCAGGGTTATTTTATTGTTGCTATACAAGGTTACATGGTAATAGAGGTGCAGAGTGTCCTGGCACCAGCTGCTTCCCGCCTGTGACACACATTGGCATGCCGCGGCCCTGCACCATGAATAAAACATGATTACAGCACAGAGCCCTCCGTGTGGCGGTGACTGTGCCCGGCCAGGCGGCAGAATGGTCTCCGTCACTACTTCTTCTTTTTTCACTTTCCCTTTATATAAATTCCACCCCCGGTCGTCATGACAACAGGAATTCTGAGAAATGAGGGAGGGGGGAAAATTCCCGGGCGCCAGATTCATTCTTAACACAAATATCATTTATTTATAAGGGTCCGACACATACTGAGCCTCGTAAGAAAATCGCACACTGCGCTATGGTGGCTGGCACGCACAGAGCCGCTACACGCTCACACCTCTCTTCTGCCGACACTTAACCCTGCCTTTATTTTTGGAAATGTGTCTGTTTTATTATTAATGACGTATATAATGATTCAGTCCCCATCATCCGTCCTGGAAGGTGAATGGTTAATACTGTACAGAAGCATCAGTATGGCCCCTATAACACTCTGTCTGAGGGGGAGGCTCCCGGTGTATACATCAGACATATCCATAGGCTCCCGGTGTATACATCAGACATATTCATAGGCTCCTGTGTATACATCAGACATATCCATAGGCTCCCGGTGTATACATCAGACATATTCATAGGCTCCAGTGTATACATCAGACATATTCATAGGCTCCTGTGTATACATCAGACATATCCATAGGCTCCCGGTGTATACATCAGACATATTCATAGGCTCCAGTGTATACATCAGACATATTCATAGGCTCCTGTGTATACATCAGACATATCCATAGGCTCCCGGTGTATACATCAGACATATCCATAGGCTCCCGGTGTATACATCAGACATATTCATAGGCTCCAGTGTATACATCAGACATATCCATAGGCTCCCGGTGTATACATCAGACATATTCATAGGCTCCAGTGTATACATCAGACATATTCATAGGCTCCTGTGTATACATCAGACATATCCATAGGCTCCCGGTGTATACATCAGACATATTCATAGGCTCCTGTGTATACATCAGACATATCCATAGGCTCCCGGTGTATACATCAGACATATCCATAGGCTCCAGTGTATACATCAGACATATTCATAGGCTCCTGTGTATACATCAGACATATCCATAGGCTCCCGGTGTATACATCAGACATATTCATAGGCTCCTGTGTATACATCAGACATATCCATAGGCTCCCTGTGTATACATCAGACATATCCATAGGCTCCTGTGTATACATCAGACATATTCATAGGCTCCTGTGTATACATCAGACATATCCATAGGCTCCCGGTGTATACATCAGACATATCCATAGGCTCCTGTGTATACATCAGACATATTCATAGGCTCCTGTGTATACATCAGACATATCCATAGGCTCCCGGTGTATACATCAGACATATCCATAGGCTCCTGTGTATACATTAGACATATTCATAGGCTCCGGTGTATACATCAGACATACTCATAGGCTCCGGTGTATACTTCAGACATATCCATAGGCTCCTGTGTATACATCAGACATATCCATAGGCTCCTGGTGTATACCTCAGACATATCCATAGGCTGAGTGTATACAGTAGATGTATCCATAGGTTCCGGTGTATACATCAGATGTATACATAGGCCTATGAAACACAGTCTTGAGAGAGGCTCCCGGTCTATACATCAGACATATCCACAGACTCCAAGGGGGAAATTTATCAAACATGGTGTAAAGTGAAACCAATCAGATTCCACCTTTCATTCCTCACAGACTCTTTGGAAAATGAAAGTTGGAATCTGATTGATTGCTAGGGGGGACTGATCCAGTTTCACTCTACACCATGTTTGATAAATCTCCCCCCAAGTGTATAAATCAGAAGTATCCATAGGCTCTGGTGTATACATCAGATGTAGACATAAGTTCAGGTGTATATATCAGACGTATACATAGGCTCCCGATGTATAAATCAGACATATCCATAGGCTCAGGGGTATACATCAGGTGTATCTATAGATTCCAGTGTATACATCAGGTGTATCCATAGATTCCAGTGTATACATCACATGTATCCATAGGTCCCCAGTTTATACATCAGATGTATCTATAGACTTAGGGAAATGGCGTAGCTACCATAGCGGCAGGGTAGGCAGTTGCTATGGGGCCCATGCAGGAGGGGTGCCCGGGGGAGAAAGTCTTTCTGCTTAACCCCTTATGTACTGCAGTGTGTAAGTGACCCAATGTTCACTTACATGCTGCAACACAAAAAAGGGGTTAACAAGCAGAAGGCAGAGATCTCTGCTTCACTGCACCAATAACCTCTGAGCTCTGTTCTCCTCTTCTGCAATCAAGTAGGAAAATTGCAGCGGTCAGCGTTTTTTTAGAGCACAAGCAGCAGGGTCACTTACACATTGCAGTACATAAGGGGTTAAGCAGAAGGTAGGCTGTTCCTGCACCTATGTATTTAACCATAAGGCACCTAATGGTCCCTTATAGGTAAAAACATTGGACTTTTATAGCAAGCAGCCATTGGCTCTCTGCTCTGCCAGTCACTCTTGTGGCTGCAGCCAGGATTCTGCCTGTGTCCACAAGAGATTTTATTTTTTTGGCCACATCATATGGGCAGTGCTTTGTGTTGGGGAGGGGGGGCCCTTAAAATTTTTTTCTATGGGGCCCCATGAATTCAAGCTACACCGCTGACTCAAGGGTTTACATCAGTTGTATCCATAGGCTCCTGGTGTATATATCAGACGTATTTACATGGTAGATACAGAAGCTCTGCAGACAGTGTCACTTAAGATACAGTACAGGGTCAGCAGAGAGTAGTACACATGTTAAAGGAGAAGTCCAGTGAAAATTTATATTAAAGTATTGTATTGCTCCCCAAAAGTTATACAAATCACCAATATACACTTATTATGGGAAATGCTTATAAAGTGCTTTTTTCCCTGCACTTCTGCATCAAGGCTTCACTTCCTGGATAACATGGTGATGTCACTTCCTGGATAACATGGTGATGTCACTTCCTGGATAATATGGTGACGTCACTTCCTGGATAAAATGGTGATGTCACGACTCGACTCCCAGAGCTGTGCGGGCTATGGCTGCTGGAGAGGATGATGGCAGAGGGATGCTCAGTGTCCCTCCAGTGTCCTGTGTCCCTCAGTGCCCCCCAGCCATCATCCTCTCTAGCAGCCACAGCCCGCACAGCTCTGGGAGTCGAGTCGTGACATCACCATTTTATCCAGGAAGTGAAGCCTTGATGCAGTAGTAACTGCAGGGAAAAAAAGCACTTTTTAAGCATTTTCCATAATAAGTGTATATTGGTGATTTGTATAACTTTTGGGGGGCAATACAATACTTTAATAAAAAAGTTTGCCGGACTTCTCCTATAAGCTTAGATACTCCAGCTCAGCACAATACAGACGTAGGCCATGTTACCACTGCGTGTAACACTGGACGTTCTATGACCTGGCCGGATCACAGAACAGCCGGATGATCTTCATTTTTGCTGAATTCGGATGCAGGCGCATCTGTGTGCACCCGCGTCCGCATTGACCACTGCAAACAATGGCCGCTCCGCCCGCACGCTCCACTATGTGAACTGTAAAAGTTCAATCTTGGCACTTACCATAAATGCTTCATAATTTTATTGTAGATAATATCCATCCATATCCATCATAAATACAACAGGACGTTTCAGCGTTCACCTTTCTCAGCTGTCTCATTGTGTGAACTCACAGGTTCTCTGCGGCCGCCATTCAATGAATAGCAACTGCAGAAAACTGACGTGTATATGTATACACTCCCCCCAGGATTCCCTGTAGCTGCAGCACAATGTAAGTGAAGTATTAATCAAGGCTGTGTTGCAAATCGGCAACAATGGCCGTAATTAATACCTTACTTACGTTGTGTGAACATAGCCCTAGAAAGAGAAGTTGAGCAGACAGTATCACACATAAAAGGATTAGATACAGCAGCTCAGCAGATAGTTTGACACATAATAAACTTAGATAATGGAGCTCAGCATCCGGTATCACAACATACTGCAGCTTAGTAGGCAGTAATACACATATGAAAGGCTTAGATACAGCAGCTCAGCATCACGCATGATCAGCTTAGACACAAAGAGGACTGTCTAGAGTCTAGACAGCTGTTTTTCCATAGATTTTAATAGAGCTCTTTATTAGATTCAGAATACGGCCCCATTTTATATCCAATTTACTGTCGTATTTTGCTTCTATTTTACTGTGTGTGAACATAGCCTGATAACGGACGGTGGAGCAGGATGTTCGTCCCTTCTCGCTCTATGAGATCTGGGTCGCACTCCCGGAATCTTATTAGGGAAGGCCGTGTAGTGGGGGAACACGTGCAGCATCGGCGATTCCTGGCGCACGTCCAAACTTCATATTCACTATAATTCCTACAACTTGAGGCAGCGCTGGGTCTAATCTCTGCAGACACCGACTATTCACGTCCCTGCGAGAACTGCAGACAAACAACTGGGAGGAGGAAGGAGACTTTACTGTAAATGTCACCTGTAATCCCTGCACCGTGCCCGGAGGGTGCAATCATCTGCAGCACGTTGCTGGAATATTTGGGGCAGGAGTCAGCGGTTCATGAAAACACGGAGATTCCCGGAAAGTTTTCCAGCTGTAATAACTCCATATACAGGGATGACTCCAGGCTGATACATTAACGGGAAAGGACATTGATCTTTACCTCACAGAGGATTTCCTCCATTGTAACAGACCCCCAGCTGTGGGCAGCATTCACTCGCGGGATATTTAGCCTGTGATGTGTATTCACTGACAGCAAGTAGAGATCTTAAAATGCTAAATATATTGGTGTAAAGCATATTAGAAAGTCTCAGAATGTCTTAACAAACAAAACAATAAAAATCTCATTTAACTTGGTAGCTGAACCTATAGATCCAGAACAATGACACTTGTGGTACAGGATAAGGACACGCTGACACCTGGGGTACAGGATAAGGACACACTGACACTTGGGGTACAGTATAAGGACACCCTGACACTTGGGGTACAGGATGAAGATACCCTGACACTTGGGGTACAGTATAAGGACACCCTGACACTTGGGGTACAGGATAAGGACACGCTGACACTTGGGGTACAGGATAAGGACATGCTGACACTTGGGTACAGTATAAGGACACGCTGACACTTGGGGTACAGGATAAGGACACCCTGACACTTGGGGTACAGGATAAGGACACGCTGACACTTGGGATACAGGATAAGGACACGCTGACACTTGGGGTACATTATAAGGACACGCTGACACTAGGGGTCCAGGATAAGGACACGCTGACACTTGGGGTACACAATAATGACACTGAAACTTGGGGTACAGGATAAGGACACGCTGACACTTTGGGTACACGATAATGACACTGACACTTGGGGTACAGGGTAAGGACACGCTGACATTTGGGGTACAGGATAAGGACACACTGAGACTTGGGGTACACGATAATGACCCTGACACTTGGGGTACACGATAATGACACATTGACACTTGGGGTACACGATAATGACCCTGACACTTGGGGTACACGATAATGACACATTGACACTTGGGGTACACGATAATGACACATTGACACTTGGGGTACACGATAATGACACGCTGACACTTGGAGTACAAGATAAGGACACGCTGACACTTGGGGTACAGTATAAGGGCGTGCTGACACTTGGGGTACAGGATAAGGACACACTGACACTTGAGGTGTTTATCACTTCCTGATTAATAATATTGTCACCATGGTACCTCCTGATAAATAATACTACAAGCATAGTGCTCCCTAATAAATAATACTGCCACCATTGTGCCTCCTAATAAATAATATTGCCACCATGGTACCTCCTGATAAATAATACTGCCAGCATAGTGCCTCTGATAAATAATACTACCATCATAGTGCTTTCTGATAAATAATACTGCTACCATAGCGCCCCTAAAAACTAATACTGCCAGCATAGTGTCCCCTGATAAATAATACTGCCAGCATAGTGTCCCTGATAAATAATACTGCCAGTATAGTCAGGGGCGTAACTATAAATGGCTTGGCCCCATAGCAAACCTTTGATTGGGCCCCCCTTACTTCCCGACTGACCCTGAGCTGTCCACCTGGTGCTGAAAACTATGACAGTTCAGGGGGCCTAGTGCAGGAGCAGGCAATAGGGCCCCCCTGATGTGGTGGGCCCCATAGCAACCGCTATGGCTGCTATAGTGGTAGTTACGCCCCTGAGTATAGTGCCCCTGATAAATAAAGGTGTGATATCTTGATTCTGTCCTCTTTCAGGTCACAGGACTGAGTGTTACAGAAGGTCCCGACCAGCTGGTCGTCCTCCACACCCAGAAGAACAACGACATGGCCTTCTGCCTGGAACCGGCCATCGAGCACCGCGTGGGCGAATTTGTGGGAACGCTGATGAATTACTTAAAATCGTAAGTGCCCCTCCCCCAGTCCCCTGTGCCCCTCCTCCAGTCTCCTGTGCCCCTCCCCCAGTCCCCTGTGCCCCTCCCCCAGTCTGTTTACATTATATCAGCAGCAGGGATTGTATATCTGTCCTGTAGCTGCCCCCTGTGCCGCTCACCGCTGTGTATCCCAGAGCTGCGGACAGGCTTCTCCGCATGAAAAGAACATTTTTATCGATTCACTAAAAGGGGTCACAGCGAGTCGCTCGCGCGGCCGTAAAATCACATCCTGTTGACATTTTGCCTCCAGCCGCATCTTGGCACAAGTCTGGCTGTGAAGAGCTCTGGCCGGTAAATAAGTGACGTCCTTGAGTCGCCCTCTGCTGTCACCGCCATTACTGTTCTAATCCGCTCATGGGTTGTTATTCTGTTCCTGGGAAAGATGGGTCACTAGCAGTATGACCGCTATCACACCCCCTTAGTGGTTGTGACCCAGTTTTCCCAGCCTTACGCTACAACTGAAAAGCCTAATCATATAGTATTATGGTGCAGTAGGATGAATAGCTAGCTCATCTGTGGAAAATAAATGGTTAAACTAAAAGTGAGTTTGCATATAGCCCCCTCCGCCTGTTACTTACACCCTGATTGATGTTAGCGTAGAATAATTCACACATTTGTAGAAGACGGCGGGTGGGGGAGGGGGTCGCAGTCTCTGATCGCCTTATTGATTCATTTCATGCAAGGAGGAGAATGTGATTCCTTCATCCATAAGACCATGTGACTGCTCAGGGCTCGGCATATATCAGGGATGGGGAACCTTCGGCCCTCCAGCTGTTGCAAAACTACAATTCCCATCATGCCTGGACATGAAGCTAATGCTTCGGCTGTCCAGGCATAATGGGAATTGTAGTTTTGCAACAGCTGGAGGGCCGAAGTTTCCCTATCCCTGGCATATATCTATCACTAACTTGTCCATCATCTGCAAGCAGCAGTTCTAATAACTACACTTCCCATAATGCTTGACTTAGATGCCATATGTCAGAAGCTCTAGTTCTGTAGATCAGTCCATACTGTGAACAGGAGGCTGGAGAGTCATAGATACAGGTGTAAGGCCCAGGAGAGGAGGCAGACCACGCAGCATGTCACAGGCGGTGAGAAAACTCCACCCAATGCAGGGAGGAGAGGAGATGATTGGTTTGTAATAGTCTTATATCATCTTCTACAGCACAGGTGTCAAACTTGCAGCCCCCAGCTGTTTCATAACTACAATTCCCATCATGGCTGGACAGGAAAGGCTACAACCTTTCGGACCCTTAGGTTTAGCACGATGGTTGCAGCTTGTATCCTACCCCTAACTATGAATGTACATCTTATTGTCCTGGAGCCTGATGAGAGTCTTCTCTCCTGGTCTGGGGGAGATTGGGGGGGGGGGTGCACTCTGCTGCCACCTTAACATCTATATACTGCTATAACAAGCCAGAGGGTATCATTCTGCAGGAAATCTGCCCAGCAACAGGAGAACACAGGAGTGAGCAGGAAGCTGATATATATATATATGGTGAGCGCACATCATACCGCACTGGCACTGCAGCGGGCATTGTGGGTAATGGCATGTACTGAGTGTACACTGCATTATATACGCCTCTGAATATGTGAAGCCAGGAGTGTAAAGGACAAATAAATGTCAGCAGGGAGAGGGGGCACAGTGTAACTCCCATCATCTGCTCTTATTCTGTATATATGGCCACTGCACAGTACTACTTCTCCTGTCCTGTATGCTGGGTGTAATCCTCAGTATCTGCTTATATTCTGTATATAAGGACACTGCACAGTACCACTTCTCCTGTCCTGTATACTGTGTATAATACCATATGGGCAGTGCACAGTACTACTCCTCCTGTCCTGTATGCTGGATGTAATCCTCAGTATCTGCTCTTATTCTGTATATATGGACACTGCACAGTACCACTTCTCCTGTCCTGTATACTGGGTGTAATCCTCAGTATCTGCTCTTATTCTGTATATATGGACACTGCACAGTACCACTTCTCCTGTCCTGTATACTGGGTGTAATGCTCAGTATCTGCTCTTATTCTGTATATATGGCCACTGCACAGTACCACTTCTCCTGTCCTGTATACTGGGTGTAATCCTCAGTATCTGCTCTTATTCTGTATATATATATATACACTGCACATTACCACTTCTCCTGTCCTGTATATTGGGTGTAATCCTCAGTATCTGCTCTTATTCTGTATATATGGACATTGCACATTACCACTTCTCCTGTCCTGTATATTGGGTGTAATGCTCAGTATATAAACACTGCACAGTAACACTTTGAGTGGCTGTAATATGTTTTATCCCCCTGTTGCAGTGACTATTTCCACCTCCATCTACACACACCTGGTCTGTTGTGTGGTGTCAGCTCTGCGGAGGGCTCTGCTAATCATACAGTGAGTTGTGATGGTGACAGCACAGCTCCTAATGCTCAGCCGCCTGTGACCAGACATTGCGCTGCTGCTGCCCAGAGGGAATGGCTGTCAGATCACCAAGACTGCAGCCAGCATAGACAGTATCACATGAGATAGGCTTAGATACAGTGGCTCAGCAGACAGTATCAGATGTTTAGTTCACAGAAGCTATATGATATGTGTGGCCCCCACACCTGAAACCTGAGCTGTGTGTTATGTGTGGCCCTTACACCTGGTGACTGAGCTGTATGATATGTGTGGCTCCTACACCTGAAACCTGAGCTGTATGGTATGTGTGGCCCTTACACCTGGTGACTGAGCTGTATGATACGTGTGGCCCTTACACCTGGTGACTGAGCTGTATGATATGTGTGGCCCTTACACCTGATGACTGAGCTGTATGATATGTGTGGCCCTTACACCTGGTGACTGAGCTGTATGATATGTGTGGCCCTTACACCTGATGATTGAGCTGTATGATATGTGTGGCCCCCACACCTGGTGACTGAGCTGTATATGTGTGGCTCCCACACCTGGTGACTGAACTATATGGTATGTGTGCCCCCCGCACCTGGTGACTGAGATATATGATATGTGTGGCCCCCACACCTGGTGACTGAGCTGTATATGTGTGGCCCTTACACCTGGTGACTGAGATGTATGATATGTGTGGCCCTTACACCTGGTGACTGAGCTGTATGATATGTGTGGCCCTTACACCTGATGATTGAGCTGTATGATATGTGTGGCCCCCACACCTGGTGACTGAGCTGTATATGTGTGGCTCCCACACCTGGTGACTGAACTATATGGTATGTGTGCCCCCCGCACCTGGTGACTGAGATATATGATATGTGTGGCCCCCACACCTGGTGACTGAGCTGTATATGTGTGGCCCTTACACCTGGTGACTGAGATGTATGATATGTGTGGCCCTTACACCTGGTGACTGAGCTGTATGATATGTGTGGCCCTTACACCTGATGACTGAGCTGTATGATAGGTGTGGCCCCCACACCTGGTGACTGAGCTGTATATGTGTGGCTCCCACACCTGGTGACTGAGCTATATGGTATGTGTGCCCCCCGCACCTGGTGACTGAGATATATGATATGTGTGGCCCCCACACCTGGTGACTGAGCTGTATATGTGTGGCCCTTACACCTGGTGACTGAGCTGTATGATATGTGTGGCCCCCACACCTGGTGACTGAGCTGTATGATATGTGTGGCCCTTACACCTGATGACTGAGCTGTATGATATGTGTGGCCCCCACACCTGGTGACTGAGCTGTATGATATGTGTGGCCCACACACCTGGTGACTGAGCTGTATGATATGTGTGGCCCTTACACCTGGTGACTGAGCTGTATGATATGTGTGCCCCCCCCCCCACACCTGGTGACTGAGCTGTATATGTGTGGCCCTTACACCTGATGACTGAGATGTATGATATGTGTGGCCCCCACACCTGGTGACTGAGCTGTATGATCTGTGTGGCCCCCACACCTGGTGACTGAGCTGTATGATCTGTGTGGTACCTGCACCCTAGCAGGGGCGGTCTTGGCATTTCTGGGGCCCCAAGCGAAGTTATGTCTGGGCCCCCCCCCCCCCTCGACACGCACTCCACAGCAATAGACTGCCCCCAGTAGTATATACCCCTTGTATGCAGCTGCCAGTAGTATATACCCCTTATGTGCTTCCCCTCAATAGTATATACCCCTTGTGTGCTTCCCCCAGTAGTGTATAGACGCCTGTGTGTTCCCCTAGTTATATATAGCCCCCCGTGTGCTCCCCCAAAAGTATATAGACCCCCTGTGTGCTGTCCCAGTTGTATATAAACCCCCTGTGTGCTGCCCCAGTCGTATATACCCCGTGTGCTGCCCTCAGTTACATATACCCCTGTGTGCTCCCCCACTAGTATATAGCCCCCTGTGTGCTCCCCCACTTGTATATAGCTCCCCTGTGAGCTCCCTCAGTGGTATATAGCCCCCCTGTGTGCTCCCCCACTTGGATATAGACCTCCTGTGTGCTCCCCCACTTGGATATAGACCCCTGTGTGCTCCTCCAGTAGTATATAAACACCCTGTGTGGTTCCCCCAGTTATATATAGACCCCCTGTGTGCTCCACCAGTATTATATAGATCCCTGTGTGCTCCCCCAGCAGTATATAGACCCCTTGTGTGCTGCCCCCAGTTATATATAGACCCCCTGTGTGCTCCCCCAGTTATATATAGACCCTCTATGTGCTCCCCGTTATATATAGACCCCCTGTGTGCTGCCCCCAGTAGTATATAGACCCCCTGTGTGCCCCACTAGTATATAGACCCTCTGTGCGTTCCCCCAGTAATATATAGACCCCCTGTTTGCCCCACCAGTAGTATATAGACCTCTGTGTGCTCCTCCAGTAGTATATAGACCCCCTGTGTGCTGCCCCAGTAGTATATAGACCTCTGTGTGCCGCCCCCCCCCCAGTTATATATAGACCTCCTGTGTGCTCCCCCACTTGGATATAGACCTCCTGTGTGCTCCCCCAGTTATATATAGACCCCATTCGCTGCCCCAAGTAGTATATAGGCCCCCTGTGTGCTTACCCAAGTAGTATATAGACCCCTCTGTGAAGCCCCAGTAGTCTATAGCCCCCCTGTGTGCTCCCCCAGTTATATATAGCCCCCCTGTGTCTTCCCCATTATATAGCCCCGCCGTGCGCTCCCCCCATTTATATAGACCCCCGTCGTGCGCTCCCCCAATTACACAGGCCCCTGTGTGTTCCCCCTCCCATATAGTATATAACACAATAAAACAAACACTTATACTCACCTGGGTCCGGGCGTCTCCTCTTCTCTTCACTCTTGTGGCCGCAGGAAGGGTTTTCCCTGCGGTCACAAGAGGCCGCGCTCCCCTTGTCCTGGCACTGATGCTCCAATGATGTCACTGGAGCACCGACACCATAAGGACAGAGCGGACACTTGTGACCGCAGGGAAAACACTTCCTGTGGCCACAAGAGTGACTGACAGGAAGGAAGCCAATGGCTCCCGCCCTGTCAGTGCTGCTGCTGCATGTAACTGTGAGCGCTCATTACGAGTGCTCATAGTTACAGTTCAGATCACAGCAGTGAACGGAGCAGCGGCCCTGTCTAGCGTTCTTGAGCACAAGAAAAGAGCGGGCCGTGGGGGCCCCCCTGGATATTGGGGGCCCCAAGCGATTGCTTGGGGTGCTTGGTGTCAAAGACCGCTACTGCACCCTAGTGCTGTCCTATAGTAAGAAGCTATCTGTTGCCTATAGCAACCAATCACAGCTCATCTTTAATTTTACCAGAGCAACGTGAGAAGTGAAAGCTGAGCTGTGATTGGTTGCTAAGAAGGATAAGCGCCACATACCAGTACCAACACAGTGCCCCCTAACACTGCCACATAACATAGCCAACCACAGTGCCCCCTAACACTGCCACATAACATAGCCAACCACAGTGCCCCCTAACACTGCCACATAACATAGCCAACCACAGTGCCCCGTAACACTGGCACATAACATAGCCAACCACATTGCCCCGTAACACTGGCACATAACATAGCCAACCACAGTGCCCCGTAACACTGGCACATAACATAGCCAACCACAGTGCCCCGTACACTGGCACATAATAGAGCAAACCACAGTGCCCCGTAACACTGGCACATAACAGCCAACCACATTGCCCCGTAACACTGGCACATAACATAGCCAACCACATTGCCCCGTAACACTGGGACATAACATAGCCAACCACAGTGCCCCGTAACACTGGCACATAATAGAGCGAACCACAGTGCCCCGTAACACTGGCACATAACAGCCAACCACATTGCCCCGTAACACTGGCACATAACATAGCCAACCACATTGCCCCGTAACACTGGCACATAACATAGCCAACCACATTGCCCCATAATACTGGCACATAACATAGCCAACCACAGTGCCCCATAACACTGGCTCATAACATAGCCAACCACATTGCCCCGTAACACTGGCACATAACACTGCCACATAATATAGCCAACCACATTGCCCTCATAATAGTGCCACATAATGTAGCCAGCCATAGTGCCCACATAACACTGCCACATAACATAGCCAGCCATAGTGCCCCTGTAACACTCCCACTTAATATAGCCAGCCATAGTGCCCTCATTACAGTACCAACCATGGTGCACCACACAATAACCAACCACAGTGCCACCATAACACTGCCACATATTATAGCCAACAATAGTGCCCCATAACATTGCCAGGTAACATAGCCAGCCATAGTGCCGCCATAACACTGCAACAAAACATAGCAAACCATACTGCCCCATTACAGTACCAACCACAGTGCCCTATACCATAGCCAACCACAGTGCCCCTATAGCAGTACCAACTATAGCGCCCCATAACACAGCTACATAACATTACCAACCACAGTGCCCCCATAGCAGTACCAACCATAGTGCCCCATAACACAGCCACATAACATTACCAACCATAGTGCCCCCATAGCAGTACCAACCATAGTGCCTCATAACATTAAAGGTGCCTTCACACCTACCGACTCGCAACGTTAATAACGCTGCTAGTCGGCTAGGTCCTGGCAGATCACTGTCAGTACATACACGCAGCGGTCTGAACGACTGCTGCGTTTATGTAAATCTGCCGGCCGCTTAACCCCTTCTGATGCCGGATGGCCGCCTCCCGCTCCTCTCTGTATACATTACCTCCTCGCTCCACGGGGTCCCGGCGTCCTGCTCTCCCGCCCGGCCAATCAGTGTGTTGCCCTGCCGCAGCCACTGATTGGCCGGGCGGGAGAGCAGGACGCTGGGACCCCGTGGAGCGAGGAGGTAATGTATACAGAGCTGAGCGGAGGGTGGCCGTCCGGCATCAGAAGGGGTTTAGCGGCCGGCAGATTTACATACACGCAGAGGTCGTTCAGACCGCTGCATGTATGTACTGACAGTGATCTGCCAGGACCTAGCCGACTCACAGCGTTATTAACGCTGCGAGTAGGTAGGTGTGAAGGCACCCTAAAGAAGTCATCCAGTGCTACAAAACCATGGCCACTTTCTTTCAGAGACAACACGACTCTTGTCTTCAGGTCAGGTGCGGTTTGCAATTAAGCTCCATTCACTTCAATGGAACTGAGCAGCAAAACCCTGCCCAAGCTGGAGACAAGAGTGGGGCTGTCTCTGGAAGAAAGTGGCCATGTTTTTGTAGCGCTGGATAACCCCTTTAACAGCCATAGTGTCCCATTGTAGATTCAGCCACACTACTAGCGCCCTCTGAGTTCTGGCCTCCTATAACAGACTAGTTTCTTTATATATTTTAAGAGATATTATGTGGTACTACAACTCCCAGCATACACCATTCCTGGCCCAACTCTCCATAAATGACAGTATATGGACTGGTTCATTCAGAGCTCTGAAACCCAGAAATGTAAATGTGCGCGAGAAGCGGCAGAGTCAGGAGACGTGTGACTGCAGGGAGCACCGCGCAATGGTGGAGAAACGAATGAATCTGTGACAGGACCCAGCATATTTTATACTGGTTACCATGGAAACTGTAGACCACGGCCTGTATGTGATGTGAATGAGCTGAGGCCTGAGAGAGACCCCCAAATCTCAGGGAGTGGGCTTTTGTGTTGTATGTGCCCTTATCCCTCCCTGCAGTCCTATGTAACACCACAGACAACACAGTGATAACTCTCTGAGTGCAGATAATGTAGTAGATGTCACCTGCAGTCCTATGTAACACCACAGATAACACAGTTATAACTCTCTGAGTAAAGATAAGTAGATGTCACTTGCAGTCCTATGTAACACCACAGATAACACAGTGATATTTCTCTAAGTATAGATAATGTAGTAGATACTACCTACAGTCCTATGTAACACAACACGGAAATGCAGCCCCCAATACCCCCCCTGAAATAAGACTAACAAGCATTTGGAATATAAAGGCCGTGGCACTTTAATAAGGGTAAGCAAATACACTGTTAAGCACCAATATCATAAATAATCAAATAATTTAATCAATAAATAAATCAATAAATAAATAACCGAGCCATAGCTTAACAGAAGGACATGCCCGCCCTGAGAGCAGGGCGACAATACCCCCTCTATCAAAGTGCCACGACAAAATCCTTGAACATAAGGGAGGGCGGGTGGGAGCAGCTTCTTCTGTACAGCTACTCTGACTGACACAGCTGAGAGCCGGCTCCCCTATAAATACCATTCCAAATCTCCCGCTCTCAGCCAGCTGACCAATCCAAACAGAGGGCACCTTTCTATTTTTAGCTCACTGTATTCCCACACAGCTGTAATCACCAATCACAACGCTGGCTGTTGCTAAGCAGAATCTCCAAGGCTTGTGGTACCTGTAGGAATAGAAAGAAGGGGGGGGGAAAGAACAACTACCACATACATGTAAAACCAAACTTGTACTAAAAAGGGGGGTGGGGGCGCAATCCCGTGTGTCCCCCTTTTATAAAGGGGGGCCCTTTACACGGAAATGCAGCCCCCAATACCCCCCCTGAAATAAGACTAACAAGCATTTGGAATATAAAGGCCGTGGCACTTTAATAAGGGTAAGCAAATACACTGTTAAGCACCAATATCATAAATAATCAAATAATTTAATCAATAAATAAATCAATAAATAAATAACCGAGCCATAGCTTAACAGAAGGACATGCCCGCCCTGAGAGCAGGGCGACAATACCCCACCTGCCTGGTCAGAGAAGCTGACCAGGCCCCACCTCCAACAGTGCCACGGCACCCAATTCTATAATTGACTGAAAATTGGCATTTAGAATGTCTGACCCAATGTCGGATAGGTGCACGAGGTCAGACCAATAAAGGCCGGGTAAATATCCCTCAAGGTCCAGGTGCCTAAATGATAGGCCACCTAGAGAGGGGATAAATTTAGACACTGCAAAGTTAATACGCTTCCTAATTTTTTCATAGAAGTACAGTCCTTTGCGCATCCAGGAGAGACGAGGAATGATCTCAGAAAAAAAAAAAAAAACTAAAATACACTCAGGAAAAAATACATTTAAACAACGACAGATCCCTCTTGATCTCCACAATAAGTCCAGAGTTTTTAATTTTCCTATGTCATCGCCCCCGGCGTGTATAATTAAAATATCCGGGGGGGGCAGAGCTGAGGCTAGACTATGCAGGATGGCATATATTTCCCTCCACCGGAGACCACTATACCCGAACCACTGCACCTCAAACTGCTCCAAGTCAAAACTCAGGTTTACCCCATAATTATGCCGCTCAGCTCTCTTGGAAGCCCATACCACAAATGAGTGGCCTAGGATCCATACACGCCTTCTCTTACCCAGGCGAAAAGCGCCAAAGAAAGCTAATGAAAATAATGCTTTAAACAAAACATCCTCAAAACTAGAACAAACAATATGTAAAACTTCATGTAACTTTAATAACAGATCAATAGTAATAGGGCGACGCACATCTGGAGAGACACGTCCCTTTTTGTAACCTTTAAGAACCTGTTTAATAAGGAAAAAACTAGAAATACTATGCAGACCCAGAATTTTAAAAAAGAACGAAACACCATACAAAGATTTCACTATAGCAGAGTGAGAAAGCTGTTTAGCAATTAACATATTTACAAAAGCTAATGACAACCACACATCATGTTGTAGATGGTGCTCCTGTAAGGAAAAACAAAAGACTTCCACTGGGACCATGCAACTGCGTAGGCAGTCCAAGTACGAGGTGCCACTGACTTCCTAATTAGCTGCGCTGTTAGTCCCAGATCAGCGACCACAAGTGATTTGGGCAAGCAGTGCCCACAGCCACTGCCTCCGGAGCCAGACGCCGGAAATCTGCAAACTGACCACGAGATAAAGAATCAACTATAGTGTTCTTACTACCCTGTAAATGTACAGCCTTTAGCCAGATGTTATTAGACATACAGTACAATACTAAGTGGCGTAACAATTTTATAACCATGGCTGATTTTGAAGACAGGCAATTCACTGCATAAATGACTCCTTTATTATCCGACCTTAATAACACCGGGAATAATTCTAACAGAACAATATTCTTCCATACACCAGCCTGGACCCATGTATCAGGCCAAGGCTCAGCTGACCACTGTCCAGCAAAATAAGCCCCGTAACCGTGAGCACTCGCCGCATCAGTATATAAAGCAATAGCATCAGACTCTACAAACTCCGGTAAAAAGACAGAATGACCATTCAAAGTAGATACAAACTCCAACCACATGCTCAGATCCTCCTTAAGCGGTTTGGTAAGGCGGATGTGAGCACGGGGAGATTTTAAACCAGCAGTAGCTGCATAGAGTCTCTTAGAAAATATACGACCCATAGGAATGACACGCATAATAAAAGCCAACAAACCTAAAACTGATTGCAATTCCTTTAAAGTCACCTTAACTTTCTGTAACATACACTTCAATGCGCATTTTAATCTGGATAACTTTTAATCTGAATTCCATTCTCACTGTATCCAATGTGATACCTAGAAACTCTAAACAGTGACACGGCAATAAACCAATAAACCGAAAATCGTCTAGGTAGTGAACGACGGCACCATCCGGTACCCCATAATTCACCATCCAGTGCAGAAACGTTGCAAAAAAAAAAAAAAAAAAAAAAAAAAAACCTCAAAAGTAATAGCATGAAAGAGTAAAACCCATTGGTAAACAACGATAAAAGTAATAATTATTCTCAAAACAAAAACCAAGTGAACTAAAACCTTCAGGATTAACCAGTAACAAACAGAACGCAGACTTTATATCACATTTAGCTAACAGGGCCCGAACACCAAAAAAAACGAATAACTCTTACAGCGTCATTTAATGAAGCATAAGAAACTGATGACAAAGATTTATCTGCATTATCATTCAAGGAAGAGTGCAACGGGTAAGATAAATGATGAATTAACCTGTACTCCCCTGGCTCCTTTTTAGGGACCAATCCTAAGGGGGAGATGCGAAAGTTAGGAAAGGGGGGTGCAGAAAAAGGTCCCGCAACCCTCCCTTCCCGAACTTCCTTCATTATTTTGTCCCTAACCACGGCCTCATGCAAGGACACAGATTTTAAATTGTCCACCACCACGCATCCTAAACCATCCTAAGGCGGAACATCAAAACCAATTGAGAACCCATGAATAATCAATTCAGCTTTCTGCCTGTCTGGGAACCTGGCGAGATGAGCAACATTCTTTCCAGGCTCAAACATTTCATCATAGTTAAACCAGACCATACCGCCAAAACTGCGGTATGCCTCTAATATATTATCCATGTGCTGAAATAAGGAGGAACACAGCTCAGGGCGCTTCTCTCCCACTACAGCACAATAGATGGTTTAATAAGCATGTAACCAGTTAAAAATAGAACGAGGTGGTGACTTTTTAACATCATCAGGTTTATCATCTGTACGCTTCACCAGCACATCCTTACTAGCAGGTAGCAATGACATCACATAATTGTAAGTGGAAGCCAAGCGGTGACATCTCACAGGCTAGAGCCTCTTTAACACAAATCTCAGGCACATCAGCACCTTCTCAATCACTGGCGTATTACAAGAAGCAGAGCGCTCTGCTCCCAGGCTAGAGCCTCTTTAACACAAATCTCAGGCACATCAGCACCTTCTCAATCACTGGCGTATTACAAGAAGCAGAGCGCTCTGCTCCCAGGCTAGAGCCTCTTTAACACAAATCTCAGGCACATCAGCACCTTCTCAATCACTGGCGTATTACAAGAAGCAGAGCGCTCTGCTCCCAGGCTAGAGCCTCTTTAACACAAATCTCAGGCACACCAGCATACTTCTCAATCACTGGCGTATTACAAGAAGCAGAGCGCTCTGCTCCCAGGCTAGAGCCTCTTTAACACAAATCTCAAGAAGCAGAGCACTCTGCTCCCAGGCTAGAGCCTCTTTAACACAAATCTCAAGAAGCAGAGCACTCTGCTCCCAGGCTAGAGCCTCTTTAACACAAATCTCAGGCACACCAGCATACTTCTCAATCACTGGCGTATTACAAGAAGCAGAGCGCTCTGCTCACAGGCTAGAGCCTCTTTAACACAAATCTCAAGAAGCAGAGCGCTCTGCTCCCAGGCTAGAGCCTCTTTAACACAAATCTCAGGCACACCAGCATACTTCTCAATCACTGGCGTATTACAAGAAGCAGAGCGCTCTGCTCCCAGGCTAGAGCCTCTTTAACACAAATCTCAAGAAGCAGAGCGCTCTGCTCCCAGGCTAGAGCCTCTTTAACACAAATCTCAAGAAGCAGAGCACTCTGCTCCCAGGCTAGAGCCTCTTTAACACAAATCTCAAGAAGCAGAGCACTCTGCTCCCAGGCTAGAGCCTCTTTAACACAAAGCGCTCTGAACCTGGAACTGACACATTAGGTACAGCAATCGTACTCTGAGACCACACATTAGCCAGCGGTGGACTGCTATTAAACCCTTTAGCTACCAGGGCACAAAACTTTTTCACAGCATCATTGGCAAACAAATCACTCCTGCTCACATCAGGGACAGGACCCACATTGATGTTCTCACCCACAGCTGCTGACTCCTCTCCACGGATCTGCTGCGGTGTAAACTCCTCTGCGGCACTCTGCTGGGATGCGGACACCTGCGGGGCTGCGGTCACCTGCGGGGCTGCGGACACCGGTGGGGGCGCGGTCATCTGTGGGGAGGCTGCACCGCGGCTCCTATGGGAACCTCGGCTATGATGGCGATGTGCCGGGGGGTACTGCCAGAAGGGGGCGGCGGGAGGGGAGCTGAATCAGCTCTCTTACTGCTCCTACTCCGCTTATATGGCCGCTCCCCCCGGCTGCTTCTTCCTCTATGCCTCCTGTCTTCCGCAGCACTCGCCTCTTGTAATACCTCCAGGTCTCTAGGGGGCAGTATACGGCACACAATTCTCCTCTTCCTCCATACGCTAGGGAGCAACTTCCTCGGACACCGGCTCTGCTAGACACCGCCTCAGCCATGCTTCAGCTCCTTCTGCCCTCCGGATAAGCTCAGTGAGAAGGCTCTCTATACCGACTATGGCAGCTGCTGAAACCTGTTAGCTATGTGACAGGTACTGCTGAAGCTCTTTTACAGGGACACACTAACAGCCTTGCTATGCTTACAAGCACCGCTCTAGCCCAGTGTGCCCTTAGCTCTTTCACAGAAACCAGCAGTACACATCAGAGCAGCTTCTTCTGTACAGCTACTCTGACTGACACAGCTGAGAGCCGGCTCCCCTATAAATACCATTCCAAATCTCCCGCTCTCAGCCAGCTGACCAATCCAAACAGAGGGCACCTTTCTATTTTTAGCTCACTGTATTCCCACACAGCTGTAATCACCAATCACAACGCTGGCTGTTGCTAAGCAGAATCTCCAAGGCTTGTGGTACCTGTAGGAATAGAAAGAAGGGGGGGGGAAAGAACAACTACCACATACATGTAAAACCAAACTTGTACTAAAAAGGGGGGTGGGGGCGCAATCCCGTGTGTCCCCCTTTTATAAAGGGGGGCCCTTTACAGATAACACAGTGGTAACTCTCTGAGTACAGATAAGTAGATGTCACCTGCAGTCCTATGTAACACCACAGATAACAGTGATAACTCTCTGGGTAGAGATAATGTAGTAGAAGTGATCTGCAGTCCTATGTAACACCACAGATAACACAGTGATAACTCTGAGTACAGATAATGTAGTAGATGTCACATGTAGCCCTATGTAACACCACAGATAACAGTGATAACTCTCTGGGTAAAGATAATGTAGTAGAAGTGATCTGCAGTCCTATGTAACACGACACATAACACAGTGATAACTCTGAGTACAGATAATGTAGTAGATGTCACATGCAGTCCTATGTAACACCACAGATAACAGTGATAGCTCTCTGAGTAAAGTAAATATGGTAGATGTCACCTGCAGTCCTATGTAACACCACAGATAACACAGTGATATCTCTCTGAGTACAGATAATGTAGTAAATACTACCTGCAGTCCTATGTAACATCCCAGATAACACAGTAATAACTCTCTGAGTACAGATAATGTAGTAGATGTCACCTGCAGTCCTATGTAAAAAACCCTGCCTATAGGATATGAGCGCTATAACTATTCGGACCCGTTCTTCTATATATATTTTACATGTATGTTCACAGTTTGAGCTCTGCTACATCTGCCTCAGCCTCACATATACTCTGTATATACACTATATATATATATATATATATATCTACATCTATATATATATATATATATATATATATATATATATGTGTGTGTGCGTGACACTGGATGTGATCACCATGAAGACGTCTCACGTGGAGGGAACATATCTTTACATAACATGATGCCAAGTACTGTAGGACCCATTATCCACAGCTAGAGGAGTCTTGCAGGATTTTTGCACTAGGGGCAATGTTGGGGTAGAGGGCCAGGCTTCATGGTGGCACCTTTTGAGGTTCAATATACTCCTGAGCTGTGGCAGACACTGCTGGACCCGTCAGGTACTAGTGCCCTTGGTGCACTGCCCTGGGTATAAGGTGGGCACAGCTGGGCATGTGTCGGGTACAGATGTGATAGATTACACCGTGTTACCCTTGCGCCTGTAGCGCTTTATCCATGGGAAGGGTTAAGTGGCCATCAGTGCGCCAGGCGTGAAGATATTAGACAATGGCCGTGTATCGGCATGCAGCATTATCCAGCTTCAGCTTCCATCTGTCACCAAAGCACAGACACAAAGAGAAGCCAATTACCCCCCAATGTGAGGGAGCGGCCCTGTCTGCTGCCATCTGGAGACAGAGCCCATCCCTACAGAGCGCTGACCGCCGGGGAACTCAGGTGCACAATCCCTTAATACACTCAGACTGCGCTGACGGCAGAGAGTAATCCGACATCATCCCCTGTAAGGTGACCCCAGCCAAACTGGCACATGCCTACCATATATTAATACAGTACCACTTGTACTGTCAAGTATCTGCTCTTTTTCTGTATATATGGACACTGCACAGTACCACTTCTCCTGTCCTGTATACTGGGTGTAATCCTCAGTATCTGCTCTTATTCTGTATATATAGACACTGCACAGTACCACTTCTCCTGTCCTGTATACTGGGTGTAATCCTCAGTATCTGCTCTTATTCTGTATATATGGACACTGCACAGTACCACTTCTCCTGTCCTGTATGCTGGGTGTAATCCTCAGTATCTGCTCTTATTCTGTATATATGGACACTGCACAGTACCACTTCTCCTGTCCTGTATGCTGGGTGTAATCCTCAGTATCTGCTCTTATTCTGTATATATATATATATACACTGCACAGTACCACTTCTCCTGTCCTGTATGCTGGGTGTAATCCTCAGTATCTGCTCTTATTCTATATATATGGACGCTGCACAGTACCACTTCTCCTGTCCTGTATACTGGGTGTAATCCTCAGTATCTGCTCTTATTCTGTATATATAGCCACTGCACAGTACCACTTCTCCTGTCCTGTATATTAGGTGTAATCCTCAGTATCTGCTCTTATTCTGTATATATGGACACTGCACAGTACCACTTCTCCTGTCCTGTATGCTGGGTGTAATCCTCAGTATCTGCTCTTATTCTGTATATATGGACACTGCACAGTACCACTTCTCCTGTCCTGTATACTGGGTGTAATCCTCAGTATCTGCTCTTATTTTGTATATATGGACACTGCACAGTACCACTTCTTCTGTCCTGTATGCTGGGTGTAATCCTCAGTATCTGCTCTTATTCTGTATATATGGACACTGCACAGTACCACTTCTCCTGTCCTGTATGCTGGGTGTAATCCTCAGTATCTGCTCTTATTCTGTATATATGGCCACTGCACAGTACCACTTCTCCTGTCCTGTATACTGGGTGTAATCCTCAGTATCTGCTCTTATTCTGTATATATGGACAGTGCACAGTACCACTTCTCCTGTCCTGTATACTGGGTGTAATGCTCAATATCTGCTCTTATTCTGTATATATAGACACTGCACAGTACCACTTCTCCTGTCCTGTATGATGGGTGTAGTCCGTGGTATTCCCTCAGCAGTGTTATACCAGACCTGTTATTGTTGTAGTGCATCATAATCTGTCAAATCACAATAACATCCGGAGATTATAATCCCCCACTCCATAATCCCTGTGACTGTTCTTTTCCAGCCTTGATCAGTTCATCCCTGGATCTGCTGCCTCATCCACATCAGATGGCATACGTGGTGGGCTCGGGAGGAGGGGGGGTTGTTGTGTGTGGGATGTGTGTGGGGCATGAGGGGGTATGATATGTACCTAGGGCTGGGGTGGGCTCAGTGGGAGTGTAGGATGTGCAGGGGGCTCGGGGAGGTATGGGATGTGTGCGGAGCTCAGGGGATTATAAAATGTGCAGGGGGCTCGGGGAAGTATGGGATGTGGGGGGGCTCAGTGGGGGTTAAGGATTTTCAGGGGGCTCGGGGAGGTATGGGATGTGTGTGTGTGTGTGTGGGGGGGTATGGGATGTGTGTTGGGCTCAGGGGATTATAGGAAGTGCAGAGGGCTCAGACAGGTATCGGATGTGCGGGGAAGAGGTATGGATTATGGGGTGAGAAAGTATTGGATTGAACTTCACACAAACCTGACTGCCTGCCAATGTTAGAGGAGGGTGCTGCCCCCTTGTGCCCATCTACAGGGCAGTGCATTTGCCCCTTCCCACCCTTTGCCTAAGAGTATAGAAAACATGATGGGCATAAAACAAGGCAGGTTGGGACATTGGACATCTGCTCGCAGTCATCCTCCAGCAGCCATCACTCTCACTGACGGGGAGCACATTGTGCTCTTTAGTCCAGCATGCACCATGTGTTTCACCCCCCCCCCCCCCCCTCACACACACATAAACACCACCCCCACCAGTCCGGAGAGTAAGGTAACCCCAGCAGTATCACCCACAATCATCTCTCCCTTCTGCTGTATCTGTTTTTTTCACACATACATGGATATTGTGTTTTGCATTGCCCCATTTTTATACATATAATAGGCATATAGAAGCATTGCAAAGTTTACTTCTTGTACTGTAAAGAACCCTCTGCTCTATTAATGATGGAAGCCGCATGTAATCAAGCCTTGGCCTGGTTATGCAGACCTAGAGTTTTGTTCTTGGAGGACAATATTGTGTCCTACAGTGCCTACATAAGACTGCTATAGCGTGCCATCATTAAAGGGCCATACGAAGAATACATTACCATGCCATACAATACCCACATAAGACTGCTATAGAGTGCCAGCTTACAGTATAACAGCCGTACAGATAGCATAATGCAATATAATGCCTACATAAGTTAAAATAACTTAAAATATGGTGCCATACATTGCCCATATAAGACTGCTATACAGAGGTCACGTTACAATGCAATACAGTGCCCCAAACAGCACCATGTTATATAATCTCCTAATAGTGCACTAGCGTCACCATGAGGGCGTCTGAGGTGACAGTCGGCCCTTCTCCCACCCATCCCTACCCCTCCCCCATCTCTTCTGGGTTTCCTGACACTCTCTGTGCTGCGGGCTTCCTGTTCAGCTTTTTCGCTTTATGATAGACGATCATTGTGATGGAGCAAGAAATATAACTGTTATAATAGATGGTGAGGGAGGGATGAGTGGGGGGTAAGGACTGACCATAATCCTGGACTTTTGGCTCTGGTCCCCGGTTAGGCATATTCAGGGTGGATAGTCTTGACTTTTAAAGGCCTAAAGGGGTCATGTCCTCACAATGGCCGCACAAATGTCCCCGGCATTAATCATAGGGGTCTCCTCTACTGACTGGGGACTGTACAGTAAAAGATAGGGTATGGGGGTGTAGTGCTGAAACTGTATCACACATTATAGGCTTAGATACACAGCTCAGCAGATAGTATGACAGCTCATCTTATTGTATCTGTCATGATAGAATTAAACAGAGCAGCCCAGTATCCCACATGAAAAGATGAGATACATAATCTGAGAAGGCTGTTTCTTTAATGATGGGCTTAGATACAGCAGCTCAGGAGACTGTATCACATATGATAGGATAAGCGACACAGTTCAGCAGACAGGATAACATAAGTTAGTATTAGATACAGCAGCTTAGTTGTATCACACATGGTAGGCTTAGATATAGTTATTACAGAAAGTACAGGTAATTCCACCATTGTATCATTAGGTCCTCAGCTTTCTCATGCTGATTCATTCTATAGGGGGCGCTGTTTGTCTGACCTGATAAGTCACAACTTTCTGCCTGCAGGGGCGCAGGTATTAGTGCTGTCTGAGTGCAGGGACCTGTACGGACCCCCAAAATGTCGCGTTGAGCCCCGGAGTGTTCAAATCACTGCTAGATATTATTGTGACATTTCCTCCTGCACATACACAGCAAAGCATCTTACAAAATCTTATTGCATCTTATCCTTTCCTTGTTTATATTCTTCTTTGTTATAATTAGTTTTTTCCTCCAGTCACTTCCAGAGCTGCAGTCACAATTTTTCTGCTTTCTTGTTAGCTCTCAGGATGGATGACCTGGCTGCTCACTGCTGCCATCTGCTGGTGGAATGTCACTTGTATGTAGATGGTGGTTGGCTCGCATCTCCTTCTTCTGAATGTGATTGGCTGTTGACCTGTAACTTCCTGCTAGTAGGGAGGAGCCTACTGGTTCAGACAGAGACATGACCAGGAGCTCTGGGGCCCTAGTGCATATTCTGTACCAGGGGCCCCACCTACCTGGTGCATTGTTTGCGGCAGAGGGCCCACAAAGAACACTCTCTATAGCAGTGATTTCCAACTTGAGGCCCTTCAGCTGTTGCAAAACCACTACTCCCAGCATGCTCAGACCACTGTTGGCTGTTTAAGCTTGCTGGGAGTTGTAGTTCTTTAACAGCTGGAGAGACATAGGTTGAACACCTAGTGAGTTCTTTGCGTCTCTGTGTAATTGTCAGCCTGTATGCAGCCGGACGAGGGTCAGCACCAGGGACAGCTCCATACATGCAGCAGCTGGAATAGCTGCCCTGTGATTACAGCAGATCCTGAGCCCAGGGCCATTGCTGATCCAGAGCATCCAAACACTGATAAAGAGGATCCTATAAAGCACAAGTGTCCAACTGCGGCCTACCAGCTGTTGCGTAACTACAATTCCCATCATACCTGGACAGCTAAAGCTTTGGTCGTTCAGGCATGATGGGAATTGTAGTTTTGCAACAGCTGGACGGCCATGAGTTTGGGTTTCCTATAGAAAACCTCTCCTGCTCTGGACAGTTCCTGTCTTGGACAGAGGTGGCAACAGAGAGCACTGTGTCAGACTGAAAATAAAACATTTCCTGCATGACATACAGCAGCTAATAAGTATGGGAAGACTTGAGATTTTTTTAGTAGAAGTAAATTACAAATCTATATAACTTTCTGACACCAGTTGATTTGAAAGAAAAAGATTTTCGCTGGATAACCCCTTTAATGTCCCCTTACCATGATGGTGTGTGTCCGGACCCTCGGATAGTTATTATGAAGCCTATAGATATGGTGGGGTCTGTGCAGTTTGGGGTCCCCTATACTGCAGCAGAACATCAGATAATATTCAGTGTTCCTCCACCGCTCCTTGTTGCGCTGTATGGGTGGCAGCTCCGGGGGTGTAGATTTTTGGTGATGGGACCCCGAGACTGTTTACTTTTCCGCCTCGGTGTAGGGAGGTCTCGGAGGGACCTGGAGCGCAGTATTAATCGCTGCTGTTCTGGATTTGGAATCATTAGTAAGGAGCCCAGGGACCCCCTGAGGGGCCGCAGCATCTGTAGCTTCATCTCCACTGACAGCAGATCATTAGCATACACAGCAGAAGTGACAGGAGCGCCCGCTGCACGCCATGTTATAACCCACAGCCTGCCATTGGCTGCGGCTCATCACATGACCAGCAAAAGGGTCTCCTCTAGGGTGGTCACTGGGTGCACTGGTGTGGAAAATCCTGGACAAATCCATCATGAAAGAATACTGCAAAGCCATTGTCTTTCCAAGTATTCCTCCTCTTGTTATGTGTCAGTGTTCACTGCCTGGGATTCTGGGATTCTATTCATGGACTGGACTATAGGAAGCGCAACAGTGTATATAACACCAGAACCTGCATTACTATGAAGAATTCATGGTTACATGTAGACACCAAGGGGGCCGCCATGTAAGTAATTCTATTAGATTCATACAGTGGAGGGAGAAGAGATTTATAACAGAGAAATAACCAAATCATCAGATCCGCACAGAAACCAACACCAGAACCGAACACAGATATGGGGGGGAGAGAGGAGGCGGCCATGATGGCTGTACATTATATTATATAACATGATAGGATTAGACAGAAGGATTGCACATGATAGGCTTAGATACAGCAGGTCAGCAGAAAGAATAGCACATGTTGGGTTTAGATCCAGCATGTCAGCAGACTGTATCACACATGATAGGCTTAGATACAGCAGGCCAGCAGACAGTATCACACATGTTGGGTTTAGATACAGCAGGTCAGCACACAGTATAACATATGATAGGTGCAGATACAGCCTGTCATGAAACAGTATCACACATGATAGGCTTAGATACCCTGGCAGTACATGATTGGGGTGTAGTCCTGTGTTATGGGGGGTAGTTATGGTTGGGTCTGTACCCAGGTCACCACCCCAGGGCGGGTCACCTTACACCAGGTGTTGAAGCAGAGGATTGCCCCTTGTCCTGGATGGTCCTTGTTGTCCCACTTTCCAGATGCCTGACAGCCGGGCTCTGGGTTGCTAAGCGACCACAGGCACGCTGGTTAATGGCTGAGACAAGATGCGGTGCCCGCTGAGGAGGAGGAGGAGAGGATTGGAGATTCTGACAGTTTACTCATCATTTATCTCCAGAAGAGCTACCATTGTGTCACACCTACACAGCGCACCGAGACGGGAAACCTACCCAGCAACACGGCGTGACAAGAAGACACAGAGACGCCCGTACACTGACGGCTGCCACTTGTTTATATAATTAGCATACCGTGTGCCTCTAGGGGGTGCTAGCACAGTACAGGGGCTGATCACAGCATTGTGGGTACATACCGTGCCTCTAGGGGGTGCTAGCACAGTACAGGGACTGATCACAGCATTGTGGGTACATACCGTGCCTCTAGGGGGTGCCAGCACAGTACAGGGACTGATCACAGCATTGTGGGTACATACCCTGCCTCTAGGGGGTGCTAGCACAGTACAGGGGCTGATCACAGCATTGTGGGTACATACCCTGCCTCTAGGGGGTGCTAGCACAGTACAGGGACTGATCACAGCATTGTGTGTACATACCATGCCTCTAGGGGGTGCTAGCACAGTACAGGGGCTGATCACAGCATTGTGTGTACATACCCTGCCTCTAGGGGGTGCTAGCACAGTACAGGGACTGATCACAGCATTGTGGGTACATACCCTGCCTCTAGGGGGTGCTAGCACAGTACAGGGACTGATCACAGCATTGTGTGTACATACCCTGCCTCTAGCGGGTGCTAGCACAGTACAGGGACTGATCACAGCATTGTGTGTACTTACCCTGCCTCTAGGGGGTGCTAGCACAGTACAGGGGCTGATCACAGCATTGTGGGTACATACCCTGCCTCTAGGGGGTGCTAGCACAGTACAGGGACTGATCACAGCATTGTGGGTACATACCCTGCCTCTAGGGGGTGCTAGCACAGTACAGGGACTGATCACAGCATTGTGGGTACATACCCTGCCTCTAGGGGGTGCTAGCACAAGGACTGATCACAGCATTGTGTGTACATACCCTGCCTCTAGGGGGTGCTAGCACAGCTGAGGGACTGATCACAGCATTGTGTGTACATACCCTGCCTCTAGGGGGTGCTAGCACAGCTGAGGGACTAATCACAGCATTGTGGGTATTTTGGTGTGATGTATGTGAGTGGGGGGTATTTAGCTTAGATACACTTAGATACACTGAGAAGCACAGGATGGAGTTGCGTCCGCCCTGTACTCTCTCTTGTTTAATTTTTGTCAAATTCCAGATGAGAAAGTCTATAAATGGCGTCAAAACACAAGGTTATGTGAGTAATGGAGCGCAGTGACCCCTCACCATCTCCTGGTCATGGACCATCCAGTTACCTGTGACCCTCCGGACCCCCAGAATCTGGTTATTAATCATCACCCTGACAGAGTGTGGGAGGGGGAGCAGCCGCCATCATCACCCCAGACCCAACCAGCCCAATCTCCTGATAATTCAACCTAAAAAAGGAACAAGTATAAAAATCTGCATCTCAGGTGGGAGAGAAGCCAAGACGCTGCTACCTCTCATCACCATGGAAACAAGCCATCACAGCCGCCATTACACCCCCACCTGCAGCAACGTGATGTCCCCTCCCCCACAATCCATGAGTTATGACACCTGTCACCTGCTAAGTGTACTGCAGGAAGATTCATCACCGTCTCCAGGAAGATCTATATATAACCGGAGAGAAGAATATTAGGGTCATCACTGTGCCCCCCATCTATTATTATCACCAGGGAGAGAGCAACCAATCAGGGTTCACTACCATACTCTTATCCATAGGAGGCAGTATAATAGTAGTTATATATTGTATGTAATAGCAGTATTATAGTACAGTGGTAACTTGGATTACGAGCAGAATTGGTTCCGGGACCGCGCTTGTAATCCAAATCCGCTCTTACACCAAAGCAAATTTTTCCATAAGAAATCACTGAAATGCAGAAAATTGGTTCCCCACCCCAAAAATAATGATTTTTTTATTACAGTATAGCACTCACATGTGGAGTTTAATGTACAGTAACTGCATAAACCTGATAACACAGCAGCAGTTTGTAGAAAAAGGATGGAACGGCAGATCCCCATAATGCAGTAGCGTAGTACAACAGGCTAGAATAGAGAAGCAGGGCTGCTGTCAGAGGTCTGTGTGGTCACATGACAGCAGTGGGGAAGGGGTGTGTGTTCAGCATGGACCAATCAGGAAGTGAGAATCCCAGAGCTGTGCAGGAGGACAGCAAGAGAAACTTTCCTATCCACAGTGTGAATAGCTGAGTGTTAGTGCAGGCACATTATAGCAGCAGTGTGTGTAGCTGATTGTGAGTGCAGACACGTTATAGCACCATTGTGTGTAGCTGATGCAGCTATGCAGAGATTACTTCCACAGTCCTGTCCCCTCATGTAAGCCCCAGCCTGAAGTGGATCTGCTATGAATTGGAAGGTGAGGGAGACTTCCTGGGTCAGAGTACAGGGCTGTAGACCCTGCTATGCAGACCATGCCCCTTCCCCACTTGCACTCCCACACAATGCTCTTACACCAAGTCACAATTTTGAAAAACTTTGAGCTCTTCTTGTAAAACACTCTCAATCCAAGTTACTCTTAAAAGGTTATATTTTTGTATACAGGAGGCAATATTATAGTAGCTATATTCTTGTCTATAGGGGTCAGTATTGTAGTAGTTATATTCTTGTATATAGGAGCAGTATTATAGTAGTTATAACAAGAAACAGGAGAAAGTCCAGCACTCACCAGTTGAAGTCTTCATAAATTTATTGCGTGGGAATCATATGCAGGGAAGGGGAGATGGAACAGTGAAGGTGCAGGCGCATCACCTGGGATAGCTATTTCGGGACTCCTCCCTTCGTCTAGCCAGGCCTGGCTAGACGAAGGAAGGAGTCCCGAAATAGCTATCCCAGGTGATGCGCCTGCACCTTCACTGTTCCATCTCCCCTTCCCTGCATATGATTCCCACGCAATAAATTTATGAAGACTTCAACTGGTGAGTGCTGGACTTTCTCCTGTTTCTTGTTATATGTCTCTGCCTATTCACCATAGCACCCCAGCTGTCTTCACGTCAGTCATACCATTAGCCTCCGCTCAATACAGACTGGATCCACGTGTATGCAGTGCAGGCTACCTGTCTCTCCATTCCCTGTGATTATAGTAGTTATATTCTTGTAAATAGGGAGCAGTATTATAGTAGTTATATTCCTGTATATAGGAGCAGTATTATAGTAGTTATATTCTTGTATATAGGGGGCAGTATTATAGTAGTTATATTCTAGTATAAATGAACAGTATTATAGTAGCTATATATTGTACATAGGTGGCAGAATTATAAGGAAATTCTGTCTGATGATCCAATTGTAATCATTGAGTATAGGGGCAGTATTATAGGAGTAATCCCCTTTGATGATCCCATTGTAATCAGTGCCTTTTCCCTCCATTATACCAGTGGGCTGCTCACATTCTGTCCGCTGGGTCAGGGTGTTCTCGTCCCGGGCTTGCCCAATCCTCCACACATGGCGCCCTGATTTCAGGCAGCGGTAATATTAGCTGTATCCAGGGCACTTCGCCCCAGATCTGTCGGAGTGCTATAAATATTTCAGAGGAGAAGTGGCAGCACCCGGGAAGTGACGGGCAGGTGGTGACAATGTGCCACCTTCTGCTGATCTTATAGGATTTTATTTTGTCTTCTGAGAATTATTAACTCTTCAGTTGACAGAAGTATTTATATGTCTGCAAAATATGGGAAGCATCCTGATGTCTTGTATCTGGATTATAATACAGAGCGCTGGTATACAGCTGCAGCTCTCCATCACATGTGAAACCACAACTCCCATTATATTTAAAAAGTTTTTGCATATTATGTGCCAAAAAACACATGAGATGCTGATACGTTTTTTTATGGGAATATACACAATGGAGACCATTATTGTAATATCTAATATCTAGAGTGCCTGGTGTATGCAGCACAGACAGCAGCTTAATGGGCCAGGGGTGACCCAGTAATGTCCTGGTAGGTGTCACAGGTATCTGGAGCCATGCTGACTTCCTCCAAAGGATCCATAGACCACCATGCTCAATTGGGTTCAGGTCTGGGAGATTAGGGTTAGAATAGTACTGGGAAGTCTTGGTCATGCTCTTCCAACCAATGTCAGACATTTCTAGCTGTGTGGCACGTCGGATTGTCTTGCTGAAAGATCCTATCTGCCCCAGGAGAGACAATCCTGATTGCCAATTCTTTGAAAAAGATGATGAGCTATCAGCGAAACATGTTAGGTTATAGGCAGACAGTGTATTTTATGTAGACCTGGGTGCTTGGTGTGGGCTTTGTACATGCGTATACAAAATCGCATTCAGTGAGCGTACTGGCTCCAATCCCGGATGGGACTAACTATATAGCTCCGCGGTAACTACCGGAGTAGTATATACAGAGACAAAAAGTGGTTAGAGTGACGGGTGTGTTTTGTGCTTATCACCCGTCACTAAGTAAGGGCCCTATTCCACAGTAACGGTAATCGGCCAGATCGGGCCCATTTGGCCCGATTCGGCAGATTATCGTTCGGTGAAATAGAGAGAACGATCAGGCGATGATCGTGTCATCAGCTGATCGTTCATTTAGGGCCAGACCTAAAATCATTGTTCCCCCACCGAGCATCGCTACGGTTAAATAGCGGTGCGAGGCAGGTGACCGACGATTTGGCAAGCAGCAGCAGCATCATCATACATTACCTGCAGGTCTTCTTCTCCGCGCTGTCTTCCTCCCCATCTAGCAGATCGCCACTTGTTTACATCGTTGATCGGGCCCTCCTCGGCCCGTGGAATAGGACACTAACAGTAAGTCGATAGAACAAACAGTTCATCAGTCTAGCACCAACGGCCGAGGTGCTGCTAATGTTAACCACTTGTCCACCGCATACATGTGTATTTAGTCTACCGGAGCCTACAGGTAACCAACACCTTGATCTATTTTAAATCACCTAATCACCACTGTAAGATTGAGCACATTGTAGGCTATTTTAAGTTTATAATAAAAGCTAAGTTTTAGTCCGCAGGGAATTCATAGGCATAGGGGTTAATTTCCCTCTACAGTCCAGGAGAGACAATCGGCATGTATGGGTATACGTGATCTACAGGGCTGGATTCATACCCAGATCAGATAAGAGCGCCTCCACACAGATGAGTGCCCCAGAGAACAACCCCCAGACCATAACCCTGCCCCCATCAGCTTGTGTTTTTTTCAGCAATAGCTTCAGTGTGTTTGTTCTCTGATGTTTCTCTCCTGACATGCCAATGTCCATCCATACAATGAAACCACCTGGTTATCAGAGGTTTCTATGTTGCTTATTCACAATGGTGCTACCATGTGCTGTGACCACAGCAGCATGAGAACAGCTCACGTTGCGGGTCAGAAATACCGCCACCCCTGTCCTAAAAGCCAATAATCATCTCATTACAATTCTGATAAATCACTATCGCACCCTATATACCACGAGGCCGCTCACCATATGTCACTCCTCCATAAGCTACACGCTGCCAATGGTGATAATAAGAAGGGGTGTTGATAATAATGTGACTCCTATGTGTATACCGTAGTTCAAACTGAGCTGCATCACATATTTTCTCCAAGATGTGTCATGGATAAACTCCATAGAATCTGCATCTTAAACAGTGACAAATGTAGGAAAAAAATCAGTGCAGGTATACTGTAGTCCAGGAGTGTCTGGGTTGGATACAAGAAGGCTTCTCATTGATTGACAGGATGTTCTAATTTATTGACAGGAAGCACAGATGTTAAATATGGTTTAAGAAGTGAAGATAAAGTTGCAGAGTTCTCATAAGATGCTGCTGTATTCTGTGCAGACTCTGTATGTGATCTGTGTACTTGCACTGGTTTGCGGCAGAGGGCGCTGTATCTGGGGTCCCCGGGGCAGATTAGTCAGCGCTGGCCTCTCTCTCTGGCTTGTTATAAATAGTATATTCTCTAATGCAATCAATTAGAGGCGTTTAGCAGGCGGTGGCACGCAGCCCCTGGGCACACAGGCCTTTGTCTCTTCCCATTAGAGGCTGAGCGGCCCTCAGATCACTATCCGCACCATGTGCCCAGGTCACCCGGGGGCCCAGGATGTGGAGTCCTGGCGCAGCTCTCAGGATTGTGTGACACATCTCCTCCTTTATGTGGTGATCTCCCTGGATAACAATGAGCCCTTGTGACACTGAGCGGAATGGAGAAAGGGTTAATGCAGTGCATCACTCCATTCATGGTAACCAGCGGGCCATTAAAGGGCACCTCTACTCACTGGTGACAGATGTAGAAATTATAGATCTGGACTATAGGAGTCCTCCCCTGGTAATACCCAGATGGTCAGCAGAGGGGGTGAGTGCCCTCTGACCTCAGGGTCATGGGTTACCCTCATGGTGCTCAGCAGGTGTCTGGTCCTGTAGTAATGAGGAGACACAATGTGCAGATGACAGCCCCGTTCATGAGGTTCATTGGGGTGGGGGGGTGTTATGTGGTAGGAAAATGCTGAAGAGATCACTGTAGTCAGTCAGTCTACCCAGACTTCTGCCAGCCTATCCTTTAATGATCATGTTTCTCTGGTTATGGCAGCAATGACTGATATTAAAGGAGAAGTCCAGCGAAAATTTTTATTAAAGTATTTTATTGTCCCGCAAAAGTTATACAAATCACCAATATACACTTACAACTGCATCAAGGCTTCACTTCCTGGATACCATGGTGATGTCACTTCCTGGATACCATGGTGATGTCACTTCCTGGATAACATGGTGATGTCACTTCCTGGAAAACATGGTGATGTCCCTTCCTGGATACCATGGTGATGTCACTTCCTGGATACCATGGTGATGTCACTTCCTGGATAACATGGTGATGTCACTTCCTGGAAAACATGGTGATGTCACGACCCGACTCCCAGAGCTGTGCAGGCTGTGGCTGCTGGAGAGAATGATGGCAGAGGGATGCTCAGTGTCCCTCCAGTGCCCTGTGTCCCTCAGTGTTCCCCTGCCATCATCCTCTCCAGCAGCCACAGCCCGCACAGCTCTGGGAGTCGGGTCGTGACATCACCATTTTATCCAGGAAGTGACATCACCATGTTATCCTGGAAGTGGCATCACCATGTTATCCAGGAAGTGAAGCCTTGATGCAGTAGTAAGTGCAGGGGAAAAAAACTCTTTATAAGCATTTCCTGTAATAAGTGTATATTGGTGATTTGTATAAGTTTTGGGTAGCAATACAATACTTGAATTCACCTGACTTCTCCTTTAAGGGTACACTGTGACTGACAATGATGGGGGCTCTATGGTTATTATTATGGGGGGCTGTGGCTCATAATGATGGGGACTCTGTTACTAATATTATGGGGCACTGTGGCTAACAGTGATGGGGGTTCTGTGGCTTTCATTATGGGGCACTAGGGCTGACAATGATGGGGGCTCTCAACTATCATTTTGGGGGCACAGCTCCACCTATGGCCATCACTTCAATGGTTTTTGGTTTTACTTGTGCTCATAATGTTTTGTAGTTCAGACACCTCAAGAGCTGCATTCACAACTCAACTTTCCCCTTCTGGTCTCAGCACCTATATCAGAGTGCAGCGGAGCAGAGGCTAGTGCATTCTGGGAGCTGTTCCAGGCTCCTGGGCTTGTGTCTGTCAGCACCATGCCGATGGATTCCACCTGACAGCTGGAGGAAGTGTGCATGCAGCTCTGGATGTGACTGGAGTATAACCAGTCTATATAATGGTGCACTAACCCCATGTCACTTCTCTTCACAGAACCCGGCAGGAGATCTCAGTGAACGTAGCTGCCTGCATCCAGATGAAAGTCCGAGGCCGACGGCGGCTGATCACTGTGGAGACAAGAAGTGGCATCGCCAAGCCGGAGTTTCGCAAGGGCCGTGATGGTTTGGTTCTGTACTGGCCGAGGATTACAGCCCAGAACTGAGGAACTGCTGAGGGTTTTGCTGCCTAAATGCCACAATATTTTATTACGTTGCCTCCGCCCGAATAATAAACCTTTGGTACAATACGGAGGCTCCTCCGCTGTCCGTCTGCTCAGGATTTTACTTGTTAGAGCTGCAGTTTGACCCTCAGAGCAGATTTTTCTTCTATAATTTGAAGCCAGGAAGTTACATCCTTAGTCATCTTAGAGGAGAACAATGTCACCCATCTGGAGCCCTTCCCTGGTGTCTTGTCCCCCTCCACACCCCCACAGTCCTACATCAATATAAACTAGTACAAAGGTAAGAACGCCCACATGACAGCCCACAATCTGAGAGCTAGAAATGCAGCCCTATTTACTCAAGAGCTGAATTCACAATTCTGCAGCTTGAAGTTCCCAGCATTCCCTGTCTATTGAGTTTATTCAAAAGCGTTGTCTTTAATCCAGTTACTGAACATCTGATGTAGGAAAGTCTATGTGCTCCCTGCACTATAGGGGGTCACTTCAGCTGTCTAATGTCTGTCCACGTTACAGTTGTATCCAGACTAAACAATCCTCTGGGGGCTTATGGCCTAATTCACACATCCATTGTTTTGTCCACGGGCACGCAATTGTGGACAGAACATAGAACCGATGTTATTCAATGGCCCTGTTCACACGTCCGTACGTGTATACGTGGCCACGATCCCTGCCGCGAAAAAACGGACATGTTGTAATGTGGACCGTTTTTTGCGGCACAGATCGCTAGGGTAAACGTAGTGCTCCGTGAAGCACGGAGCACTACTGATGCACAGTAGTGCGGGTCTGCGGTCGCGGACTGCACTACGGGTGTGTGAATACAGCCTAACACTATAAGTACAAATAACTAGACTCCAGGCTTATAGCTCTTACCTGATACACTGTAACAAACTACCAGCTGAGCAAGCAGCACTTCCAGTCTTTTGAGGTGAGAAGATATTTTATTAAGATATTTTTATTTACTGACCAAAAGCAAAGATCTTGAAATATAAGGTATATAAGAAAGTTTCCCATATAATATTAGGGTGAGGACACAGAACTATGAGAATGGGATCCTCAATACATGGGTCATGCCTCCGATTGAGTTGTCACCTCACTGTAGCACCAAACTCTGCACAATTATAGCCATGGGAGATCAGACCCCCCAGCAGCTACATGGTACACATCTTGCTAATCGAATTATGACACAGTATCCTGTAAACTCCTGAGCTCCCCCTAGGGGTGGCCTGAGACAGACAGGATTGTAGATTTATCTGTATGGCTGTGTGAAGGGAAGCGGACACCTATATAAAGATATACCATAAGATACATGACCCCAATACTATAAAGGTGTTCCCAAGCCCCTGAAGTGTAGAGGTCTGTAACACCTCCTCACTCCCCCTCCCATCTCTGACAGTCAGCTGGAAGCCAAGCCCTGCTTACAGATGTATTTCCTATGTATGGATGGGAGGGGGAGCGAGGAGAAATGACAGCCCTCAGCACATCAGATATATGAAAGTACCACATGTCAGCAGTTCAGAGCAAGAATTGCAGAGGACAGATTTTATTTATTACAATGTATCAGTGCAGGTAAGAGCTATCAGCGAGATTCTGTGGTGTTTAGACTCATACATTGTAACAAATTATCATCTGTGTGATCAGAACAGGAAGCTGCTAGATCCAGGGTTGGTTGTTTTTACATCATGTCTAGTAACTTAGAAAAACTACTGCGTAATGGGGTGGTCACATGTAGCTCAGGCCAGTACAGCAAAGGACTTATAAAGTTGGGGGCATTCACATGTTCCGTGATTGCGGTCCATGCACGGAACATGTACAGTGGAACAGAATGTGCAACTCCTGCCATCATGATTCATTATGATGCCGGGAGCTCCGGATCAGTTTAAAGTGTCACTGTCGTAGCAAAAAACTTTTGACGTCATAGTTTTGATCTGTCCGGCTGTGAGTGTTTATACCCGTACTGAACGGCAGAACGAGCGGGGAGAAGAAGAGTTAGAAAAAAAGTCAGGCTACATAGAGCTCCATTATAAGTCTGACTCTTTTTTTCTAAGGGCCCTATTCCACCGGACAATTATCGTTCAGATTATCGTTAAATCGTTCGAATCTAAACGATAATCGTTCGGTTGAAATGCAGTTAACGATTAACGACCGAAGGAGAAATCGTTGATCGCTTTATAAGACCTGGACCTATTTTTATCGTTGCTCGTTCGCAAAACGTTCGCAAATCGTTCGCATTGAATAAGACGTCGTTCGGTCGTTTGCAATAGATACGAACGCAATAGCGAAGAAATAGCTAAGAAAAAACTATCGCAATTATGATCATAAGTAATGATTATCGTTCCATGGAAATGAGTGAACGTTTTCAGGTCTTTCGCAATAGCGGTCGTTTGAGATCGTTAATCGTTAACGATTATGCAAACGATAATCGTCCGGTGGAATAGGGCCCTAACTCAGAGCTTTTTTGTAACGACAGTGACATATAAAATCTTATCGCTACTGTACTGATACAGCCATGCTATGCTAATGAAGTGGCAATGTAGTAAAGCACGGAGCACAACAGATTCATAATGCGGGTCCGTGGTCACGGGCTGCACTACGGACAAGTGAATGAAGCGTAACTCTACAAATCCTTAGCTGTACTAATCCTGAGCTGCTTTATACTCCAGTCACATCCAGAGCTTGCTTGTGTGTCTCCAGGTTACATGAACTCCCACAATGCACTGCAGTCACTCACTGGATGTGATTGGAGTCATAAAACACCTTGAGATCAGCTGGTAGAGAAGGGGTCACGGATGGCGACAAATTAGCCATTTTGCCTACTGCTTAGCAGCTATTTAAGTGTCTCCACCCCTGGTCCCCTGTATAGTGTAATATATTTCCAAAATTGTTATAATTTCCCAAAAAGTAAAAAAAAACAAAAAACATTTTGCAAATCAAGGAGACTGAAATCCATTGTCAACATTTTATTTTATTGAAAAGTGCCACTGCCCCTTCCGTAAGAGGGTGAGAGCGCCCACGTTCCCCGCCGTCCCCAGCCTCGATCCACAACCCACACATCCTGCACAGACAAGACAAACCTACAGATATCCGCTTTATCCCCCCTCCCCCCACTCAGAAATGTCCCAATCGCTTTTCCTTCCTTCCAGCTCCATCCTGACATCAACATGTACACGTCATACACGGGTGACACAGGCGGCCATATTGTGTGTTCATTGTACTTCCTGAGGTGAAGCATTTGGTGGAGCCCGAGGTCCTCGTCCCATGGTCTATGGTCATCCCACCATCCAGGGCAGTGGACAGGGAGCCCTGGCCCCCATCATGTGCCGGAAAGTGAGACTTTTTTTTTGTGTTTTTCTGTAATTCCTCGGGTGAAGCCTCGACGAGGCTCCCGCTCCTCAAGTCAAGAAGAAAACTAAAGTTTCCAGTGTCAGCACATAGAAAAGAGTCCGTACAAACAAAAAGAGCATCGTCCATAGAAACACAAAGGAAACCGCCAGAAGCTGACCCTTTTTTTTCACATTTTTTTGATTTTTTTTTTTCATTGCTTTATAAATTAAATAATTTACAAATTGCGGGGAAAATCTGCAAACACAGAATTCATGCAGCACACACACCGAGACATGAAAGATATCATCACCGCCTCTAATATATACAGTACAGCGCTGCACCCCCCCATTACTGCGGGTGGAGGGGCTTATCCAGTGCGTTCCCATAGTAAGTGCCATTCACATTGAAGAATTCCTAATCTAGTCACTGGCAGCGAGCAGCGGATTGTACTACTTTATTGGGTCGATCCAGTGGCTCTGGATCAGGTAGAACATTCCGCTGACCTCTGACGCTGAGATTCTATTTATTACCCTCATTAGTCGGCAATTAACACGTTCCCGGGTCATTGTCTCATTGATCCAACAGTTAAACTTTTATTGGCAACATTTTATTATTATTATTATTATTATTATTATTATTATTATTATTATTATTATTAATATTTTAAAGATTTTTTGCAATAATTTTTTTTACTTTTTTTGCACCAAACGTTCAGTATCTAAATATTCCGGCACATAATACAACTCCAAGATATCTGCATCCATGGCTTAGTCTGCCCAGATTTCTGGAGTGTCAGCGATAGCCCCCAGTGAGGCTTCCTTCAACCAAGAACAGCGCCACTTCTGTTTGCAGGTTGTGTGCAGAATTGCAGCTACATCGTATTTGATTCGGTAAAGCTGAGCTGCAATACCGGACACAGCAGTGGACAAGTGTGGTGCTGTTTCGGACAGAAAGCAGGCATGTTTTTCTAATACTGAATAATCCCTTTAAATATGGTCTGCCATCAAATCTGCACTCCCTAATCTCCACACAATCGCATCAATTTTATTATAACTGCATACGGGGGATACTGGAGACCTGTTACTGGTTATACTGGGAGACTGCTCATTTAGTCAAAGTTCCACCATCAGGACACATCCCCAGTATTGTCATACATCCCATCAGCCTCAATAAAAAAAATGTAATAAATAAACTTTTTTTTTGCAAATCAGAGTTTCTTGGGTTGCTTGGAGTATATAATGGAATCTCTGGGTTATTACACAAAATGTAGGGATCAGGGACCCAGCCGCACGCGGAAGATTCTTTCAGAGTTTGAGTTTCCCCTGTGCTACCCATAGGTGGCACTAAAGAGATAAGCCTCTTCTTTTTGGAGGGAAGCTAATTTGCATATTTTATTTCCCAGGGAGCATTGCATGCGCCAATTGGGTCTTCATAAGGAGAATCAATACAACAGGGGTTTGTAGGGGCCTGAAAAACTGCTGCAGCATAGATGGGCAGAGGAGTGGTCACTTCTGAGAGAGACAAGTGGTTGCTAGGCAACCGGAATCCAGGATACCATGGAAACTACAGACGTGCCTGATACTGGTTATAGTGGGGAGTACAGGATTCTGCTTTTTCAGGGGGGGCAGTTAATGGATGTGGGGCAGATGCCATAGATGTCAGCCGCCAGCCACCCCGGCTCTCCTCTACACATGCACCATCACCCATTCACTCGCTATCTAAGGACTCTTCATTTTGAACATAAAATGTGAAATCTAAGGAATCCACATGATACGGGCCAACTCCAGCTATATACTGATCTGCCCACATCTCCCTTTATTACCTGTTATATAACACTGATGTATGTATCATCTGTATACATGGCCCCTATAGGTAGGTGGGTTCCCCCTGCCCACGCTGACAGTGACTCACACATTATGATGCACGGTTGTCACCCACCCACGGTGTTTGGATTCATACTGTAATAGTAATAATCTGTTCATTATTGGCGCCATAGATAACCAGTCATTCCAGCAACCCCCATCACATCGTGTCAGGGAACTGTAACTATCAGCATGCTGGGAGTTATAGTCCCCTGACATCAGGTTACAGGTCCATAAAATCCAACAAGATCTGCCTCTCCCCCAACAGTCCCCATAATCCTGCTGGGATTTGTAGTGCATTCCTCTTACGGGTGTGGTAACCCATGGCAACCCCAGATTCCGGCTTCACAAATAGTAATCAATGCTGGAGGTTGCGTCAAGTGTTGGCACAATATAACTTATATAGGGGGAGATTTATCAAACATGGTGTAAAGTAAAACTGGCTCAGTTGCCCCCGGCAACCAATCAGATTCCACCTTTCATTCCTCACAGACTCTTTGGAAAATGAAAGGTGGAATCTGATTGGTTGCTAGGGGCAACTGAGCCAGTTTCACTTTATACCATGTTTGATAAATCTCCCTCATAGAGTAGAATACAGCAAAAACTAGTGAGGCGTAAGGTGCTGCATGCCTCGTACCTCATCACTATCATTGGCTCAATGTGGACATATAGGTAACAGTATGGCTGCCTCCATTCACACGATAAAAATAACCCTATAATACTCATTGGTACAATACCATCCAAATGACCCAATAGAGGGGATATAACCGGACCAATATGGCCGCTGGTAGACAATGAATAAATCAGAATCTGTATCGAAGCCCTTACAGTACCCAGCATGCATTGCAGAGCCCACCCTGCCATCCCTGCTATGGAGCAATGCTGTGGAAATGTTGTTTTTGTTCTTTTCTTCCCCGGCTGCTCACTCTGCAGACACAGGCGGAGATGTAGGTCACCCCTCCACAGCGCTGAGCGGCCGGGGGGCACAATTAGCACCCGGCTCCATGGTATCTCAGTGTACAGGGGCCACGTGACAGCCCACAATACTGACAAATCAACACACATGTGCAGGAACATCAGCCATGCAGCATTATCCACAATGCACATAGGCCCCCTTCATAAGGAAATAAATCAGTGCCCCTCGCATGAACCTTTGGCTATGCAACAATCCTACCCATTAATTTAATGGGGATATAATAGAGGCACAAGGTACATGGTGCCTCATGCATGAAGCTGTGAGGTTATAAAGAACAGCGGGCCGGCCCCCCTCCCCAGCCTACAAAATACCACAAATTGCATAAGATCTGATGTGCTGTAAAGGTTACGTTATTATATCTAATGTGCAAGCTGCATTGGACACATTGGCGCCATTACTGAGTAGACCCCACCCCAATGTCAGAAAAACTAAGCGTGGCCTATAAATATATAACACTGTAAAAAAAAAATCCCCCCCCCCATCATGTGCAAAAATGTATCAAAGAAATTGCAACATGACCTTAAATAATCAATGTTACATGTATGCAGAACCCCTGTGTAAACAGTGGGATCCGTGACCAGCCCCCTGCAGACCTAGGTATGAGGGACATAGCAAAAACCCTGCAGGAAGGAGACGTCACAGACTCGAAACGCGTCAATCCAATTCTCATTAATCTAAAACCAGATCAGTGTGTTATCGCTAAGTGACCAGAAATAATCCCGAGATCTGTCAACAGCAACTCAGGCCCGCCTGGGATGACCTGAAATAATGGGTCATCCTGATGTTACAAGACTTGCCCCCCCCCCTCCCCCTCCTCCCCCATAACAACGACAAGCATCCACAGCTACAATCACATCAGGGCCGTCCCTGCCATATTCTACCATAACTCATAGTTGTCTGGCACAATTTTGTTAAATTGCTACAAAATAATTTAAGTCCTGGAAATAAATCAATGACGTAGTGACCGGGACCGGGTCACGACTACGAGGTCACAGAAGCTAAACCCATCAGATAAATGCAGTACAATTGTAAAAGAAAGTTTTTGGAGAAGATTTGAGGGTGGCACAAGGTGGTCTCCACACGACCTGCAAACTATGACAAGAGAAGTAACGTCAGACCCATCACAAGTGTCACATTCATGTAGGGACTGGGAAGAGGGCGACATCGTCCTCCATTACCTATCTCCAGAACCTGAAGCCACCAGCCATGATAGGCCAGGCCCACATATAACACTGTAAATATACATCCAAGCGGCAATGGTGGCGCAGAGGTGGAATCCATTGAGCGTCTCTTTCCCACTTATCTTCTTCGTGCTGGATTGTACAAGAGGCAAAAGTCTGGTGATTGCTTTGGGATGAGTGTGAACAGCCGCTTCCCATATGCACGTGTGAGGGAAAGAAACGCGTCAGTCCTTGTAAGGAAAGGGACTAGAGGTGATGTGAGAGCGAGGCACTTGTTGGCCTAAAAAGAAAGATGCACGTTGGTCAGTAGTCACACTGCCTCGAATTATCCACCGCCTCTCAACGCAGACAATGCACAAAAGGTTGAACGTGGTCCCATTTTTTTCCTTTTAAGATTTCTTTTTTTGGCTACTGGATCATTGATGTTGCCAGAGATGGTAGAGAATAGTCCTGACCCATGATGGAGCTTGGTCTACTCTCTGGAGGACAGTCACCGGTCAAGTACTCTGGAGAATTCATCACGATTGCCCTCGTTTTTTAGGTCAGCAAACACCTGGGTGAAATAGTGCGGGTCTGCGTTAATTCTCAACATCTTGGCACTCATAGCATCAATGATACAGAGACATCGGTCCCAGAAGGCATCTTTGCCCGCTTCCACCAAGAAAGGCTTAAGAGGGTAGGAGATCTCGTTGCCCATGTAGGAGTAGGATAGATACAGGCAGGTCAAGAGAGCGGCTTGCAAGTCATGCTCAGTGGCCACAGAGTCCCCGTCAATGACGTCCCTGCAGAGCAAGTAGACAAAAACCACGTTGGCCGGGGTGACGAAGGCCTGGTCTTGCCATCCTTGGAGAAGCAAGGAGCGGTCAACACTACGTAACCATAGAATAGGGTCTGTGGGGGACAAGTGTTTCAGTCGGTAGCATCTCCTGCAGAGGAATTCTCCAAGGCATTTCAGGAGTTCACCGGTGGAGGCCTGGACGATGACTCTCTTTGGAGAACCACCACCTCCGGTGGTGCTGGAGACCTTCTTGATGGATGAGATCTGCTTGGAGCTAAGAGGGGCCAGGGGTTGACTGTCGTAGCTGGAGAGATTGGCACAGGATAGAGATTTTTTCACATTCTCGTGGTTTAAATGGGCAACATCTTTCTGGTAGTTGCTGTTGGCAGTTCCCTTTCTGGATGTCTTTTTCTTGGTGGAGGCCACCAGCCTCTTCCAGGTGAGAGCTGGAATGAAAATGGAGTGTCGTTTCAGCGCCTTGTCAGGCTTCTGCCCACTGCTCTTGCTTACGCTCGTGTAATGTGCCAGGGATCCCGAGCCGTCATCGTACAGGCTGGCCTTCCGAGAGCCCGGTGACAGGGACAAGACGGTGCCCATGCTGGCAGAGATCTTTACAAGCAAGACGAGGGCGTGACAAGGCCAAGTAGCCTCTGAGGAGCTCGACAAGCCCAAGAATTTCCAATCTGCTAGAGGCTGATGACTTGCATTAAGCTGAGGAATGAGATTGACAGGTCTTTGTTGCCTGCATTGCAGGACACAAGCAGCGTTGCCCCCTAAACAATGTGCAGTGCTGGAGAGGGGGCAGCTGCCTCTAAATATAGGGGTGCAGTTTTTTTTCTCGGGGCTCTGCAGTTGCTTTTTCTTTTGGCTCTCAGAAGTCCATTCAAAGCAAATGATTCAGTGATTCATGTTCATGTGCAGGGGTCTTGGAGGAGGATGAATCCTTCATTCAGATGCCGTGCGTCTCAGTGGTCTTCCTGCAATCCTTTTTCTTCTTGGAGATGTGCACTGCAGATAGGAGGGGGCAGATGTTACCAGGGATATGGAGGATGTGGCTGGAGATTGGCTCTCGCTCACTGTCAATAACACCTTATATTGATCCGTCCTTGTCTTGGTGCCACAATCTGGGTGTTTATCCGGATTGCAGGAATAATTGTTGACTGGTGATGATGATGATGATCGGAGTGATAGTCAATGCTAAGGCAGCATTTATAGTCAATCGTCCATTGGTAGACAAAGGCGGCTGAGGAGTCTTAGTCCCTGCAGGGAGCGCGGAGATTGCTTGGTGGTTTTTCTGATGCAGAAAGGGTTAAAAGCACCGGCTTTGTCAGATGGCTCCGGGCACAGCTCCCGCTGTCTCTTCCTTTGGAATTGGGGCAGATTTTCCGGTAGAGGGTGAGATGTTTATCACCTCTTGCCCCTGGGAAGATGCCCTGTGCTGTCAGTGTATGGAGGAGGTGGAGAGCCCCCCAGTCGTGCCGCATTGGTGAGGGGGCTGGCAGTGATCAGCATCTGATGAGAGGCAGGAGATACTGAGAGGAGAGGGCTGATCCTGCTCCCAGCTCACAGGCATCTCTGTGTGCCTGATCCAACCAGCTCTGCTCTTCCAGGGGGAATCAAGCTCAGGCATTATGATTTGTTCTCTGCCTCCCCCCCCCCCCCCCCCCCTCCTCTTGTTCATATGGTGTAGCAGAGCTTATACCGCCACCTGGTGCACACATGGGGATCTCCTGCTCTTCTTTGTTTCAGTGTTGGCTCCATTGTTATGCACTGTCCATTCACTCAATGACCAGAGCGTCACACGGACAGATCACCCATGACATGTAGCCCCCAGGACTTAATGTATGACAAAACATTACTCAGTACCCAACACCCGTTTTTGTGACATCACCAAGCTTATTTCTGCCTTCCCATTTTATTTTTTAGAACTAGACCTTTAATTTAAGGATCAGCACAATACAGAGCACACTACAGATGATTTTTTTGCGGATTGTGGATAAAAATTTGCCGATCACGAATTTCATCCTTGAAAATATACTGACGTGAATGTGGCCGCCCTTGAGGCTCCATACTAGACGCGGCTCATAACATTAATAGTTTGTTACAATGTATCAGTGCAGACCCACATATCTCCCTTATAATAATAGTTTGTTACAATGTATCAGTGCAGACACATCTCTCTCCTTTATAATAATAGTTTGTTACAATGTATCAGTGCAGACACACATCTCTCCCTTACAATAATAGTTTGTTACAATGTATCAGTGCAGACCCACATATCTCCCTTACAATAATAGTTTGTTACAATGTATCAGTGCAGACACACACATCTCTCTCTTTTATAATAATAGTTTGTTACAATGTATCAGTGCAGACACATCTCTCCCTTATAATAATAGTTTGTTACAATGTATCAGTGCAGACACATCTTTCTCCTTTATAATAATAGTTTGTTACAATGTATCAGTGCAGACACATCTCTCTCCGTTATAATAATAGTTTGTTACAATGTATCAGTGCAGACACATCTCTCTCCTTTATAATAATAGTTTGTTACAATGTATCAGTGCAGAAGCACATCTCTCCCTTATAATAATAGTTTGTTACAATATATCAGTGCAGACACATATCTCTCACCTATAAGTTTATTACGATGTATCAGCGCAGACACATCTCTCCCTTATAATAATAGTTTGTTACAATGTATCAGTGTAGACACATCTCTCTCCTTTATAATAATAGTTTGTTACAATGTATCAGTGCAGACACATTTTTCTCCTTTATAATAATAGTTTGTTACAATGTATCAGTGTAGACACATCTCTCTCCTTTATAATAATAGTTTGTTACAATGTATCAGTGCAGATGCACATCTCTCCCTTATAATAATAGTTTGTTACAATGTATCAGTGCAGATGCACATCTCTCCCTTATAATAATAGTTTGTTACAATGTATCAGTGCAGACACATCTTTCTCCTTTATAATAATAGTTTGTTACAATGTATCAGTGTAGACACATCTCTCTCCTTTATAATAATAGTTTGTTACAATGTATCAGTGCAGATGCACATCTCTCCCTTATAATAATAGTTTGTTACAATATATCAGTGCAGACACATATCTCTCACCTTTAATAAGTTTATTACGATGTATCAGTGCAGACACATCTCTCCCTTATAATAATAGTTTGTTACAATGTATCAGTGTAGACACATCTCTCTCCTTTATAATAGTTTGTTACAATGTATCAGTGCAGGCACATCTCTCTCCTTTATAATAATAGTTTGTTACAATGTTTCAGTGCAGACACAGATATCTCTCACCTATATTAAGTTTATTACAATGTATCAGTACAGACGCATCTTTCCCCTATATTGTTTGTTATAATGTATCAGTGCAGACACAGATATCCCCCCTAATAATACAGTGATCCCTAAACTTACAATGGCCTCAGGATACAATATTTTCGACATACAATGTTCCTTTCTGGACCATCGTAACTTGAGACCAGACTCAACATACAATGCGACAGACAGTCCAGATCTGAAGAACATGTAAAAAAAAAACTAGCTGATCAACCAATGAAAGTGGCCATTTTACTGGTAAAATCCCAGTATTAGTAAAGTGCATGCACTGGTTGACTGTCTAGTAGTGCCTCCCTACAGTACAGTATGATACTACATGTCCTGTACTGCTGTGTTTATAGTATCTCCTCTCTATATTACAGTGTGATACTACATGTCCTGTACTGCTGTGTGTCTGGTATCTCCTCTCTATATTACAGTGTGATACTACATGTTCTGTACTGCTGTGTGTCTAGTATCTCCTCTGTACAGTATAGTGTGATACTACATGTCCTGTACTCCTGTGTGTGTCTAATATCTCTTCTACAATACAGTGTGATACTACATGTCCTGTACTGCTGTGTGTCTAGTATCTTCTCTGTACAGTACAGTGTGATACTACATGTCCTGTACTGCTGTGTGTGTGTAGCATCTCCTCTCTATAGTACAGTGTGATACTACATGTCCTGTACTGATGTGTGTGTGTGTGTGTGTGTGTATGTGTTTGTGTAGCATCTCCTCTGTACAGTATAGTGTGATACTACATGTCCTGTACTGCTGTGTGTGTGTCTAGTATCTCCTCTCTACAGTACAGTGTGATACTACATGTCCTGTACTGCTGTGTGTCTAGTTTCTCCTCTGTACAGTATAGTGTGATACTACATGTCCTGTACTCCTGTGTGTGTCTAGTATCTCCTCTCTCTATACAGTGTGATACTACATGTCCTGTACTGCTGTGTGTAGCATCTCCTCTCTACAGTACAGTGTGATACTACATGTCCTGTACTGCTTTGTGTGTTTAGTATCTCCTCTCTACAATACAGTGTGATACTACATGTCCTGTACTGCTGTGTGTGTAGCATCTCCTCTGTACAGTAGAGAGTGATACTACATGTCCTGTACTGCTGTGTGTATCTAGTATCTCTTCTACAGTACAGTCTGATACTACATGTCCTGTAGTGCTGTGTGTGTGTAGTATCTCCTCTCTACAGTACAGTGTGACACTAGATGTCCTGTACTGCTGTGTGTGTCTGGTATCTCCTCTCTCCAGTACAGTGTGATACTACATGTCCTGTACTGCTGTGTGTGTCTAGTATTACCTCTACAGTATAGTGTGATACTACATGTCCTGTACTGCTCTGTGTGCCTACTATCTCCTCTCTACAGTATAGTGTGATACTACATGTCCTGTACTGCTGTGTGTGTCTAGTATTACCTCTACAGTATTGTGTAATACTCCATGTCCTGTACTGCTGTGTGTATAGTATCTCCTCTCTGCAGTATAGTGTGATACTACATGTCCTGAATTGATCTTTACCTGCACCAGGATGAGTTGCTCCCTTGGGCACCAGGTGAGGGGGCATCATTATATTTTTCTGGGACCCTATGTGATCTGCACAGGACCAGAAAACGCTCCAGTCCTCTACACAGAAAGAAATTTAGAGTCTCTTGTAGCTCTTTCTGACTGTTATATGTAAGGACTTGCTGTATCCATATTAGTTAGCTGATTATTTTCCTTTAAATTTTCATTTTTTTTCTCATTTTGGGGGATTTAGAACCAATTACCAGTTTTCCATGGAGTTTTGGTCTCAACATACAATGGTCGTCCTGGAACCAATTAATATTGTATGTTGAGGGACCACTGTAGTTTGTTACAATGTATCAGTGCAGACACTTATCTCTCCCTTATAATAGTTTGTTACAATGTATCAGTGCAGAGATCTCCCCTATATTAAATGTTACAATCTATCAATGAAGGAACAGGTTTCTTTCCTGAAAACAACTGTGACAACCCCTCAGCTGTGAGCAGTATTAGGTGTGTACACACATTCAGGCTATGTTCACACAACGTATAATTTCGTAAAAGTACAGCCATTGTTGCCGATTGCAACAATGGCCGTGACTAATACGAAAATATTTGTTACGTTGCCATCTATGGAATCACATAGTATACGCTCTGGCCGGGATCTCTAGCGGCGCCGCAAAAAAGTGACGTCATTGAACAGCGGTTGCAGAGAACCTTTCAGTACACACAATGAAGCGCGCAGCTCCAGCCGCACACTCCATTGTGTGCAGTGGGGAGTTCTGATGCGGGCGCGCACGGATGCACCCGCATCAGAACTCCGCGGCGCTAAAGATCATTTGGCCCGTACTGCAGTACCGACTGGGCCACAGAATGGCCGATGTCATACAATTTGTGAACATGGCCTCACGCTGTAGTGATTAGTATGTTCTTACAGCCAGCCAAGGGTTGGACCTTATTTTTAATAGTCGCCTATAAACCTGAACAAATCACTGAGTCCTGGAGGCCACATGAGGGAGAACAGTCGCCAGACTGCGGTCAGGACTGGAGCGATTCCTCAGGGTTCAGTGCGGGTTCTCATAGGATTCCTCCATCTTACTGCTGCTTCTACAGACACCCTCAGATTCTCTGCCTGTTAGCGCGGCGTTAGGATTGTTTATTAGGCCCTTACTCTGTCTTCAGGGGTCTCCCATTTATAGCCTGTATATACCCTAATAGAACATAGAGAGAAGGGTCACTGTAAGGAGGCAGCTGCTTCTCACATCCTGGCAGCTTCCTCTCAAGAGGACAAGAGGATCCTCTAGTCTTTCAGATCCCCCCAAAATATAATTCTCAGTTGTGCTGGCTACAAAACAGCAGCTTAGTGACCATAGATACTGTGCTCAGGTACAGGATCAGTAATGTATGTACCCAGTGACCCCACCAGCAGAATAGTGAGTGCAGCTCTGGGGTATAATACAGGATGTAACTCAGGATCAGTAATGTAATGTATGTACAGTGACCCCACCAGCAGAATAGTGAGTGCAGCTCTGGGGTATAATACAGGATGTTACTCAGGATCAGTACAGGATCAGTAATGTATGTACCCAGCGACCCCACCAGCAGAATAGTGAGTGCAGCTCTGGAGTATAATACAGGATATTACTCAGGATCAGTAATGTAATGTATGTACACAGTGACCCCACCAGCAGAATAGTGATTGCAGCTCTGGGGTATAATACAGTATGTAACTCAGGATAAGTAATGTAATGGGTGTATACAGTGACCCCACCAGCAGAATAGGGAGTGCAGCTCTGGAGTATAATACAGGATGTTACTCAGGATCAGTACAGGATAAGTAATGTAATGTATGTACACAGTGACCCCACCAGCAGAATAGTGAGTGCAGCTCTGGAGTACAATACAGGATGTAACTCAGGATCAGTAATGTAATGTATGTACACAGTGACCCCACCAGCAGAATAGTGAGTGCAGCTCTGGGGTATAATACAGGATGTTACTCAGGATCAGTACAGGATCAGTAATGTAATGTATACAGTGACCCCACCAGCAGAATAGTGAGTGCAGCTCTGGAGTATAATACAGGATGTAACTAAGGATCAGTAATGTAATGTATGTACCCAGTGACCCCACCAGCAGAATAGTGAGTGCAGCTCTGGGGTATAATACAGGATCAGTAGTATGATGTGTGTACACGATTGTTCCTGTGTATATCTGTGGGGTCATGTACATTGCGGTAGAGGTTAGGGTACTGGGGCAGCGATCCCTCTGTATAACATCATTGGGATCTATATATTTCTCTGTATTACATACATTTCTATGTATTTACGTGGCTGTTCCTGGCTCCATACTGCAGGGGCCTCCAAGAACCACGGTTTACTGCAGAACTACACTTCCCGACAGGCTGTGCGGGACACGTGATTAGCAGCTGACAGCCGGGAGCGGCCCGATGACGTCACCGAGAAGTAGGCGGGGCTATACACTTCCCGGCGAGCCGTGCGGGTCCTGTGACAGGGAGGTAATCGCGGAGCTTCCGGCTCCGTGGATCGGTGCAGGTGACGCAGCTCCCGGCCCTCGGAGCCCGCAGCATGGAGGCCGTGCCCCGCATGCCCATGATATGGCTGGACCTCAAGGAGGCCGGGGAGTTTGGCTTCAACCAGGCTGTAAAACAGGTGAGAGGCCTGGGGAGGAGCGAGGAGAGGAGGCCGGGGGTGCGGAGGGGTAGTGGGGGCAATGTGAGTGAGGGAGAAAGGGGACTGGGGGTGTAAGAGGGAGCGGGAATGTGGTGGCCGAGATTCTGGGGGCTGCGGTGGTGGTAGAGGCAGGGGACGGAGGAGAAGGTGGTGGTGGTAGAGGCAGGGGACGGAGGAGAAGGTGGTGGTGGTGGTAGAGGCAGGGGACGGAGGAGAAGGTGGTGGTGGTAGTAGAGGCAGGGGACGGAGGAGAAGGTGGTGGTAGTGGTAGAGGCAGGGGACGGAGGAGAAGGTGGTGGTGGTAGAGGCAGGGGACGGAGGAGAAGGTGGTGGTGGTGGTAGAGGCTGGGGACGGAGGAGAAGGTGGTGGTGGTGGTAGAGGCAGGGGACGGAGGAGAAGGTGGTGGTGGTAGTAGTAGAGGCAGGGGACGGAGGAGAAGGTGGTGGTGGTAGAGGCAGGGGACGGAGGAGAAGGTGGTGGTGGTAGTAGAGGCAGGGGACGGAGGAGAAGGTGGTGGTGGTAGAGGCAGGGGACGGAGGAGAAGGTGGTGGTGGTAGTAGAGGCAGGGGACGGAGGAGAAGGTGGTGGTGGTAGAGGCAGGGGACGGAGGAGAAGGTGGTGGTGGTAGAGGCAGGGGACGGAGGAGAAGGTGGTGGTGGTAGAGGCAGGGGACGGAGGAGAAGGTGGTGGTGGTAGAGGCAGGGGACGGAGGAGAAGGTGGTGGTGGTGGTAGTAGAGGCAGGGGACGGAGGAGAAGGTGGTGGTGGTGGTAGTAGAGGCAGGGGACGGAGGAGAAGGTGGTGGTGGTAGAGGCAGGGGACGGAGGAGAAGGTGGTGGTGGTGGTAGTAGAGGCAGGGGACGGAGGAGAAGGTGGTGGTAGTAGTAGAGGCAGGGGACGGAGGAGAAGGTGGTGGTGGTAGTAGAGGCAGGGGACGGAGGAGAAGGTGGTGGTGGTAGAGGCAGGGGACGGAGGAGAAGGTGGTGGTAGTACTAGAGGCAGGGGACGGAGGAGACGGTGGTGGTGGTAGTAGTAGAGGCAGGGGACGGAGGAGAAGGTGGTGGTGGTAGTAGAGGCAGGGGACGGAGGAGAAGGTGGTGGTGGTGGTAGAGGCAGGGGACGGAGGAGAAGGTGGTGGTGGTGGTAGAGGCAGGGGACGGAGGAGAAGGTGGTGGTGGTAGTAGAGGCAGGGGACGGAGGAGAAGGTGGTGGTGGTGGTAGTAGAGGCAGGGGACGGAGGAGAAGGTGGTGGTGGTAGTAGAGGCTGGGGACGGGGGAGAAGGTGGTGGTGGAAGTAGAGGCAGGGGACGGAGGAGAAGGTGGTGGTGGTAGTAGTAGAGGCAGGGGACGGAGGAGAAGGTGGTGGTGGTAGTAGAGGCAGGGGACGGAGGAGACGCCGGTGGTGGTGGTAGAGGCGGGACGGAGGAGACGCCGGTGGTGGTGGTAGAGGCGGGACGGAGGAGACGCCGGTGGTGGTGGTAGAGGCGGGACGGAGGAGACGCCGGTGGTGGTGGTAGTCTGGGAACGGAGGAGACGCCGGCGGTGGTGGTGGTAGTCTGGGGACGGAGGAGACGCCGGCGGTGGTGGTGGTAGTCTGGGGACGGAGGAGACGCCGGCGGTGGTGGTGGTAGTCTGGGGACGGAGGAGACGCCGGTGGTGGTGGTGGTGGTGGTGGTAGAGGCAGGGGACGGAGGAGACGCCGGTGGTGGTAGCGGCAGGGGACGGAGGAGACGCCGGTAGTGGTGGTAGTCTGGGACAGAGGAGATGCCGGTGGTGGTGGTAGTCTGGGACGAAGGAGACGCCGGTGGTGGTGGTAGTCTGGGACGGAGGAGATGCCGGTGGTGGTGGTAGTGTGGGCACGGAATAGACGCCGGTGGTGGTGGTCATGGAAATGGTCATGGATTCTGGGTATGTGGCAATTGTTTGTGATTTCTTCCTCAGGGATCACATTTCACCTCTGTGAGTGCAGATAACCTGGGAAACGGGACTTCCTGTGTTTAGGATACTTTTTTTCTAGGTTTTGAAAGTTATAACAACAGCGACACTTTAATCCTCCAGCTACAACTCCCAGCATGTCCCCTCATCCACAGACTGCTGGGATTTACTTCCTATTACAGCTTTGCATCAGCTCAGTGTGTGTGGATCTGGTACCGAGACAGTGATTACAGTGACAGTGTATTTTTTTTTGTGCCTTTTGGAATCTAGACTGGATACAATTGTATCACTTCTCATCTGAGAGCAGGACTAGCTATGTACAATGTATTAGTCTGGAGTCCAGGCTGTAGAGCTCACAGAGCATTGTCTACACTGGATACAGCTGAGAGCAGGACTAGCTATGTACAATGTATTAGTCTGGAGTCCAGGCTGTAGAGCTCACAGAGCATTGTCTACACTTGATACAGCTGAGAGCAGGACTAGCTATGTACAATGTATCAGTCTGGGGTCCAGGCTGTAGAGCTCACAGAGCATTGTCTACACTGGATACAATTGTATTACTTCTCATCTAAGAGCAGGACTAGCTATGTACAATGTATCAGTCTATAGTCCAGGCTATAGAGCTTACGGAGTCTAGACTGGATGTAATAGGTCTGTAGAATGTTCAATGTCACTGACTGTAAGCAGAGATCTTGAGATAATTAAAATCTTTAAGTGTACCTGTCGTTTAAATTTAGTACATAAATAGGAGATTTTAAGAAACTACGTAATTGGGTTTATTAGCCGAAAAATGCATTTTTATCATGAAAAAGCAGTTTGAAGCTCTCCCCCCTGTCTTCATTGTTCTCTATGTAAAGGGGAGGGGTGGAGGGAGATGAGGCACCAAAACAAGACAACAAAGAGTTAATTTACAGCTACATCACCGGGCTATCTCCTCTGAGGTCAGCACTGACCAGTCTGACCTCTGAATATCGGCTTTCACACTGTTCCCACTGTGTAATCCTTTGTTCTCTGCTCTTTGCTGCCGACTAATCTCCCTCCTCCCCCCTCCCCTCTCCATAGGTTACACAGGGCACGACTGATGTAAAGGGGTCGAGATTTCCTGATAATGAGCAGTGAATGAGAGAGAGAGGAGGGAGGGGAGGGGGAACTGGGAAAAGTCTTTTTGAATGCAGATGATTGCATATTTGCCTAATAAAGCCAATTATAAAGTTTCTTGTCGCTTGTACTTTTGATTTCTGCAAAAAAAAAAAAAAAATTAAACGACAGTGACATTTTAAAATCATTACTAGTGATGAGGGAATTTGCTGAAGTTCGGGTTTAAATGAACCTTAACTATCGGCTTCTGATTCCCGCTGTCTGCAGCCTCCGTTGCAGACATTGGCATAGGCTGTATTACAGTTTTCCAGGCAGTCCTGTAAAACGCTGTATCCACCCTGTTTCTGGAGGCTGCAGACAGCGGGATTCAGAAGCCGATAGTACCCGAACGTCGACAAATTCGCTCATCTCTAATCATTACATTTGTTGTCTATAGAGACCCTTTTTTTTATTAGCCAGTCATCTATAGGAATAGTATATGCGGTGGGGTCCGCTCGCTGTAGAGGGGGTGTATGTGGAGGGGTCCACTCGCTGTAGAGAGGCTGTATGCGGAGGGGTCTGCTCCCTGTAGAGAGGCTGTATGCGGAGGGGTCTGCTCGCTGTAGAGGGGGTGTATGCGGAGGGGTCTGCTCCCTGTAGAGAGGCTTTATGCGGAAGGGTCCGCTCTCTGTAGAGAGGCTGTATGCGGAAGGGTCTGCTCTCTGTAGAGGGGGTGTATGTGGAGGGGTCCACTCGCTGTAGAGAGGCTGTATGCGGAGGGGTCTGCTCCCTGTAGAGAGGCTGTATGCGGAGGGGTCTGCTCGCTGTAGAGGGGGTGTATGTGGAGGGGTCCGCTCGCTGTAGAGGGGGTGTATGTGGAGGGGTCCGCTCCCTGTAGAGAGGCTGTATGCGGAGGGGTCTGCTCGCTGTAGAGGGGGTGTATGCGGAGGGGTCCGCTCCCTGTAGAGAGGCTTTATGCGGAAGGGTCCGCTCTCTGTAGAGGGGGTGTATGCAGAGGGGTCCGCTCGCTGCAGAGGGGTCTGCTCTCTGTAGAGAGGGTGCATGTGGAGTTGGTCACTATCTGTAAAGCAGACTCTTCTAGCCGTCTTGTCCCTGGTGATCTTTCCTCTGATGAGGCTGCAGAGAAGCTGATTTAGGACGTTGAATAGTAATGACAGGAATATAGCGGCCGCTCCCCGCTGTGTAATCCCATTAATAACTACAGGCCTGGCACCCGGCCAGCCATGATTTCATAGCAGACACTTCTGTATAGCACCCTATCATAAAGGATCCAGTACACACATAGCAGGCCCTGAGTCAGCCATTTTATCAGATATCAGTTCTATTCCGTTTCTGGAAAAGCTGGGTGAACACCATTATGTCATCCATTTGCCTAAAAACCCAATTACAAAGTTGTTTAGAGCCCTGTACCCTTTACCTGAGCAGATTTGTCATTCTGGACTCTAGGCGAGCTGGGTGCCCCTATGGGAACAGTAATGGGGACTATGACGGCTCCGCTTTTCCCATCACCACCTGAACATTGAGGCTTCACAACCACTTTTAATTCCCAGTGGTTTCTTCTGTTTTTTTCTGGAGGAGGGGGGTGCCATGTTTGTTGGTCACTGTGACTGCAAACAGAGTTACAGTATGTAGGGATGAAGGGAAACACTGTGAGGTAGAGATTGAAGTTTTACATATATAATAAAAGGCTAAAGCTTCATATGCAAACCAGTGGTGTCCTCGGACATCATGGTGTATGGTCGGGCATATAGGGTAGGACAGGATGGACGCCCCTAAGTGACTTTTTATTTTTCTTCCCAGTTTGTTTTGAAGAATTATGGGGAAAATCCTGAAAACTACAATGAGGAGCTGAAGAAACTGGAACAACTGAGACAGGTGACGTATCTATGAGCGATCAGGGGTGAGGGGGGCTCTGTTGGCTTGGAGACCACTGTAAACTGTTTCCACACACCTGCAAGTCTTGATTCTCATAATATGTAGTTAGGGCGGCAACATCTATCACAGCTATCCAGATTAATCACATCACTTCCATCATCCCTGACCCCAGGAGCTCACAATCTAATCTTCTATCACACACACACTATATCACTCCTATCATCCCTGACCCCAGGAGCTTACAACCCAATCTCCATATCACACAATGTATCACTCCCTTCATCCTTGACCCCAGGAGCTCACAATCTAGTCTCCATATCACACTTAATGTATCGTCCCATCATCCCTGACCCCAGGAGCTCACAATCTAATCTGGTATCACACACAATGTATCGTCCCATCATCCCTGACCTCAGGAGCTCAAAATCTAATTCCCCAATAACACACAATGTATCACTCCCTTCATCCTTGACCCCAGGAGCTCACAATCTAATCTCCATATCACATGCAATGTATCGTCCCATCATCCCTGACCCCAGGAGCTCACAATCTAATCCCCCAATTAACACACAATGTATCACTCCCATCATCCCTGACCCCAGCAGCCTACAATCTAATTTCCTTATCCCACACAATGTATCACTTCCATCATCCCTGACCCCAGGAGCTCACAATCCAATATCCCTATGTCACACAATGTATTGTCCCAGGAGCTCACACTCTAACCTCAGTCACACAAGGTATACCCTTTCCTCAGTATATTTTTCAGAGAATAACCCTGTCACTGCTTCCCGTATGTGTTAATGTTATCTGTGTCTCCCTCTGCAGAGTGCTGTAAATGTGCCCCGAGACTTTGAAGGATGTAGCGTCTTGCGCAAGTACTTTGGCCAACTCCATTACCTGCAGAGCCGCATTCCCATGGGTGTGGAGCAAGAGGCGGCCATCCCCATCACATGGTGAGTGACAGAGGGGACATCTCTGAACATTACAGCAGGTAGAGGGGACCATAAGGTCATGTATGCAGCGGGATCTGTATCCAGGGGGCTGTGTCTGTAGCTGAGGTGGGGAAGTCTGTTTTGTTCAGGTAAAACATCAGCATAGTATAATAATCTGTAATTTTCCTCCTCAGGACGGAGATATTCTCAGGGAAGTCTGTGACGCACGCTGACATCAAGTATGAGCAGGCCTGTGTCCTGTACAATCTAGGTGGGTAACAGCGGGACACTGGGGGGCTTCTTGCATCATTTGTGATTTTTTTTACATCAATATGTCCCCGGAAATGTTCTTCTTCTTTGTCTATAACTTCACATTCACACAAGATATATGACCTCCAACTTTTTGTGGAAGTTGACTCCAGCCATGAGCTCATGTGTCCAGAAACCACCTAAAGCATTCAGTGTACACGATACACAGACTGTCGCCTCAGGTTTCTTTTGCTATAGATTAGCCGAACATATACACAATCTTATCTGTTATAAGAAAAATAAAGTATACGCATAGAATGATACAACCCCCCCTCCCCCATTGTCTCTTGTGCAGGGGCTTTACACTCCATGCTGGGAGCAATGGACAAGAGAGTCTCTGAGGAGGTGAGTTGTCTGTGGATAAATAAGAACCAGTCTTAAGTTTCATGGTGAAAGGTTCAACCACTTCTAAACTGTAGAGGGCGCTGTAGTACTCCAGGCTATTTGTTGTTATAAGATTACTTTGCCTTCTCTGTTCCTCCTGTCATTCATTGCTATGCATCCGCTGTTCCTCCTGTCATTCATTGCTCCGCCTCTGCTATCCCTCCTGTTGGTTGTTGCTCCGCCTCTGCTGTCCCTCCTCCTGTCGGTCGTTACTCCGCCTCTGCTGTCCCTCCTCCTGTCATTCCTTGCTCCGCCTCTGCTGTCCCTCCTCCTGTTGTTTGTTGCTCCGCCTCTGCCGTTCCTCCTTTTGTTGGTCGTTGCTCCGCCTCTGCTGTCCCTCCTCCTGTCGGTCGTTGCTACGCCTCCGCCGTTCCCTCCATCCTGTCGACCGTTGCTCCGCCTCCTCCGTCCCCTCCGTCCTGTCAGCCGTTGCTCCGTTCCCTCCGTCCTGTCAGCCGTTGCTCCACCTCTGCCGCTCCCTCCATCCTGTCAGCCGTTGCTCTGCCTCTCCCGTTCTCTGTGTGGTTAGTCACATCCTCATGTCTCTTGCAGGGGATGAAGATCTCGTGCACTCACTTCCAGTGTGCGGCCGGAGCCTTCTCCTACCTGCGGGATCACTTTACTCATTCATACAGCGTGGACATGAGTCACCAGATCCTGAACCTCAACATAAACCTCATGCTGGTGAGAGGAGGAGCGACTCCATGTTGTCTGTGCTGTGGGGGGCAGCAGCGCTGGTGTGGGTGTCCTCTGTGCTCACTGTGCCCTTCTCTTCCCTCAGGGTCAGGCTCAGGAGTGTCTGCTGGAGAAGTCCATGCTGGATAACAGGAAGAGTTTCTTGGTGGCACGCATCAGTGCCCAGGTGAGGCTGTGTGCCAGGCCTCCATTCCCTGCCCGCTGCTGATGGTTGGTGACATCTCCTCATTATTGTCTTCTTCTTAACAGGTGGTGGATTATTACAAGGAAGCCTGCCGGGCCCTGGAGAACTCTGAGACCGCCTCTCTGCTGGGGAAGATCCAGAAGGACTGGAAGAAGTTGGTGCAGATGAAGATTTACTACTTTGCAGCCATCGCCCATGTGAGTTATATAGCCAATGTATCACATCTGTAGATGGATATTCACTTTACGGTTTGTGCTTACAGAGAAGCATGTCTTGTTGTCATCGTCATCCATGTGATTTATACATCCTTTTATGTAATTTTCCAAATAAAACCGCTACATTGAGGGGTTGTAAGCCATAGAACACATTTCACATCTCCTGTTCAGAGCTCCATTACATAAAGCATGAATAATCAACCTGAGAAGAGTCACAAAGAGTTAACAAAGTAAGGCTGGGTTCACATTATGTTTTTGCAATCCGTTTTTTTTCATCCGATTCTTGCAAAAAAACGGATGCAGTTGTGTGCATCTTTTTTTTTTTCCATTGACTTTCATTATAAAAAAAAAGATCAAAAGGCATCCGTTTTTTTTTTTGTTTTTTTTTACATACACAAAAACGCAGTTGACCTTACTTTTGTGTACGTAAAAAAAGATGTGTTTTGATTGTTTTTTTTTTTTTGTTAATGGAAGTCAATAGAAAAAGGCATCAAACAGAATGCACACAACTGCATCTCTTTTTTCCATCGTTTTTTTTTTTTTTTTTTTTGCAAAAACGTAGTGTGGACCTAGCCTAACAGTCTAAAACATAAAATGCAAACACAGCGGGCAAAGGAGAAAAGAGGGGGGTTTGATATCCCAGAGTAGGACGTCTGTACAAATTAAATGGAATAAGAATGTTTTAAATGGGATCTGTATGTCCAGCTTAACAGCACTTCCATTTCGTCCACTTTGCCGTGACAATGACAGAAAAGTGGTCTGATTCCATATAAATGGGTTTTAGAGGTTTTTTTTTTTTTTTTTGTAAAATTCTTCCTGTGTCTTCACAGCTGCACATGGGAAAACAGGCAGAAGAACAGCAGAAATACGGCGAGCAGGTAAGTGCACACATCCCTGGAGATCATTGTAGTTTAACAACATGGTAGCTACTTGGTGAGGGTATAATACACACCGTTACATCCAAAGACACAGTTAAAGGGGTTATCCAGTGCTACAAAAACATGGCCACTTTCCCCCCCTCTCTTGTCTCCAGCTCAGGTGTGGTTTGTGATTAAGCTCCATTTACTTCAATGGAACTGAATTTCAAATCCTACCCAATCTGGAGACAAGAGAGGGGGAAAAAGTGGCCATGTTTTTGTAGCACTGGATAACCCCTTTAAGCATCAAGTTTAAAGAAAAAAAATCGATTAGAGAAACACATGACTGTATGCTTTCCTCCTCAGCTCGCTGCTCCTAGGGCCCGTTCACACTGAGCAAAATTGGTGGAGCTCTCAACCACGGAATCCCGCCTGCCTCAGTCGAACAGTGTGTCTATGGGAGAGTGCGTGAGCCTTCCCGTTGAAACAAACAGCAGGCAGGATTCCTCAGTGGAGAGCTCCACTGCAGATTTCTTCCGATTTTACAGTGTGAACAGACCCTTATTGCTTGAGAATGACTCCAGGTCTATGGAGTCTGTCTCTTGCAGTGACCTGGGTACAGCTGCCTGACAAAGGTGGTTAAGTGCACAAACTGTAACGACCACTGAGTAGCTGAACACCCAGGCCCTGACTGACTGTATGTGTGACATCACATTTTCTTTTTGGTTCTATGTATCATTTTTATCTACATACATAGTGGAGACACATTGTTGTACAGTACTGAATGCAAGATAGGTTTCAGCCCAGAGCTGTATTCTTAATTTGGCAGGCTTCAGAGCTGACATCTCCCGCCACCTCTCTGTATATAAGGCTCTGAGCATTTCTTCCATCTTCACAGGTTGCCTATTTACAGAGCGCTTTAGACAAACTTAATGAGGCGATCAAACAATCGAAGGTAAGATCTCCACATCATCTCTAATGACACGCCTTATACAGGTCACCCCTCCCTAGATAAGTTATGTCACCTTATGTCACGTCACCTTGTCCTGTTCTCTCCCAGGGTCAGCCGTCCACCGTGCAGGAAGCCCTCCGCTTCACCATGGATGTCATTGGTGGCAAGTAAGTGATAAACTGTACAGGTCCCCTGTGTATCTTTTCCTATAATATTCGGATACATGGATTTAATTCGCTTTCTACTTTGTATTCCATCTTGGTTTACTGGTGTATTTAACTTTTTTTTTTTTTTTTGCAATTTTATTCTAAAGGTTTAATTCTGCTAAGAAGGACAATGATTTCATCTACCACGAGTCTGTCCCTGCAATGGATACCCTGCAGGCTGTGAAAGGTTAGAGCAGCCCCTGAACCGTGGGACATGGGGGACTATATAAAGGCTGCAGATGTAATGGGGACTTCTTCCTCCTCTTCTTCTTGTCTTTCAGGGGCCCCTTTGGTAAAGGCTCTTCCTGTCAACCCCACTGATCCTGCTGTGACCGGACCAGATATATTTTCTAAGCTGGTACCAATGGCTGCACACGAAGCTTCATCTCTCTACAGGTAAGTGATGGGAGGTTTCAGGACAGGTTCTTACCAAATACTCACCCCCAAATCTTCCGCTTCTGCTTCAATGTTCTACCTTGGATGAGCTGAATTGATGTCAGATTTTTTTGTGCATGTGATGCTGCAGCCGGTCACTGACCTCTTTCTGTGTCTGTGTCAGGTGAACACTGATACCATGGATTGGCTGCAGCTTATACACCCTCATCGCAATATCCTGTAATAACTAATAACTAGTGTTGAGCTGATCTGTCAAAATGTTTAAGTTTGGCGACTGGAATGCTCTGCATTTGATTACCGATGGCTGCAGAAATTGGATGCTGCCCTGATACAACCTTTCCAGCGTTCCAGTTGCCAAACTCGACCGTTTTGACAGTTTAGCTCAACACTGCTGATGTGTACAGTGGGGAACTTAGATCGTGAGCTCTTTCAGACGGGTGTGAGTTAACTGTGTGTGCGTTAACTGTGTGTGCTCCATTAGTGCGCAGAAACAATTCTAATAGTTTTGTACGCTGCTTTAATGTATAATTGTTTTTATTTTCAGTGAAGAAAAAGCAAAACTTCTGCGTGAAGTAATGGCCAAAATAGATGCAAAGAATGAAGTCCTTGAGTAAGTTCACTTTACATTATAGTTTAAACCAGGGAAGGGGAACCTCTGGCCCTCCAGCTACTGCAAAACTCCAATTCCCATCATGCCTGGACAGCCAAAGCTTTAGCTTCAAGCATGATAGGAATTGTAGTTTTGCTACAGCTGGAGGGCCGAAGGCTAACCATCCCTGATTTAAGGCTTCAACTCTAAACACCATTTTCCACACATTAATAATCCTAGTTTATATTGTATATCATGCTTCAGAGCTTCATTTCCATCCTCAGCACTGAATATCCTTCCTGTTCAGGATCTGTAAAGAATCCTGCTTTGGTGACGCCTTTACATCAGGCACTGTTCAGTCATGTGATGTGTCATACGTTAAAGGGGTTATCCAGCGCTACAAAAACATGGCCACTTTCTTCCAGACACAGCCCCACTCTTGTCTCCAGCTTTAGCGGGGTTTCGCTTTTCAGTTTCATTGAAGGGAATGGAGCTTAATTGCAAACCGCACCTGAACTAGAGATAAGAGTCGTGTTGTCTCTGAAAGAAAGTGGCCATGTTTTTGTAGCACTGGATAACCCCTTTAACAGCCCACCTGCATTATAGGAGCCCGGCTGGTGGGGCAGGAGTGTATCTATTGACTTGCTGATTACCAGTTACAACCTGCAGAATTGTAAATGTATTTAACAGCACAATGATAGATCTTCATGGATGACATCATAAACTAAAACTCATTTGTTTATTTCAGTCAGTTTACAGACTCCTTGCAGCTTGATCCAGAGACGGTGGATAACCTGGACATGTACAGCCACATCCCACCTTCCTTGATGGAGAAGTGCGCCGCGCTGAGTGTACGGCCAGATACAGTAAAGAGCTTAGTCCAGTCTATGCAGGGTGAGTGGAATTTATCTGAAGGCTATAGACGCCCCCCCCCCCCCCCCCCAAAAGTCTGGATTGAGTCTGGAAGCTGTATTGTATCAGCTTCTCTAAGGGTGTTATTATATAGATAGATAAGTAGATAAAAGTTGTGTGTGTGTGTGTGTGTGTAATGTACTTGTCTCGTTCCAGCTCTGTCTGGGGTGTTCACTGATGTGGAGGCATCTCTGAAGGACATAAAGGACATTCTTGATGAAGAGGAAAAGGAAGAGAAGAAATTGCAAGACGAAGTAGGGAAGGCAAACGTTCCTCCGTCCTCTTCACCTGCGGTGGCAGAAGTTAGCAAAGAATGGACAAAGTACATGGAGGTGCACGAGAAGGCGAGCTTCACCAACACAGAGCTGCATAAAGCCATGAACCTACATATTAGCAACCTGAGGCTCCTGAGCGGTCCTCTGGATCAGCTACAGCAGGCACTTCCAGCACCGACCCTGACTGAGGGTGAGCACAGTCTTTCTGGTGGGGTCACTGTGTACATACATTACATTACTTATCCTGTACTGATCCTGAGCTGCACTCACTGTTCTGCTGGTGGGGTCACTGTGTACATACATTACATTACTTGTCCTGTATTATACTCCAGAGCTGCACTCACTATTCTGCTAGTGGGGTCACTGTGTACATACAATACATTACTTATCCTGTACTGACCCTGAGTTACATCCTGTATTATACTCCTGAGCTGCACTGACTATTCTTCTGGTGGGGTCACTGTGTACATACATTACATTACTGATCCTGAGTTACATCCTGTATTCTACTCCAGAGCTGCACTCACTGTTCTGCTGAGTCACTGTCTATATAACGTATTGTGTTTTTACAGAAGACAAAGCTGTTCTGCAGAATCTTAAGAGGATCCTGGGGAAGGTGCAGGAGATGAGAGAGCAGCGACTTTCTTTGGAGCAGCAGCTGAGAGACACTATACAGAAGGATGATATCACCACCTCTCTGGTCACCACTGACCGCTCAGAGATGAAGGTAAGAAGGCAGAAATTCATCCTGAGCATCCTGGTTCATGAATATAATGACAGAATTAATAAAAACTTATGGAGGCCAAGAAAGTAGATGTATGTGTTGGGGTGTGTACATATCCTGATTTTCTTCTCACTGTTTTCTCCAGAAGCTCTTTGCTGAACAGCTGAAGAAGTATGATCAGCTGAAGGTTTACATAGATCAGAACCTATCCGCCCAGGAAAACATCCTGAAGGCGCTAACTGAAGCCAACGTCAAGTACGCGCCAATAAGGAAGGTGCTTACAGAGTCTGAGCAGAAGTGAGTTCCTATGGATTTTGTCTTGTTTTAAACCCCCCCCCCCCCATTCTGTATCCTTATCTGTATCCTTATCCCTCTTGCTCTATTCTTCTGTCAGATGGAACCACACTGTGCAGACCCTGATCTCCTCCTACGAGGCCTATGAAGACCTAATGAAGAAGTGCCAGGAGGGAAGGGACTTCTATGCAGACTTAGAAAGCAAAGTGGGCAAGCTGCTAGAGAAAGCTCGGGCAGCGTACGAGGCCTCGCAGGCCAGCCGACTGCTGATCCTGGAGCGGTGAGAATGCAGGGTTGGGTATTGCTGCGTAGTCATTATGTGGCATTATAATATATAACCTTAATGTTTGTGTCACCCTTTTAATAGAGAAATGAAGAAGAAGCCGCCTCCTCGTCCAACAGCCCCTAAACCGGCGCTGGAGAAAAAGGTGTCAGACATTGACCTAGAGACCCTTCCTGCCGCTGATCTGGCAGACATGCAGCAGTTCTCCTCCCTCTTCCTGTCCGACCTCCCGGAAGAGCTGAAGAGTTTACCCCCAGAAGCCCTCCTGGCACACTTAGATCGCTTGTCTGCAGATGCTATTGGGGCCTTTCCAGTGGATCCAGCAGTTGGGTATGGTGGAATAAGAATGCCTAGCACAGATGCCTACAGATCTGGGAGAATGGCATCTGCTCCAATGCCTGACCCACGTGTCGTGCCTTTCAGCCAGGCTCCATTCAATGCTTTACCTGGACAAATGCCACAGATGACTGCGGGTGCCGTGCCCGGTCACACATTCCCTCCTGTTTCTTATGGCAACATTCCTCCTGTCAGCTCCTGCACCGCCGTCCCTCCGCAGCCGAGGCATCCGTCTGTTAGTCAGCAGCCACCGTTGTCTTCTCAGTCACAGAGTCCAAACTTATATTCAGCAGGTGGACCACCTGTTCAGCCACATCATACATCTGCGCCAATGACACCAGGTTACATTGGTGCTGGTATGCCAGCACAGAGAACGTCACCTAAGCATGTGCCAGTGTCTGCTCCCGGTGTAGCTCCCTTGGCTGGACAGTATAAGCCAGGTTCTGCTGTTGGCTTTGGCATGGGACAAGCATCATCTGCATCTGTTGTATCTGGCCCTATGAACCCAAGTGTCCCAAATCCATCATTGGCAAGTACCATGCGGTCTCAGGTCACACAGAGTATTCGTCCAGCGACCACTACGGTGGACAGCATTCAAGGGCCAATCTCCAGCTATGCTGCCGCCAGGATGCCTGCTCAGGTTCCTGCTGTGCCACCACCCCTGCAGCCTAGCAATCCCCAGGGGGGCTATATGGGAGCCCCTGTGCATCCAGCAATGGGTCAGAGCCAACCCTTCCCATATTCTCAAGGTGGGATTCCGAATTATGTTCAGACACTTCCACATGTACCATCCTCTCAGCCAAACCAAATGTTTCATGTTCCTGGGCAGCCCCAACCTTTTCCTGGACAATCGCCATATGCCCCTCATGTGCAGCATCAGTACAACCCCCAGATAAGAGCCCCACTTCATCCACAGCAGCCTCCAGTGTACCCCCAGGGTCAGCCAGCCCGTGTGCCTCTTGTAAATCCTGTGCTGCCCCAACAGCAGTATCAGTATCAGCAGTATGCAGTGCAGCCCCCACATTTGGTGGTGCAGCCCCAAACCCCACATATGCCAATGCAGCCTCCACATACGCCAGTGCAGCCCCCACATGCATCAGTGCATCCCCAGACCCCACATATGCCAGTGCAGCCCCCACATACGTCAGTGCAGCCCCTGCCCCCACATACTTCAGTGCAGCCCCCACCTCTGTCAGTTCAGCCCCATACCCCACATACTTCAGTGCAGCCCCCACCTCTGTCAGTTCAGCCCCTGCCCCCACATACGTCAGTGCAACCCTCTCATTCAGTGATGCAGCCCCAGCCCTCTCCTCACATAATGCCACAGCGGTATCCTCTTGCTCACCAGGATAACCAGGCTCAGCAGCCGGTTCATACGACTTTTCCTGGTGCCATCCCCAGAGCATCTCCTCAGCCAGTCCATACTGTGCCGCTACCCATGAGTCAGCCCTCTCAGATTCTCCCCCATTCTGCCGTACCTGGGTCTGCCCCCCAGGTTGTGTCACCCATGCCTTTTGGCCCTTCTGCTAGACACCCCATTCCTCCTTCCAATGCAATAGTGAATTCAATGCCTCCTGGACCCCAGATGCCAATGGCTGCACCTCAGACCCCGTCTCTTGCTCACCATGTACAACCTCCAGGCAGTCCAGCACTCAGCCAGCTTCCAGGTGGGGCTATTGTTTCTGGGGCGGCAGCCATTCCCTCTCCAGCACCCTCTCCACAGCCATCTTTGGTTGTGCAGCCTCCAGCAGTTCTGTCCTCCACAGCATCTACCTCTACACCGATGCCTCAGAGACCACCGCCTTCACTGACGCCAGGAACAACTCCTTTAAGCCAGGCGTCTACCGAACCAGTCTTTCATCGACAGAGCTCCACCACAGATGACCTCCTGTCCTCTAGTCCTGAGAGCCAACATGGAGGCTCCAAAACCGCTGTGGGACAGCCACTGCTGCAGCCCACCAAGGCAGATTCTAAAGATGGCCTCAAACCAAAGGTCATCCAGCTTATCGAGAACGACCCATATGAGAAGCCAGAGCACATCATGCGCCTCCTGTCTGAGTTAGATCGCTTCAGGCTGGTGGTGGCGGCTCTGGACAAGCCAGTGCCTGGTGCAGCAACCCAGCTGGATTCTATGTGGAAAGAGTTCCAAGATGCCCAAGAAAAGGAAGCCAGGAACCTGTCTATTGCCATAGCCCGCTGTTATACCATGAAGAACCGCCATCAGGACATCATGCCCTATGACAAGAACCGTATCGTCTTACAGTCCGGGAAGGACGATTACATTAATGCCAGTAGGATTGAAGACCTCTCTCCATACTGCCCGACAATCATTGCAACCCAGGCTCCACTGGTGGGGACCGCAGCTGATTTCTGGCTGATGATATATGAGCAGAAGGTGTCATTGATTGTCATGCTGGTGTCTGACCTGGAGATTGAGAAGGTACTGAACATGGTGTGACCTGGTGCTTGTGCCCCTGGGCAGTACTGATGTGACTGTACCGATGCATGTGTCCCCCCCCCCCCCCCGGGCAGTATATGACTGTACAAATGCATGTTTCCCCTTAGGTACTAAATGACTGCACCAATGCATGTGTCCCCCCTGGGAAGTATATGACTGTACTGATGCATGTGTCCCCCCAGGCAGTATATGACTGTACCAATGCATGTGTCCCCCCCCCCGGGCAGTATGTGACTGTACCGATGCATGTGTCCCCCCCCGGGCAGTATGTGACTGTACCGATGCATGTGTCCCCCCCAGGCAGTATATGACTGTACCAATGCATATGTCCTCCCCGGGCATCATGTGACTGTACCGATGCATGTGTCGCCCCAGGTAGTAAATGACTATACCGATGCATGTGTCCCCCCCTGGGCAGTATATAACTGTATCGATGCATGTGTCCCCCGGGCAGTATGTGACTGTACCAATGCATGTGTCCCCCCCGGGCAGTATGTGACTGTACCGATGCATGTGTCCCCCTGGGCAGTATATGACTGTACTAATGCATGTGTCCCCCTGGGCAGTATATGACTGTACTAATGCATGTGTCCCCCCCCCGTCCCCCCCCCCCCCCCCCTGGGCAGTATATGACTGTACTAATGCATGTGTCCCCGTCCCCCCCCCCCCCCCCCCCCCCCCCCCCGGGCAGTATATGACTGAACTAAAGCATGTGTCCCCCCCCCCCGGGCAGTATATGACTGTACTAATGCATGTGTCCCCCCCCCGGGCAGTATGTGACTACAGACAGGATGGTAGAGGAGCATGTGCCCCCTCCTCCGGACAGTATGTGACTATAGCGATGCATGTGTGCACCCCTGGACAGTATGTAGCGGTACAGATGTATATGTACGCCATAGCACAGTATGTGGTCACCCAGTATATGATCTGCATACGACTTGTGTAGGTTGATTTTCATCGTTATTATCTTTTTTTCTTTCTTTTTTTTTTTTTATCCTTCCAGCAAAAAGTTGTCCGTTATTTCCCTACGGAGCGCGGGCAGCCGGTGCTTCATGGACATATCACGCTGACGCTGACAAGTCACAAGGTCGCTGACACACACGTAGAGCGAGTGATCTCCCTGCAGTACAAGGACCAAAGCCTGAAACGCTCCATCATCCACCTGCAGTTTACATCCTGGCCGGAGCTGTGAGTACTTGGGTGTCCCGGGAGCAGATACGGGATCTGTGTAGAGAGGAGGGTTTGTCTCCACAGCTGCAACCAGTGCTTGGACTACAACTCCCAGGACACCTGCAGACTGACTCTACATAGAATTAGGGTACAGATGGATGACAGCATCACTGCAGACTTTCTGATTGTGATACATATGTCTGCATAGGAGCTGTATACACTAAACAATAGACTGAGCTATAAGTGTGGCCATTGTGTTTACCTGAGTGTGTTAGGCTAATAATGACTGATTTATTACAGGGGTCTTCCAGACAGTAAGGGGAACCTGCTGCGGTTCATTCAGGATGTCCATAAACACTACCTGCACCAGCGCCCCCTGCACATGCCCATCGTGGTGCACTGCAGGTGAGTAGACAATCTGCACATTGGTTCTCGGTGTGGAGGGTGATCTGCTACAGTATAATACGGTCTAGTGGGCATGCCGGATCCTTACCTCCTCATTGGTGGGTCCAGGGTGGTATCATGGAGACCAAAGTGCACACCCTGAAAGCCATCAGTATTCATACCTGCACTTTGGAGCCTCAGATGTTGAGGAATCCATGGACGCACCACTGAAGACTATTAGATACTGGTTACTGGATACTGGATTGCTTTTGGTCCAGGAATTTGGACCATCAGGGCCTGAGGTGTTGAACGCTGCGGTTTGAGTGATTTTGTACACTTACCCCATTGTGTGATCTACTGTAGTTCTGGCGTGGGGCGGAGCGGAGCGTTCAGCCTCTTGTATGCTGCCGTGCAAGAAGTGGAGGCCGGTAATGGGATCCCGGAGCTGGCGGAGCTTGTGAAGAAGATGAGGCAGCAGAGGAAGCACATGCTGCAGGAGAAGGTAAGAGACTAGGACAGTCTGTGAGCTTAGAGCCGCCGCCACCTCTTCTGTCTGTAACTCTGCACTCTGTTTATGTAGATACATCTGAAGTTCTGCTATGAGGCTGTTCTGAAGCACGCAGAGCAGGTTCTGCAGAGACACGGCTTCTACACCCCTTCTGCCAGCAAACCCCAGCCCAGTGCCACACAGAAGGTCAGTATCCAGGGGTCTCTGCTGGACATGGAGACTGGACTTCTATCTATAATCAATGACTCCAGCATAGCCACATGTAATGGAACATCAATGCCTCATGCTTTATACTGCAGGTCTGCTCCATTAATACACCGCTTTGATTAGTGACTACATTGTATAGGATCTGTCTGTATCATTCAAAGCTTAGGCTGTTACTATGTCTGTGCTCCATGCTTTACACTGCAGCTATGACCTAATACAGCACAGCCATGATTACTGTTCTTGTTTTTTATATCATCCCAGATCTACAGTCTGCAGGATCCACAGGACATTGTTCTCGGGGGAGATATGCCGATCAGCTCCATCCAAGCAACCATTGCTAAGCTGAGCATTAAACCCAGTGCTGGCGGCACAGAGAGCGGCAACCATTATCAGCCGCCTCCTCTGCTGGACACTAGAGAGCAGGCACAGCAGGACATGGTACAGCCAGTGTTTCCACCAAGCTCCTCACAGCCAGACCTTACATCTATACTGAACACAGAGCCGCAGACCCCCCCAGTCCCATCCACCACCAACGGTATCAACGAAGCTGCTGCAGAAATAACCAACAGCCATGACCCTACGCCAGTCCCTGAGCCTTCCTCTGCTTCTCCCGCACCATCCTCTTCTTCTCTTAATCTTCTGGCTTCTCTAACCCCTGAAACCTTTAACCTAGACAGCTCTCAGCGAGGAAAACAGAAGATGAACAAGCAGAGCTTCCTCCAGCCCCAGAACGGGAGCGGCCTAGCGCGGGGCGGAAAATCTGGAGACGATCCTCTTAATATGCTGGACCCACTGTGGACTCTGAACAAAACCTAAGCCTTTGGGATCAGAAGTTCTGACGGATACGAGAACCTGGGGATGGGTCTTTCTGTACTGAGGGACAAGATCGTTCACAATCCTGGGGGTGTCGTTGTGAAGAGACTGCGATTATTACTCCATAGATTTCCTGCACTACCACCCTGGACCCCACTAATTTACTGAATAACACTTCCTACGGCCTTAATGTGACACTAACTGGAGAGGACAGGACCTAGGACCTTAAGACATGGCAGATGCTGTGATCACATGGTCGAGTTCTGCCCCAGCTCTAAGAATAACACTTGATGATAGGAGAAGGACTGGACCCTGTACTGTAAACCGGATGAGGAACTAAACTTTTAGTTAAACTCTGCACATTGTGTCCCAGATCCAGACACCGTATATGATATAGAACAAGCACTCTCTTATAACTGGATATGGCTCTGATGGTGGAGGAACAATGGTTCTATAGACATAGACCAGGGGGATCTTCTGTAAATATTTATGTTCTAGGTGCCCTTATGGGTGTTTTATGTTGGTAGGGGAGGGTGGGGAGCAGCAGCTTTTGGGCAGGGGGGAACTGTAGGGATCAACCAAATAAATCCAGGTTAGTCTATGGCCAGTTACTGCTGGGGGAAGGGGGTCTGGGGGTCCTGACAATTGTTATCACCTCTGCTGCCTTTGGTTTAGTTCCATTGCATTGTAGTAATCCTGATCCAGTAACATTGCTGCGGTTTTCTTATACAGCCTGCCCTCTGGGCCCATTGACCTAGATGGTAATGGAGGGTTGCCCTCCAGCGGCTGGGCATGTTTGGACCGGCCAGTCTCGCCTGCTTATGTCTGCAGTCACCACCTTGTATCGTCTCGCAGTTTATCTCGCTCTGACTGCTCAGCCTGGACTTAAAGGGGCAGCACGGCTTTTAAACAAATGGGAACAGATTTGCTAAATTAGGCTATTACAGTAGAAATCCTAGAATCTGAAGGCCTCACGATTCCTAACTTTATATCGGTTCAACCACATAAAACTCTGTGAATATTATAACATGTAATCTGCAATGTGTATTTTATAACCGTCATGATCGGCCGATGTGTACAGTATGAATAATCCTATTTTAAATTATGAAATAAATGCTGGAAAAAAACAAATGTCGTGTCTGATTGATTCGTCTGGGTAGGGGGCACTCTGCAGTTTCCTGCATAGGAAGAAAGGTCTCCAAAATCATAAGTTCACAGGCCTGCAGTACACAGCTTCACCACTAGATGTCACTAGAGTAGACAGGTCACCTGTAATAAACATTGGAGTATAAAGCTTAGACGCTAGGTGTCACTAGAGCAGAGGGGTGACATCAATAAATATAGGCATACACAGCTGCACCACTAGATGAGATGTGACCAGCAATAAATACTGGAGTACACAGCTTTACCACTAGGTGTCGCTAGAGCAGAGGACAGACCAGTAATAAATACAGGAGTATACAGATTTACCACTAGATGTCACTAGAGTATATAAATGACCAGTAATACAGGAGTATACAGATTCACCACTAGATGTCGCTAGAGTATATAGCAATAAATACACATGTACATAGCTTCACCACTAGATGTCACTAGAATATATAAATGACCAGCAATAAATACAGGAGTACACAGCTTAACCACTAGATGTCACTAGAGCAGAGGGTGACCCTCAATAAATACAGTAATACACAGACGTCACTAGAGTACTGTATATAGGTGAACACCACTAGAGACAGGTGACCAGCAATAAATACTGAAGTACACAGCTTCACCACTAGATGTCACTAGAGGATATAGGTGACTAGCATTGTACACGAGGAGTATATCCCAATGTACTGTATACAAGGAGCACACCATTCCCTATAGTTGAGCCGTATATTCCTTTGTATATAAGGAGCCCATTATCTCCTGCAGCTGGGCACAGTATTCCCCTGTATATAAGGAGCCCATTATCTCCTGTAGCTGGGCACAGTATTTCCCTGTATATAAGGAGCCCATTATCTCCTGTATATACGGATGGGGCTGTGATGCATAGGACAGTTCCACCTCTGGCCGCCAGATGTCGCTGCTGATTCGTTCTGTCTGAGGAGCAGGCGCCTTTGGTCTCCGTCAGTTCCCCCTCCGGCCGCCGGGTGTCGCTGTGACAGGAGGATGGGTGGGCGGTGTCGGGTGAGAGGGGAAGGGTCGGGGGTTGCAGGGCGGGCGCGGAGCGGAGTGTGCCGGATACCAGCGCTGCTTCCCCGCTCTCGGGAGACGGTTCCACCAGAGGATTAGCCGCGGGCCCCTCTGACCTCGCTCACAGGTAACAGTCCCCGCCGCCATTTACTCCCCGTGTGACGTCATACGACACGCTGCATGACGCAATACCCTGTAATTTACCGGGTGTTGATGTCATAACAACCATGAGGCTGTCACCTGTCAGCTCTCCGCATCTATTATATATAGTATATTATAGAGGGGGTCTCCTCTATTACAGGTCAGGTGAGGGGGAGGGGGGTCTCCTCTATTACAGGTCAGGTGAGGGGGGGGTCTCCTCTATTATACGTCAGGTGAGGGGGGGGGGTCTCCTCTATTATACGTCAGGTGAGGGGGGGGGGTCTCCTCTATTACACATCAGGTGAGGGGGGGTCTCCTCTATTACAGGTCAGGTGAGGGGGGGGGGTCTCCTCTATTACAGGTCAGGTGAGGGCGGGGGTCTCCTCTATTACAGGTCAGGTGAGGGGGGGGGTCTCCTCTATTACACATCAGGTGAGGGGGGGGGTCTCCTCTATTACACATCAGGTGAGGGGGGGGGGGGCTCCTCTATTACACATCAGGTGAGGGGGGGGGTCTCCTCTATTACACATCAGGTGAGGGGGGGGGTCTCCTCTATTACAGGTCAGGTGAGGGCGGGGGTCTCCTCTATTACAGGTCAGGTGAGGGGGGGGGTCTCCTCTATTACACATCAGGTGAGGAGGGGGGTCTCCTCTATTACAGGTCAGGTGAGGGGGGGGGTCTCCTCTATTACACATCAGGTGAGGGGGGGGGTCTCCTCTATTACACATCAGGTGAGGGGGGGGGTCTCCTCTATTACACATCAGGTGAGGGGGGGGGTCTCCTCTATTACACATCAGGTGAGGGGGGGGGTCTCCTCTATTACACATCAGGTGAGGGGGGGGGTCTCCTCTATTACAGGTCAGGTGAGGGCGGGGGTCTCCTCTATTACAGGTCAGGTGAGGGGGGGGGTCTCCTCTATTACACATCAGGTGAGGGGGGGGGTCTCCTCTATTACAGGTCAGGTGAGGGGGGGGGTCTCCTCTATTACACATCAGGTGAGGGGGGGGGGGTCTCCTCTATTACACATCAGGTGAGGGGGGGGGGGGTCTCCTCTATTACACATCAGGTGAGGGGGGGGGGGGTCTCCTCTATTACACATCAGGTGAGGGGGGGGTCTCCTCTATTACACATCAGGTGAGGGGGGGGGGGTCTCCTCTATTACAGGTCAGGTGAGGGGGGTCTCCTCTATTACAGGTCTGGTGAGGGGGGGTCTCCTCTATTACAGGTCAGGTGAGGGGGGGTCTCCTCTATTATACGTCAGGTGAGGGGGGAGGTCTCCTCTATTACACATCAGGTGAGGGGGGGGTCTCCTCTATTACACATCAGGTGAGGGGGGGTCTCCTCTATTACACATCAAGTGAGGGGGGGGGGTCTCCTCTATTATATGCCAGGTGAGGGGGGGGCTCCTCTATTACAGGTCAGGTGAGGGGGGTCTCCTCTATTACACATAAGGTGAGGGGGGGGTCTCCTCTATTACAGGTCAGGTGAGGGGGGGGTCTCCTCTATTACAGGTCAGGTGAGGGGGGGGTCTCCTCTATTACAGGTCAGGTGAGGGGGGGTCTCCTCTTACACATCAGGTGAGGGGGGGTCTCCTCTATTACACATCAGGTGATGGGGGGTCTCCTCTATTACACATCAGGTGAGGGGGGGGGGTCTCCTCTATTACACGTCAGGTGAGGGGGGGCTCCTCTATTACACATCAGGTGAGGGGGTGGGTCTCCTCTATTACACATCAGGTGAGGGGGGGGGGCTCCTCTATTACAGGTCAGGTGAGGGGGGGTCTCCTCTATTACACATCAGGTGAGGGGGGGGGCTCCTCTATTACAGGTCAGGTGAGGGGGGGGGTCTCCTCTATTACACATCAGGTGAGGGGGGGTCTCCTCTATTACAGGTCAGGTGAGGGGGGGTCTCCTCTATTACACATCAGGTGAGGGGGGTCTCCTCTATTACAGGTCAGGTGAGGGGGGGTCTCCTCTATTATACATCAGGTGGGGGGGTCTCCTCTATTACAGGTCAGGTGAGGGGGTCTCCTCTATTATACTTTGGGTGGGGGGGGGTCTCCTCTATTACAGGTCAGGTGAAGGGGGGGGGGTCTCCTCTATTACACATCAGGTGAGGGGGGGTCTCCTCTATTACACATCAGGTGAGGGGGGGGGGGTCTCCTCTATTACAGGTCAGGTGAGGGGGGGGGGGTCTCCTCTATTACAGGTCAGGTGAGGGGGGGGTCTCCTCTATTACAGGTCAGGTGAGGGGGGGTCTCCTCTATTACAGGTCAGGTGAGGGGGGGTCTCCTGTATTACAGGTCAGGTGAGGGGGAGGGGGGTCTCCTGTATTACAGGTCAGGTGAGGGGGGTCTCCTATTACAGGTCAGGTGAGGGGGGTCTCCTCTATTACAGGTCAGGTGAGGGGGGGTCTCCTCTATTACAGGTCAGGTGAGGGGGGGGTCTCCTCTATTACACATCAGGTGAGGGGGGGTCTCCTCTATTACAGGTCAGGTGAGGGGGGGGTCTCCTCTATTACAGGTCAGGTGAGGGGGGGTCTCCTCTATTACAGGTCAGGTGAGGGGGGGTCTCCTCTATTACACATCAGGTGAGGGGGAGGGGGGTCTCCTGTATTACAGGTCAGGTGAGGGGGGTCTCCTCTATTACAGGTCAGGTGAGGGGGGTCTCCTCTATTACAGGTCAGGTGAGGGGGGGTCTCCTCTATTACAGGTCAGGTGAGGGGGGGGGTCTCCTCTATTACACATCAGGTGAGGGGGGTCTCCTCTATTACAGGTCAGGTGAGGGGGGGTCTCCTCTATTACAGGTCAGGTGAGGGGGGGTCTCCTCTATTACAGGTCAGGTGAGGGGGGGTCTCCTCTATTACAGGTCAGGTGAGGGGGGGTCTCCTCTATTATACATCAGGTGGGGGGGGGTCTCCTCTATTACAGGTCAGGTGAGGGGGGGTCTCCTCTATTACAGGTCAGGTGAGGGGGGTCTCCTCTATTATACATCAGGTGGGGGGGTCTCCTCTATTACAGGTCAGGTGAGGGGGGGGGTCTCCTCTATTACAGGTCAGGTGAGGGGGGGGGTCTCCTCTATTACAGGTCAGGTGAGGGGGGGGGTCTCCTCTATTACAGGTCAGGTGAGGGGGGGGGGTCTCCTCTTACACATCAGGTGAGGGGGGGTCTCCTCTATTACACATCAGGTGAGGGGGGGTCTCCTCTATTACAGGTCAGGTGAGGGGGGGGGTCTCCTCTATTACAGGTCAGGTGAGGGGGGGGTCTCCTCTATTACAGGTCAGGTGAGGGGGGGTCTCCTCTTACACATCAGGTGAGGGGGGGTCTCCTCTATTACACATCAGGTGAGGGGGGGGGTCTCCTCTATTACTCATCAGGTGAGGGGGGGTCTCCTCTATTACACATCAGGTGAGGGGGGGTCTCCTCTTACACGTCAGGTGAGGGGGGGCTCCTCTATTACACATCAGGTGAGGGGGTGGGTCTCCTCTATTACACATCAGGTGAGGGGGGGGTCTCCTCTATTACACATCAGGTGAGGGGGGGGCTCCTCTATTACAGGTCAGGTGAGGGGGGGTCTCCTCTATTACAGGTCAGGTGAGGGGGGGTCTCCTCTATTATGCATCAGGTGGGGGGGGGTCTCCTCTATTACAGGCAGGTGAGGGGGGTCTCCTCTATTATACATCGGGTGGGGGGGGTCTCCTCTATTACAGGTCAGGTGAAGGGGGGGTCTCCTCTATTACACATCAGGTGAGGGGGGGGCTCCTCTATTACACATCAGGTGAGGGGGAGGGGGGTCTCCTCTATTACACATCAGGTGAGGGGGGGGCTCCTCTATTACACATCAGGTGGGGCGGGGGGGGTCTCCTCTATTACAGGTCAGGTGAGGGGGGGTCTCCTCTATTACACATCAGGTGAGGGGGGAGGTCTCCTCTATTACAGGTCAGGTGGGGGGGGTCTCCTCTATTACACATCAGGTGAGGGGGGGGTCTCCTCTATTACACATCAGGTGAGGGGGGGTCTCCTCTATTACAGGTCAGGTGGGGGGTCTCCTCTATTACACATCAGGTGAGGGGGGGTCTCCTCTATTACAGGTCAGGTGGGGGGGGTCTCCTCTATTACACATCAGGTGAGGGGGGGTCTCCTCTATTACACATCAGGTGAGGGGGGGGGTCTCCTCTATTACAGGTCAGGTGAGGGGGGGGTCTCCTCTATTACAGGTCAGGTGAGGGGGGGTCTCCTCTATTACAGGTCAGGTGAGGGGGGGTCTCCTCTATTACACATCAGGTGAGGGGGGGGGGTCTCCTCTATTACACATCAGGTGAGAGGGGGGTCTCCTCTATTACACATCAGGTGAGGGGGGGCTCCTCTATTATACGCCAGGTGAGGGGGGGGTCTCCTCTATTACAGGTCAGGTGAGGGGGGGCTCCTCTATTACACATCAGGTGAGGGGGGGGGGGGTCTCCTCTATTATACGTCAGGTGAGGGGGGGGGGGTCTCCTCTATTATACGTCAGGTGAGGGGGGGGTCTCCTCTATTATACGCCAGGTGAGGGGGGGGGTCTTCTCTATTACACATCATGTGAGGGGGGGCTCCTCTATTACACATCAGGTGAGGGGGGGGGGGGGGTCTCCTCTATTACACATCAGGTGAGGGGGGGGGTCTCCTCTATTACACATCAGGTGAGGGGGGGGGGTCTCCTCTATTACACATCAGGTGAGAGGGGGGTCTCCTCTATTACACATCAGGTGAGGGGGGGCTCCTCTATTACACATCAGGTGAGGGGGGGAGGTCTCCTCTATTACAGGTCAGGTGAGGGGGGGGTCTCCTCTATTACACATCAGGTGAGGGGGGGGCTCCTATATTACACATCAGGTGAGGGGGGAGGGGATACACATGTCACATGACTGTGCGCCAACCATCTGAAATCTTCCCTCCAGCTGTGTTGAGAATTCTGCCAGTGTTATTGGAAACCGTCAGCATGTTTGTTCTGTCAGTGAGCTGGGCGGCTCGGGTATAACAGGGTGATGTCTCTTTAAGGGGGGGCTCAGCTGTCACTATAACCTTGGCAACCATTGCTGTTGGATGAGAGCCCAGCCTTGGCGAGTTGGCATTGAGCGGTGAGCGAGGACAGCACGTAGCAGAGCCGACGCCGCGCAGTCCTTACAGCTTCTTGTTCCCCGGTTATTATCAGGGTATTGATGATTATTACGCTCCAGATGCCGCCTGATAATCGTCCATCGCCCTCTGCACTTTGGGCTCCGGGTTCTTCACTAACTTCAGTTTCTTGTTAATCTCTGCAGCTGAGGGTCTGTCACATTGTACCTGCCTGGGGGGGTCCTTAGTATTGGGGTGCTGCACCTGTACCCCTGCCTGGGGGCGTCCTTAGTATTGGGGTGCTGCACCTGTACCCCTACCTGGGGGGTCCTCAGTATTGGGGCACTGCACCTGTACCCCTGCCTGGGGGGGTCCTCAGTATTGGGGCGCTGCACCTGTACCCCTGCCTGGGGGGGTCCTCAGTATTGGGGCGCTCCACCTGTACCCCTGCCTTGGGGGGTCCTCAGTATTGGGGTGCTGCACCTGTACCCCTGCCTGGGGGGGTCCTCAGTATTGGGGCGCTGCACCTGTACCCCTGCCTGGGGGGTCCTCAGTATTGGGGCGCTGCACCTGTACCCCTGCCCAGAGTGTTTGGCGTTTTTTACCCCCGCGGTTTCGCTCCTCAATAGTCGCCTTTGTTCCTCTCTTTGTCGCTGATCGGATAAATAGGAAGGAATTTAAGAATTTTGGCCTAATCTTTATTTTCTGTTCTGGATCTAATATTTTGGGAGGTTGAATGAGGACGCGGGGGGGATGGGGGGCGGGCTCCTACTGCTGCAGGGAGGGCAGACACCTAGGTGAGGCATGAGGACATAGTCTATGGGGTCCACAGAGATCAGCGGGGCCAATCTTATGACCGCACACAGCTGAGGGATTGTCGCAGTGTACCTGTCTTCCTGATACTGAAACATTGTAACAACCCATCAGCTGTGTACACGGACCAGACCGGCTCTGCAGTTATCGCTGTCTCCTGGGTCAGTGTATACTGGGCATCGGTCGTCTCCTGGATCAGTGTATCCTGGGCATCAGTCGTCTCCTGGGTCAGTGTATCCTGGGCATCGGTCGTCTCCTGGATCAGTGTATCCTGGGCATCAGTCGTCTCCTGGGTCAGTGTATCCTGGGCATCAGTCGTCTCCTGGGTCAGTGTATCCTGAGCATCAGTCGTCTCCTGGGTCAGTGTATCCTGGGCATCAGTCGTCTCCTGGGTCAGTGTATCCTGGGCATCAGTCGTCTCCTGGGTCAGTGTATCCTGGGCATCGGTCGTCTCCTGGATCAGTCTATCCGGGGCATCGGCTGTCTCCTGGGTCAGTGTATCCTGGGCATCAGTCGTCTCCTGGATCAGTCTATCCGGGGCATCGGTTGTCTCCTGGGTCAGTGTATCCTGGGCATCAGTCGTCTCCTGGATCAGTCTATCCGGGGCATCGGTTGTCTCCTGGGTCAGTGTATCCTGGGCATCGGTTGTCTCCTGGGTCAGTGTATCCTGGGCATCGGTCGTCTCCTGGGTCAGTGTATCTTGGGCTTCGGTCATATGCTAGGTCAGTGTATCCTGGGCATCATTCATCTTCTGGGTCGGTGTATCATGGGCATCGGTCATCTCCTGGGTCAGTGTATCCTGGGCATCGGTCATCTTCTGGGTCAGTGTATCCTGGGCATCGGTCATCTCCTGGGTCACTTTATCCTGGGCATCATTCATATCCTGGGTCAGTGTATCCTGGGCATCGGTCCTATCCTGGGTCGGTGTATCCTGGGCATCGGTCATCTCCTGGGTCAGTGTATCCTGGGCATCGGTCATCTCCTGGGTTAGTGTATCCTGGGCATTGGTCCTATCCTGGGTTAGTGTATCCTGGGCATTGGTCCTATCCTGGGTCGGTGTATCATGGGCATCGGTCCTATCCTGGGTCGGTGTATCATGGGCATCGGTCCTATCCTGGGTCGGTGTATCCTGGGCATCGGTCATCTCCTGGGTCAGTGTATCCTGGGCATCGGTCATCTCCTGGGTCAGTGTATCCTGGGAATCGGTCCTCTCCTGGGTTAGTGTATCCTGGGCATCTGTCATCTCCTGGGTCAGTGTATCCTGGGCATCAGTCGTCTCCTGGGTCAGTGTATCCTGGGCATCGGTCCTCTCCTGGGTCAGTGTATCCTGGGTATCGGTCGTCTCCTTGGTTAGTGTATCCTGGGCATCGGTCCTCCCCTGGGTCCGTGTATCCTTGGCATCGGTCCTCTCCTGGGTCAGTGTATCCTGGGTATCGGTCGTCTCCTTGGTTAGTGTATCCTGGGCATCGGTCCTCTTCTGGGTCAGTGTATCCTGGGCATCGGTCCTCTCCTGGGTCAGTGTATCCTGGGCATCGGTCCTCTCCTGGGTCAGTGTATCCTGGGCATCGGTCCTCTCCTGGGTCAGTGTATCCTGGGCATCGGTCCTCTCCTGGGTCAGTGTATTCTGGGCATCGGTCCTCTCCTGGGTCAGTGTATTCTGGGCATCGGTCCTCTCCTGGGTCAGTGTATCCTGGGCATCGGTCCTCTCCTGGGTCAGTGTATCCTGGGCATCGGTCCTCTCCTGGGTCAGTGTATTCTGGGCATCGGTCCTCTCCTGGGTCAGTGTATTCTGGGCATCGGTCGTCTCCTGGGTCAGTGTATTCTGTGCACCGCTTGTCTTTGTGGTTGCTGTACTCGCCTCTCTCTCTTGGACGAGGCCTCGGACGCACACAGTGCCCATTGTGCCCCGACCCTTCCTGCCCCGGCCTGCTGTTTCCCATGGGAATGTAGTGCAGACAGGGCTCCTGTGTCCTCGGGGGTCCGCCATATCCCCCTGTTCCACACACAGATGATTGTACTCGCTGTACAGATGAGGGGCTCGCTGCAGGTGACCTTAGTGTAATGTGGGCTGCAGTACAGCTGCCATAGCTGCAATCCTTCCCTCCCCCATCTCTGCCAGTCATGTGACTCCATGCAACTTTCTTAAAAAGTTCCTAAATGAACATGTGCGTCCTTCATTCCTGGAGGGGAATCATGAAGAGGAGGCTGCGGGGGCTCACAGAAACCTCGCCCCTCCCCCTGTGCTTCACAGCAGCGCTCATAGTGAGGTCATGTGGTCAGTAAATATTACAACAGTGGTGGGAGTGATGTACTCATCCCCTCCTCTGCCTGTACAGTAGGACCTCACTGTACACAGGTTTCCTCACTCTGTATAGGATCCCGGTGATGGGGGCTGTCTCTTGTCATGTGACCTTGAGCATCAATTACAGCTTCACAACGACGTCTTCTGCTAGTCGTCACAAGTCTCCTTATTGTCTGCTGAGACATGGCATACCACTGTCTATGATGGGTGCCCTAGGGTCATTGAGGTTCTGGGGTACAGAGTTACCAGCATGCGAGGACCCCCAGTCTCCGGGAGCCGGTCCGCAATGATACTGGGACCTTGATGAGCTGGGGCATGGAGATGTGGTGCTTGTACAACAGCACAATGACTGGATTTCTGATATTATACATGTAGCATGAGCTGTCACTGTTCCAGTCACACAGTGTTGAGTATGGACTAGACACACCTTCTGTACACTGTAACTAATTTAGTGAGTAGTATGTTTTATCACGTGTTCTATATTTACTGTGTTACTTAGTTAAAGGAGAAGTCCAGTGAAAATTTTTGTATTGCTGCCCAAACGTTATACAAATCCCCAATATACACTTATTACAGGAAATGCACATAAAGTGCTTTATTCCCTGCACTTACTACTGCATCAAGGCTTCATTTCCTGGATACCATGGTGATGTCACTTCCTGGATTACATGGTGATGTCACGACCCGACTCCCAGAGCTGTGCGGGCTGTGGCTGCTGGAGAGGATGATGGCAGGGGGACACTGAGGGACACAGGACACTGAGGGACACAGAGCATCCCTCTGCCATCATCCTCTCCAGCAGCCACAGCCTGCACAGCTCTCGGAGTCAGGGCGTGACCTCCCCATGTTATCCAGGAAGTGACATCACCATGTTATCCGGGCGTGACATCACCATGTTATCCAGGAAGTGACATCACCATGTTATCCGGGCGTGAAATCACCATGTTATCCGGGGCGTGACATCACCATGTTATCCAGGAAGTGACATCACCATGTTATCCAGGAAGTGACATCATCATGTTATCCAGGAAGTGACATCCCCATGTTATCCAGGAAGTGACATCCCCATGTTATCCAGGAAGTGACATCACCATGTTATCCAGGAAGTGACATCACCATGTTATCCGGGGTGTGACATCACCATGTTATCCAGGAAGTGAAGCCTTGATACAGTAGTAAGTGCAGAAGAGAAAAAAGCACTTAATAAGCATATCTTGTAATAAGTGTATATTGGGGATTTGTATAACTTTTGGGGAGCAATACAATACTTCAATAAGAATTTTTTGCGGACTTCTACTTTAATAAGAAGTAAGTAAAAAAAATAAAAAAAAAGACGAGTCCATCAAGTTTAACCTATAAATTACTGTGTTGATCCAGAGGAAGGCAAAAGTCTAATGAATCGTCCATGACAACATCATGTGGCAGAGAGTTCCACAGTATCACTGCTCTTACAGTAAAGAATCTGCGTCGATGTTGATGGTAAAATCTTCTTTCCTCTAGACGTAGAGGATGCCCCCTTGTCATGGTTACAGAGCTAGGAGTAAAAAGACCACTACAAATCTCTGTACTGTCCATTCATATACAGTGGTACCTCGGTTCTCGAACTTAATTAGTTCCAGGAGGCAGTTTGAGAACCAAGCAGTGTCTTTCCATAGGAAATAATGTAAATGTATTTAATTGGTTCCAGCACCCACCAATAATTACCTACAGTACACATATTGCATTGAGAAGTGCATCTCTACAGGACATTACAGATCAGCACTATATACTGTACAGGACATTACAGAACAGCACTATATACTGTACAGTACAATACAGAGCAGCACTATATACTGTACAGGACATTACAGAGCAGCACTATATACTGTACAGGACATTACAGAACAGCACTATATACTGTACAGGACATTACAGAACGGCACTATATACTGTACAGGACATTACAGAGCAGCACTATATACTGTAGAGGACATTACAGAGCAGCACTATATACTGTATAGGACATTACAGATCAGCACTATATACTGTACAGGACATTACAGAACAGCACTATATACTGTACAGGACATTACAGCACGGCACTATATACTGTACAGGACATTACAGAGCAGCACTATATACTGTACAGGACATTACAGAACAGCACTATACTGTACAGGACAGTACTATATACTGTACAGGACAGAACAGCACTATATACTGTATAGCACATTACAGAGCAGCACTATATACTGTAAAGGACAGAACAGAACAGCACTATATACTGTACAGGACATTACAGAGCAGCACTATATACTGTATAGGACATTACAGAGCAGCACTATATACTGTACAGGACATTACAGAGCAGCACTATATACTGTACAGGACATTACAGCACGGCACTATATACTGTACAGGACATTACAGAACAGCACTATACTGTACAGGACATTACAGAGCAGCACTATATACTGTATAGGACATTACAGAACAGCACTATACTGTACAGGACATTACAGAGCAGCACTATATACTGTATAGGACATTACAGAACAGCACTATACTGTACAGGACATTACAGAACAGCACTATACTGTACAGGACATTACAGAGCAGCACTATATACTGTATAGGACATTACAGAACAGCACTATACTGTACAGGACATTACAGAACAGCACTATATACTGTACAGGACATTACAGAGCAGCACTATATACTGTACAGGACATTACAGAACAGCACTATACTGTACAGGACATTACAGAGCAGCACTATATACTGTATAGGACATTACAGAACAGCACTATACTGTACAGGACAGTACTATATACTGTACAGGACAGAACAGCACTATATACTGTATAGCACATTACAGAGCAGCACTATATACTGTAAAGGACAGAACAGAACAGCACTATATACTGTACAGGACATTACAGAGCAGCACTATATACTGTACAGGACATTACAGAACAGCACTATACTGTACAGGACATTACAGAGCAGCACTATATTCTGTAGAGGACAGTACAGAGCAGCACTATATACTGTACAGAACAGCACTATACTGTACAGGACATTACAGAGCAGCACTATATACTGTAGAGGACAGTACAAAGCAGCACTATATACTGTACAGCACATTACAGAGCAGCACTATATACTGTACAGGACATTACAGAACAGCACTATATACTGTACAGGACATTACAGAGCAGCACTATATACTGTACAGGACATTACAGAGCAGCACTATATACTGTAGAGGACAGTACAGAGCAGCACTATATACTGTACAGGACATTACAGAGCAGCACTATATACTGTAGAGGACATTACAGAGCAGCACTATATACTGTACAGGACATTACAGAACAGCACTATACTGTACAGGACATTACAGAGCAGCACTATATACTGTAGAGGACAGTACAGAGCAGCACTATATACTGTACAGGACATTACAGAGCAGCACTATATACTGTAGAGGACATTACAGAACAGCACTATACTGTACAGGACATTACAGAGCAGCACTATATACTGTACAGGACATTACAGAGCAGCACTATATACTGTACAGGTTATTACAGAACAGTACTATATACTGTACAGAACAGTACTATATACTGTACAGGACAGAACAGCACTATATACTGTATAGGACATTACAGAGCAGCACTATATACTGTAGAGGACATTACAGAACAGCACTATACTGTACAGGACATTACAGAGCAGCACTATATACTGTACAGGTTATTACAGAACAGTACTATATACTGTACAGAACAGTACTATATACTGTACAGGACAGAACAGCACTATATACTGTATAGGACATTACAGAGCAGCACTATATACTGTAAAGGACAGAACAGCACTATATACTGCACAGGACATTACAGAACAGCACTATATACTGTACAGGACAGTACAGCACTATATACTGTACAGGACATTACAGAGCAGCACTATATACTGTACAGGACATTACAGAACAGCACTATATACTGTATAGGACATTACAGAACAGCACTATACTGTACAGGACATTACAGAGCAGCACTATATACTGTACAGGACATTACAGAACAGCACTATACTGTACAGGACATTACAGAACAGCACTATATACTGTAGAGGACAGTACAGAGCAGCACTATATACTGTACAGCACATTACAGAACAGCACTATATACTGTACAGGACATTACAGAACAGCACTATATACTGTACAGGACATTACAGAGCAGCACTATATACTGTACAGAACATTATACACAAGAAACCTTTAACAGAACCAGCAATTCTAGTACAGTAGTCACCAGCTCCTCACTCCTCCTTTATTGTATAGAGTCCCCCCCATCCCAGCACTGTAAGGGATGGGAGATGCACTCCAGCAGTTATACAGGACTGTATTGTATGTGAAGCCTCACCAGGTACAACCCACCATCCACGCTCTCAAAAACGTTCAGATACCGAGAACTTCAAGACTCGGGGCCCAAAAAGTGTTTGAGAACCTAAGCAAACTTTCCTTGAAAATACAGTTTGAGAACCAAGGTTCCACTGTATTTGTACATTGTAATCAGATCGCCCCTAAGACGTCTTTTTTCTAGTGTAAATAACCCCAAGCTTGATAACCTGTCCTGGTACAGTAACCCACGCATTCCCTTAAAGGGAACTTGTCACCCCCCGTGCCGGGGCAAAGCCCGGCCGACTCCCCGCTAGAGACCTGTATACTTACCCCAGAGAACGAAGTCCCACTCCTGGAGCTGCTCCCGCTGGTGAGATATCACCGTCAGAAGCCCGACGCGTGTGCATCAGAGATGAGTTCGATGCCTATAGAGAATGAATGGAGCCGTCATTCTCTGGGCATCGGACTCATCTCTGATGTGCGTGCGTCAGGCTTCCGACAGTGATATCTCGGCAGCAGGAGCGGCTCCAGGAGCGGGACTTCGTTCTCCAGGGTAAGTATAAGGGTCTCTAGCGGGGGGTCGGCCGGGCTCTGCCCCAGCACGGGGGTGACAGGTTCCCTTTAAGGGAATGCGTGGCCCTCCTCTGTACCCGCTCCAGTTCAGCTGTGTCCTTCTTATATACCGGTGCCCAAAACTGTACACAGTATTCCATGTGTGTGGTATAGTGATTTATAAAGAGGCAAAACTATGTTCTCATCTTTAGCATCTATACCTCTTTTGATGCACCCCATTATTTTATTAGCCTTGGCAGCTGCTGCCTGGCACTGATCACTAAAGTTGAGTTTACTGTCCACCAATACCCCCAGGTCCTTTTCGGAAGCAGTGTTACCCAGTGTTTTATTATGTAGGACATAACTGTACTTATTATTTCTACGGCCCAAATGCAGAACCTTCCATTTATCCACATTATACTTAATTTGCCATTTCTCCGCCCAAGCCTCCAGCTTCTCCAAATCCCTCTGTAAAATGATATTATCCTCCTCTGTGGTCATTACCAAGTTTAGTATCATCTGCAAAAATGGAGATTCTACTCTGTAGCCCCTCAACAAGATCATTAATAAAAATATTAAAAGGAAGCGAACCCAACACTGACCCCTGTGGTACCCCACTAGAAGTTGTTACCCTTCAATGACCCCCCTCTCAGCCAGTTGCCTATCCATTTACATATATTTCCCCCTAGTCCCATCATCCTCATCATGTCTCTGTGTATCATTCCTGTGTGTTCTCAGGGCCGGCGTTAGGGGGGGGCAAGCAGGGCAAATGCCCAGGGCCCCCATCCCCCAGGGGCCCCCTCCCGCAGTTCCAGTGGAGAGGAGAGCACAGACAGCGTCCTCCAGCGTCTGGCAGTGATCCCCGGCTGCTGCTATCAGGGGTCACGCAGAGGCTGCAGGACGCTGGGCTCCGTGTCTGCTCCCCCTCCCCCTCCCTCCAGCTCCTCTCACTGCACGTGACTTCCTGCTCTGGTGTGGAGCTGTCGGGACGATGGAGGAGAGGGCTGCCGGGTGAGGATGACAGCCTGCTGCTGCTGCTGCTAAGGAACATGAGGGGGATTCACCACTACACCCAGCATGCTAGAGGGAGTAAGTATTCTGTACATGTAGTGTGTAATGTGTATGAATGTAGGTGTATAATGCATGAATGTAGTGTGTGTTACATGTCCTGTGTATAGTGTATGGACTGGATGGTTTGTATCTGTATAATGTGTTTTCATGGGTGTGTGTGTGTGTATATATATATATAATGGTGTGTGTGTATATATATATATATATATATATATATATATATATATATAATGGTGTGTGTGTATTAGCACTGCTGACTCCAAGTGTTGAGGTGAATAGACTGTATATAGGAGCTGCAGCCATTCTCCGGCCTCATCAGTCCTATGTAATTGCTGCAGCTCCTATGTATAGTGTATGATGACATCACTAAGGCAATACGGTGTATTTTATTGAGAAAAAAATAAGGTGGTATTCAGTCCTTAGGTGGTGGTCACTCTATGGCGGTATAATTGGTCTGTATATAGTGTCATTATGCAGTGGTCACTCTTTGGCATTAATATTGGTCTGTATATAGCATATATACTGTATATAGTCATTACTGCCATAGATTGACTACCACATAATGACACTATACAGACCAATATTACCGCCATACAGTGACCATCACATAATGACTCTATATACACACTATATACAGACCAATAGTACAGCCATAGAGTGATCGCCACATAATGTTGGTCTGTATATAGTGTGTATATAGAGTCATTATACAGGGGTCAGTCTATGGCAGTAATTTTGGTCTGTATATAGAGTCATTATGCAGTGGTCACTCTATGGCGGTAATATTGGTCTGTATATAGAGTGTATATAGAGCCATTATACAGGGGTCAGCCTATTTCAATAATATTGGTCTGTATATAGAGTCATTATGCAGTGGTCAATCTATGGCGGTAATAGTGGTCTGTATATAGTGTGTATATAGAGTTATTATGTGGTGGTCAGTCTATGGCGGTAATATTGGTCTGTATATAGCGTATATATAGAGTTATTACTGCCATAGATTGACTGCTACATAATGACTCTATATATACACTATATACAGACCAATAGTACAGCCATAGGGTGACAGCCACATAATATTGGTCTGTATACAGTGTATATAGAGTCATTTATTATACAGTGGTCAGTCTATAGCGGTAATATTGGTCTGTATATAGTGTATATAGAGTCATTATGCGGTGGTCACTCTATGGCGGTAATATTGGTCTGTATATAGTGTATATAGAGTCATTATGGGGCGGTCACTTTATGGTGGTAATATTGGCCTATATATAGTGTGTTTTCTTCAATAACGGTATGGAGGTAATATTTGGTCCTGATTATAGTGATTTTTTTTAATTAATTTTTTTAAAGCAATTCATATAAATAGTTCTTGTGTTTACACCACTAGCGGCAGTCCTGACATGTAGGGGCAGTCCTGGCATTTAGCGACTATCCTGGCATTTAGCGGCAGTCCTGGCATGTAGCGGCAGTCCTGGCATGTAGCGGCAGTCCTGGCATGTAGCGGCAGTCCCAGAATGTAGCGGCAGTCCTGACATGTAGGGGCAGTCCCAGAATGTAGGGGCAGTCCTAACATGTAGGGGCAGTCCTGGCATGTAGGGGCAGTCCTGGCATGTAGGGGCAGTCCTGGCATGTAGAGGCAGTCCTGGCATTTAGCGGCAGTCCTGGCATGTAGCGGCAGTCCTGACATGTAGCGGCAGTCCCAGAATGTAGCGGCGGTCCTGACATGTAGGGGCAGTCCCGACATGTAGGGGCGGTCCCGGCATGTAGCGGCAGTCCTGACATGTAGCGGCAGTCCCGGCATGTAACCTTCTGAACTGAGTAAGGGCCCTAATACATGGAGCGAAAATTGTCCGAATCAGGACGCTATCGCTCTGTGAGGACACTGGGGAACATGATCAGGTAGTATTAATCACAGACACGGCCTGAGGACACCAGGGAACGTGATCAGGTAGTATATATCACAGACATGGCCTGAGGACACCGGGGAACGTGATCAGGTAGTATATATCTTTATTGTTTACTATATACAGCAAGGATTGCACACACATCACTAATGATATACTGTATATATACACATAGGGGGAGATTTATCAAACATGGTGTAAAGTGAAACTGGCTCCGTTGCCCCTAGCAACCAATCAGATTCCACCTTTCATCACTCAGATTCTAAGTAGGTGGAATCTGATTGGTTGCTAGCGGCAACTGAGCCAATTCTTCTTTACACCAGTTTGATAAATCTCCTCCATAGCTTTTGCTGTAGTAGGCTCTCTAAGCGAGCTCCATTCTACCCGATTGGCGCTCACTTCTGCAGAATATCAGGCCGTGTAATACGGCCTTAAAAGTGGCCGTATGCTTCCAATAACTGCTGGCTGAACATTCCTTCAGCTGACAATTATCTCTCCCATCTGGTCCCGTCCTCACCATACACAGAAATTTGGCACATCTGAGTTTTCCTGTGTTTTCTATAAGAGGGGAAAGCCATAGCCATACAGATCTGATGGCGGCTTATCTCTCTTAGAACAAAGAGGTTGGGCATTGATTTTCCATCAAGCTCGACCCCCTATGTCCACTGATATAATCTATCAGAGGACTGTCCAGAGAGCCCGATATACCTTACACTGATGGCCGAACCCACCAGGAGCAACAGGTACCACCAACAAAAGAGTAAAATGTATGGGTACCTTAAATTGTTGCTAAAATATTTCAGCATTTGGGGCCCCACCTTTAACTTTGCCCAGGGCCACATCTAGTCTAAAACCGGCCCTGTGTGTTCTATGTCGCTGTGTATCATTCCTGTGTGTTATATGTCGCTGTGTATCATTCCTGTGTGTTCTATGTCGCTGTGTATCATTCCTGTGTGTTCTATGTCGCTGTGTATCATTCTTGTGTGTTATATGTCGCTGTGTATCATTCCTGTGTGTTATATGTCGCTGTGTATCATTCCTGTGTGTTATATGTCGCTGTGTATCATTCCTGTGTGTTCTATGTCGCTGTGTATCATTCTTGTGTGTTATATGTCGCTGTGTATCATTCTTGTGTGTTATATGTCGCTGTGTATCATTCCTGTGTGTTCTATGTCGCTGTGTATCATTCCTGTGTGTTATATGTCGCTGTGTATCATTCCTGTGTGTTATATGTCGCTGTGTATAATTCCTGTGTGTTATATGTCGCTGTGTATCATTCCTGTGTGTTATATGTCGCTGTGTATCATTCCTGTGTGTTATATGTCGCTGTGTATCATTCCTGTGTGTTATATGTCGCTGTGTATCATTCTTGTGTGTTATATGTCGCTGTGTATCATTCCTGTGTGTTCTATGTCGCTGTGTATCATTCCTGTGTGTTATATGTCGCTGTGTATCATTACTGTGTGTTATATGTCGCTGTGTATCATTCCTGTGTGTTATATGTCGCTGTGTATCATTCCTGTGTGTTATATGTCGCTGTGTATCATTCCTGTGTTTTATATGTCGCTATGTATCATTACTGTGTGTTATATGTCGCTGTGTATCATTCCTGTGTGTTATATGTCGCTATGTATCATTCCTGTGTGTTATATGTCGCTATGTATCATTACTGTGTGTTCTATGTCGCTGTGTATCATTCCTGTGTGTTCTATGTCGCTGTGTATCATTCCTGTGTGTTCTATGTCGCTGTGTATCATTCCTGTGTGTTCTATGTCGCTGTGTATCATTCCTGTGTGTTCTATGTCGCTGTGTATCATTCCTGTGTGTTATATGTCGCTGTGTATCATTCCTGTGTGTTATATGTCGCTGTGTATCATTCCTGTGTGTTATATGTCGCTGTGTATCATTCCTGTGTGTTATATGTCGCTGTGTATCATTCCTGTGTGTTCTATGTCGCTGTGTATCATTCCTGTGTGTTATATGTCGCTGTGTATCATTCCTGTGTTTTATATGTCGCTGTGTATCATTCTTGTGTGTTCTATGTCGCTGTGTATCATTTCTGTGTGTTCCATGGTGTTGCTGTGTATCCTTACTTTTAGATGATGTCTCTGTGTATCATTACTGTGTGTAATATGGTATCACTGGCTACTCATTCCCCGCTCACTGCCGACGCCACCACACGCAGCGGCAGCAAGCGGATGAGTACAGAGGGGGCCACCCGGATGATCGCTAGATCGGCCAGGCAGCCCATAGCAGATAGCAACAGTCTGCTGCCGACGGCAGAATATCGATGCTATACTAGTCGTTTGTCTTTCAACATGTTGAAAGACAAACGACAGCAACGATCAGCCGACATTGTTCATGTCAGCTGATGGTTGCCTTCTATTACACAAGGTGATTATTGGCCGTATTTGCTGAATATGGCTGATAATCATTTTGTGTAATAAGGCTTTTACATGGTGTCACTGTGTGTTATATCGCTGTGTATTATTCCTGTTACATGGTGTCACTGTGTGTTATATCGCTGTGTATCATTCCTGTTACATGGTGTCACTGTGTATTATATCGCTGTGTATCATTCCTGTTACATGGTGTCACTGTGTATTATATCGCTGTGTATCATTCCTGTTACATGGTGTTCCTGTGTATTATATCGCTGTGTATCATTCCTGTTACATGGTGTTACTGTGTATCATTCCTGTTACATGGTGTCACTGTGTGTTATATCGCTGTGTATTATTCCTGTTACATGGTGTCACTGTGTGTTATATCGCTGTGTATCATTCCTGTTACATGGTGTCACTGTGTATTATATCGCTGTGTATCATTCCTGTTACATGGTGTCACTGTGTATTATATCGCTGTGTATCATTCCTGTTACATGGTGTCACTGTGTATTATATCGCTGTGTATCATTCCTGTTACATGGTGTTACTGTGTATCATTCCTGTTACATGGTGTTACTGTGTATCATTCCTGTTACATGGTGTCATTGTGTGTTATATCGCTGTGTATCATTCCTGTTACATGGTGTCACTGTGTATTATATCGCTGTGTATCATTCCTGTTACATGGTGTTCCTGTGTATTATATCGCTGTGTATCATTCCTGTTACATGGTGTTACTGTGTATTATATCGCTGTGTAACATTCCTGTTACATGGTGTTCCTGTGTATTATATCGCTGTGTATCATTCCTGTTACATGGTGTTACTGTGTATCATTCCTGTTACATGGTGTTACTGTGTATTATATCGCTGTGTATCATTCCTGTTACATGGTGTTACTGTGTATCATTCCTGTTACATGGTGTTACTGTGTATCATTCCTGTTACATGGTGTTACTGTGTATTATATCGCTGTGTATCATTCCTGTTACATGGTGTTGCTGTGTATCATTCCTGTTACACGGTGCTCCTGTGTATTATATCGCTGTGTATCATTCCTGTTACATGGTGTTACTGTGTATTATATCGCTGTGTATCATTCCTGTTACATGGTGTCACTGTGTATCATTCCTGTTACATTGTGTTCCTGTGTATTATATCGCTGTGTATCATTCCTGTTACATGGTGTTCCTGTGACATAACATTACTCTGTGTTACACATCGCCCTTCCTGCCGCGCTCCGCTGTCTATTTCCTCAGTCTGTCTCGGTGTATCGCTGCAGCATCACATACAGGAGGATCCTCTGGCCACCGGCCAGCTCCTTACCAGGCAACAGGACTGTGCAGTCAGCTGACTGCCGGTGGATCGGTGTCATGTTAGATGCGTGTTTACATGTGTCAGGTTTCATGTGATTGTTATAGTGCCGTACCCATCCAGGCCTCCATGGTAACATGATGTAATATCCTGGGTTTATGGCGTGTCAGTAAGATGTCTGGCCAGGGTGGTGTATTACAGCACATGGGGACATTGTACACCCCTGACCGGTCATGTTATGAGAAGTGATGGTCGTGGTCTGTAGGGGGCGCTAACATCACTGCTACACGGCTGGGACCACACTCCACCTACACACACAAGCACCCTCTAAAAGGGATTGACAATGTCAGACACAGCTCTGCTATACATCACAGGCATAAAGCAGAGCTCAGTGTTGTGCCTGCACATACTCCGCACCCTGTATTAACCCCCGGTGTGCTGAACACTGCAGCTCTGTCCTGAGTTACAGGGCGGGAAGAAAATTAACTGGAAGGTGCGACAAGCCAAGTGTTCTCGTAGTGAATGTGTAACCCAGGCCGGAAACTATTAATTTACCATGAATGAGGCTGCGGAGGAGGAGAAAGCATCATGTCCGCTCTCACTTCTGCTTATCCTACAATGTGAATGAGGCAGAACTGTCATCCCGTACAATGCAGGAGGACGGTGTGTGAACACTGACTAAGATACAGGTAACATAGCGTGAGGCTACAGAGGCAGCCACTTCGTCATATATCCTGTATTATACTCCAGAGCTGCACTCACTATTCTGCTGGTGGGGTCACTGTGTACATACATTACATTACTTATCCTGAGTTACATCTTGTATTATACTCCAGAGCTGCACTCACTATTCTGCTGGTGGGGTGACTGTGTACATACATTACATTACTGATCCTGAGTTACATCCTGTATTACACTCCAGAGCTGCACTCACTATTCTGCTGGTGGGGTCACTGTGTACATACATTACATTACTGATCCTGAGTTACATCTTGTATTATACTCCAGAGCTGCACTCACTATTCTGCTGGTGGGGTCACTGTGTACATACATTACATTACTTATCCTGTACTGATCCTGAGTCACATCCTGCATTATACTCCAGAGCTGCACTCACTATTCTGCTGGTGGGGTCACTGTGTACATACATTACATTCCTGATCCTGAGTTACATCCTGTATTATACTCCAGAGCTGCACTCACCATTCTGCTGGTGGGGTCACTGTGTACATACATTACATTACTGATCCTAAGTTACATCCTGTATTATACTCAAGAGCTGCACTCACCATTCTGCTGGTAAGGTCACTGTGTACATACATTACATTACTGATCTGTAGTGACCCCCAGCTTATGGGCTATTGGCAGGCAGTATTATATACAGCAGCTGCTGTGTGTCCTGTATCTGCAGAGATATATACATGATGTGTGCTCCATTTTGGTTACGTGTGTAGATTGTCAGGACATATCACAGCAGGTGAGAGGCCAGATATCCAGTAGCCCCCGTGCAGCTCTGTGATTCCTTCTCAGCAACTTCTAGGGTTATCGGTTTTATGTTCCAAAGGTCAAAAAAATGCCCTTTGTCAGGTTTCACCCTCACCCTGCCCCCCTGCACTCTCACCCTACTCCCTGTACGCTCCCAATGCACCCTCACCCTGCCCCCCTGCACTCCTACCCCCTGAATGCTCCCCCTGCACCTTCACCCCCACCCTTCTTCCCCCTGAACAATCCCCCTGCCCCCACTACCCACCACCACTGTGTATTCACCACTAGTGTGTCAGGACATCGTTGAATGGTAAATGACATCAGTGACTGCTCATACATGGTGTAGGCGGGGGCAGATCCTTCATAATAATAATATTTATTTATATAGCGCCAACAGATTCCGCAGCTTATTACAACTCGGCATGCTTATGGGCTATGTCTGTAGGGTTTAGCGTTATTTGTCTTGTTATCCTCTGTGTGTTGCCTCCTCTGGTGACTCCTAACCTTACAGATAGAGTCCAGGGGCCCCTGAGCGCAGTGGGGATGGGCAGGGACCTGTAGCTGTTACACTGGGCGGCCCTGCAGATAGAGCTCTATCCCCTCCCCCTATACTTCCTATGGTATGACGGCTGCAGGATCATGTGCCGTACACTCGGTCCAGAGGAGCGTGCTAGGTCAGTCGTGCTGTGACCTGATATTAAAGGGGTTATCCAGCGAAAATCTTTTTCTTTCAAATCAACTAATATCATAAAGTTATACAGATTTGTAATTTACTTCTATAAAAAAATCTCAAGTCTTCCCATACTTATTATCTGCTGTATGTCCTGCATGAAGTGTGGTTTTATTTTCAGTCTGACACAGTGCTCTCTGCTGACATCTCTGGCCGACACAGGAACTCTGTCTAAGTTTTCAATGGATCCCCATAGAAATCCTCTCCTGCTCTGCACAGTTCCTGTCTTGGACAGAGGTGGCAGCAGAGAGCACTGTGTCAGACTGGAAATAAAACAACACTCCCCACAAGACATACAGCAGCTGATAAGTGTGGGAAGACATGAGATTTTTTAATAAAAGTAAAGTGCAAATCTGTATAACTTTCTGATACCCGTTGATATGAAAGAAAAAGATTTTCGCTGAATAACCCCTTTACGGATCTGGGCGACATTTCTTCAAGTTTTTTTTGCTGTTTTCACAAATGTTCCCTTCCCTTCTTACACACATGGAAACCATCAGCAGGCAGGTTTGCTGCAGTTGGGAGGATTTACACGCAAAGCCGCCTCAGGTATCCGGCATTCACGCTTTTCATGTTCAGCACTGCCAGACATCTTCATTAGAAGGTAGTAGGCCGATAATAAGAGCCTCCGCCCTGCTTGTTGACAGGTAGAATTGTTCTAATTAACTAGAATATAAGTACAATTGTGAGAAAAGAGCTACAGTAGCATGCTGGGAGTTGTAGTTTGCCCTATTGCCTAGCTGTATGTGTCAGAGCATTCAGCGCGTCTCCTCTATCCCGCAGGTCGCCCATGTCAGCGGTGTAGGAGCCTTGCAGGCGCGTTTCGTGATGGGGCGCAGGTGACAGCTGAGGATGCTCTTCACTGAGAAGCTTCGTGAGAAGATATCACAGGCCTTCTACCGCCATGGTCTGCTGTGCGCCTCCTACCCCATTCCCATCATCGTCTTCACAGCGTTGTGCATCATCGCCTGCTGGTAAGTCCCAGTTGTCGTACAGGATTATGTATAGGTAAGTCCCAGTTGTCGTACAGGATTATGTATAGGTAAATCTCAGTTGTCGTACAGGATTATGTATAGGTAAATCTCAGTTGTCATATAGGATTATGTATAGGTAAGTCCCAGTTGTCGTACAGGATTATGGCTGTGTTCACACAACGTATCAGACCGGCTATTCCGTGACCCCGGCCGGGTCATGGAACGGCCGGTCTGTGCCCGGATCATCGCAGCCGGTACTTACGTACCGGCCGGATGATCCGTCCGGCCACAGAGCTCTGATGCCACAGAGCTCCCCATAGGGCAGTGAATTCCGGCCGCAGAAAACTGACATGTCAGTTATTTGCGACCCCGTATGGGATCCCGGCCGGGGGGTATACGATGTGTATATGCTCCGGCCGGGATCCCATATCAGATAAGGTTATGTTGTGCTCCGCAAAAAGTACGGCCGTACTTTTACGTAGTGTGAACATAGCCTATGTATAGGTAAATCCCAGTTGTCATACAGGATTATGTATAGGTAAATCCCAGTTGTCATATAGGATTATGTTCAGGTAAATCCCAGTTGTCGTACAGGATTATGTATAGGTAAGTCCCAGTTGTCATATAGGATTATGTATAGGTAAATCCCAGTAGTCGTACAGGATTATGTATAGGTAAATCCCAGTTGTCATATAGGATTATGTATAGGTAAATCCCAGTTGTCGTACAGGATTATGTATAGGTAAATCCCAGTTGTCGTACAGGATTATGTATAGGTAAGTCTCAGTTGTCGTACAGGATTATGTATAGGTAAGTCTCAGTTGTCGTACAGGATTATGTATAGGTAAATCCCAGTTGTCGTACAGGATTATGTATAGGTAAATCCCAGTTGTCATATAGAATTATGTATAGGTAAATCCCAGTAGTCGTACAGGATTATGTATAGGTAAATCCCAGTTGTCATATAGGATTATGTATAGGTAAATCCCAGTTGTCGTACAGGATTATGTATAGGTAAATCCCAGTTGTCGTACAGGATTATGTATAGGTAAGTCTCAGTTGTCGTACAGGATTATGTATAGGTAAGTCTCAGTTGTCGTACAGGATTATGTATAGGTAAATCCCAGTTGTCGTACAGGATTATGTATAGGTAAGTCTCAGTTGTCGTACAGGATTATGTATAGGTAAATCCCATTTGTCGTACAGGATTATGTATAGGTAAATCCCAGTTGTCGTACAGGATTATGTATAGGTAAGTACCACGTGTCGTACAGGATTACGTATAGGTAAGTCCCACGTGTCGTACAGGATTATGTATAGGTAAATTCCAGTTGTCGTACAGGATTATGTATAGGTAAATTCCAGTTGTCGTACAGGATTATGTATAGGTAAGTACCACATGTCGTACAGGATTATGTATAGGTAAGTACCACGTGTCGTACAGGATTACGTATAGGTAAGTCCCACGTGTCGTACAGGATTATGTATAGGTAAATTCCAGTTGTCGTACAGGATTATGTATAGGTAAATTCCAGTTGTCGTACAGGATTATGTATAGGTAAGTACCACATGTCGTACAGGATTATGTATAGGTAAATCCCAGTAGTCGTACAGGATTATGTATAGGTAAGTCTAAATTGTCGTACAGGATTACTTATAGGTAAGTGCCAGTTGTCGTACAGGATTACGTATAGGTAAGTCCCAGTTGTCGCACAGGATTACGTATAGGTAAGTCCCAGTTGTCGTACAGGATTATGTATAGGTAAGTACCAATTGTCGTACAGGATTATGTATAGGTAAATCCCAGTTGTCGTACAGGATGTGTATTATGTGCGGTATAGATGGTGAGCGTGCGCGGCCCTGTCCCCCATCCTGTCACACCCTGCACCTTTGTTGGTTCTGTGTGGCCCATGTGGTCACCGCTCCTTATTCCTGAGGGGTGAGTCACCAGTATACACAGATAATATATACAGTGTGTATGTGATGTAATATGTATAGACACGCAGGCCTGGCATGTGATCCCCTGCATTGTATAGATCTATATATAACACACAGCTCACACTCTCAGTAAGGTCATGGGAAACAATCACTTCCTGAAGTGCAGCTATAATGGACACGAGACCCGTCCACCCCGAGCCCCATCTATATCTGTGCAGGAACCATGCTACATAAAGCTGTCATCTCTGCTGCGTGAGGTGTAGAGAGAGTTTGCATGTTCTATGCAAAGAAGCTTGTGTGCTGTATAATGTGATACTGAGCGAGCCTCCTGAATGACACTATCATACACCGGTGGTTGTCACCTCTGCCTCCCCTAGTATAGTTGTGCTCTCCCGGTCCTCTTTCTATTGTTTTCCTGCAGTATGCGCTCATCAGGGCCCCCCGCAGACTTGTTTAGAGCAGCGTCTGACCTTTACTACAGTTACTGATATTACCGGCCGGACCACTTCACAGCACCAGCATCCTGCACCCTGACATCACAGTCTCCTGCATACTCTTAGTTATTGTTTTAGTTTTTGATGTTACATAATCCTCATTGAGCTCCATGTGTGAGTGTAAGGCTGATGGCACTGCAGCACAGGCCGGCTGTATAGCGGGGGTCTGCGGCACAGGCTGGCTCTGTACTGGGGTCTATGGCATGGGCTGGCCCTCTACAGGGTTCTGCAGCACAGGCCAGCTCTATACGGGGGTCTATGGCACAGGCCTGCTCTGTAGTGGGGGTCTATGGTACAGGCCGGCTCTATATGCTGGTCTGTGGCACGGGTTGGCCCTGTACAGGGGTGTATGGCACGGGCCGGTCCTATACATGGGTGTGTGGCACAGGCTGGCTCTATATAGGGGTCGATGGTACAGGCCGGCCCTATATAGGGGTCTATGGCATGGGCTGGCTCTATATAGGGGTCTATGGTACAGGCTGGCTCTATATAGGGGTCTATGGCATGGACTGGCCCTGTACAGGGGTCTGCTGCACAGAGGTGTGATAGAAGTGAGTGGGGAGAATTATAATGACTTTCTTCTCCTTATATACAGGGGGGTTCCTGTGATTTTTTTTTTTTTTTACATTTTATCAATAATTTCTTGTCCCTCTCAGCTCTCCGCTCCTGAAGCTGCCGCTACCTGGCACGGGACCCGTCGAGTACATCACCCCCGTGAAGGATTACTCCCCACCTCCAGCAGAACTAAGCCCAGGTGACCAGAGTGACCGCCCCGATTGGGTGAGTAGTTATTTCACCTCATTCTCCTAATGGAATCACAAATAATGGCCCCTCAGCAGTCTAGGAAAGATGGGTGACACTCTTCCTAGAAGGAAATCTGCAGGGTGATCCACATCTGATGGGGAGGGGAAAAAATAAAGAAATTTATTATAAATGACCTCAGCGAGAACTGGACCCTCCTCATAGTAAATGGGGGTCTGTGTGTGTAAGGGGCATCGACCAAGATGGGACCACTTGGCTGTTTCTCCACCACAGAGTTTATCCCATTATATACTTGCCTATTAGGAATCATACTGGAGTGAGTTGTAGTACCAGGGCTGGCATAGGCTCACCCCCATGTCCTTTACACCCGCTCCATACACAAAAACCAGACAGAGCAGATAAGTCCAGGAAGCGACCTTGGCCTGGACTGTTCTCTTCTCTTATCTGTTCACGTGTAGTGATGTTATCTGCGCCGGAAAGATCTGATTACCGACCTTAGTACCAAGATACAGACAAGGCTGAAGGCTGACACACTGACACAGCAGCGGCGGCTTCCCCAGAGGCCTGATACCCTGTACCGACAAACCATAGGATGTCTGCATCACTAAGGGCCCTATTACCTGGGATGATTATCGTGCAAAAAATCAGTATATCGTTCTGTGTAATTGCAGGCAACGATCAAAAAATCGTTCGTATGTCATTGATTTAGATCTGAACCTAAAATTATTGTTAATCGTTCGCTGTAATTCCACATTCGTTCGCTCAAGTTCCGCATTTTTTTTCACTTATCGTTCAGTGTAATTGCACATTGTTCAATTTTTTTGCTGGGATCAGAAGGAATAAACGATCATAGTAATGAACGTTACTAGCGACCATTGTTCTGTGTAATATAGTGAACGATTTCAGGTAATGATAAACAATCTCGTTTGCAATCGTTTATTGTTAGTCGTTAATCGTTAAAAATCGCTCTGTGTAATAGGAGCCTAAGAGCCCAAATCCTGCAGTAGGCCCCAGATAACTAACCACACACTGCTTGGACCTCAATGTTATATCTGTGCTATATGTCCACCAGAATGTGCATACATTGCCTTACTGATCCCAACTTACATCCTGTATTATACCCCAGAGCTGCACTCACTATTCTGCTTGGGGGGGGTCACTGTTTACATACATTACATTACTTATCCTGTACTGATCCTGAGTTACATCCTGTATTATACCCCAGAGCTGCACTCACTATTCTGCTGATGTGGTCACGGTGTACGCGGAGTAAACATCTTTGACTCCAGACTGATACATTGTAAGAAACATGAGCATAGTAGAGATTTGTACTGAATCCATTAGTAACAGACCCTCAGCTCTTTGTCTAGTCTGTGGGAGGTGCGGCCTGATGTAATAAATCTATAAGTATTGTATGATCTGCGTGTTACGCGTTTGTGCTTGTCCTTCAGTATCTAGGCCGGCCTGTCGCCTACATCCAGCAGGTTCTGGTTAAGGGGGTCGTATCACCATGGGACAAGAACTTCCTGGCTGTGGACGTCTTTCGTTCGCCTCTCTCCCGGGTGTTCGGATTAGTGGAAGAGATCCGGAACCATGTGCTGAGAGAGAGGTAAGTCTGACAAACATTTCTGCATTGGAAACAGTCAGCAGTGTTGAATTAACACAAACCTGACATGTTAAGGAGATTATTAGCTGGCCAATATCTTTTTTGCAATGATGTCCAGACTGTCACTCCACTGCTGTTGCAAAACTACAACCCCCAGCATGCCAGGACATGCTGGGGTTTGTAGTTTTGCAACAGCAGTGGAGTCAGTGCTTTACAGCAGATAATAACGACTTTACTCTTTTTTTGTCACATCCAGGACCAGTGAGAAGAGCTTAGAAGACGTTTGCCTGCAGGTGACCGACCTTCTACCAGGGCTGAGGAAACTCCGAGACAAACTCCCAGAACATGGCTGCCTCCTCCTGTCCCCAGGCAACTTCTGGCAGAACAACCGAGAACTGTTCAACAAGGACCCCGACCTCATCCGGACCATTCAGCAACATGAGCCCAAGACCCTGCAGACGTCAGCCACCCTCCGAGGTAAGAGAACTCCGCACATCAGCCTGATCCCTCCATATTGTGTGCAGCGGGATGACCCCTTTCCGCTCCTGTTTCCTACAGATTTGCTGTTCGGCGTGCCCGGGAAACAGAGCGGCGTCAGCCTGTATAATCGCAAGCGGATCGTGTCTTACACCATCACACTGGTGCTGCACAGATACGATGCAAAGTAGGTCACGAGAGTACCGCCATTGTTACTATCTCAGTTGCAGATAGTACACTGTAACAAACCTTCCCCTGTGTGCGGTCACCTTATATTATCCATCTGTGCCAGGTTTCTGAGCAGCCTGAGAACCCGTCTCCGCCAGCTCTACCCGCGCACCAACTGCACCAACCGAGGGCAGAATATCATCCATGTCCACTTCAAGGAGGAGATTGGAATAGCAGAGCTGATTCCGTTGGTCACCACCTACTTCATCCTTTTTGCATATATCTACTTCTCCACCAGTAAGTGTACACACCCGAGGTGGGCAGTTAGACCCCGACCCATGTCTTCTAATATGTCAAAAGTTTTTTTTTAATAAGACATACTCGGTTGTTCACAGAAAAAAATATTTTTCGTCAAATCAACTGGTGCCAGAGATTTGTAATTTACTTCTATTAAAAAATCTCCAGTCTTCCAGTACTTATGGGCTACTGTATGTCCTGCAGGAAGCAGTATATTCTCTCCTGTCTGACACAGTGCTCTCTGCTGCCACCTCTGTCCATGTCAGGAACTGTCCAGAGAAGTAGCAAATCCCCATAGAAAACCTCCAGACTGGAAAGAATAAACCAATTCCTGCAGGACATACAGCAGTTGATAAGTACTGGAGTACTTGAGATTTTTTTTTTTTTTTACTTACTATTACTACATTTTATTAACTTTTTTTTTTTTTCTTTAAAGGGAAGATTGACCTGGTGAAGTCCAAGTGGGGCCTGGCCCTGGCAGCAGTGGTGACGGTCCTGAGCTCACTGCTCATGTCTGTGGGATTGTGCACCCTCTTTGGGCTAACACCAACCCTCAATGGCGGGTATGTATGAAGAATCCTATTAAAAATGTCAGAAGGTGGCAGTGGCGGAGTCATTGGAGACCAGTAATGTTATCGTCTGACCTGTCTGGTGGCTTATAGCTCTATATACTGATCCCCTCTCTATATATGTTCTTGCAGGGAGATCTTTCCTTATCTAGTTGTGGTCATCGGATTAGAAAATGTTTTGGTGCTGACGAAATCTGTTGTGTCCACTCCGGTAGACCTTGAGGTCAAGCTCCGCATAGCACAAGGTGAGTGATCCCCGGGTCATGTGGCTGTAGGAATAGCAGATTGGATTCTGTTCTAATCTCTCTCTCCGGTACTTTTAGGGTTAAGTAATGAAAGCTGGTCCATCATGAAGAACATGGCCACTGAGCTGGGAATTATACTGATTGGATATTTCACTCTGGTTCCTGCTATTCAGGTTAGTGTGATCGTCCATGAGCCGCCCAGAGATATCATCGATGATCTGTTCTGTACACACAATGTACCTGCCGGGGATTCCCTGGTGTCTGTGTGTGCAGAGTGGTGCGGTGGATGGTGTCAGATCAGACCATAGAGGACATTGCTCCCATGGACTCGTTGAACCATTGCATCTCATTGCTACTGTTACAGCAATCCCACAATGCAACATTCAGAGCTATATGCATCGGCTTCTACAGCCGGCTGTGCTGTTAGCATTAAAGGTGTGAGCAGAACAGCAAGCCGTGGCAGCGCTTCTAGGGTCAGTGACTGAGTGTTCCTCTGAATACTTTAAAGCTTTAATTCTATGAATACTGAGAATGTGGAGACAGCAGCCTGGAGTCTAGGATCTCAGCTTAGGACCCTGGGGGCTGTTCTCACAGCAAGGACTGGGAGTCATCCTCTCGGATCACAGGAAGGATTGGGGAGGCATCCTCTGCTCCTGGGAGGGATCCTCTCAGATTGCAGGAAGGATTGAAGGCGTTCTCTAGGATCACAGAAACTATCAAAGTGTTCCCTTTGTGCTAATGTTTGGGGTTATGTATTATGAATTGAAGGTCACGTGGACATCATGATGCCTTGATCGTGACACAGGGGGGTCATCCTCTAGACCAGTGCTTCTCAAACTTTTTCTACTGGAGCCTCACCCAACAGACCAAGGCAATGCCTGGGCCTCACCAGACTGACCAAGAGGGTGCCTGGGCCTCACTATCTGTGGTGAAAGTCCATTTAAAAGCTGAAAATAATGCTAGAGCTACCTTTCACCTGTCTCTCAAGCTCTATATATTAATAAAGCAAGTTCAAAATATATTAATAATGTTGTTAAAATGGAAATTTTTGCAAACAGCAAAAGAACTAAACAGATCATAGTACTTTGTGAAAACTGGCTCCCCAGCTGGGCCTCACCAACAACCAGGGGGTGCCTCATTGGTGAGGCCCGCCTCACAGTTTGAGAAGCACTGCTCTAGACAGTAAAGACTAGTCTAGCATTATGTGGTCGCCCCGCATCAAATCCTTTTCCCGTTTCTTCTCTCTCCAGGAGTTCTGTCTTTTCGCTGTGGTCGGGTTGGTATCAGACTTCTTCCTGCAGATGTTCTTCTTCACCACCGTTTTATCCATTGACATCCGCAGAATGGAGGTATGGGCTGAGCCCAGGAGGATTCTGGTAGATTTCTGGGAATCATAGTGTTAATCTTTGTGGAGATTTCCTTTATTACAGCAGGTTAAAGGAGAAGTCCGACCAGACCTATTTTTTAGCAAGTGCTGGGGAGGATAAAAGAAATAAAGTGCTTTTACCTCCACCCCTCCGGTCCCCGGGCATTTCCTGGTCTGAGCGGGGACCTGGGAGGGAGGAGGACATGGCTCCCGCAGGGCACACGGGTTTCCTGTTTTTTGCTTATTGCAGAAGTCAGGGAACATGTCAGGCCCTGAGGTGATGATTCTTGCTGGTATTTATAACCCGCACCCTTGTGATTTGCAGCTCGCTGACCTGAACAAGAGGATGCCAGCTGAGGCTTGTATGCCGCCATCCAAACCTTTATCTCGTCCAACAAAATACGAGCGTCAGCAAGCCCTGCGCCCCAACACCCCCCACACCATCACCCTGCAGCCCTTCCGGAACCTGCGCCTGCCCAAAAGACTGCGGCTCATCTACTTTTTTGCCAGGACACGACTGGCGCAGCGGATCATCATGGTAAGCAGGAGCCGTATAGATCTTGATGTAAGTGCCAGTTTGTCTAGAGTCAAATTCAAAATGCTGCTGCTTCCTGTGCAGTGCATTGTGGGAGCTTAGATGTTAGGTCACATGGCTGAAAGCAGAATTTTAAATGCAGCTCTGAACCTGCATAGAGAAGATTCCACAGATGAAAGGTTTTTGATGGCAAATATTCATTCACCCAGAATTTATCATCCAATCCTTTGGTTGTTTCTGTAATTTATAGGTTCAAAGATTTGATCATAGATATTATGTAACACGCTGCTCTTTTCCGTAGGCAGGGACCGTTGTGTGGATTGGCATCCTGCTATACACTGACCCTGCTGGCCTTCGTACCTACCTTACCACAGTTCAGGTCACACAGCAGAGCCCTCTAGGGGGCGCTGTAGTGCCACCCATTCCTGTGCCCGTCATGCCAGTTTCAGACCCCCAGAGCTCCCTCTCTATCCTCCCTACCGGCTCCTCCCAACTCCTGGAGAACCAGTCTCAAAGAGACCACAAGGACATGATGGAGACCCTTAGAGGGGCACTGGAGGGAAATTCCAGGGGCAGCTGGGCAGAAGGGCCGCAGAAGGACCAAAGCAAAGTCGGACCAGAGATCAAGGAGGACCAGTCCTATACGGAGGTCACTTGGGGCCCTGAAGATGAAGAAACCTGGCGCAAACTCTCCTTCCGCCATTGGCCAACTCTCTTCAGCTACTATAACATCACCCTGGCAAAGAGGTAAGTGTGTCTCTTAAAAAAAACTTGAATAATGGTGATGGATGTGTTAAAGAGGTTATCCAAAATTAAAACAAGCCTTTAGGTTGTGTGCAGTATTCTAACAGTTTCTGAGGGAAAGCAGCTGTTCTTCTAATTCTGGATAACCCCTTTAAGTCATTGGTCACTCTATGGACGTTGTCTTTTTGTACATTTTATGATCTCATAACAATGTGTCTGCTCTAGGTACATCAGTATCTTGCCCATGATCCCCATCACTCTGTATTTGACCCCGGAGGAGGTTTCGGAGGCCCGGCACCCTCATGAGGTCCAGCACTCGATATTTCAACCCCAACAGGATGGACGGCCGGAGGAAACCAAGGCAGCTCCTTCTGCCCCCAAAACCCAGGGCTCTGTGGACGTCACCCTATACAAGTAAGACTCTCTATAGAGAATCCTGATCCCAGCTCTGACCTCCTCCCGTCCTCCCAGCAGTGACGCCATCTCTTCTGTCCTCACAGAGTTGGAGCCTTGGGTTTGGCCTCTGGAATTCTGTTGGTTTTACTTCTCTTCTGCCTCTATCGTCTGCTGTGCCCTAAAAACTATGGACAGAATGGTCTGTCTCATAGCCGGCGGAAGAAAGGGGACATGCCCTGCGACGACTATGGTTATTCACCCCCTGAAACCGAGATTGTGCCCCTGGTCCTGCGAGGTCACCTCATGGTGCGTGTGCAGTCATGTCACTGTCTGCCTGATGTCTCTGTGTCTTTATGTTGTCTTTTGATGTCTGTTGTTCTCACCCGCTGTCTCGCAGGACATTGAGTGTCTCGCCAGTGACGGGATGCTGTTGGTGAGCTGCTGTCTGGCCGGTCAGATCCGTGTGTGGGACGCTCAGACGGGAGACTGCCTCAATGTGATTCCCAAGCAGGGGTGAGAGGAGAACAATATTGCTGGGGCACTGGGATGTTGCTATAGACTGCAGCATCTAAAGGGTTAAATGGACGGGATCTGCATTATCCCCGATTGCAACAGTTGTATGTTACACAGTACATGTACAATGGGTTGTGGGAGGGGTTTAAAGTGGCTTTTTAGGGGATGTCATATGGATGTGATGCGATCCCTGACCCTGTGACCTTCTCTCCTGTCCAGGCTCCGCAGGGAGAGCAGCGGGATATTTGAGTACCAGGACACATGGGAGCAGTTCTCAGACTGCAAATACAACCCTGAAGACTCCCTGGAGAACAGCCATCTGAAGAGGCGACTGTTACCCTCTCAGCCATCGCTTTTCTATGACCAACCTGATCTCTCCAGCCTGATCGATACAAACTTTGGTGAACAGGTGAAGCCGGAGCAGGCGGAGAGCAGCCGGCAGCCGGTGCTGGTGGAGCAGGAAGAGTCCAGCGGCTATGACTTTAGCAGCCTGGTGCAGCGGGTCTATGAGGAGCAGGGGCCTTCCTGCACTTTTCCTCCAGTCTTTTCCCCCGCTCCTTATGGTCCGTGTCTACTCTTGTCAGGCAGACGGAGCCGGTCACCCGGGAGCCGGTCTGATGGCGGCTGTGCTTCCATAAGAAGGAAAAGCTCGGCTGAAGAGCTAGTTTTCTGTAATGGGACGTCTTCCCCCGTTTCCGGTTGGGCAGAAGATTTCGACAGCTCAGTTTGGAGTTTAGGACTTCAGGGAAACCTCATTGTTGCCGGGAGGAGTAACGGGAAACTGGAGGTACAGTGGCCCAATGTGCACCCTCCCCCTCTGCACCACATAATGGTTCTGTGTACTCCCGCCTCACCACATAATGGTTCTGTGTACTCCCGCCTCACCACATAATGGTTCTGCGTACTCCCGCCTCACCACATAATGGTTCTGCGTACTCCCGCCTCACCACATAATGGTTCAGTGGCCCCTGGCTCACCACATAATGGTTCTGTGTACTTCCGCCTCACCACATAATGGTTCTGCGTACTCCCGCCTTACCACATAATGGTTCTGTGTACTCCCGCCTTACCACATAATGGTTCTGTGTACTCCCGCCTTACCACATAATGGTTCTGCGTACTCCCGCCTCACCACATAATGGTTCTGCGCACTCCCGCCTCCCCACATAATGGTTCTGTGTACTCCCGCCTTACCACATAATGGTTCTGTGTACTCCCGCCTTACCACATAATGGTTCTGCGTACTCCCGCCTCACCACATAATGGTTCTGTGCACTCCCGCCTTACCACATAATGGTTCTGTGTACTCCCGCCTCACCACATAATGGTTCTGTGTACTCCCGCCTCACCACATAATGGTTCTGTGTACTCCCGCCTCACCACATAATGGTTCTGCGCACTCCCGCCTCACCACATAATGGTTCTGTGTACTCCCGCCTTACCACATAATGGTTCTGCGTACTCCCGCCTCACCACATAATGGTTCTGTGCACTCCCGCCTTACCACATAATGGTTCTGTGTACTCCCGCCTCACCACATAATGGTTCTGTGTACTCCCGCCTCACCACATAATGGTTCTGCGTACTCCCGCCTCACCACATAATGGTTCAGTGGCCCCTGGCTCACCACATAATGGTTCTGCGCACTCCCGCCTCACCACATAATGGTTCTGCGCACTCCCGCCTCACCACATAATGGTTCTGCGCACTCCCGCCTCACCACATAATGGTTCTGTGTACTCCCGCCTTACCACATAATGGTTCTGTGTACTCCCGCCTTACCACATAATGGTTCTGTGTACTCCCGCCTCACCACATAATGGTTCTGTGTACTCCCGCCTCACCACGTAATGGTTCAGTGGTCCCTGGCTGGGGTCATTTGCCAAGTTTTGCTCATACTGTTTATCCTTGGTCTGGTCCCTTACTGTGCTCAGACTTATGTTTGTTTCCTCTGTAGGTCTGGGATGCTATAGAGGGGGTCTTGCGCTGCAGTAACAGTGACGGTCAGAGCGGGATCACTTCGCTTATTTTCTTGAATCACAGGTACGGAGAAGCCCACCCTTCCCTCCCCCCATATAGTAACAGTGATGAGAACTGACGTTACGTTTCCATCTTCCAGGATTGTTGCCGCTCGGCTCAATGGCTCCCTTGATTTTTTCTGTCTGGATTCCCAAAAATCCTCCAGCCAGTTACAGTTCAGAGGTGAGCGCCTGCTCCTGTTTGTCCTTTACTCGTCTCCACTCACAACCAATGTGGAGATTCAACTGCCTTCTGTAGAGCTTACATATAATACTAAGGTTTTCCTTCTTGTCAGGAGCGTCTGCCCGCAGTGCCGTGCCCAGCTCCCCGCTCTACTCCAGCGATGACATCATCCGCTGTCAGATGACGCACACTGTCGCCTGCGCCCACCAGAAGCCAATCACAGTGTTAAAAGCAGCGGCTGGGCGCCTGGTCACCGGCAGCCAAGACCACACCCTGAGGGTCAGTATGGTCACCGCAACGTCTGCAGTCTCTTCATTATATGATAAAAGGTTCTACATTCTTGTTGTGAATGACTGGCCATATGTCCAGGTCTCTTACCATTCAGTGACTGCAAGCAGAGCAGAAGCTTTCATCCTGTAATGATTAAAGGGGTAGTCGAGCGAAAAACTTTTTCTTTCAAATCAACTGGTGTCAGAAAGTTATATAGATTTGTAATTTACTTCCATCAAAAAATCTCAAGTCTTTCAGTACTTATTAGCTGGTGTATGTCATACAGAAAATGTTGTTTTATTTTCAGTCGGATACAGTGCTCTCTGCTGCCATCTCTGGCCGAGACAGGAAGTGTCCAGAGCAGGAGAGGTTTTCTATTAGGATTCATAAAAAACCGAGACAGAGTTCCTGTCTGGGCCAGAGATGTCAGCAGAGAGCACTATGTCAGACTGAAAATAAAGCAACATTTCCTACAGGACATGCAGCTGCTAATAAGTAAGGGAAGACTTGAGATTTTTTTTAATAGAAGTAAGTTACAAATCTATATAACTTTCTGACACCAGTTGATTTGAAAGAAAAAGTTTTTCGCTGGACAACCCCTTTTAAACTAGAAAACCTTTTTACTTAGCAAGTTATGGGCATGCTGGGGCTTGTAGTGTGTACGTTACAGGAGCTTAAGCTTTAGTATTATGGTGCTCAGGTTAACGAGTAATCTTCACTTCATAACTAACAGATGTGTATCAAACCCTGTTTAAAGTTTTTTCCAGGCTTAGAAAACGGCACCACTCTTGTCCTCGGTTTGTACGTGGAAGTTCTATTGAAGTGAATAGAGCCATATTGTAGTACCACACACCCTGTAGCCAGGAGTTGTGAGTTTTTTTGCAAGAAAGTAGTTGTGCATTTTCTAATCCTGGATAACCCCTTTAAGTCTCAGTGACCAAGAACCTTTATGACCACAGGCTTATACCCCAATTTTGCTGACACAGATGCAGACTTGTCACAGTGTGTCAGTATGCGGTGTGCGGTGACTGCAGAGTGTAACGTAATATGGTGTCTTCTCTTTCTGTAGGTGTACCGCTTGGAGGACGCGTGCTGCTTGTTTACGCTTCAGGGTCACTCAGGGGGGATCACTGCCATTTATATAGACCAGGTGAGCGCTGCCGTTCTGGACATGTTGACCCCACTATCAGTATCAGTATCAGACACAGTAATAACATCTCTTCATTTCTTCCTGCAGACCATGGTCCTGGCCAGTGGAGGACAGGATGGAGCCATCTGTTTATGGGATGTTCTCACTGGAAGTCGCGTTGGGCACATGCACGGACATCGAGGAGACATCACCTCATTGTTGTGCACGTCGTCTTATGTCATCAGCAGCGGCCTGGATGATGTCATCAGTATATGGGACCGGAGCTCAGGGATCAAGCTGTACTCCATACAGCAAGTAAGTTCTAGGGTCACATGCAATGGGGGGTGAAACATCATCCACCCCCGCTGATAAAGAACGTTATATAGGGCTCCATATTACTATCCAGCACATCGCTGACACTCCTCATACAAACAGTGCAGTTTTTTGTGTGCATATGCTTCGTATATACTGCTCCCCCTGGGCAGAATCCTTATAGGTAAGGCCTCATACTCCTCTATGGATGCTGCTATGCCTCTGTACAAAACTCCGCCACTTGCATGATGCCTTATGTTGATAAATGGGAGAATAGAGGCTATTGCACAGATGTTTAAAGTGTCACACTTTTTTTTATTTTTTTATTCAGAAATCAATAGTACATGTGATTTTAAGAAACTTTGTAATTAGGTTTATTAGGCAAATATGCCATTGTCTGCACTCAAAAAGACTTTCCCCAGCCTCTCTCATTCACTGCTCATTATCAGGAAATCTCAACTTTTTTTTTTTTTTACATCAGTCCAGCCCTGTGTAACCCATGGAGTGGGGAGGAGGGAGATTAGTCGGCAGCAGAGAACAAAGGATTACACAAGACCTGTATAAAAGCTGGTATTCAGGAGTCAGTATTGACTTTAGAGGAGATAGCCGGTGATGTAGCTGTAAATTAACTCTTTGTTGTCCTGTTTTGGTGCCTCATCTCCCTTCTCATAAGAGAACCATGAAGATAGGGGAAGAGCTCCAAACTGCTTTTTCATTATACAAATGCATTTTTCGGCTAATAAACTCAAATACAAGGTTTCTTAAAATCGCCTGTACTATTGATTTCTGCTAAAAAATTTTAAATGACAGTGACACTTTGCGTACATGCACACTCTGCCAGGCTAAGCATGTGTATTGGGAGTTTCACCTTGCAGTTTTACACTGTAGCGGTTCTGTTGAGACTGGCTCTTATCCTGTACACATTCCCAGTGCTGGTTTATGCCTCTCTCCCCTTAGGACTTAGGTTGTGGCTCCAGTTTGGGTCTCATCTCTGACAACCTTCTGGTGACGGGCGGCCAGGGCTGTGTGTCGTTCTGGGACATTGGCTATGGTGATCTCCTTCAGACGGTCTACCTAGGAAAGTGTGAGGAAGCGCAGCCGGTGCGCCAGATCCTGGTCCTGGACAACGCAGCGATTATCTGTGACTTTGGCAGCGAGCTCAGCTTGGTCTACGTCCCATCTGTCCTGGAGAAGCTCGACTGACCGGACACAGGAACTGTATGGCAAGCTCAGCGTGTAACCCTGGCCGAGCACCAAAAGATGAGCTACAACAAAACACGCTTCTAACTATACTTCCAATGGAATTGTACAATTTACAGCTCCCCATTTTCTCGGGTTCATCCCTCACCTGGGTGGAGATGTGATGGCGGTGCCCCAGAAAATGCAGGACGACCCCGGAATGATTCGTAATGAATCAGTAGCACTTCACGATCATACGTGATGGATGTCCTGGAGTGATGCCAGTTCTGTATATTATCAATGCGTTGTCGAGTACTGCACGTCGCTAATCCTTATCAAAGAAATGTGGGGGAGGGGATATAACAAGCACTAGGACCCCGCAGACACCTGAGGCAGTCAGAGAATCTCTTGCTTTGAACATGCTGCACTATACATGATACTGAGTATCTAGATGCACTTCATTACCAGACCTGTAGGGGGTGTCCTTACTGTAAAAGGGGCCAGTAGCCTTCTGGGTAGGCAGTAGTGGGTGTCTCACAGCGCCTTGGAGATGGCAGTGTAACGCAGCCCTACCCTTATGCTTGAGGGCATGGGTGCTTTGCACTGTATAACAGATATATGGATCTTATTTATAAGCCTTACCCCACAGACCTAAGGAGCTGGATGTGACCCCGCTACAGCAGGGGGCGGAGATGTGACGGCTGTTGCTTAGTACGGTTCACTTAGCAGTGATGGTGGGCGTTGTAGTTCTAATGACAGGATGAATGTGGCGTCAAATCCATAAGACCAGAAATAAAAGCTACCACTCCCAACAGGTTACATATTCACAAGCCTTGTACTGTATACAACCAGAGGCCCCCATCATACCTGAGTGGTGTCATGTGACCCATCTCGGTCCTGCTGGTTGGCTGACAGCAACCTTTGGCCCAGTACTATAATATGGTTTCTGACAGCTAAATGTGCCGTCTATGGGCCCCGCAGAGCTCTTGTGTAGGTCACATGACAGGAACCGCACTGCTCCCCCCGAAACGGTTCACATCTCATCATCAACTACTGTTTAATGTCAAGTCTAACTTGCATCATGGAATAGAGGAAATAATATTTTTGGTAAAGGTTATAATTTATTTTGCTGTAGGTTTTATGCTGTAGAGCGGAGCCAGTGTCGTTCCTTGTACAGTCTCTTAGGGTTTTTGTATATTTTTAATTTAGATTTTTGTTGTTTTTTTTGTTTTCTTTTCAATCCTCTGTAATTTTCTTACATAAAAACTTTCAGATGTTTGGTGTTTCTTGGTTATTTTCTTCCATTTCTGTCCTGGATCCACAGTCCTGAGTCCTTTGTACTGCATAATAATCCAAAGGCAACCTGAAGGTATATGACCGATTCCCCCACCACCCTCACGACTGCTCCCCTGCTCATCCTCACTAAGAGGTTCCCTCCCGTATATGTTGGGTCTATACTAGTGCTGGAAAATCGGTCTAGTACCCAGAATGTATTTAACGCACCCATCCCCCGCAGTGCCCGCTCTGGGCAGTCTGGTACCCCTGTAATAGCGCAGGGCCTCAGTGTGGTGACACGACTACAGGACGGCTGCAGACAATCCCCGGGCAAAGAAGCTGACAGTCTTGTCCTGGATCTTGTACTGGTAGATGACAGGCCGGGCTCCATCCAGTGTTCTCCGGGTGATGGTCAGCTGTGAGAGACACGGCAACAAACAGTTAATAACTCGGGCCCTGGTGTAGACCATGGGTCTCCAAACTGCAGCCCTCCTGCTATTGCACTACTACAACTCCCATCATGCCTGGACAGCCAAAGCTTTAGCTGTCCGGGAATTGTGGTTTTGCAACAGCTGGGAGGACACAGTTTGGAGACCCACACAGGCCTCAGCCCCCTAGAACCTGTATTACTCAGTCCTCTCTGAGCTAAACCTGATGGACACAGCTCTATACAACTATTCTATGTTCCTTGCTGTATAACTGGAAGCTGCTGCCATACTAACTGCCACCTACAGGGGGCGCTGTTATATCCCAGTACTTCAACATTACTGACCTGTCCGTGCACATCCTTACAGAAGCCAGTGACCAGACCGTCCACCTGCAGGACCAGGCTGCTCTGGTGACATAGAGATCTCCGCAGCAGCTCGTTGTCATCATCCTCCAAACCATCATCCCCCTGCAGCAGACAGACCACGGCCCCCTGAGAGAGAAAACCCAGACTGACAGTGAGCTCAACAACCCCCAACACTGACACCCAAGGGTCTGGACATAGAATCAGTACACCGAATAGAGGAATCCGTAATGTCATGTGCAGTCCTAAGTAACAACACAGTGATAACTGAGTACAGATAATGTAGTAGATGTCACCTGCAGTCCTATGTAACACCCCAGATAACACAGTGATATCTCTGAGTACAGACAATATAGATGTCACCTGCAGTCCTATGTAACAACACAGATAACAGTGATATCTCTGAGTACAGATAATGTAGATGTTACCTGCAGTCCTATGTAACACCCCAGATAACACAGCGATATCTCTGAGTACAGATAATGTAGTAGATGTTACCTGCAGTCCTATGTAACACCCCAGATAACACAGCGATATCTCTGAGTACAGATAATGTAGATGTTACCTGAAGTCCTATGTAACACCATAGATAACACAGCGATATCTCTCTGAGTACAGATAATGTAGTAGATGTCACCTGCAGTCCTATGTAACACCCCAGATAACAGTGATATCTCTCTGAGTACAGATAATGTAGTAGATGTCACCTGCAGTCCTATGTAACACCACAGATAACACAGTGATATCTCTCTGAGTACAGATAATGTAGTAGATGTTACCTGCAGTCCTATGTAACACCACAGATAACACAGTGATATCTCTTTGAGTACAGATAATGTAGTAGATGTTACCTGCAGTCCTATGTAACACCCCAGATAACACAGTGATATCTCTCTGAGTACAGATAATGTAGTAGATGTCACCTGCAGTCCTATGTAACACACCTGGTAGCGGCTGCACACACTGGCTCTGCAGTAATGGATGAAGTCCAGCACTTGCAGGGTGGTGGTCCCCAGGCTCAGCAGGACACCGACATCATCTATGATCAGCACTGGGCATTTCCACTGTTGACCTGCAGAGGGCGTCAGTGCGGCAGTAATATAGTCATACAGAGGCCTCAGGTCACTGCCCGTTCTGAAAGAAACAACGGCCATTATTGCCTCCTTAGATCTGATCATATAAGTCAGGGTACACTGCAGGGATGATTGACAGGTAAAGAGGCAGAGCGCTGCGACTAGTTCTGGCCTCTCTCCCTGCAGCACGTGCTGGAATATAGCAGCGTTTTCTCAGCCATACCCCCTGGGAAGACAGCACACACAGTATGGTATGACAACGCTTTAACAGATCTATTCGGATCGGCTAACCGTTATAATAGGGATTATTTCCCTTTAATGTCTTCAGGTAATAAATTCTTGCTAAACTGCTGCCCCCTAGTGGAGAACAGAAAGAAATGCCTGTGGGTGTAATGTGGGATGACAGCAGGAGACAACAGATCTTATACACTGACCTCAGGAAGCGCAGAGGATTCTCAGCCGCGGTCTCTGCCGTGTCCGTAAACAGCAGCTGGGTGTAAGACCTGAGCCCCTCCAGGAACCGCAGCTGCCCCTGATCCCGAGCACTGGACAGGTTCACCCCCTGCAAATAGGAGACAGAGCGGGGGCGGACTACAACACTCAACATGGCCGTGTTACCTACATCACAATGAATACATTCTCAGCTCTGAAGCCAATAGTGAGTGCAGCTCTGGAGTATAATACAGGATGTAACTCAGGATCAGTAATGTATGTACACAGTGACCCCACCAGCAGAATAGTGAGTGCAGCTCTGGAGTATAATACAGGATGTAACTCAGGATCAGTAATGTAATGTATGTACACAGTGACCCCACCAGCAGAATAGTGAGTGCAGCTCTGGAGTATAATACAGGATGAAACTCAGGATCAGTAATTTATGTACACAGTGACCCCACCAGCAGAATAGTGAGTGCAGCTCTGGAGTATAATACAGGATGTAACTCAGGATAAGTAATGTAATGTATGTACACAGTGACCTCGCCAGCAGAATAGTGAGTGTAGCTCTGGAGTATAATGCAGGATGTAACTCAGGATAAGTAATGTATGTACACAGTGACCCCACCAGCAGAATAGTGAGTGCAGCTCTGGAGTATAATACAGGATGAAACTCAGGATCAGTAATGTATGTATGTACACAGTGACCTCACCAGCAGAATAGTGAGTGTAGCTCTGGAGTATAATGCAGGATGTAACTCAGGATAAGTAATGTATGTACACAGTGACCCCACCAGCAGAATAGTGAGTGCAGCTCTGGAGTATAATACAGGATGAAACTCAGGATCAGTACAGGATCAGTAATTTATGTACACAGTGACCCCACCAGCAGAATAGTGAGTGCAGCTCTGGAGTATAATACAGGATGTAACTCAGGATAAGTAATGTAATGTATGTACACAGTGACCCCACCAGCAGAATAGTGAGTGCAGCTCTGGAGTATAATACAGGATGTAACTCAGGATCAGTAATGTAATGTATGTACACAGTGACCCCACCAGCAGAATAGTGAGTGCAGCTCTGGAGTATAATACAGGATGTAACTCAGGATAAGTAATGTAATGTATGTACACAGTGACCTCGCCAGCAGAATAGTGAGTGCAGCTCTGGGGTATAATACAGGATAAGTAATGTAATATATGTACACTGTGACTGACACTCTACTCGGAGGATACTCAGGCCCAGTCTGATTGCTGGGACTCCCTATTATCATAGTCACACAGCCCCTTTAGCTTCAATCATACAGGACTGTGCAGCCCCTTTAATACTTACCAGCTTCTGGGCGATGATGTTGTAGTGACTGAAGGACTGAGAAAGCGCAACAAAACACACGTTACACCCGGCTGGCAAGAGAGAAATAGATGGTTAGCACCGGAAAATGTGATTGAAGCCCCACCCCCTAGTTATGACATCACATAACTACCATAAAGGCACTGCGCTCCCGGGTTATGACATCACATAACTACCATAAAGGCACCGCTCTCCAAGGTTATGACATCACATAACTACCATATAGGCACCGCGCTCCAAGGTTATGACATCACATAACTACCATATAGGCACTGCGCTCCCGGGTTATGACATCACATAACTACCAAAAAGGCACTGCGCTCCCGGGTTATGACATCACATAACTACCATAAAGGCACCGCGCTCCTGAGTTATGACATCACATAACTACCATAAAGGCACCGCGCGCCAAGATTATGACATCACATAACTACCATATAGGCACTGCGCTCCAAGGTTATGACATCACACAACTACCATAATGGCACCGCGCTCCCGGGTTATGACATCACACAACTACCATAATGACGTCCTCATCCTCACTTACCCTTCAGGTAATAGGACAAGAAGTGATGCAGCAGGAAGCTAGGGTCCGTCTTGTGGCCGCTGATCAGTGTGAACTGTCCCTGGAAGACAAAAACATGAGTAACTTCCAGATCAGAGACCTCATAGCATGCTGGGAGTTGTAGTTCCCCTCCACCACACATGGTGTCAGGCTGCAGGTTATACAGGACAGTATAAGACACTGCACTCCCATGACACCCCCAACCATGTAATCCCCAATAGTGTGGGCGGAGCTTCGGTGACAATGGGGCGGAGCCTGAGTGACAGGCACCTATCAGAGGAGTCTCCTACTTTTGATCGTCCTTTCATGGGGGAAGGGCTGCAGGGACTAATATGGGGTGCAGGGTAGAGGGGTTGGAGGGTATTGGGGTGCAGGTCTTTATCCTGTGAGGGGTAAGGCGCCAGACACATAGTGGGGGTGCAGTACTCTGGAGCCTGGACATTACTGAGGTCCCATAGCAACACCCGCCGTGTTCTCACCCGCTCCGGGCTCTCAGTGTCCACCCCAAGCAGGGCGTTCAGCTCCGGGAACATTCTGCAGTGACCACGTGGTTTCAGCGCTGAGGATGCGCTCACCACTTCCGGGTTCCTGACGCGGTCATTTCTATGGCGGCCTCCGTATCCTGGCCGCTCCGCCATCTTGTGAGTGGCGCGGACGACTGAGGGGCTTCACGCAATTTACAGGCTGATCGGCAGATGGCGCAAGAGAGCTGAGGTCGGAGGAGACGATAATCAGAAACAGAGTGGAACAGCTCGTGTTGCCCATAGCAACCAGTTACCCAACCTGCTTCTACTACAACTCCCATCATACAGTTTCCCCATCAGCTTTCCTTTCTATGTATGCAGGTCCTGTAGACCCTGTGATGGTGTCTGTAGGTCCTGTATATCCTGTGATGGTGTCTGTAGGTCCTGTACATCCTGTGATGGTGTCTGTAGGCCCTGTATATCCTGTGATGGTGTCTGTAGGTTCTGTACATCCTGTGATTGTGTCTGTAGGTTCTGTATATCCTGTGATGGTGTCTGTAGGTTCTGTATAACCTGTGATGGTGTCTGTAGGTCCTGTACATCCTGTGATGGTGTCTGTAGGTTCTGCATATCCTGTGATGGTGTCTGTAGGTTCTGCATATCCTGTGATGGTGTCTGTAGGCCCTGTATATCCTGTGATGGTGTCTGTAGGTTCTGTACATCCTGTGATTGTGTCTGTAGGTTCTGTATATCCTGTGATGGTGTCTGTAGGTTCTGTATATCCTGTGATGGTGTCTGTAGGTTCTGTATATCCTGTGATGGTGTCTGTAGGTCCTGTACATCCTGTGATGGTGTCTGTAGGTTCTGTATATCCTGTGATGGTGTCTGTAGGTCCTGTACATCCTGTGATGGTGTCTGTAGGTTCTGTATATCCTGTGATGGTGTCTGTAGGTCCTGTACATCCTGTGATGGTGTCTGTAGGTTCTGTATAACCTGTGATGGTGTCTGTATGTCCTGTATATCCCGTGATTGTGTCTGTAGGTTCTGTATATCCTGTGATGGTGTCTGTAGGTTCTGCATATCCTGTGATGGTGTCTGTAGGTCCTGTATAGCCTGTGATGGTGTCTGTAGGTCCTGTACATCCTGTGATGGTGTCTGTAGGTTCTGTATAACCTGTGATGGTGTCTGTATGTCCTGTATATCCCGTGATTGTGTCTGTAGGTTCTGTATATCCTGTGATGGTGTCTGTAGGTCCTGTATAGCCTGTGATGGTGTCTGTAGGTCCTGTATATCCTGTGATGGTGTCTGTAGGTCCTGTATATCCTGTGATGGTGTCTGTAGGTCCTGTATAGCCTGTGATGGTGTCTGTAGGTTCTGTATATCCTGTGATGGTGTCTGTAGGTCCTGTACATCCTGTGATTGTGTCTGTAGGTTCTGTATATCCTGTGATGGTGTCTGTAGGTCCTGTACATCCTGTGATTGTGTCTGTAGGTTCTGTATATCCTGTGATGGTGTCTGTAGGTCCTGTTCATCCTGTGATGGTGTCTGTAGGTTCTGTATAGCCTGTGATGGTGTCTGTAGGTTCTGTATATCCTGTGATGGTGTCTGTAGATTCTGTATAACCTGTGATGGTGTCTGTATGTCCTGTATATCCCGTGATTGTGTCTGTAGGTTCTGTATATCCTGTGATTGTGTCTGTATATCCTGTGATGGTGTCTGTAGGTTCTGTACATCCTGTGATGGTGTCTGTATGTTCTGTATATCCTGTGATGGTGTCTGTAGGTCCTGTATATCCCGTGATGGTGTCTGAAGGTTCTGTATATTCTGTGATGGTGTCTGTAGGTCCTGTATATCCTGTGATTGTGTCTTTAGGTCCTGTGATGGTGTCTGTAGGTCCTGTATATCCCGTGATGGTGTCTGAAGGTTCTGTATATTCTTAGATGGTGTCTGTAGGTCCTGTATATCCCGTGATGGTGTCTGAAGGTTCTGTATATTCTTAGATGGTGTCTGTAGGTCCTGTATATCCCGTGATGGTGTCTGAAGGTTCTGTATATTCTGTGATGGTGTCTGTAGGTTCTCTATATCCTGTGATGGTGTCTGTAGGTCCTGTATATCCCGTGATGGTGTCTGTAAGTCTTGTATATCCTGTGACTGTGTCTTTTGGTCCTGAAATGGTGTCTGTAGGTCCTGTATAACCTGTGATTGTGTCTTTTGGTCCTGAAATTCCTGTGATGGTGTCTGTAGGTTCTGTACATCCTGTGATGGTGTCTGTAGGTTCTGTATATCCTGTGATGGTGTCTGTAGGTCCTGTGATGGTGTCTGTAGGTTCTGTATATCCTGTGATGGTGTCTGTAAGTCTTGTATATCCTGTGATTGTGTCTTTTGGTCCTGAAATGGTGTCTGTAGGTCCTGTATATCCTTTGATTGTGTCTGTAGGTCCTGTGATGGTGTCTGTAGGTTCTATACATTCTGTGATGGTGTCTGTAGGTTCTGTACATTCTTTGATGGTGTCTGTAGGTCCTGTGTATCCGGGTGGTGTCTGTAGGTTCTGTATATCCTGTGATTGTGTCTGTATATCCTGTGATGGTGTCTGTAGGTCCTGTACATCCTGTGATGGTGTCTGTAGGTTCTGTATATCCTGTGATGGTGTCTGTAGGTTCTGTATATCCTGTGATGGTGTCTATAGGTCTTGTGATGGTCATTTTAGGTTCTATATATCCCGATGGTGTCTGTAGGTCCTGCATATCTTGTGATGGTGTCTATAGGTCCTGTGATGGTGTTTTTAGGTTCTGTATATCATGTGATGGTGTTTGTAGGTTCTGTATATCCTGTAATTGTGTCTGTAGGTCCTGAAATGGTGTCTGTAGGTCCTGTATATCCTGTGATGAAGTCTGTAGGTTCTGTAGGTCCTGTGATGGTGTCTGTAGGTTCTGTGATGGTGTCTATAGGTCTTGTGATGGTGTTTTTAGGTTCTATATATCCCGATGGTGTCTGTAGGTCCTGCATATCTTGTGATGGTGTCTATAGGTCCTGCAATTGTGTTTTTAGGTTCTGTATATCATGTGATGGTGTTTGTAGGTTCTGTATATCCTGTAATTGTGTCTGTAGGTCCTGTGGTGGTGTCTGAAGGTCCTGTATATCCTTTGATTGTGTCTGCAGGTCCTGTGATTGTGTTTGTGAGGCCTGTATATCCTGTGATGGTGTCTGTAGGTCCTATATAACCTGTGATTGTGAAGGTGTCTGTAGGTTTTGTATAACCTGTGATTGTGAGGGTGTCTGTAGGTCCTGTATCTCCTGTAATGGTGTTTGTAGGTCCTTTATATCCTGTGATTGTGTCTGTAGGTCCTGTATATCCTGTGATGGTGTCTGTAGGTCCTGTATAGCCTGTGATATTGTCTGTAGGTCCTGTATAGCCTGTGATTGTGTTGGTCCTGTATATCATGTAATGGTGTCTGTAGGTCCTGTATATCCTGTGATTGTGTCTTTAGGTCCTGTGATGGTGTCTGTAGGTCCTGTATATCCTGTGATGGTGTCTGTAGGTCCTGTATATCCTGTGATTGTGTCTTTAGGTCCTGTGATGGTGTCTGTAGGTCCTGTATATCCTGTGATGGTGTCTGTAGGTCCTGTATATCCTGTGATGGTGTCTGTAGGTCCTGTATAGCCTGTGATGGTGTCTGTATGTCCTGTATATCCTGTGATTGTGTCTTTAGGTCCTGTGATGGTGTCTGTAGGTCCTGTATATCCTGTGATGGTGTCTGTAGGTCCTGTATATCCTGTGATTGTGTCTTTAGGTCCTGTGATGGTGTCTGTAGGTCCTGTATATCCTGTGATGGTGTCTGTAGGTCCTGTATATCCTGTGATGGTGTCTGTAGGTCCTGTACATCCTGTGATGGTGTCTGTATGTCCTGTATATCCTGTGATGGTGTCTGTAGGTCCTGTATATCCTGTGATTGTGTTGGTGTCTGTAGGTTCTGTATTTCATGTGATGGTGTCTGTAGGTTCTGTATATCCTGTGATGGTGTCTATAGGTCCTGAATATCCTATGATTGTGATGGCCTTTAGGTCCTATGTTTCACCTGTTAGCTCTACCAGTCAGTGGCTGCCCCCCTGTATAAATTGTCATAACTTACCAGACAGTCGAAGATACAGCAATGTTTTTGAAGCTTTTAGCCACAGTCCAGCAGCATCTAGAAGTGTAAGGACAGTTTGTAGGAGGCCGCCTGTATTGGGTGAGGGGGCTTAAAGGAGAAGTCCGGCCAAAAGTATTTTTTAATATGTTATTACTTTTGGAAAGTTATGCAAATTCTTAATGTACATTATTATGGGAAATGTACCTATAGGGCTATTTCCCTTGATTTAGTAGATCACGGAGTGTTGAAATTCTCAAAGATTCGGTGACGTCATAAATCAGGGTGTAATTCCTAGGTACTGTCCAGCAGGGGGCGCACTATATATAGAAGTCTATGGACTGTATTGTGTCAATGCGGCTGTATGTAATGTAATGGAGTGTTATGTTACTGTACTGTTTTATTGATTACGTTTATGGAAAACTTTGGGGAGCAAGTGTCCTTGCTCCCCAAAGTATTCCATAAACGTGGAGAGCACTGAGCAGGGAGGGAGAGAGGTGCCCGTGCATCTAACTACCTCCCCCCTCCCTCCCTGTTCAGTACTGCTGCCACATATACACTGTACTATTCCTCCCATCATCTGCTCATAGTATAAGCAGATGATGGGGGAGTAGTACCAGAGCCATGACCAGCATTCCGCCGCCGCTGCTGCACAGCCCCCATTAGCAGCATCCCCCCAACCAGCCCCTCCGCCGCCGCATGTCCCCTTAGATGACCAGCATCCCCCGCAACCAGCGGCAGCAGCATGTCCCCTTACATTACAGGCATTCCCCCAGCCAGCCGCCGCTGCTCCAAGCTCACTGCCGCTTCTGCCGACTGCTCTCATCATCTGCTGCCAGGGGGACATCAGAGAACGAGTCGGCAGGAGGCTGGAGCGGCAGTAAACTTGGAGCAGCGGTGGCTGGCTGGGGGAATGCCGGTAATGCAAGGGGACATGCTGCTGCAGCGGCGCGGGCTGGTTGCGGGGGATGCTGGTCATCTAAGGGGACATGCGGCGGCGGAGGGGCTGGTTGGGGGGATGCTGATAATGGGGGCTGTGCAGCAGCGAACAGCGGAATGTTGGTCATGGCTCTGGTACTACTCCCCTATCATCTGCTCATACTATGAGCAGATGATGGGAGGAATAGTACAGTGTATATGTGGCAGCAGCACTGAACAGGGAGGGAGGGGGGAGGTAGTTAGATGCACTGGCACCTTTCTCCCTTCCTGCTCAGTGCCGTCCACGTTTATGGAATACTTTGGGGAGCAAGGAGACTTGCTCCCCAAAGTATTCCATAAACGTAATCAATAAAACACAGTGTACAGTACAGTAACATAACACTCCATTACATTACATACAGCTACATTGACATAATACAGTCCATAGACTTCTATATATAGTGCGCCCCCTGCTGGACACTACATAGGAATTACATACTGATTCGTGACGTCACTGAATCTTTGAAAATTTCAACACTCCGTGATCTACTAAATCAAGGGAAATAGGTGCGTTTCCCATAATTAATGTAAATAAGGAATTTGCATAATAAAAAACACTTTTGGCCGGACTTCTCCTTTAAACACCAGTCCTCCAGGGCCTGAACAGTAGTTTGTGTTAGTGAGGGCCATAAGCAACATTCTAATAGAGGGGGGTGAAATCTGCAGTCTATGTAGGAGAGGGGCCATGGGGAGCAGTGTATGTGAGAGAGGAGGCCATGGGGAGCAGTGTATGTAGGAGAGGAGGCCATGGGGAGCAGTGTATGTGAGAGAGGAGGCCATGGGGAGCAGTGTATGTGAGAGAGGAGGCCATGGGGAGCAGTGTATGTGAGAGAGGAGGCCATGGGGAGCAGTGTATGTGAGAGAGGAGGCCATGGGGAGTAGTGTATGTGAGAGAGGAGGCCATGGGGAGCAGTGTATAAGAGAGAGGAGGCCATGGGGAGCAGTGTATGTGAGAGAGGAGGCCATGGGGAGCAGTGTATGTAGGAGAGGAGGCCATGGGGAGCAGTGTATGTAGGAGAGGAGGCCATGGAGAGCAGTGTATGTAGGAGAGGAGGCCATGGGGAGCAGTGTATGTAGGAGAGGAGGCCATGGGGAGCAGTGTATGTAGGAGAGGAGGCCATGGGGAGCAGTGTATGTAGGAGAGGAGGCCATGGGGAGCAGTGTATGTAGGAGAGGAGGCCATGGGGAGCAGTGTGTGTAGGAGAGGAGGCCATGGGGAGCAGTGAATGTGAGGGAGGAGGCCATGGGGAGCAGTGTATGTGAGGGAGGAGGCCATGGGGAGCAGTGTATGTGAGAGAGGAGGCCATGGGGAGCAGTGTATGTGAGAGAGGAGGCCATGGGGAGCAGTGTATGTAGGAGAGGAGGCCATGGGGAGCAGTGTATGTAGGAGAGGAGGCCATGGGGAGCAGTGTATGAAAGGGAGGAGGCCATGGGGAGCAGTGTATGTAGGAGAGGAGGCCATGGGTAGCAGGGTATGTAGGAGAGGAGGCCATGGTGAGCAGGGTATGTGAGGGAGGAGGCCATGGGGAGCAGTGTATGTGAGGGAGGAGGCCATGGGGAGCAGGGTATGTAGGAGAGGAGCCATGGGGAGCAGTGTATGTAGGAAAGGAGGCCATGGGGAGCAGTGTATGTGAGGGAGGAGGCCATAGGGAGCAGTGTATGTGAGAGAGGAGGCCATGGGGAGCAGGGTATGTGAGAGAGGAGGCCATGGGGAGCAGTGTATGTAGGAGAGGAGGCCATGGGGAGCAGTGTATGTGAGGGAGGAGGCCATGGGGAGCAGTGTATGTGAGGGAGGAGGCCATGGGGAGCAGTGTGTGTAGGAGAGGAGGCCATGGGGAGCAGGGTATGTAGGAGAGGAGGCCATGGGGAGCAAGGTATGTGAGGGAGGAGGCCATGGGGAGCAGTGTATGTGAGGGAGGAGGCCATGGGGAGCAGTGTATGTAGGAGAGGAGGCCATGGAGAGCAGTGTATGTGAGAGAGGAGGCCATGGGGAGCAGTGTATGTAGGAGAAGAGCCATGGGGAGCAGTGTATGTAGGAGAGGAGCCATGGGGAGCAGTGTATGTAGGAGAGGAGGCCATGGGGAGCAGTGTATGTGAGAGAGGAGGCCATAGGGAGCAGTGTATGTGAGAGAGGAGGCCATGGGGAGCAGTGTATGTAGGAGAGGAGGCCATGGGGAGCAGTGTATGTGAGAGAGGAGGCCATGGGGAGCAGTGTATGTAGGAGAAGAGGCCATGGGGAGCAGTGTATGTAGGAGAAGAGGCCATGGGGAGCAGTGTATGTGAGAGAGGAGGCCATGGGGAGCAGTGTATGTAGGAGAGGAGGCCATGGGGAGCAGTGTATGTAGGAGAGGAGGCCATGGGGAGCAGTGTATGTAGGAGAGGAGGCCATGGGGAGCAGTGTATGTAGGAGAGGAGGCCATGGGGAGCAGTGTATGTAGGAGAGGAGGCCATGGGGAGCAGCGTATGTGAGGGAGGAGGCCATGGGGAGCAGTGTATGTAGGAGAGGAGGCCATGGGGAGCAGTGTATGTAGGAGAGGAGGCCATGGGGAGCAGTGTATGTGAGAGAGGAGGCCATGGGGAGCAGTGTATGTGAGAGAGGAGGCCATGGGGAGCAGTGTATGTAAGAGAGGAGGCCATGGGGAGCAGTGTATGTGAGGGAGGAGGCCATGGGGAGCAGGGTATGTGAGGAAGGAGGCCATGGGGAGCAGTGTATGTGAGAGAGGAGGCCATGGGGAGCGGTGTATGTAGGAGAGGAGGCCATGGGGAGCAGGGTATGTGAGGAAGGAGGCCATGGGGAGCAGTGTATGTGAGAGAGGAGGCCATGGGGAGCAGTGTATGTAGGAGAGGAGGCCATGGGGAGCAGTGTATGTAGGAGAGGAGGCCATGGGGAGCAGTGTATGTAGGAGAGGAGGCCATGGGGAGCAGGGTATGTGAGAGAGGAGGCCATGGGGAGCAGGGTATGTGAGAGAGGAGGCCATGGGGAGCAGTGTATGTGAGAGAGGAGGCCATGGGGAGCAGTGTATGTAGGAGAGGAGGCCATGGGGAGCAGTGTATGTAGGAGAGGAGGCCATGGGGAGCAGTGTATGTAGGAGAGGAGGCCATGGGGAGCAGTGTATGTAGGAGAGGAGGCCATGGGGAGCAGGGTATGTGAGAGAGGAGGCCATGGGGAGCAGTGTATGTGAGAGAGGAGGCCATGGGGAGCAGTGTATGTGAGAGAGGAGGCCATGGGGAGCAGGGTATGTGAGGAAGGAGGCCATGGGGAGCAGGGTATGTAGGAGAGGGGCCATGAGTGTGGGCTCTGGGAGGCGATGCCCTGTGCTTACCTATGATGGCCTTCTATTCTGTTTTATATAGTATACAGGCCTACTGTACAGCAGTGTGAATACGCCACAGTGAGGTGCCCGGCAGACATATATTATTTAGTAGGGATAGTAAACTATGAAATGATGTATATGTTACTGCTGCAGTTACCTGTATTCTGCAGAGATCGTGTTTTCCCTCCCCCTAAAAAAACCTCAGTATAAACTCAGTGTACAGTAAAAGCTCATATATACCCCTGTAAATGGGTGTATATATCCTGCGGGAACGGCTCCATGACATCCGCAGTGTTTGGTGCCGTCTGGAAAATGCTGAGAAGAAAAATATGAAACACAAAACCTGCTGCTACCTGAGGTCTGAGAGAATGTCCATGTAACATGGGGGCCCCTGAGGACGCCGCACAGGCCGGAGCATTGAGACAAAGGACAAGATGTCTGATGAGGACGCAGAATAACCCGATTCCTGAGATTGTATCTTCAGGATGACGCCAGATTCTTCCAGATCATTGCAACACGTGAATGGCTTAGAATGCGGAGACATCACACGTCTATTCTCAGAGTATGAGAAACTCGCAGAACTGTGAGGTCGTGTGAGGGCCCCGAGTACACACCGAGAGCCCAACACCCACTCAGAGGGCCACATTATCAGGTACTTGTTTGATAGGAAGCTATATTGCGGCATTATTATATGCACACTACTTGGTGTTATGTCTGATATACAGGATGAGGTGCTGCGCTGCCTAGTCTGGATCTCGCTCTCCTACCCCACATTATACCCCATTGATGTTCACCACCCGGTGGTTTCCCCTTAATTCCTCTTCACACCCAGAACGCAACGGTCTGTAAATCTGAGACCTAATGAAGCAACTTAACGTGATGACAGCCGCTCCGCTCCGTGGTGATGGAGGTGACTGTAAAACGCTGGTGACTCCGGTGAAGATATAATGACCCAAAGACACAGAGCGGATCATCAGCCCTATGAGGAATCTTAGGGGTCACAGGATGGCAGTGAGGCCGGGTAACCCCGTCTGCTCGCTGCTTCTGAGCGGAGAAATGTACCACATGTCAAGGAGCTACACAGGTAGAGCCCCACACTGATCTGATCACCGGTCCTGGATGTTATATACATCTATACAGAGTTCCGTGGTTTAGTGTCCCAGTCCCTGGTGCCCAGTGGAGTAGTGTCCCAGTCCCTGATAACCAGCGGTTTGGTGTCCGAATCCCTGGTGTCCAGCGGTTTATTGTCCCAGTCCCTGGTGCCCAGTGGTTTAGTGTCCCAGTCCCTGGTGTCCAGCGGTTTAGTGTCCGAATCCCTGGTGTCCAGCGGTTTAGTGTCCCAGTCCCTGATGTCCAGCGGTTTAGTGTCCCAGTCCCTGGTGTCCAGCGGTTTATTGTCCCAGTCCCTGGTGTCCAGCGGTTTAGTGTCCCAGTCCCTGATGTCCAGCGGTTTAGTGTCCCAGTCCCTGATGTCCAGCGGTTTAGTGTCCCAGTCCCTGATGTCCAGCGGTTTAGTGTCCCAGTCCCTGGTGTCCAGTGGTTTAGTGTTCCAGTCCCCGGTGTGCAGTGGTTTAGTGTCCCAGTCCCTGGTGTCCAGTGGTTTAGTGTCCCAGTCCCTGGTGTTCAGCAGTTTAGTGTCCCAGTCCCTGGTGCCCAGTGGTTTAGTGTCCTAGTCCCTGGTGCCTAGTGGTTTAGTGTCCCAGTCTCTGGTATCCAGTGGGGTAGTGTCCCAGTCTCTGGTATCCAGTCGGGTAGTGTCCCAGTCCCTGGTGTCCAGTGGTTTAGTGTCCCAGTCCCTGGTGCTCAGCGGTTTAGTGTCCCAGTCTCTGGTATCCAGTGGAGTAGTGTCCGAGTCCCTGGTATCCAGTGCGGTAATGTCCCAGTCCCTGGTGTCCAGTGGGGTAGTGTCCCAGTCCCTGGTGTCCAGTGGGGTAGTGTTCCAGTCCCTGGTGTTGAGCAGTTTAGTGTCCCAGTCCCCGGTGTGCAGTGGTTTAGTGTCCCAGTCCCTGGTGCCCAGTGGTTTAGTGTCCGAGTCCCTGGTATCCAATGGGGTAGTGTCCCAGTCCCTGGTGCCCAGTGGTTTAGTGTCCCAGTCCCTGGTATCCAGTGGGGTAGTGTTCCAGTCTCTGGTATCCAGTGGGGTAGTGTCCCAGTCCCTGGTGCCCAGTGGTTTAGTGTCCCAGTCCCTGGTATCCAGTGGGGTAGTGTCCCAGTCCCTGGTGTCCAGTGGTTTAGTGTCCCAGTCCCTGGTGCCCAGTGGTTTAGTGTCCGAGTCCCCGGTGTCCAGTGGTTTAGTGTCCCAGTCCCTGGTGCCCAGCGGTTTAGTGTCCCAGTCCCTGGTATCCAATGGGGTAGTGTCCCAGTCCCTGGTGCCCAGTGGTTTAGTGTCCCAGTCCCTGGTATCCAGTGGGGTAGTGTTCCAGTCTCTGGTATCCAGTGGGGTAGTGTCCCAGTCCCTGGTGCCCAGTGGTTTAGTGTCCCAGTCCCTGGTATCCAGTGGGGTAGTGTCCCAGTCCCTGGTGTCCAGTGGTTTAGTGTCCCAGTCCCTGGTGCCCAGTGGTTTAGTGTCCGAGTCCCCGGTGTCCAGCGGTTTAGTGTCCCAGTCTCCGGTGCCCAGCGGTTTAGTGTCCCAGTCCCTGGTGCCCAGCGGTTTAGTGTCCCAGTCCCTGGTGCCCAGCGGTTTAGTGTCCCAGTCCCTGGTGTCCAGTGGTTTAGTGTCCCAGTCCCTGGTGTGCAGCGGTTTAGTGTCCCAGTCTCTGATGTCCAGTGGTTTAGTGTCCCAGTCCCTGGTGCCCAGTGGTTTAGTGTCCCAGTCCCTGGTGCCCAGTGGTTTAGTGTCCCAGTCCCTGGTGTCCAGTGGTTTAGTGTCCCAGTCCCTGGTGTGCATCGGTTTAGTGTCCGAGTCCCCGGTGTCCAGTGGTTTAGTGTCCCAGTCCCTGGTGCCCAGGGGTTTAGTGTCCCAGTCCCTGGTGTCCAGTGGTTTAGTGTCCCAGTCCCTGGTGTGCAGCGGTTTAGTGTCCGAGTCCCCGGTGTCCAGTGGTTTAGTGTCCCAGTCCCTGGTGCCCAGGGGTTTAGTGTCCCAGTCTCTGTAAATACTGTAATATTACGGTACATGATGAAACTTGTAGTCCGCCTTGTAGCGGCTGCTGTAGTGTCGGCTCCTGGGGTTCCTCTCTGCTTACAGATCAGCACATGCAGCATCTCATCCATTGTTTCTCTTCAGGTGATGTTGGGGGAGGGGTCCGCTTCGCTCGCTCTTCATTACGCAGTAATTATGGGGGATGTGGGGTGGCGGGCACACGGTTGGGGGGTCGTCCTGTCACTTCACATTAGGACGTTGTTCCCATTAGTCGCCCTCTGATCCTGACATATCTGACACAGGGAAGCGTGCGGCCGCGCATCGTCTCCAGCTGTGCGCTGATCCACATATCCTGCCTGTCGCTATGGTAACGCAGCATTCCTCCGACCTTGAAACAGCCCTATTAATGCAAACAGCGGTCCAGATACAAAGACCCTGCATATAACAGAGCCTAGAACCTCAGTGACCCCGCATATAACAGAGCCTAGAACCTCAGTGACCCCGCATATAACAGAGCCTAGAACCTCAGTGACCCCGCATATAACAGAGCCTAGAACCTTAATGACCCCGCCTATAACAGAGCCTAGAACCTCAGTGACCCTGCATATATCAGAACATGGAACATCAGTTACCCTGCATATAACAGAGTCTAGAACCTAAATGACCCAACATATAACAGAGCCTAGAACCTCAGTGACCCCACATATAACAGAGCCTATAACCTCAGTGACCCCACATATATAACAGCCTAGAACCTCAGTGACCCCGCATATAACAGCCTAGAACCTCAGTGACCCCACATATATAACAGCCTAGAACCTCAGTGACCCTGCATATAACAGCCTGCAATCTCAGTGACCCCGCATATAACAGAGCCTGGAACCCTAGTGACTCTGCATATAAGAGAGCCTGAAACCTTAGTGACCCAGCATTTAACAGAGCCTGGAACCTCAGTGATCCTGCATATAACAGAGCCTGGAACCTCGGTGACCCTGCATATAACAGAGCCTAGAACCTCAGTGATCCTGACTATATCAGAGCCTGGAACCTCAGTGACCCTGCATATAACATATGCAGGATCACTGGGGTTCCAGGCTCTGTATATGCAGGGTCACAGAGGTTCCAGGCTCTAACAGCCTGAAAACTCACTGACCCCACATAAAACAGAGCCTGGAACCTCAGTGACCCCGCATTTAACATAGCCTGGAACCTCAGTGACCCCTCATTTAACATAGCCTGGAACCTCAGTGACCCCGCATATAACAGAGCCTGGAACCTCAGTGACCCTGCATATAGCATAGCCTGGAACCTCAGTGACCCCACGTTTAACAGAGCCTGAAACCTCAGTGACCCAACATATAACACAGCCTGGAAGCTCAGTGACCCCACATATAACAGCCTGGAACCTCAGTGGTCCTGCATATATCAGAGCCTGGAACCTCAGTGACCCTGTATAAAACAGCCTGGAACCTCAGTGACCCCGCATATAACAGAGCCTGGAACCTCAGTGATCCCGCATATAACAGAGCCTGGAACATCACTGACCCCGCATTTAACAGAGCCTGGAACCTCAGCGGCCCCGCATATAACAGCCTGGAACCTTAGTGACTCTACATACAACAGAGCCTGGAACCTCAGTGACCCTGCATATAACAGAGCCTGGAACCTTAGTGACTCTGCATACAAGAGAGCCTGGAACATCAGTGACCCCGCATATAACAGCCTGGAACCTTAGGGACCCTGAATATAACAGAGCCTGGAACCTCAGTGACCCTGCATATAACAGAGCCTGGAACATCAGTGCCCGTGCATATAACAGAGCCTGGAACCTCAGTGATCCCGAATATAGCAGAGCCTGAAACCTCAGTGACCCCGCTTTTAACAGCCTGGAACCTTAGTGACCCCACATATAACAGAGCCTAGAACCTCAGTGACCCCGCATATAACAAAGCCTGGCACCTCAGTGACCCGCATATAACAGAGCCTGGAACCTCAGTGACCCCGCATATAACAGAGCCTAGAACCTCAGTGACCCCGCATATAACAGAGCCTGGAACCTCAGTGATCCCGAATATAACAGAGCCTGAAACCTCAGTGACCTCGCTTTTAACAGAGCCTGGAACCTCAGTGACCCCGCATATAACAGCCTGGCACCTCAGTGACCCCCCCCCCCCATATAACAGAACCTGGAACTTTAGTGACCCCGCATATAACATACCCTGGAACCTCAGTGACCCCGCATATAACAGAGCCTGGAACATCAGTGACCCTGCATATAACAGAGCCTGGAACCTCAGTGACCCTGCATATAACAGAGCCTGGAACCTCAGTGACCCTGAATATAACAGAGTCTGGAACCTCAGTGACCCTGAATATAACAGAGCCTGGAACCTCAGTGACCCTGCATATAACAGCCTGGAACATCAGTGACCCTGCATATAACAGAGCCTGGAACCTCAGTGACCCTGAATATAACAGAGCCTGGAACCTCAGTGACCCTGCATATAACAGAGCCTGGAACCTCAGTGACCCTGAATATAACAGAGTCTGGAACCTCAGTGACCCTGAATATAACAGAGCCTGGAATCTCAGTGACCCTGAATATAACAGAGCCTGGAACCTCAGTGACCCTGAATATAACAGAGCCTGGAACCTCAGTGACCCCGCATATCATAGATCCCCTCTCAGTGAATCCACACATAACAGGACCCCTTCCCCTCAATAACCCCGCATATAATAGAGCTCCCCATGACCCTGCATATAAGAGCCCCCTGTGACCCTGCATAAAATAGAGCCTCCCTCAGTGACCCCGCATATAATTGAGCCCCCCTCAGTGACCCCGCATATAAAAGAGCCCCCCTCAGTGACCTTGCATATAATAGAGCCCCCCTCAGTAACCCCGCTTATAAAAGAGCCCCCCTCAGTAACCCTGCATATAATAAAGCCCCCCCTCAGTGACCTTGCATATAAGAGCCCCCCTCAGTGACCCGCATATAATAAAGCCCCCCTCAGTGACCCTGCATATAATAGAGCCCCCCCTCAGTGACCTCGCATAGAGAGATCTATCTATTATGCGTATGAATTCCTGTACATACAGCTGGAGATTGGGGGTGGGGAGATTTCACATCCCTGTATTTGCCTTGAGGATCCATCAACAGTCTATGTGCTGCTGTGTATGGCAGGCAGTAGAGCAGTAACCATCTGGTAGGTTGCGGTTGGCTGCTCGTTGTCAGTGCTGCTCTCAGTCTATTAGACACATGTTCAGGATACGTTTCATGGTGTGAATACCGGCATATAGTGTGATGGAAGCTGTCAGCTGGGTTTTGAGCACCTGTCCCCATATACAATCTGGGACCTGGGGCCAAATGTCTGTAAAGGCCACAGATTGTAGATGGGATCTTGGTAATGGACACAGGTTGTAGATGGGATCTTGGTAATGGACACAGGTTGTAGATGGGATTTTAGTATTGGACACAGATTGTAGATGGGATCTTAGTAATGGACACAGATTGTAGATGGGATTTTAGTATTGGACACAGATTGTAGATGGGATCTTAGTAATGGACACAGATTGTAGATTGGATCTTAGCATTGGACACAGATTGTAGATGGGATCTTGGTAATGGACACAGATTGTAGATGGAATCTTGGTAATGGACACAGATTATAGATTAGATCTTGGTAATGGACACAGATTGTAGATGGAATCTTGGTAATGGACACAGATTGTAGATGGGATTTTAGTAATGGACACAGATTGTAGATTGGATCTTAGTATTGGACACAGATTGTAGATGGGATCTTAGTAATGGACACAGATTGTAGATTGGATCTTAGTAATGGACACAGATTGTAGATTGGATCTTGGTAATGGACACAGATTGTAGATGGGATCTTGGTAATGGACACAGATTGTAGATAAGATTTTAGTAATGGACACAGGTTGTAGATAGGATCTTAGTAAAAGCAGAGAGTCGTAACTTTAAAAACGTTTTATTTGGATTCTTTATCTTTTATTCTTTTTATTTTACAGTATTTCCAAAAAAAGTTGGGTGAAAGTACAAAAAAAGTCATCTGCGCACAGCAAAGGTTTCAGTTTTTTTTTTATCGTTTAAGAAATCACACATGGCAGTAGTACAAGGGCCAACTCAAGCGGAAAAACGGAACACGCAGGGCATACACGCACACGCCAGACAACACTCATTACATGTCATATGCCTGTCTACTTCTCTTAGGGTGTCTGATGATGGGTCGGGCTTGGACTGGGGTCGATCATGTATCTTTGTCATCTTGTGAACTACGGCAGGAGATAAACCTGGTCACAACGTGTCATACGCAAGAGGAAAGGTTTTACTAAGGTCAGGTGTTGGGGGAGAGTGTTGTTTTATGATCTCTAGGTGTATGAATCTGGTATATGTATCTCTCGCAACCAGTGGCGCCTTCTAATGGAAGATACAATGTTTGTATTTTAACACTCTTCACTGGGCTCATTACCAATTATGAAATCAATAATCAATTCTGGTTGTACCATATCCTATTGTCTGTCTAATAATAAATCTAGATGATGGCTTTGTCAACTGTCCAATCACAGCACTGACTGCTAACCAGCCTTCTAGCCAACCAGCAATGACCATCATGAATAAAGTAACCCACCAATCATCATCCCTGATTGATAACTAAAGTCCAAGAAGCCTTACTGTCCTGTCCAATAGCCAATCACCATCACTGATCACTACTCAATGCCCTGCTCAATTGCCATCACTGATCAATAAACAATGTCCTGCCCAATAGCCAATCACCATCTCTGATCACTACATAATGTTCTGACCAATAGCCATCACTGATCGTTACTCAATGTCCTGACCAATAGCCATCACTGATCATTACTCAATGTCCTACTCAATCGTCATCACTAATCACTACACAATGTCTTGCCCAATAGCCAATCATCATCGATCACTACCAAATGTTCTCTCTAGTAGTTAATAACCATCATTGATCACTACCCGATGTCCTGTCCAATAATCAATTACTGATCACTACTCAATGGCTTGCCCAGTGACCAGTCACCATAACTACAATGGTGTGTCTCCTGATCTTGCCTCCTGCCATCATCAATCCCTACTAATCCCAATCTACAGGACATTGATCGGTAACATGATTCTCCTTACCAATAGTACGAGTCTCCAAGAGCCAGACATCCAGTCACTTCCCAGGACCTTATAACGCCCTGATCCTTAGGCCTTAATAGCTTACAAGTCCCCAGAAGAGGAACAGACTGACCCAACTTATCGAAGAAAGAGGATTACGCCGAGATAAGACCGCTAACCTTAAGACTCCACACTCCCTTAAGGTAACATGGTAGCTGGCTGCAGATTACAAACTTATCCTTGTCTCCTTACATGCGCTCTCGTCTCATCCATCGTAGAGTCTGACATATACTGTCTAGACAGTAAGATCCATAGGATGTCTCCTATTCTACTATTTCCAGCCACTTTCCACAAAGCAGAAGTCTTCAACCTGTGGCTTTCCCACTGCTGCAACCGATAAGAGCATTATGGAAGTCATAGTTGGAGAGCCACCGGTAAGTGACAGCCATACATTAATGTATGAGCCTCATCAGTATGGCTCTGGCTGCCATTATGGGGGGCCCCCAGAAATGAACCATGAGGCTCCTGGGCAAGTGTGTTGCAACAACTGTAGTCTCCATGGGGTCCATAAAAAGCAAATGCTCCGGCTGGCTTTGATTCTCTTTCCTATCGGTATTGGCCAGGAAGGGTTGAGGAGGGTGAAGAATGACCGTTCTTATTGTCCCGGAAGGTCGACTTGTGATGATAAACTAGCAACAGAGGCTGGAGGGGCTTTAGAGGCCAACTGCGGCCTCTGCCCCCATACAACTACACCCTTGGGGCCCACGATAAGGAGAAGCCTGGCTCAGATTGGCTGAGATTTCACTGTGAGCTCCAATGATGTAAAAAACAAACTTTGCCATTGCGCCATAATTCTCCGGACAACACGAAACATATTTTACAGTCCTGTTATATTGTGGTTAGTGCATGTGATCAGATGGTGACATGAAGCACACTTGATGGATGAAAATCCACTGTGATGTCCCTGGTCCCTAGTGACATCCCAGGCCACAATCTGTACTGGTTGTTAGTGATGTCACTGAATCCTAGTGACATCACAGGCTACACACTATACTGGTTATTAGTCATGTCACCAGATCCCAGTGACATCACAAGTGCACTCACACACATGTTCAGTTAGTGATGTCACCAGTTCCTAGTGACATCACAGGCCACACTATATTGGTTGTTTGTGATACTACCAGATCCCAGTGACATCACAAGTGCACTCACACACATGTTCCGTTAGTGATGTCACTGGTTCCCAGTGACATCACAGGCCACTTTTTATTGGTTGTTTGTTATATTACCACATCCCAGTGACATCACAAGTGCACTCACACATGTCAGTTAGTGATGTCATGGTTCCCAGTTACATCACAGGCCACTTTTTATTGGCTGTTTGTGATCTCACCACATCCCAGTGACATCACAGCACTCTCACACTGGTTCAGTTAGTGACGTCACCAGTTCCCATTGACATCACAAGTCACACTCTTACATTGATTGAGCCTTTACAATGAAGTGGATTAGTAATCCCGCTGGTTCCTACAGACAGCGGCGGCTTCCATAGGAGACAGGTGCACTTTTCATCGCAGTTGAGCCTATATCAGTTTCCTCATTGTATCATGTTATTTCTCCATTCTACTAAGACCCGTCCTTTACACACTGGGAATGTTCTGTCAATGTCTCCAGATCATGGTTCCATCATTTTTTTTTTTTTTGCATATCTGTACAAAATACACCAAAGCATGCCAAGGAATGGGGGCACATTAGAGGGGCGGCGTAGTAATGAAACACTAACCCCTGTCAGTGCTGGAGGAAACGGTGATTGGCTTTTTTCACTGGCTCCTTCAGCACTGAAGAAGTTCAGAGAAGATGGCGCTCGCATCTTCCAAGTCATCTCTCTATCTCCGGCTGTCCTCATGTAAGGTTGTTAAGAACACAGTTGACGTCGACAATGTCCGGGTCCCCTTTCCCACTCTCGTGCTTGGGTGATAGAGAGTTCTGTATGTTAAAAGGTTCCTCGTCCTTCAGGCAAGCCTTGGGCAGATCCTGCACCTTCTGAGGAGCATTTGGATCCTCCTGAAAAAATAGACAAACTCTGTAAGTAGAAGCATTAGAGAAAGTGGGGCGTGCGCTGAACCCATAGCGGTTCCCCAACAATCAGTCATCTTGAAACAATGGTACACCTGGAAATCAAAGTCAATGCATCATCTGATATACAATGTACTGAGGCTTCTGTCACTGATACTTGGCCTCTTGGGTAAAGGGCTTGTAGCATTACGGTGTAACCAGTATGGTCTTATGGGCCTAATAATCTCAAGAAGAGGGGGTGACTTTATGACTTTGCCTTCACTTCCCTCCCTATCATCTTTACACCAGTATTCTAGTACTAGACATGTCATGGACGTCTCAACATCTCCTACCATCATCAGAATGACCATGTTAGTTTAATAAAGGAGATAAGCAGCTACCACAGAGATAGGGCGCTGCTTATCTGCCAAGACAACAGCCAGATCCGATAGGGAAAGTTCCAGGCCTCACAACAACCTGATGTCTGCAGTCAACGGTAGGATTAGGAGACGAAGAAACCGCACAGCAGAGTTTGTTTAGGTTTAGTATGGATGACTTGTTGGTAGAGATCAGGACTTAAAGGGGTTCTTCAAGCTTTATAGTGGAGGGGGGGCTCATACAGTGAATCCACCACCACTTGTAATACCGCAGCCTGACACCCACACACTTATCACCGCCCAGCTTTATCGTACAGTATAAGGGGTTGTACTTACTTTCCACAGGATTTAAATTTATTTTCTTGTCGGACATGAGTATTTACTGCAGTCAATGAGAAAAACAGTTTGTGAGCACACGGTATGGCGTGAGCGGCAGGAGGGGAGCTACAATCTACAGACTATAGAGAGAGAGATACAAACAGCAGAGAGGAGCAGAGATATCTGTACAGGGGCTGCTGTCTCTGTATATGAACACCCCCCATACAGACCATCACATTAGTCTACTATCAGCTCCAGCAGGGCGGTCAATAAAGGGAGGCAGCCAATAAGAACGCCATGCACAGCGGCCAGATCAATAGTGAAACCACTGCATGATCCAAACTGGAGCAACGTGAGAAATAACATCTCTCAAGAGGGGAGAACTTAAAGGGAATGTCCACATAATACTCAGCATTAGAGATGAGCGACCTCGAGCATGCTCAAGTCCATCTGAACCCGAACATTCGCCATTTGATTAGCGGGGGCTGCTGAAGTTGGATAAAGCTCTAAGGTTGTCTGGAAAACATGGATACAGCCAATGACTATATCCATGTTTTCCAGATAGCCTTAGGGCTTTATCCAAGTTCAGCAGCCACCGCTAATCAAATGCTGAACGATCGGGTTCGGATGGACTCGAGCATGCTCCAGGTTCGCTCATCTCTAGTCAGCATCAATGTATATCCAAAATAAGGGTCTGAAACATTGTAACAAGGATGTGCATTAACCAGAAGAGAGGACGAATACCACTCTGCACCTCACTGAAATACAGAGTGGGGGAGGGGAAGTGACAACCGCAAAAGGAACTTCAGGGGGTGGTTGTCACTGATTACTGGAGTAAACATTCTGATGCCCCTGTGTACATGCTACAAGAAGGGTTTCTATTGGACTGTCAAACTGTGAGATGCCCCCCAGTTGTTGGTGAGGTCCTTCAGTTGTTGGTAAAGTGCCCCCTGTTGCTGGTGAGGCCCCCTGTTGGTGAGGTCCCCCAGATGTTCATGAGGCCCTCCATTTGTTGGTGATATCCACCAGTTGTTCATGAGCCCCCCCCCCCCCCCCCCTCCTTCAGTTGTTGGTAAGGTTCCCATGTTGTAGGTGAGGTTCCTCAATTGTTGGCGAGGCCCCCTGTTGTTGGTAAGGTTCCCTAGTTGTTGGTGAGGTTCCCTAGTTGTTGGTGAGTCGCCCACAGTTGTCGGTGAGGCCCCCTGTTATTACAGAAGCAATGGCACATGTTATAGTTACAGTCTTTAGATAACCACTTTAGTCTAAAGGCCCTATTACACAAACCGATTATGGTCTGTTACGGCCGATAATAGTCTTGTGTAATAGAAGGCAACGATCAGCTGACATGAACGATGTCGGCTGATCATTGCTGTCTTTCAACATGATGAAAGACAAACGATTAATATAGCAGCGATATGCTGCCGTTGCTCCATGGAATAGGAGTGGCGGCAGCAGACCACTGCTATGTGCTATGGGCTGCCTGGAAGATCAAGCGATCACCTGGGCAGCCCCCCTGCACTCACCCGCTCGCTGCCAACAAGGGTGAGCAGCGAGCAGGGAACGAGGAGCAAGCGAGTGCTGACATCGCTCGTTTGCTCATCTCCGTCGCCCCGTGTAATAGGGGCTTAAGCCAAGCCTCAAAGTTGTTCCAGACCCCCAAAGCCAGGGGAGATTTAACGTGCTTTAGGCTCCGTTCACACGGAGCAAAACTGGCGGAATTTCGCGGTGGAATCCCACCAGCCTCTGTGTCATAATGTCTTTGGGAGGCTTGCGCCTCCTCTTTCGGCCTCTACTTTCTAGCCTCCATGGAGGCTAGCAGGATTCCGCCAGTTTTACTCTGTGTGAACGGAGCCTTATAGTTAGAGATGATCGAGCGGCGGAAAATCTTAGGTTCTATAGAACTCGAACCTTGTCGAACCTTCCACATTTGATTCACAGGTACCGCCTGGAATTCCGGGATACAGCCTAGGTAATAGCCGGGCTGTCTCCTCCTTCCCCACGGACCGGGGCGGCATCGGGAATCAAATGCGAAAGGTTCAACAAGGTTCGAGTTCTATAGAACCTAAGATTTTCCGCTGTTCGATCATCTCTACTTATAGTAAGATTCTTCTCCTCATTGCCCATAGCAACCAATTAGAGCTCCCATAGCAACTAATCACAGCTCATCTTTGACAAAGGAGCTGTGATTGGTTGCTATGGGCAACAGAGAGGATTTTACGGTTAAATCTCTCTTGTAGACCCAATTATTCAAGTCCCTGGACCAAAACCAATAATTCAGAACAAGTCCCATAATCCAGACTCTAGAATCCCGAATCAGACCCCTTTAAATGGCCTCATTCTTCACCCCTCCTCTTCCACTTTCAGCGCCGCTATACATGGTCTCCTGCAGCTGTCTCAAAGTATGGAATCAAAATTCCCTAAATCACCTCAAATTCTGACAGAAGGAGGTTAATTTTCACCGGATTAATGGCAGCCGTTCGCTCAGACTGTGATTGTTGTCCCTGGGCCTTCTTCCCGCCTGAAGCCGGGATCTGGTTGCCTAGCAACAGACGTGTCTGCACACAACGGTCCAGTGAGCATCCCCCCACACAGCGCCAGCCCCCCCCCCAGATTCATCCTGACCACACTGACAGATTACAGGGCGGTCACACTCACCGGATCACCACGCCGCTCCATTAAATCTTCTTATCCTATAACATGGCTATCCTGTCTATTATACTGTTATAACGCTCCTTCTATAAACTCACAGGTAGATTATAGATCTGAATACAGAGAAGCGTATACTATACACCCGACCTCTATGCAGGCCTGGTGACCATCTTTGTATATACACCCCCACACCCCCCACGACAAGTTGCATTAGGGGGACGTGGCAAATAATCCTGCCGCATCTAATTTATCATCATTTCCTGAAATTTTCTTGCTGTCAGTGACTACAACTCCCAGCATACCCTGACTGCCTATAATCAGTGCCTTGTGAGCAGCAGCACAACACATGGGGCCTCTCCATTCCTGGATGGCAGGCTGATTCTTCTTAAAAGCACTGATACATTGCAGCAAACCCTCAGCTGTGTGCACAGGACCACAAAGACTAATGCTGCTCCTACTGCGGCCGGACCATCTTCGTGGTGGTCACATTTGGCGCAGGTTATTCCAGGATTCCTCTGCTCGCCGCAGAGGTTGTGGAGTCATGAGTGAGATGCCAGCCGCGGGCGCCCAGATGTTGCCAGTCAATCTGAGCGTCATACTAAGGGATAAATGTCGGATTTAAGCGCAGACTTGGCTGGATGCCACAGCTGCTTTTTTTTTCTGCTGTGACCATATTGCCGCATGTGAACTCTTTTAACCCTTTCTGCTCCTCAGCCATTCACATTAGGTAGCAGAGATAGTATATTATAATATATAGATAATCTATATAACCATTCTACAGCACAGCTCTGCTACACCTGATTAGAAACCGGCTCAGCTGCATTGTCTATTGGAGTCTATGGTCTGAGATCCTCTTCCCATTACATTACCATCCCCCCCCCCCCCCCCCCCCATGCTTTACATTGCATCTCTGCTCATCCCCAATACTCTACATTGTATCTTTGCACCTCCCCAATGCTATACAATGCAGCACTGCTCCTCCCCTATGCTTGACACTGTATGTATGCTCTCCTCCATGCTTTACACAGCATCTCTGCTCCTCCCTAATGCTTTACACTGTATCTCTGCTCTTTTTCCAATGGATTACACTGAATCTCTGCTCCTTCCTAATGCTTTACACTGCAGCTCTGCTCCTCTCCACTGCTTTACACTGCATCTCCTCAATGCTTTATACTGCATCTCTGCTCCTCTCCACTGCTTTACACTGCATCTCTGCATCTCCTCAATGCTTTATACTGCATCTCTGCTTCTCTCCAATGCTTTACACTGCATCTCTGTTCCTCCCCCAATGGTTTAAACTGCATCTCTGCTCTTCCCCAATGCTTTACATTGCATCTCTGCTCTCCTCCATGCTTTACACTGCAGCTCTGCTCCTCCCCAATGCTTTACATTGCATCACTGCTCCTCTGCAATGCTTTATACTACATCTCTGCTCCTTGCCAATGCTATACACTGCAGCTCTGCTCCCCCCCTATGCTTTACACTGCATCTCTGCTCCCGCCTATGCTTTACACTGCATCTCTGCTCCTTCCCAATGCTATACACTGCAGCTCTGCTTCTCCCCTATGCTTTACACTGCATCTCTGCTCCTCCCCTACGCTTTACACTGCATCTCTGCTCCTTCCCAATGCTATACACTGCAGCTCTGTTCCTCCTCAATGCTTTACACTGCATCTCTGCTCCTCCCCTACGCTTTACACTGCATCTCTGCTCCACCCCAATGCTATACACTGTAGGTTTTCTCTTTTCAGCTTAGAGAGATAACTGCTATTAAAGCAAGGACCGAACGATTATAACCTATTCGTAACCCTACGATTATCAAGGAACTGAGGGGTGGAGAACCCTGGAGAGGGGCTGAAATATTCAAGTTATTGATCTTCTAAAGCCCCGATTGCACAGGGCAACTGAGATTAGCAGTTAGCGCTCGCTTGTACCTCGTTCCCCGCTTGCTGCCGCGCTATTACACACATCAGCTTCAAGCCGGTGAGTACAGGGGGGGCCGCTGCAGAGGTGATCGTTCGGGCAGCCCATAGCAGATAGCTGCGGTCTATTCCACGGTGCGACGGCAGAATATTGCTGCTATATTAGTCGTTTGTTGAAAGACATACGACAGCAACGGTCAGCCGACGTAGTTCATGTCGGCTGATCATTGCCTTCTATTATGGTGCGTTTACACAGGCAGATTTATCTGACAGATTTTTGAAGCCAAAGCCAGGAACAGACCATAAACAGGGATCAGGTCATAAAGGAAAGACTGAGATTGCTCCTCTTTTCAAATCCACTCCTGGCTTTGGCTTCAAAAATCTGTCAGATAAATCTGCCTGTGTAAACGCACCATTACACAAGCCAATTATCGGCCAATAATCGTCTTGTGTAATAGGGCCTTAAGTAAAGAGAAACGGAACTTGATATATCTATAAACTTCTCTCTGACGCCCGTCCTCCCTCTGGCGTTTTCTACACTACATGAGACGTCTGTGACAATGTCTGCCAAGCCTCTGGGATGACGCCTTGTGATAAGAGGCAGCCTGTCCCTATCAAAGTGCAAAAGAACACTGCAGAGACACCATCACATGTCTTGACGTCAGTGAACTAGCCAGACCTTCCTCCGGGAAGGAACAAGCAAGCCAAGGAATGTCTCCAATCAAGGAAACCACCCAAGCAAGGTATCCATCCACAGACAGCTGTTTCGGGGCATTTGCCCCTCATCAGTGTGGAGTAGGAATCTGGCTAGTGGGAGCAATGCCTAGTAAGTGCATCCTTTATTGGAGACATTCATTGGCTTGCTTGTTCCTTCCCGGAGAAAGGTCTGGCTAGTTCACTGATGTCGAGACATGTGATGGTGTCTCTGCAGTGTTCTTTTGCATATTTGATTTCCCAGGGGGCAATGTTCTAGAATACACTGACGTCGACACATGTGATGGTGTCTCTGTGGTGTTTTAGTTGATCTCCCTGAGGTCGACCAGCGTCCTTTTGCATGCACTTACTAGGCATTGTTCCCACTAGCCAGATTCCTACTCCACACTGATGAGGGGCAAGTATTCCGAAACAGCTGTCTGTGGATGGATACCTTGCTTCGGTGGTTTCCTTGATTGGAGACATTCCTTAGCTTGGTTGTTCCTTCCCAGAGGAAGGTCTGGCTAGTTCACTGACGTCGAGACATGTGATGGTGTCTCTGCTGTGTTTTGGTTGATCTCCCTGAGGTCGACCAGCGTCCTTTTGCATGTCCCTATCGGAGGACTCCTCGATGCAGCTTCAAAGACAATTGTCAGTGTCTCTTACACAGGCCAGAGCCATACTTTATTATATAGACCTATAAGCATGTAATAGAAAGTCCACCCTATATTATACCCCAGAGCTGCACTCACTATTCTGCTGGTGATGTCTATAGAGGATCATGGTGATCGGAGGTGGACAGGACTATCGTACTTATGGGAATTTGCTGTTTTCTGTGATTTTCAAGATTTGTGATTCATTGTTTCCATGTGGAGATTCCTTACACGCTCGGCAGTATGGAGCATTGCATGCAGCAGACTGACATACACAGCGATGATGGGACGCCTGACCATGAGGGGTGACAGGAGGGTCAGGGGACATAGAAGAGAGCAGTCTAGCCAGGGTGTCACTGTGAGAGGGCGGGTTCAGAGGGCACCTATATATACAGGCTGTGTACTGGGATATATGGGGAGCATACATCTCCATACACTGGGGAGACTGTGCCCCTCCCATACCTTACTGTATATAGGAAATAGCAGCCACCAAGGCTTTCTCTGGCTATATATTAGCTCTAGGCTATGAGGGACACATCTAGCTTTCCTGAGACAACAGCAACAGACACAGGAACAGAAAAAAAAGATCTTCTGAGACGCTGTCATAAAGTCAGAGGACATCTGTAGTGCAGTGTTATCAAGAAAAGCAAAGCTGTAAAGACAACATGGCGGAGAGTACAAGAAATAGAGGGAATGAAATACAGGAGACAGAGACAAGGAGATACAGAAGATGGAGAAAAGAAGATACAGGAGACAGAGACAAGGGATACAGGAGACAGAGACAAGGAGATACAGAAGACATAGACAAGGAGATACAGGAGACAGAGACAAGGAGATACAGGAGGCGGTGACAAGGGGATACAGGAGACAGATACAATGGATACAGGAGATGGAGACAAGGGATACAAGAGATGGAGACAAGGGGATACAGGAGATGGAGACAATGCATACAGGAGATGGAGACAATGAGATACAGAAGACGGAGACAATGAGATACAGAAGACAAGAAGATACAGGAGATGGAGACAAGGGGATGCAGGATATGGAGACAAGGGATACAGGAGACGGTGACAAGGGGATACAGGAGACGATGACAAGGGGATACAGGAGACGGTGACAAGGGGATACAGGAGACGGTGACAAGGGGATACAGGAGATGGAGACAAGGGGATACAGGAGATGGAGACAAGGAGATACAGGAGATGGAGTCAAGGAGATACAGGAGACAGTGACAAGGGGATACAAGAGACAGAGACAACGGATACAGGAGATGGAGACAAGGGATACAGGAGATGGAGACAATAGATACAGGAGATGGAGACAAGGAGATACAGGAGACAGTGACAAGGGGATACAGGAGACGGTGACAAGGGGATACAGGAGATGGAGACAAGGGGATACAGGAGATGGAGACAAGGAGATACAGGAGATGGAGACAAGGAGATACAGGAGACAGTGACAAGGGGATACAAGAGACAGAGACAACGGATACAGGAGATGGAGACAAGGGATACAGGAGATGGAGACAATAGATACAGGAGATGCAGACAATAGATACAGGAGATGCAGACAATAGATACAGGACATGGAGACAATGAGATACAGAAGACATAGACAAGGAGATACAGGAGATGGAGACAAGGGATACAGGAGATGGAGACAAGGAGATACAGGATATGGACACAATGGATACAGGAGGTGGAGACAAGAGATACAGGAGACAAGAAGATACAGGAGATGGAGAAAAGGAGATACAGAGGACAAAGACAAGGAGATACAGGACATGGAGACAAGGGGAAAAGGAGATACAAGAGACTACATGAGACAAACACAAGGAGATGAAGGAGATGGAGATACAGGAGATGGAGACAAGGGGATACAGAAGACAGAGATAAGTGATGGAGGAGAAGGAGAAAAGGGGATACAAGAGACAAAGACAAGGAGATACAGGAGACAGAGATACAGAACACAGAGGAAAGGAGATACAGAAGACAGATAAAATGGATACAGGAGATGAAGACAAGGGGTTACAGGAGATGGAGAAAAGGGATACAGGAGATGGAGACAAGGAGATACAGGGGATGGAGAAAAAAAACATACAGGAGATGGAGATACAGCAGAAGGAGACAAGGAGATACAGGAGACAGAGACAACGGATACAGGAGGTTGAGACAAGGGATACAGGAGATGAAGACAAGGGATACCGAAGATAAGAAGATACAGGAGATGGAGACAAGGAGATACAGGAGATGGAGACAAGGGATACAGGGGACAGAGACAATGAATACAGGAGATGGAGACAAGGGATACAGGAGATGGAGAAAAAGAGATACAGAGGACAGGGACAAGGAGATACAGGAAATGGAGACGAGGGATACAAGAGATGGAGACAAGGGATACAGGAGATGGAGACAATGGATACAGGAGACAAGAAGATACAGGAGATGGAGAAAAGGAGATACAGAGGACAGAGACAAGGAGATATAGAGGACAGAGACAAGGAGATACAGGAGACACAAGAAGGTACAAGAGAATACATGAGACAGAGACAAGGAGATACAGGAGATGGAGACAAGGGATACAAGAGATGAAGACAAGGGATACAGGAGATGGAGAAAAACATACAGAAGATGGAGATACAGGAGATGGAGACAAAGAGATAAAGGAGACGGAGACAATGGATACAGGAGACAAGGGGATACAGGAGACGGAGACAATGGATACAGGAGATGGAGACAAGGGATACAGGAGATGGAGACAAGGGATACAGGAGATGGAGACAAGGGATACAGGTGATGGAGACAAGGGATACAGGAGATGGAGACAAGGAGATACAGGAGATGGAGACAAGGAGATACAGGAGATGCAGACAAGTAGATACAGGAGATGCAGACAAGTAGATACAGGAGACAGAAACAAGGAGATACAGGAGATGGAAATACATAAGAAAGACAAGGAGATACAGGATATGGAGACAAGAAGATACAGGAGATTGAGACAAAGAGATAAAAGAGATAGAGATAAGAATCTACAGGAGATGGAGACAAGGAGGTACAGGAAATGGAAAAATGGAGATACATGGGATAGAGACATGGAGATAAAGGAGATGGAGACAGGGAGATACAGGATACAGAGACAAGGAGCTACAGGAAATGGAGACAAGGGAATAAAGGATACAAAGACAAGGGGATACAGGTGATGAAGAGATGGGATACAGAGACAAGGATATACAGGAGATTGAGACAAGGAGATACAGGAGATGAGAGGAGATGACAGATTGGATGGGGGAGACTTGTTTCTCTTGCAGGTTAGTAGCCATCATGCAGCATTCGCGGCTCCATCACAGGCAGGGGGTCTTTCACGCCATCTTCCTTCCCTAGTCTATAGTTAGTGTATGAGGTGATATCCCGGGGGCTCATGCTGTAGGAGATCTGGGGGTGACGTGCAGCGGCCCCGGCTCTCTGAACCCACCCTGCACAGTGGGGGGCTTTCAGCATGCAGAGGGGTAGACATGAAACAGACGAGTTACCTGACAGATAACGTTATCATAGTAAGCCATGGCACGGACATGGGGGGACAGTTTAGATGGAGTGTCGCATAGTTTCCTTACATTTGGGTGTGAGCCTTCCGCAATGGTAGAGAGCGAGAAATTATCGTTGTGGAGCTCGGAGGGAGTCCGGTACCTGCTGTGAGAGAAGAAGTGTTAGCACCGCGCCAAACATTATATTCTACATATGAGTACCATAGAGATGTACATAGATGTTCAGCCATCACAAGCATCTGCTCTCTGGTATCAGCCACTCACACTCTGCTACTGCATGGCCTCCCAGAGGACAGGGGATCCCAACATAGGGGTCTACATGTGCCGATTCTGGTGGGCCCTGAGCCTTATCCCAACCCTGACTAGTGTTAGTCCACAAGGTGAGGGCTACTAAGCTATTCTGCCATGTCTTGCCATAGATACTAGGTGGACCCCCATGATTACAGAAATAGGGGTGTCTGGTACCCCACCCTGTAGGAGAAGCAGCTGCACACGCTCAGTCCATTTATAGGAACAGGTGCAACAAGGCCATAGCAGCCTGTGTATAGGATTGTATCAGGGGTCACATTACCCCTCCTCCCAATGCAAATCCCTATATAAACAGAGGATTAGGCCCCTGATAGAGTTAGGCGCCATAACAAATTTACATGATCTCCAAGGCCGCCATGTTCTTCCTTATGGGGGAAGGGAGAGACAATTCCGCCATGCTATATGATGACTCCTGCAGTTGTTCGCCCTTAAACAGTCCTTGGCCAATATTGTCTAGGTCACTGGGGCTTTCCAGCTGTCGCAAAACTACAACTCCCAGCTGACAGCTCTGAGTATACATGTAGTACAGGTAAGAGACTGCGTACACAATGCACCTACACGCTATAAGGATCATGCAGGGTTTATGAGAACAATGGGTGCCTGGTCCTTTAAGATGCCGGCAGGTCATATAATTCCCTTGCAGGGTGGACGGTTCCTCCATCTTCAGCTGCTGCCGAACCGCAGGGGGCCGTGATACAAGTTTAGCCAAACCTTCTATAGTTGGGGAGAAGTGTCTAAAATTCCGGCACACAACATGGGGCTTGTGGTGAAAAGCGGATCCCCCCCTCCAGCCGCACAATGGCCACCTCCGCCTGGCAGAACAGCCACAATACACCACACACACCCCCACCGCAGCCCGCAGACAGCTGCTGCCCAGCAGGGGCTCCTTATTCTGGGGGCCGACAGATGGGGCTTTGTCCGAAGTGGCCATGAAAAGCTTCCACCAACAACCACCGGACACAACGACTACAAAGGGCCAAAAATCTATGTCCATTGATGAAGTTCTCTGGAGGGAGGAGGAGGAGGGTGAAGCTTCTCCAAGTATCCAAGTCACTGCTCCAAGTAACTTTATACGATGGGGGTGCAGTGCTATGTGTCCGCAAAGGCTGTATCACACACCAGGCATAGATACATAGCTCAGCAGACAGCTTTCCACACACCAGGCTTAGATAAAGCAGCTCAGCAGACAGTATCACACATGATAGGCTTAGATTCAGCAGGCAGTATCACACATGATCGGCTTAGATACAGCAGCCAGCAGACAGTATCACACATGATCGGCTTAGATACAGCAGCCAGCAGACAGTATCACACATGATAGGCTTAGGTTCAGCAGACAGTATCACACATATTAAGCTTAGATTCAGCAAGCAGTATCACACATGATAAGCATAGGAACAACAGTTGAGCAGACAGTGTCACATATGATCAGCTTAGATACAGCAGCTCAGCAGACGGTATCACACATGATAAGCTTAGATTCAGAAGACAGTATCAAACATGATAAACTTAGATTCAGCAGACAATACATGATCGGCTTAGGCTGGGTTCACACTGCGTTTTTGCGATCCGTTCAACGGAAAAAACAGATGCAAAAAATGGATGCAATTGTGTGTCATCCTTTTAGATCCATTTTTCTATTGACTTCCATTATTAAAAAAACGGATCGAAATGGATGTGTTTTTTTTAACGGACACAAAAGTAGCTTTAAATCCAGCAGCAGCCATTAATGCCGCTATACATTACATATAACAGGTCAGAAACAATGAAGCTGGCACATTCTCTGTCCTGTGACCTCCAGCATGTGAACCCAGCTTAGATACATTACGCAGAGGAGGGGCATAGGGGGTCACTTACTTTCTTTTGCGTAGTTTGTAGTTCTCGGTTTTGAGTAGATAAAGTTTTTTGGCAAAGAAGACTGTCATCATGAAGAGGAGGAGGACGACGAGTGCGGCGGTGCCCACAGCCACACACATGACCTGGAAGTCGGTGATGATGGATTCGCAGCGCAGCCCCTTGTGCCATATGTAGTCCTGGGTATTACACCTGCAAAACAACAAAGACAGGAGATCAAACATGGAGGATACAAAGACGGGCAGGCGGCAGACACCTGGAGGATACAAGGACAGGCAGGCGGCAGACACCTGGAGGATACAAGGAGAGGCAGGCGGCAGACACCTGGAGGATACAAGGACGGGCAGGCGGCAGACACCTGGTGGATACAAGGACGGGCAGGCGGCAGACACCTGGAGGATACAAGGACAGGCAGGCGGCAGACACCTGGAGGATACAAGGACAGGCAGGCGGCAGACACCTGGAGGATACAAGGACAGGCAGGCGGCAGACACCTGGAGGATACAAGGACAGGCAGGCGGCAGACACCTGGAGGATACAAGAACGGGCAGGCGGCAGACACCTGGAGGATACAAGGAGAGGCAGGCGGCAGACACCTGGAGGATACAAGGACAGGCAGGCGTCAGACACCTGGAGGATACAAGGACAGGCAGGCGGCAGACACCTGGAGGATACAAGGACGGGCAGGCGGCAGACACCTGGAGGATACAAGGACGGGCAGGCGGCAGACACCTGGTGGATACAAGGACGGGCAGGCGGCAGACACCTGGAGGATACAAGGACAGGCAGGCGGCAGACACCTGGAGAATACAAGGACAGGCAGGAGGCAGACACCTGGAGGATACAAGGACAGGCAGGCGGCAGACACCTGGAGGATACAAGGACAGGCAGGCGGCAGACACCTGGAGGATACAAGAACGGGCAGGCGGCAAACACCTGGAGGATACAAGGACGGGCAGGCGGCAGACACCTGGAGGATACAAGGACAGGCAGGCGGCAGACACCTGGAGGATACAAGGACGGGCAGGCGGCAGACACCTGGAGGATACAAGGACAGGCAGGCGGCAGACACCTGGAGGATACAAGGACGGGCAGGCGGCAGACACCTGGTGGATACAAGGACGGGCAGGCGGCAGACACCTGGAGGATACAAGAACGGGCAGGCGGCAGACACCTGGAGGATACAAGGACAGGCAGGTGGCAGACACCTGGAGGATACAAGGACGGGCAGGAGGCAGACACCTGGAGGATACAAGGACGGGCAGGCGGCAGACACCTGGAGGATACAAGGACAGGCAGGCGGCAGACACCTGGAGGATACAAGGACGGGCAAGCGGCAGACACCTGGAGGATACAAGGACGGGCAGGCAGCAGACACCTGGTGGATACAAGGGCGGGCAGGGAGCAGACACCTGGTGGATACAAGGACGGGCAGCCAGCAGACACCTGGTGGATACAAGGACGGGCAGGCAGCAGACACCTGGTGGATACAAGGGCGGGCAGGGAGCAGACACCTGGTGGATACAAGGACGGGCAGCCAGCAGACACCTGGAGGATACAAGGACGGGCAAGCGGCAGACACCTGGAGGATACAAGGACGGGCAGGCGGCAGACACCTAGAGGATACAAGGACGGGCAGGCGGCAGACACCTAAAGGATACAAGGACAGGCAGGCGGCAGACACCTGGAGGATACAAGGACGGGCAGGAGGCAGACACCTGGAGGATACAAGGACAGGCAGGCAGCAGACACCTGGAGGATACAAGGACGGGCAGGCAGCAGACACCTGAAGGATACAAGGACGGGCAGGCGGCAGACACCTGAAGGATACAAGGACGGGCAGGAGGCAGACACCTGGAGGATACAAGGACGGGCAAGCGGCAGACACCTGGAGGATACAAGGACGGGCAGGCGGCAGACACCTGGTGGATACAAGGACGGGCAGGGGGCAGACACCTGGAGGATACAAGGACGGGCAGCCAGCAGACGCCTGGAGGATACAAGGACGGGAAAGCGGCAGACACCTGGAGGATACAAGGACGGGCAGGCGGCAGACACCTGGAGGATACAAGGACGGGCAGGCGGCAGACACCTAAAGGATACAAGGACGGGCAGGCGGCAGACACCTGAAGGATACAAGGACGGGCAGGCGGCAGACACCTGCAGGATACAAGGACGGACAGGGAGCAGACACCTGGAGGATACAAGGACAGGCAGGCGACAGACACCTGCAGGATACAAGGACGGACAGGGAGCAGACACCTGGAGGATACAAGGACAGGCAGGCGGCAGACACCTGGAGGATACAAGGACGGGCAGGGAGCAGACACCTGGAGGATACAAGGACGGGCAGGCGGCAGACACCTGGAGGATACAAGGACGGGCAGGGAGCAGACACCTGGAGGATACAAGGACGGGCAGGCGGCAGACACCTAAAGGATACAAGGACGGGCAGGCGGCAGACACCTAAAGGATACAAGGACAGGCAGGCAGCAGACACCTGGAGGATACAAGGACGGGCAGGAGGCAGACACCTGGAGGATACAAGGACAGGCAGGCAGCAGACACCTGGAGGATACAAGGACGGGCAGGGAGCAGACACCTGGAGGATACAAGGACGGGCAGGCAGCAGACACCTGAAGGATACAAGGACGGGCAGGCGGCAGACACCTGAAGGATACAAGGACGGGCAGGAGGCAGACACCTGGAGGATACAAGGACGGGCAAGCGGCAGACACCTGGAGGATACAAGGACGGGCAGGCGGCAGACACCTGGTGGATACAAGGACGGGCAGGGAGCAGACACCTGGAGGATACAAGGACGGGCAGGCAGCAGACACCTGGTGGATACAAGGGCGGGCAGGGAGCAGACACCTGGTGGATACAAGGACGGGCAGCCAGCAGACACCTGGAGGATACAAGGACGGGCAAGCGGCAGACACCTGGAGGATACAAGGACGGGCAGGCGGCAGACACCTAAAGGATACAAGGACGGGCAGGCGGCAGACACCTAAAGGATACAAGGACAGGCAGGCAGCAGACACCTGGAGGATACAAGGACGGGCAGGAGGCAGACACCTGGAGGATACAAGGACAGGCAGGCAGCAGACACCTGGAGGATACAAGGACGGGCAGGCAGCAGACACCTGAAGGATACAAGGACGGGCAGGCGGCAGACACCTGAAGGATACAAGGACGGGCAGGAGGCAGACACCTGGAGGATACAAGGACGGGCAAGCGGCAGACACCTGGAGGATACAAGGACGGGCAGGCGGCAGACACCTGGTGGATACAAGGACGGGCAGGGAGCAGACACCTGGAGGATACAAGGACGGGCAGCCAGCAGACGCCTGGAGGATACAAGGACGGGCAAGCGGCAGACACCTGGAGGATACAAGGACGGGCAGGCGGCAGACACCTGGAGGATACAAGGACGGGCAGGCGGCAGACACCTGGAGGATACAAGGACGGGCAGGCGGCAGACACCTGAAGGATACAAGGACAGGCAGGCGACAGACACCTGCAGGATACAAGGACGGACAGGGAGCAGACACCTGGAGGATACAAGGACAGGCAGGCGACAGACACCTGCAGGATACAAGGACGGACAGGGAGCAGACACCTGGAGGATACAAGGACAGGCAGGCGGCAGACACCTGGAGGATACAAGGACGGGCAGGGAGCAGACACCTGGAGGATACAAGGACGGGCAGGCGGCAGACACCTGGAGGATACAAGGACGGGCAGGGACCAGACACCGGGAGGATACAAGGACGGGCAGGCGGCAGACACCTAAAGGATACAAGGACGGGCAGGCGGCAGACACCTAAAGGATACAAGGACAGGCAGGCAGCAGACACCTGGAGGATACAAGGACGGGCAGGAGGCAGACACCTGGAGGATACAAGGACAGGCAGGCAGCAGACACCTGGAGGATACAAGGACGGGCAGGGAGCAGACACCTGGAGGATACAAGGATGGGCAGGCAGCAGACACCTGAAGGATACAAGGACGGGCAGGCGGCAGACACCTGAAGGATACAAGGACGGGCAGGAGGCAGACACCTGGAGGATACAAGGACGGGCAAGCGGCAGACACCTGGAGGATACAAGGACGGGCAGGCGGCAGACACCTGGTGGATACAAGGACGGGCAGGGAGCAGACACCTGGAGGATACAAGGACGGGCAGCCAGCAGACGCCTGGAGGATACAAGGACGGGCAAGCGGCAGACACCTGGAGGATACAAGGACGGGCAGGCGGCAGACACCTGGAGGATACAAGGACGGGCAGGCGGCAGACACCTGGAGGATACAAGGACGGGCAGGCGGCAGACACCTGAAGGATACAAGGACAGGCAGGCGACAGACACCTGCAGGATACAAGGACGGACAGGGAGCAGACACCTGGAGGATACAAGGACAGGCAGGCGACAGACACCTGCAGGATACAAGGACGGACAGGGAGCAGACACCTGGAGGATACAAGGACGGGCAGGCGGCAGACACCTGGAGGATACAAGGACGGGCAGGCGGCAGACACCTGGAGGATACAAGGACAAGGAGGGAGCAGACACCTGGAGGATACAAGGACGGGCAGGCGGCAGACACCTGGAGGATACAAGGACGGGCAAGCGGCAGACACCTGAAGGATACAAGGACGGGCAGGAGGCAGACACCTGGTGGATACAAGGACGGGCAGGCGGCAGACACCTGGAGGAAACAAGGACAGGCAGGCGGCAGACGCCTGGAGGATACAAGGACGGGCAGGCAGCAGACCCCTGAAGGATACAAGGACGGGCAAGCGGCAGACACCTGAAGGATACAAGGACGGGCAGGAGGCAGACACCTGGAGGAAACAAGGACAGCCAGGCGGCAGACACCAGGAGGATACAAGGAGGGGCAGGAAGCAGACACCTGGAGAATACAAGGACGGGCAGGAGGCAGACACCTGGAGGATACAAGGACAGGCAGGCGTCAGACACCTGGAGGATACAAGGACGGGCAGGCGGCAGACACCTGGAGGACACAAGGACGGGCAGGCGGCAGACACCTGGAGGACACAAGGACGAGCAAGAGCCAGGCAGTAAGGCCATTGGTCAGTATAAGAACCTTCTGGAATTAGCTGACCCAATCTCTATCATTAGTTAATAGGAGGAGACACTACTGTACCTATTGTTATGACTGTACATGGAGACACTACTTTACCTATTGTTACAACTGTACATGGAGACACTACTGTACCTATTGTTACAACTGTACATGGAGACACTACTGTACCTATTGTTACAACTGTACATGGAGACACTACTGTACCTATTGTTACAACTGTACATGGAGACACTACTTTACCTATTGTTACGACTGTACATGGAGACACTACTGTACCTATTGTTACTAGTGATCATGGAAGTTATGTATATCTCTGCCCCACACATGTAGAGCTCCTGGGGGGTATGTATCGCCATCACTCATCTTTTTCTTTGAGGTTTGGGACTTGGATTAGATACTGGCGGTGGCCCTTACTAGGCTTAAGTACTTTGTGCTGCTGTGAGTGCTGTAATAGTCGTGTGCGTCACCCTGACCCCAGCTCGCCTCCTCTGGTGAATACCCTGGACTCTGGGATTCTGCAGGAAATCAATGTCCGATAATAAACACAATTTCCTGGAGATTTTGCACATTGATTCGCTGTGTTGTTAAAGAGGTCAGACAATCCCTGTGGTGAATCCCCGGCTACCCCCGGCTACCCCCGGACACAGTGCAATGCCGGCTCTCACAAGGAGTTTTTACCTCCTGAATAAATCATAAATATTCACATTGGGAGGTGAAGATGAGGAGACACCCCCCCCCCCTGAGGTGTGTGAGTTACCCCAGAGCAATAGTGGAGCGGGCATATCATATCAATGGGAGCGCTGAGTGTGTGAGTTACCCCAGAGCAATAGTGGAGGGGGCACATTCCACCAATTGGGGCCCTGAGGTGTGTGTTACCCCAGAGCAATAGTGGAGGGGGCATTTCATATCAATGGGGGCGCTGAGTGTGTGAGTTACCCCGGAGCAATAGTGGAGGGGGCATTTCATATCAATGGGGGCGCTGAGTGTGTGAGTTACCCCTGAGCAGTAATAGAGGGGGCACATCACACCAATGGGGGTCCTGAGGTGTGTGAGTTACCCCTGAGCAGTAATAGAGGGGGCACATCACACCAATGGCGGCACTGAGGTGTGTGAGTTACCCCTGAGCCGTAATAGAGGGGGCACATCACACCAATGGGGGTCCTGAGTGTGTGTTACCCCAGAGCAATAGTAGAGGGGGCACATCACACCAATGGGGGTCCTGAGGTGTGTGAGTTACCCCAGAGCAATAGTAGAGGGGGCACATAACACCAATGGGGGTCCTGAGGTGGGTGAGTTACCCCTGAGCAGTAATAGAGGGGGGTCTCTAAGGCTGATGAGTTACCCCCCAGTTGCAGCAGTCTCTTCAGCCTGAGCCGCTACTGCCGCTGCTGTAGGTGTCGGTCTTAGCTCCTCTGTCAGGACACTTTCTGGGCCTTGTAGTGCAGTCATGCATACACTGCTGGATGGCACGCGAGCACAGAACACAAGCTGCCATTAAATATGAACAAGTTAGAACCAAGATCAGTGAGTAGAAACATCACAGAAACATCCAGCCTCACTGTATACTATGCTATATACTGTGCTGTACACTATGCTATATACTGTACTGTATACTATGCTATATACTGTACTGTATACTATGCTATATACTGTGCTGTACACTATGCTATATACTGTACGGTATACTATGCTATATACTGTGCTGTACACTATGCTATATACTGTACTGTATACTATGCTATATACTGTACTGTATACTATGCTATATACTGTGCTGTACACTATGCTATATACTGTACTGTATACTATGCTATATACTGTGCTGTACCCTATGCTATATACTGTACTGTATACTATGCTATATACTGCACTATATACAATGCTATATACTGTGCTATACACTATGCTATATACTGTACTGTATACTATGCTATATACTGTACTGTATACTATGCTATATACTGTGCTGTACACTATGCTATATACTGTACTGTATACTATGCTATATACTGTGCTGTACCCTATGCTATATACTGTACTGTATACTATGCTATATACTGCACTATATACAATGCTATATACTGTGCTATACACTATGCTATATACTGTACTGTATACTATGCTATATATTGTGCTGTACAGTATGCTATATACTGTACTGTATACTATGCTATATACTGTGCTGTACCCTATGCTATATACTGTGCTGTACACTATGCTATATACTGCACTATATACAATGCTATATACTGTGCTATACACTATGCTATATACTGTGCTCTACATTGTGCTATATACTATGCTATATACTGTACTGTATACTATGCTATATACTGTGCTGTACACTATGCTATATACTGCACTGTATACTATGCTATATACTGTGCTGTACAAGGTGCTGTATAAGGTGCTGTACACTATGCTGTTCCCTGTGATATATACTGTGCTGTACAAGGTGCTGTATAAGGTGCTGTACACTATGCTGTTCCCTGTGATATATACTGTGCTGTACACTCGCACTACTGGCTGTCACTGATCCTGATATACATGGATGGAGCCTTGTGATGCATCTCTGGCTGGATGGATGGCTGGTAGCCCATAACAACGACATCTATCAGGTGTGAACAAGAGCCCAAATGAAGAAGGGACAGCCTCATCCTATACTCCTAGCTACTGACCCCCAGTATACAGGTTACCTCCCAGCATGCCATCACAGCCTGTCTCCATACGTCTGATGAATGGACAAGGTGAGGAGATGATGGCGGATGTGGGGCAGGTAACACTTGCACCTCCATGGCCTTCAGCACCAGATAATAGACTATATAACAGGATCCCTGCAGATTTCCCTGCACCGCCTGCCCCGGCCCGGGCTCTGCTGCTGCCAGCACCGACTGTCTCTATAAAAAGAAATCGCTTCCTTTGCACTAATGTCGCTCTTTTGCATCATGAATATTTATGGGCACGTAGGAAGCCGAGGCGGAGAGGAGACTCGATGAGATTCTTAAGACCCTCAAGGTGATTGAGATGAGAAAACAAACTGATTTATCCAGGGAGGGGAGGAAAGAAGAAGAAGAGAAGACAAGGGCAGGAGAAAGGCGCAGGGGGGTCAGGACTGAGCGTTACTAAAACCAATACTGCGCCCTTGTAGTGTCCCCGGTGACCCCAGTGATCCCCCCCCCCAACCCGCACACACACAATGTGGACTACACAGAGCTCCACCAGGACCCCAGACTCCAGCAAAGAGATAAAGAGGATATAGATTAGAAGATAACAATAGAGACACACAATGTCAGGAGGCTGCAGGGAAGCAAGAAAGGTGGAGGAAGAAGAAAGCTGTGACAACCTGCAGAGCATCTCTCCTCCAGCAACATAATGTCAGAGAACCAAAGACAGATCCCTATATACTGCCCTGTGACGGACAATTATATCCCTAATATACAGGAACACAGGTCATCAATTCTGTATTACTGACTGACCGAGAAGATAGCAGGCGGTATTATAGTAGTTATATTCTTGTATATAGGAGCAGTATTATAGTAGTTATATTCTTGTATATAGGAGCAGTATTATAGTAGTTATATTCTTGTATATACGAGCAGTATTATAGTAGTTATATTCTTGTATATAGGAGCAGTATTATAGTAGTTATATTCTTGTATATAGGAGCAGTATTATAGTAGTTATATTCTTGTATATAGGAGCAGTATTATAGTAGTTATATTCCTGTATATAGGAGCAGTATTATAGTAGTTATATTCTTGTATATAGGAGCAGTATTATAGTAGTTATAGTCTTGTATATAGGAGCAGTATTATAGTAGTTATATTCTTGTATATATGGGGCAGTATTATAGTAGTTATATTCTTGTATATAGGAGCAGTATTATAGTAGTTATATCCCTGTATATAGGGGGCAGCATTATAGTAGTTATATTCTTGTATATAGGAGCAGTATTATAGTAGTTATATTCTTGTATATAGGAGCAGTATTATAGTAGTTATATTCTTGTATATACGAGCAGTATTATAGTAGTTATATTCTTGTATATAGGAGCAGTATTATAGTAGTTATATTCTTGTATATAGGAGCAGTATTATAGTAGTTATATTCTTGTATATAGGAGCAGTATTATAGTAGTTATATTCCTGTATATAGGAGCAGTATTATAGTAGTTATATTCTTGTATATAGGAGCAGTATTATAGTAGTTATAGTCTTGTATATAGGAGCAGTATTATAGTAGTTATATTCTTGTATATATGGGGCAGTATTATAGTAGTTATATTCTTGTATATAGGAGCAGTATTATAGTAGTTATATCCCTGTATATAGGGGGCAGCATTATAGTAGTTATATTCTTGTATATAGGAGCAGTATTATAGTAGTTATATTCTTGTATATAGGAGCATTATTATAGTAGTTATATTCTTGTATATAGGAGCAGTATTATAGTAGTATTATTCTTGTATATAGGAGCAGTATTAGGGTATAAACCCACACACCGTATATGTAGCGTATTTACAGCTGCGATACGCAGCAAACTCGCAGCAAACTCGCAGCAAAATCGCAGCAGATTAGATTTAAATAACTGAACACAGCATCAAATCTGTACCAACAAATCTGCTGCATATTTGTTGCATATCTGCTGCATATACGGTGTGTGGGTTTATACCCTTATAGTAGTTATATTCCTGTATATAGGAGCAGTATTATAGTAGTTATACGAACTGGAGAGAAAGGAACGGCTGCACATCCCATCTATGGCTGATACTAATGCCGCTAGGCCTATATTAAAAATCAACACCAGAGTGTCTGTATATGAATTGATCAAGCCATATTGCCCCGTGTACCACCGCGCAGGTCCTCTGGTCCACACGGGTCCCTACCCTAACTCCACACCGTGTCGGTCAGCGACCGCCAACCCCGCAAAGCTTGCACGTGCAGGGAAGGGAGGCCATGGAACGGCCCTGCAACCCCAATGTCACAGGACCAGACCCAAAAAGCCCCACCAAAACCCAGCCAGCACCACCGGCGGGGAAGGCTGCCCCCAAACGACACAAGTATGGATATGGTATTACACTTACCATTGCTGCTCTCACAGAATGGGGAAGACATAGGGTCCAGACATGTGAGCACAGGCATATCCTGCTAATTTTGGTCATGTGGGTCTTATAAAGGAGTGCTAGCTGTTCAGAGAGGGAGAATTGCAAAACACGAACTGGAGAGAATGGAACCGCTGCACATCCCATCTATGGCTGATACTAATGCCGCTAGGCCTATATTAAAAATCAACACCAGAGTGTCTGTATATGAATTGATCAAGCGATATTGCCCCGTGTTGCGGGGTTGGCGGTCGCTGACCGACACGGTGTGGAGTTAGCGTAGGGACCCGTGTGGACCAGAGGACCTGCGCGGTGGTACACGGGGCAATATGGCTTGATCAATTCATATACAGACACTCTGGTGTTGATTTTTTAATATAGGCCTAGCGGCATTAGTATCAGCCATAGATGGGATGTGCAGCGGTTCCATTCTCTCCAGTTCGTGTATTATAGTAGTTATATTCCTGTATATAGGAGCAGTATTATAGTAGTTATATTCTTGTATATAGGAGCCGTATTATAGTAGTTATATTCTTGTATATAGGGGACAGTATTATAGTAGTTATATTCCTGTATATAGGAGCAGTATTATAGTAGTTATATTCTTGTATATAGGGGGCAGTATTATAGTAGTTATATTCTTGTATATGGAAGAAGTATTATAGTAGTTATATTCTTGTATATAGGAGCAGTATTATAGTAGTTATATTTCTGTATATAGGAGCAGTATTATAGTAGTTATATTCTTGTATATGGAAGAAGTATTATAGTAGTTATATTCTTGTATATAGGAGCAGTATTATAGTAGATATATTCTTGCACATAGGGGGCAGTAGTACAATATTTCCATGTATGTATGTATGCCTTTTAATTATTTTATTCATTTTAATAGCAATATTAACAGTACTTGATACTCATTAACATTATGTATGCATGCTGGTACTTGTAGTCTCATTTATATTACCCAGTATCAGTATCCAGGAACATCTCTGAAGCTTTTACTTCGAGGTGATGGTGGTGAGGGGTGATTTACATCACAAAACTTCAAAAAGCCCCTTGTAGCCGAGTTGCTGGCAGAACCCGGCCGCTCCCATCTTTCATGGCTGCTCTAGTTACAGGCTGAGGACTGAGCAGGCCCCGGCTCTTGCCAAATACAATTAGTAGGTTGGCAGCGGCAGTGGTGAGCGCCCAGGGGTCAGTGTAAATCTCCAGTGATTAGCCGTCTTTGAGGCCGTCATCACCACAATGCCAGTCTGTCTCTGGTACATAGTTACATAGTTACATAGTTAATACGGTTGAAAAAAGACACATGTCCATCAAGTTCAACCAAGGAGGGGATGGATACAGGGAAGGGGGAGGGGTGATATGTTCTATACATATGCATCTATATTATTTTGGTCTAAGAACTTGTCTAGCCCTGTTTTGAAGCCCTCTACTGTTTTTGCTGTGACCAGATCCTGTGGTAGACTGTTCCACAGATTCACAGTTCTCATGGTAAAGAAGGTAAAGAAGGTACAATGCCACTGAGACCCTTTCACAGCGCCGCTTCCATGTACGCCGAGCACAGTGACCCGGTTATCACCGGGTAGAAAATGGTATAATGGCAAATCAAAGAAGAGGAAACAACCTGAGACTGCAAAGAAGTTAACTGAGGACCGGGAGGAGGAGGGGGGACGGCTGCATAGGAAGCGTCATACATTATATAACAGATAACTGTAACATTACAATATACAGTCATGTGGTGGGAGAATAATATATATATATACCGGTATAACGGCTCATGCCAGAAATCCCGACCACTCACTGACCAGTTGCTGACCATCCAGTAAGGCATAAAGTATTTGCCCTCGAACTGGTACTATCTGCATCACAAAATTTCAAAAAGTGGTAGGGCCTATATTTATACAGCCGCAGAATGGAGGACATTATAGAGCAGTTCTAAGCAGCGTAAGCTGTGGATCCAGTTCGGGGGAGGGGGGGGGGGGGTATAACACTTACTAGAGGCATCAGCAGCTTCTCCGCTTCTCTCTGTATCCTCCTTCCATTCCCCTCTTCATAGACTTTTATGATCAGCATGAAGGACAATAAAGGGGTATTCCCACCTATACAACCTACCCCTATCTACAGGATTACCTGATCTGTGGGGATCCAACTGATGGAAACACCACTGAATGGGAGAATGGAGAGAGAGTGGTCCCCTTTGCATAAGTCAGTAGTAAAAACACACACGCACACACATATATATATATATAGCGGTGTTACTGTGACATCATACAATATTTTTAATATTGCACTATTACGCAGATGTACAGTATTATGTCTTCACTGTATGGCAGTCTGTGTTAATCAGTATAGCGGTATAGTATGTGCACTGTATGGCAGTCTGTGTTAATCAGTGTAGCAGTATAGCATGTGCACTATATGGCAGTCTGTGTTAATCAGTGTAGCAGTATAGTATGTGCACTGTATGGCAGTCTGTGTTAATCAGTGTAGCAGTATAGTATGTGCACTGTATGGCAGTCTGTGTTAATCAGTATAGCGGTATAGTATGTGCACTGTATGGTGGTCTGTGGTAATCGGTATAGCGGTATAGTATGTGCACTGTATAGTAGTCTGTGTTAATCAGTATAGCGATATAGTATGTGCACTGTATGGCGGTCTGTGTTAATCAGTGTAGCAGTATAGTATGTGCACTGTATGGCAGTCTGTGTTAATCAGTATAGCGGTATAGTATGTGCACTGTATGGCAGTCTGTGTTAATCAGTGTAGCAGTATAGTATGTGCACTGTATGGCAGTCTGTGTTAATCAGTATAGCGGTATAGTATGTGCACTGTATGGTAGTCTGTGTTAATCGTATAGCGGTATAGTATGTGCACTGTATGGCAGTCTGTTAATCAGTATAGCGGTACAGTATGTGCACTGTATGGCAGTCTGTGTTAATGGTATAGCGGTATAGTATGTGCACTGTATGGTAGTCTGTGTTAATCATATAGAGGTATAGTATGTGCACTGTATGGCAATCTGTGTTAATCAGTGTAGCAGTATAGTATGTGCACTGTATGGTAGTCTGTGTTAATCAGTATAACGGTATAGTATGTGCACTGTATGGTAGTCTGTGGTAATTGGTATAGCGGTATAGTATGTGCACTCTATAGTAGTCTGTGTTAATCAGTATAGCGGTACAGTATGTGCACTGTATGGCAGTCTGTGTTAATCAGTATAGTGGTATAGTATGTGCACTGTATGGCAGTCTGTGTTAATCGGTATAGCGGTATAGTATGTGCACTGTATGGCAGTCTGTGTTAATCAGTGTAGCAGTATAGTATGTGCACTGTATGGCAGTCTGTGTTAATCAGTGTAGCAGTATAGTATGTGCACTGTATGGCAGTCTGTGTTAATCGGTACAGCGGTATAGTATGTGCACTGTATGGCAGTCTGTGTTAATCAGTATAGCGGTATAGTATGTGCACTGTATGGCAGTCTGTGTTAATCAGTATAGCGGTATAGTATGTGCACTGTATGGCAGTCTGTGTTATTCAGTGTAGCAGTATAGTATATGCACTGTATGGCAGTCTATATTAATCAGTGTAGCAGTATAGTATGTGCACTTTATGGTAGTCTGTGTTAATCAGTGTAGCAGTATAGTATGTGTACTGTATGGCAGTCTGTGTTAATCGTATAGCGGTATAGTATGTGCACTGTATGGCAGTCTTTGTTAATCATATAGAGGTATAGTATGTGCACTGTTTGGCAGTCTGTGTTAATCATATAGCGGTATAGTATGTGCACTGTATGGCACTTTATGTGTTGATTACTCTCTGTTGGACACTATCTGGCAGTGCTGGTGCTGTACAGTGGTATTAGCGGGCATTGTTAAGCTGACGGGATGGTGCAGAGGACACTGGAGGCTTTATGGCTGTGTTCAGGGGACAGTGTGGCTGACACAGAGATCACTTTACTGTAATTCCTGTATGTCCTTCTATTATGAGACTCTGGTGCCAATGTATCTGTGCCTCGGAGGGCAAAATCATGGTGTGAAGGTTCCTTTAGCTCTATGTCATCTCAGCACAGCCCGGCACAGTCTCAGAAGACAAAGCTACCGTAATTGGAGTATCACATTTTCTTCCTCCCATGGACATCAATGTGGTCGGACTAGTTTTCTGCAACAATAAGTACTGACTTGTATTGGGGAAAGGAGAGAGGCAGGGTCCCCAGATACCACACATTATGCCACCCCTGCCTCACCACAGAAGACTATGAAGCCTTTAAGCATATAGCCTCTGTTTCCACCACAAGGGGGAGACACCTGTGCACTGTATGGCACTACTGGGACACTTTATATAACTAATACAACCCTGTATGATACCATAGTCCTGGGCACTGTATAGCACATTACAGCTCTGTATGATACCATAGTCCTGGGCACTGCACATTACAGCTCTGTATGATACTATAGTCCTGGGCACTGTATGGCACATTACAGCTCTGTATGACACTATAGTCATGGGCACTGTATGGCACATTACAGCTCTGTATGATACCATAGTCCTGGGCACTGTATGGCACATTACAGCTCTGTATGACACTATAGTCCTGGGCACTGTATGGCACATTACAGCTCTGTATGATACCACAGTTCTGGGCACTGTATGGCACATTACAGCTCTGTATGATAACATAGTCCTGGGCACTGTATGGTACATTACAGCTCTGTATGATACCATAGTTCTGGGCACTGTATGGTACATTACAGCTCTGTATGATACCATAGTTCTGGGCACTGTATGGCACATTACAGCTCTGTATGATATCATAGTTCTGGGCACTGTATGGCACATTACAGCTCTGTATGATACCATAGTCCTGGGCACTGTATGGCACATTACAGCTCTGTATGACACTATAGTCCTGGGCACTGTATGGCACATTACAGCTCTGTATGACACTATAGTCCTGGGCACTATATGGCACATTACAGCTCTGTATGACACTATAGTCCTGGGCACTGTATGGCACATTACAGTTCTGTATGATACTATAGTCCTGGGCACTATATGGCACATTACAGCTCTGTATGACACTATAGTCCTGGGCACTGTATGGCACATTACAGCTCTGTATGATACCATAGTCCTGGGCACTGTATGGCACATTACAGCTCTGTATGACACTATAGTCCTGGGCACTGTATGGCACATTACAGCACTGTATGACACTATAGTCCTGGGCACTATATGGCACATTACAGCTCTGTATGACACTATAGTCCTGGGCACTGTATGGCACATTACAGTTCTGTATGATACTATAGTCCTGGGCACTATATGGCACATTACAGCTCTGTATGACACTAGAGTCCAGGGCACTGTATGGCACATTATAGCTCTGTATGATACCATACACTGTATGGCACATTATAGCTCTGTATGATACCATAGTCCTGGGCACTGTATGGCACATTACAGCTCCGTATGACACTATAGTCCTGGGCACTGTATGGGACATTACAGCTCTGTATGACATTATAGTCCTGGGCACTGTATGGCACATTACAGCTCTGTATAATACCACAGTTTTGGGCACTGTATGGGACATTACAGCACTGTATGATACCATAGTCCTGGGCACTGTATGGGACATTACAGCACTGTATGATACCATAGTCCTGGGCACTGTATGGGACATTACAGCACTGTATGACATTATAGTCCTGGGCACTATATGGCACATTACAGCTCTGTATGACACTATAGTCCTGGGCACTGTATGGGACATTACAGCACTGTATGACATTATAGTCCTGGGCACTATATGGCACATTACAGCTCTGTATGACACTATAGTCCTGGGCACTGTATGGCACATTACAGCTCTGTATGACACTATAGTCCTGGGCACTGTATGGGACATTACAGCTCTGTATAATACCACAGTTCTGGGCACTGTATGGGACATTACAGCACTGTATGATACCATAGTCCTGGGCACTGTATGGCACATTACAGCTCTGTATGACATTATAGTCCTGGGCACTATATGGCACATTACAGCTCTGTATGACATTATAGTCCTGGGCACTGTATGGCACATTACAGCTCTGTATGATACCACGGTTCTGGGCACTGGATGATATTCCAGCTCTTCTGGATTGCCCCAAGTCTCCATAATATACAAGGAGACCTCCAGGACTCACAGGCAGTGGCATAAGTGACTGTTCTCCCCCAGGTGGACCCTGCAGACACTTTGGAGACGTCTACAAACTTCACACAAGACGCATGTGGCAGGAGAGGCGGCAGGAAGGAAATCTGGTTATAATTGATCGCAGGGAATCGACAGCAAAATGTGCGCCAGCTACTGACTGTGACCACGGAATCTGACTCCATATCCGGAGGTTATAATTTATATCACATGATGCTGTAAGAGCCGGAGTAAGGCAAACAGATATGATCCTGATGTACCCACTGCTACCGACCCGCAGCCAGACAATGGGAGTATATTGCTTGTCACTTTCTAAGGCTTCTCACAAACTAAATGTTAGGTAACAAAACGAGAATGGTCACTAAAGATCAGCAGTGACATCACTGAGAATACAGCCTATCCATCACTAGAGATCAGTGACATCACTGAGAATACAGCCTATCCATCACTAGAGATCAGTAGTGACATCACTGAGAATACAGCCTATCCATCACTAGAGATCAGTAGTGACATCACTAAGAATACAGCCTATCCATCACTAAAGATCAGTGACATCACAGAGAATACAGCCTATCCATCACTAGAGATCAGTAGCGACATCACTGAGAATACAGCCTATCCATCACTAGAGATCAGTGACATCACTAAGAATACAGCCTATCCATCCCTAGAGATCAGTGGTGACATCACTGAAATTACAGCCTATCCATCCCTAGAGATCAGCAGTGACATTACTGAGAATACAGCCTATCCACCACTAGAGATCAGCGGTGACATCACTAAGAATACAGCCTATCCATTACTAGAGATCATTGACATCACTAAGAATACAGCTTATCCATCACTAGAGATCAGCAGTGACATCACTGAGAATACAGCCTATCCATCACTAAAGATCAGCGGTGACACCACTGAGAATACAGCCTATCCATCACTAGAGATCAGTGGTGACATCACTGAGAATACAGCCTATCCATCACTAGAGATCAGCAGTGACATCACTGAGAATACAGCCCATCCATCACTAGAGATCAGCGGTGACATCACTGAGAATACAGCCTATCCACCACTAGAGATCAGCGGTGACATCACTGAGAATACAGCCTATCCATCACTAGAGATCAGCAGTGACATCACTGAGAATACAGCCCATCCATCACTAGAGATCAGCGGTGACATCACTGAGAATACAGCCTATCCATCACTAGAGATCAGCAGTGACATCATTGAGAATACAGCCTATCCATCACTGGAGATCAGTGACATCACTTAGACTACAGCCTATCCATCACTAGAGATCAGTAGTGACATCACTGAGAATACAGCCTATCCATCACTAGAGATCAGCGGTGACATCACTGAGAATACAGCCTATCCATCACTACAGATCAGCAGTGAGAACACTGAGAATACAGCTTATCCCTCACTAGAGATCAGCGATGACATCACTGAGAATACAGCCTATCCATCACTAGAGATCAGCGGTGACATCACTGAGAATACAGCCTATCCATCACTAGAGATCAGCGGTGACATCACTGAGAATACAGCCTATCCATCACTACAGATCAGCAGTGAGAACACTGAGAATACAGCCTATCCCTCACTGGAGATCAGTGACATCACTGAGAATACAGCCCATCCATCACTAGAGATCAGCGGTGACATCACTGAGAATACAGCCTATCCATCACTAGAGATCAGCAGTGACATCATTGAGAATACAGCCTATCCATCACTGGAGATCAGTGACATCACTTAGACTACAGCCTATCCATCACTAGAGATCAGTAGTGACATCACTGAGAATACAGCCTATCCATCACTAGAGATCAGCGGTGACATCACTGAGAATACAGCCTATCCATCACTAGAGATCAGCGGTGACATCACTGAGAATACAGCCTATCCATCACTAGAGATCAGCGGTGACATCACTGAGAATACAGCCTATCCATCACTACAGATCAGCAGTGAGAACACTGAGAATACAGCCCATCCATCACTAGAGATCAGCGGTGACATCACTGAGAATACAGCCTATCCCTCACTGGAGATCAGTGACATCACTGAGAATACAGCCTATCCATCACTAGAGATCAGCGGTGACATCACTGAGAATACAGCCTATCCATCACTAGAGATCAGTGGTGAAATCACTGAGAATACAGCCTATCCATCACTAGAGATAATTAACATAACTGAGAATACAGCCTATCCATCACTAGAGATCAGCGGGGACATCACTAAGAATACAGCCTATCCATCACTAGAGATCAGTGAGATCACTGAGAATACAGCCTGTCCATCACTAGAGATCAGCGGTGACATCACTAAGAATACAGCCTATCCATCACTAGAGATTATTGACATCACTGAGAATACAGCCTATCCATCACTAGAGATCAGCAGTGACATCACTGAGAATACAGCCTATCCATCACTAGAGATCAGTAGTGACATCACTAAGAATACAGCCTATCCATCACTAAAGATCAGTGACATCACAGAGAATACAGCCTATCCATCACTAGAGATCAGTAGCGACATCACTGAGAATACAGCCTATCCATCACTAGAGATCAGTGACATCACTAAGAATACAGCCTATCCATCCCTAGAGATCAGTGGTGACATCACTGAAAATACAGCCTATCCATCCCTAGAGATCAGCAGTGACATTACTGAGAATACAGCCTATCCACCACTAGAGATCAGCGGTGACATCACTAAGAATACAGCCTATCCATTACTAGAGATCATTGACATCACTGAGAATACAGCTTATCCATCACTAGAGATCAGCAGTGACATCACTGAGAATACAGCCTATCCATCACTAAAGATCAGCGGTGACACCACTGAGAATACAGCCTATCCATCACTAGAGATCAGTGGTGACATCACTGAGAATACAGCCTATCCATCACTAGAGATCAGCAGTGACATCACTGAGAATACAGCCCATCCATCACTAGAGATCAGCGGTGACATCACTGAGAATACAGCCTATCCATCACTAGAGATCAGCAGTGACATCATTGAGAATACAGCCTATCCATCACTGGAGATCAGTGACATCACTTAGACTACAGCCTATCCATCACTAGAGATCAGTAGTGACATCACTGAGAATACAGCCTATCCATCACTAGAGATCAGCGGTGACATCACTGAGAATACAGCCTATCCATCACTACAGATCAGCAGTGAGAACACTGAGAATACAGCTTATCCCTCACTAGAGATCAGCGATGACATCACTGAGAATACAGCCTATCCATCACTAGAGATCAGCGGTGACATCACTGAGAATACAGATTATCCATCACTAGAGATCAGCGGTGACATCACTGAGAATACAGCCTATCCATCACTACAGATCAGCAGTGAGAACACTGAGAATACAGCCTATCCCTCACTGGAGATCAGTGACATCACTGAGAATACAGCCCATCCATCACTAGAGATCAGCGGTGACATCACTGAGAATACAGCCTATCCATCACTAGAGATCAGCAGTGACATCATTGAGAATACAGCCTATCCATCACTGGAGATCAGTGACATCACTAAGAATACAGCCTATCCATCCCTAGAGATCAGTGGTGACATCACTGAAAATACAGCCTATCCATCCCTAGAGATCAGCAGTGACATTACTGAGAATACAGCCTATCCACCACTAGAGATCAGCGGTGACATCACTAAGAATACAGCCTATCCATTACTAGAGATCATTGACATCACTGAGAATACAGCTTATCCATCACTAGAGATCAGCAGTGACATCACTGAGAATACAGCCTATCCATCACTAAAGATCAGCGGTGACACCACTGAGAATACAGCCTATCCATCACTAGAGATCAGTGGTGACATCACTGAGAATACAGCCTATCCATCACTAGAGATCAGCAGTGACATCACTGAGAATACAGCCCATCCATCACTAGAGATCAGCGGTGACATCACTGAGAATACAGCCTATCCATCACTAGAGATCAGCAGTGACATCATTGAGAATACAGCCTATCCATCACTGGAGATCAGTGACATCACTTAGACTACAGCCTATCCATCACTAGAGATCAGTAGTGACATCACTGAGAATACAGCCTATCCATCACTAGAGATCAGCGGTGACATCACTGAGAATACAGCCTATCCATCACTACAGATCAGCAGTGAGAACACTGAGAATACAGCTTATCCCTCACTAGAGATCAGCGATGACATCACTGAGAATACAGCCTATCCATCACTAGAGATCAGCGGTGACATCACTGAGAATACAGATTATCCATCACTAGAGATCAGCGGTGACATCACTGAGAATACAGCCTATCCATCACTACAGATCAGCAGTGAGAACACTGAGAATACAGCCTATCCCTCACTGGAGATCAGTGACATCACTGAGAATACAGCCCATCCATCACTAGAGATCAGCGGTGACATCACTGAGAATACAGCCTATCCATCACTAGAGATCAGCAGTGACATCATTGAGAATACAGCCTATCCATCACTGGAGATCAGTGACATCACTTAGACTACAGCCTATCCATCACTAGAGATCAGTAGTGACATCACTGAGAATACAGCCTATCCATCACTAGAGATCAGCGGTGACATCACTGAGAATACAGCCTATCCATCACTAGAGATCAGCGGTGACATCACTGAGAATACAGCCTATCCATCACTAGAGATCAGCGGTGACATCACTGAGAATACAGCCTATCCATCACTACAGATCAGCAGTGAGAACACTGAGAATACAGCCTATCCCTCACTGGAGATCAGTGACATCACTGAGAATACAGCCTATCCATCACTAGAGATCAGCGGTGACATCACTGAGAATACAGCCTATCCATCACTAGAGATCAGCGGTGACATCACTGAGAATAAAGCCGATCCATCACTACAGATCAGCAGTGAGAACACTGAGAATACAGCCTATCCCTCACTGGAGATCAGTGACATCACTGAGAATACAGCCTATCCATCACTAGAGATCAGCGGTGACATCACTGAGAATACAGCCTATCCATCACTAGAGATCAGCGGTGAAATCACTGAGAATACAGCCTATCCATCACTAGAGATAATTGACATAACTGAGAATACAGCCTATCCATCACTAGAGATCAGCGGGGACATCACTAAGAATACAGCCTATCCATCACTAGAGATCAGTGAGATCACTGAGAATACAGCCTGTCCATCACTAGAGATCAGCGGTGACATCACTAAGAATACAGCCTATCCATCACTAGAGATTATTGACATCACTGAGAATACAGCCTATCCATCACTAGAGATCAGCAGTGACATCACTGAGAATACAGCCTATCCAACACTAAAGATCAGCAGTGACATCACTGAGAATACAGCCTATTCATCACTAGAGATCAGTGACATCACTGAGAATACAGCCTATCCCTCACTAGAGATCAGTGACATCACTAAGACTACAGTCTATCCATCACTAGAGATCAGCTGTGACATCACTGAGAATACAGCCTATCCATTACTAGAGATCAGTGACATCACTGAGAATACAGCCTATCCATCACTAGAGATCAGCAGTGACATAACTAAAAATACAGCCTATCCATCACTACAGATCAGCAGTGACATCACTGAGAATACAGCCTATCCATCACTAGAGATCAGTGACATCACTGAGAATACAGCCTATCCATCACTAGAGACCAGCGGTGACATCACTGAGAATACAGCCTATCCATCACTAGAGATCAGCAGTGACATCACTGAGAATACAGCCTATCCATCACTAGAGATAATTGACATAACTGAGAATACAGCCTATTCATCACTAGAGATCAGCGGTAACATCACTGAGAATACAGCCTATCCATCACTAGAGATCAGTGACATCACTGAGAATACAGCCTATCCATCACTAGAGATCAGCAGTGACATCACTGAGAATACAGCCTATTCATCACTGGAGATCAGTGACTTCACAGAGAATACAGCCTATCCATCACTAGAGATCAGAAATGACATCACAGAGAATACAGCCTATCCATCACTAGAGATCAGCAGTGACATCACCGAGAATACAGCCTATGCATCACTAGAGATCAGCGGTGACATCACTGAGAATACAGTATCCATCACTAGAGATCAGCGGTGACATCACTGAGAATACAGCCTATCCATCACTAGAGATCAGTGACATCACAGAGAATACAGCCTATCCATCACTAGAGATCAGCAGTGACATCACTGAGAATACAGCCTTTCCATCACTAGAGATCAGCAGTGACATCACTGAGAATACAGCCTATCCATCACTAGAGATCAGTGACATCACTGAGATTACAGCCTATCCATCACTAGAGATTATTGACATCACTGAGAATACAGCCTATCCATCACTAGAGATCAGCAGTGACATCACTGAGAAAACAGCCTATCCATTACTAGAGATCAGTGACATCACTGGAAAAACAGCCTATCCATCACAAGAGATCATTGACATCACTGAGAATACAGCCTATCAATCACTAGAGATCAGCAATGACATCACTGAGAATACAGCCTATCCATCACTAGAGATCAGTGACATCACTGAGAATACAGCCTATCCATCACTAGAGATCAGCGGTGACATCACTGAGAATACAGCCTATCCATCACTAAAGATCAGTCACATCACTGAGAATACAGCCTATCCATCACTAAAGATCAGTCACATCACTGAGAATACAGCCTATCCATCACTAGAGATCAGGGGTGACATCACTCAGAATACAGCCTATCCATCACTAGAGATCAGTGACATCACTGAGAATACAGCCTATCCATCACTAGAGATCAGCAGTGACATCACTGAGAATACAGCCTATCCATCACTAGAGATCAGCAGTGACATCACTGAAAATACAGCCTATCCATCAATAGAGATCAGCGGTGACATCACTGAGAATACAGCCTATCCCTCACTAGTGATCAGCGGTGATATCACTGGGAATACAGCCTATCCATCACTAGAGATCAGGGGTGACATCACTCAGAATACAGCCTATCCATCACTGGAGATCAGTGACATCACTGAGAATACAGCCTATCCATCACTAGAGATCAGCGGTGACATCACTGAGAATACAGCCTATCCATCACTAGAGATCAGCAGTGACATCACTGAGAATACAGCCTATCCATCACTGGAGATCAGTTACATCACTGAGAATACAGCCTATCCATCACTAGAGATCAGCAGTGACATCACTGAGAATACAGCCTATCCATCACTGGAGATCAGTGACATCACTGAGAATACAGCCTATCCATCACTAGAGATCAGCAGTGACATCACTGAGAAAACAGCCTATCCATCACTGGAGATCAGCAGTGACATCACTGAGAAAACAGCCTATCCATCACTAGAGATCAGCAGTAACATCACAGAGAATACAGCCTATCCATCACTAGAGATCAGTGACATCACTGAGAAAACAGCCTATCCATCACTAGAGATCAGCAGTGACATCACTGAGAAAACAGCCTATCCATCACTAGAGATCAGCAGTAACATCACTGAGAATACAGTATCCATCACTAGAGATCAGCGGTGACATCACTGAGAATACAGCCTATCCATTTACTAGAGATCAGCAGTGACATCACTGAGAATACAGCCTATCCATTTAGTAGAGATCAGCAGTGACATCACTGAGAAAACAGCCTATCCATCACTAGAGATCAGTGACATCACTGAGAATACAGCCTATCCATCACTAGAGATCAGCAGTGACATCACTGACAAAACAGCCTATCCATCACTAGAGATCAGCAGTGACATCACTGAGAATACAGCCTATCCATCACTAGAGATCAGCAGTGACATCACTGAGAAAACAGCCTATCCATCACTAGAGATCAGCAGTGACATCACTGAGAAAACAGCCTATCCATCACTAGAGATCAGCAGTAACATCACAGAGAATACAGCCTATCCATCACTAGAGATCAGTGACATCACTGAGAAAACAGCCTATCCATCACTAGAGATCAGCAGTGACATCACTGAGAAAACAGCCTATCCATCACTAGAGATCAGCAGTGACATCACTGAGAAAACAGCCTATCCATCACTAGAGATCAGCAGTAACATCACAGAGAATACAGCCTATCCATCACTAGAGATCAGTGACATCACTGAGAAAACAGCCTATCCATCACTAGAGATCAGCAGTGACATCACTGAGAATACAGCCTATCCATTTACTAGAGATCAGCAGTGACATCACTGAGAATACAGCCTATCCATCACTAGAGATCAGCGGTGATATCACCGAGTATACAGCCTATGCATCACTAAAGATCAGTGGTGATATCACCGAGTATACAGCCTATCCATCACTAGAGATCAGTGGTGATATCACCGAGTATACAGCCTATCCATCACTAGAGATCAGCGGTGACATCACTGAGAATACAGCCTATCCATTTACTAGAGATCAGTGACATCACTGAGAATACAGCCTATCCATCACTAGAGATCAGCAGTGACATCACTGAGAATACAGCCTATCACTAGAGATCAGCAGTGACATCACTGAGAATACAGCCTATCCATCACTAGAGATCAGTGACATCACTGAGAATACAGCTTATCCATTTACTAGAGATCAGCAGTAACACATAGGAAGTTTCCCTCCGGATATTCTGCTTCTCCTTGGCGGTCAGAGGCGTCAGTCGTTGACAGCAGGTTCTGCCAGGAGATGTCAGAGCACAAGAAATTCTTTCCATGTGAAGCAGACGAATCTACTGCAGGAATTTAGGAAAAGAAGAAGAAAATCGCTTCACGGGAGAAAGTGATGGAAGTGGAGAGGTTTTTATTGGCTTCTCCTCCTACGCAATGGCTCAGATTTATCATCTGTCTGAGACAAATATATATATATGTGAGATTCAGGGTCTGGATAACCAAAAATATACAAATAAAGTATCAAGACTATGTTGACATCAATAGCCAAAAACATCACGGCCGCCCATAGCAGGTCTACTGGGACTATATGTCACAGCTCTTCTGAAATACATCAGGGGAAGACCTCAGCCTATCATTGGCTAAAGAGGTAGCTCCTCTTCCTCCTGACCTGAGACCCAGCAAAATAAGTGAGCAGTGGGGGGACTGGGACAGCATGGAAGGGGAACAACAGGGGACCAGAAAAGCATGAAAAAGGAACAGCAGGTGGACCAGAAGAGCATGGAAGGACAACAACGAGGGGACCAGAAGAGCATGGAAGGGGAACAACAGGGGACCAGAAGAGCATGAAAGGGGAACAACAGGGGACCAGAAAAGCATGGAAGGGGAACAACAGTGTCCCTTAAGAGCATGGAAGGGGATCAACAGGGGACCGGAAAAGCATGGAAAGGGAGCAGCAGGGGACCTCAAGAGCATGGAAGGGGAACAACAGGGGACCAGAAGAGCATGGAAGGGGAACAACAGGGGACCAGAAGAGCATGGAAGGGGAACAACAGGGGATCAGAAGAACACGGAAGGGGAACAACAGGGGATCAGAAAAGCATGGAAGGGGAACAAATAGGGACCAGAAGAACACGGAAGGGGAACAACAGGGGATCAGAAAAGCAAAGAAGGGGAACAACGGGGGACCAGAAGAACATGGAAGGGAAAAAGCGGAGGACCTGAAGAGCATGGAAGGGGAACAGCAGGGAGGACCAGAAGAGCACGGAAGGGGAACAGCGGAGGACCTGAAGACCATGGAAAAGGAACAAAGGAGGACCAGAAGAGCATGGAAGAGGAACAACGGGGGATCAGAAAAGCAAAGGGTGACAAACGGGGGACCAGAAGAACATGGAAGGGGAACAGTGGAGGACCTGAAGAGCATAGAAGGGGAACAGCAGGGGAGAGGAAAAGCATGGAAAGGGAACAGCAGGGGACCTCAAGAGCATGGAAGCGGAACAACAGGGGAGCGGAAAAGCATGGAAAGGGAACAGCAGGGGCACCAGAAGAGCATGGAAGGGGAACAGCGGGGGACCTAAAGAGCATGGAAGGAGAGCAAAGGGGGACCAGAAGAGCACAGAATGGGAACAATGGGGGATCAGAAAAGCAAAGAAGGGGAACAACGGGGGACCAGAAGAACATGGAAGGGAAAAAGCGGAGGACCTGAAGAGCATGGAAGGGGAACAGCGGAGGACCTGAAGACCATGGAAAAGGAACAAAGGAGGACCAGAAGAGCATGGAAGAGGAACAACGGGGGATCAGAAAAGCAAAGGGTGACAAACGGGGGACCAGAAGAACATGGAAGGGGAACAGCGGAGGACCTGAAGAGCATAGAAGGGGAACAGCAGGGGACAGGAAAAGCATGGAAAGGGAACAGCAGGGGACCTCAAGAGCATGGAAGCGGAACAGGGGAGCGGTAAAGCATGGAAAGGGAACAGCAGGGGCACCAGAAGAGCATGGAAGGGGAACAGCGGAGGACCTGAAGAGCATGGAAGGGGAACAGCAGGAAGGACCAGAAGAGCACAGACGGGGAACAATGGGGGACCTCAAGAGCATGGAAGGAGAACAAAGGGGAACCAGAAGAGCGCGGAAGGGAAACAACGGGGATCAGAAAAGCAAAGAAGGGCACAACGGGGGACCAGAAGAACATGGAAGGGGAACAGCGGAGGACCAGAAGAACATGGAAGGGGAACAGTGGAGGACCAGAAGAGCATGGAAGAGGAACAATGGGGGATCAGAAAAGCAAAGGGGAACAACGGGGGACCAGAAGAACATGGAAGGGGAACAGTGGAGGACCTGAAGAGCATAGAAGGGGAACAGCAGGGAGGACCAGAAGAGTATGTAGCGGGAACAGTGGGGGCACCTGAAGAGTATGAAAGGGAAACAGTGACGCATCAGAAGAACAGCAGGGGACCAGTAGAGCATAGAAGGTCATTAGTGGGGAACCTGAAGGGTATGGAAGGAAAGCAGTGGGGGAGGGACCAGAGAAACATGGAACAGCAGGTGACAAGGGTATGGAAGAAAAACTTGTTTTTTAGTTTTATGCCCAGCAACATTTTAGTTTTCTTCCATTTCCCCTTCCATGAAATACGCCTTTAGGCCATGTTCACACAACATTTTTTTTTTCGTATTTCTACGGACATTGTTGCCGATTGCAACAATGGCCATAGTTAATACGAGAAAATATGTTGGCCGTGTGTCTATGGGATCTCGGCCGGAGCCTATACACATAGTATACGCTCCAGCCGGGACTACTAGCGGCGCCGCAAACAACTGACATGTCAGTTTTCTGTGGCCGCTATTTAGTGAAAACCACCGTAGAAAACCCTGTCAGTGCACACTATGAAGGGAGCGGCTGCGGCTGCATGGCCATTCTGCCCTTTCCTTATGACATGTGCCATTCAGCTCCTCCTGATCTCTGAAATGTTTCTGCACCTTGATTGGAGTCACTGGTGGTAAATTCAGCTGACTGGATTGGATCTGAGGATACACAGCCCTGTCTATATGAGGTCTCACAGCTGACAATACATCAGAGCAAACACCAAGCCATGAGGAGGAAAGAGCTGCCTGTAAAGCTAAGAGACAAGATTGGGAGAAGTGACACAAGCTTACTGGCCTCTAAAATTCTTCCCTATATGAAGATGGAACAACCAGGACTCTTTCTAGAGCTGCTGCCCACGCAACGTAAATCATCAGGGCAGAAGGGCCTTGGTTAGAGAGGTGACCAAGAACCCAATGGTGACTCTGACTGAGCTCCTGAAAGCTTCCAGAAAGTCACTGCAGGCTCCACCAATCTGGGCTTTATGGCAGAGTGGCCATAAAGAAGACGCTTCTCAGTAACAGACACTTGAAAGCCAATAGGAGTTTATACAGATGCAGCTAAAGTACTCTGAGGAACAATATTCTCTAATCGGAGGAAACCAAGATGGAACCTTTTGGCCCATAATTCTAAGCACCATGTCTGGGTCAAAGCTTTACCACCCAACAAGATGATGACCATGAGCACAAAGCCAGGAAAACACAGAGATGTCATTGAGTGACCCGATCAGAGCCCTGAACCCAATGGGAACAATGGAGACATGACAATGGCGTCCACCACCAATAGTCCCATCTAATCAAACAGAAAAGATCTACAAAGAAGAATAGCAGAAGACCCCTAAATCCAGGTGAACCTTGTGGCCTCTAAGCCAAGAAAACTAGGGGCTTCACCTAATGCTGAGAAGCTACTTAGAATTATAAAGATTATAGGAATAATAAGGATTTGTGCCATCCTCTTCTCACTTCTCATTATAGGGTATTGGGGCAGAATGATGGGGAACAATGGGGAACATAAGATGTGACACAAGGGACTGGGGCTGAAGACTTCCAGCACTGTATGTATCCACCTTATGTATCCAGGCCCTTATATATGCCCCCTTCTTATATCAGCCCTCCTTATGTCTCTTCCCTCTTATATCACCCCCTTATCGGCTCCCTTTATGCATCCACCCTCCTTATGTATTCTCCCTCCTTACCATCCACCCTCCTTATGTATCCACCCTCCAATGTATCCATCATCCTTATGTCTCTTCCCTCTTATATCACCCCCTTATCGGCTCCCTTTATGCATCCACCCTCCTTATGTATTCTCCCTCCTTACCATCCACCCTCCTTATGTATCCACCCTCCAATGTATCCATCATCCTTATGTATCCACCCTCCTATGCATCCACCCTCCTTATGTATCCACCCTCCAATGTATCCATCATCCTTGTGTATCCATCATCCTTGTGCATCCACCCTCCTTATGCATCCTCCTTACCATCCACCCTAAATAAGATTCTCCCTGTTGCCTATAGCAACTAGAGATGAGCGAACCTGGAGCATGCTGGAGTCCATCCGAACCCGAACGTTCGGTATTTGATTAGCTGCGGCTGCTGAAGTTGGATAAAGCTCTAAGGTTGTCTGGAAAACATGGAAACAGCCAATGACTATATCCATGTTTTCCACATAGCCTTAGGGCTTTATCCAAGTTCAGCAGCCACTGCTAATCAAATGACGAACGTTCGGGTTCGGATGGACTCCAGCATGCTCGAGGTGAGGTTCGCTCATCTCTAATAGCAACCAATCATTAGTTCCAGAGCAACCAATCACAGCCCAGATTTCGTTTTAACAAAGCAATATGAAAAGTGAAAGCTTAGTGGTGGGATGGCGTCCCAGACGTAGTAAATCAGAAAATCCCGGCACTCACCAAGTAAAGTATTACTTATTTATTCTTGCAAAACATCATAAAGTACAGGAGGACGCGTTTCGGCATATAGCCTTCAGCAGCTAATGAAGGCTATATGCTGAAATGCGTCCTCCTGTACCTTATGATGTTTTGCACAGAATAAATAAGCAATACTTTACTTGGTGAGTGCCGAGATTTTCTGATTTACTATGAAGACTGAGGGGCCTCCACACAGCAAAGAGATAAAATTGTGGAGATGTTGAGTTCAGGGTTATTGGTTATAGGGAAACATCAGAGACATTATATCCATTATAACAAGATGGAGGTAAGATATGGAAATGTCTGGAAATGGCTGAGTCCAATGATGAATCGGTGGGTGACCTGGGGAGAGCAACATCTAACTTGGAGGAGGTGTGTAGATGAGATGAACTCAATAAGACATAACCCGAGAGATGAGACAGACACCTATGAGATGGGATAGACCTTGAGAGACAAGACAGACCCAGAGAGATGAGACAGACCACAAGAGAGGGGACAGACACCAAGAAATGATGAGATGGTATTCAAGAAATGAGAGACCCTGAGAGATGAGACAGGCCCCAAGAGATGAAACATAACTCAAGAGACGGGACGAATTTCAAGAGACAGGACAGACTCCGGAACATCGAACAAAACCCCAAGAGATGACCCATACCCCAAGAGACAGGACAAACCCAAAGACACAAGACAGACCACATGGGATGGCAAATACTCCAAGAGACAGGACCCTAGGAGATAAGACATACCATGATAAACAGGACAGACACCAAGAGATAGGACACACCCGGGGAGTTGGTTGGCTGGTGGGTTCAGTGACCCTCAGAGACCCAAGTGTGAAGGCTCATGGGTCACTGACTGTCATGGTCTCAGGGACCACGGGCTGTGATGGCTGGTGGGGACAGTGACTGTCATGGTCTCAGGGACCCCGGGGTGTGAAGGCTGGTGGGGTCAGTCACTGTCATGGTTTTAGGAACCTCAGTGTGATGGCTGGTGGGGTAAGTCACTGTCATGGTGGTGGCTGGTGGGGTCGGTCACTGTCATAGTCTCCTGGACTCCGGTTTGGTGGCTGGTGGGGTCAGTGACTTTCATAGTCTCAGGGACCTCAGTGTAATGGCTTGTGGGGTCAGGGACAGAGGGTGGCTGGGTGAGGTCTCGGGCCTCCGCAACTTATTTACAGATGGAGACAAAGGATGTGAGATTCCTGCACACGACTCGGGGGGTGGTGTTGCTCATTGATGGTCACAGCATCACATCCCAGTGCCCCTGAAAACCACCGCCCCATGTCTGCTACTATCACAGTTTACACAGTCTGCTGTAATGGAGGCCACTGAGGCCCAGACAAAGGCAGACTGCAATGAAGAATAGAGTGGTCTGCAGCCTGCTCCTCCACAGCTGTGCAGGTACTACAACTCCCAGCACACCGCTATCAGGGTGAGCAGGAAAGTTTCATTCATCCCCTCCAAGAACATAACAACATGCCTGGCAATAGGGAGCAACAGATACACAACTACAAATGGGAAGAAGCTGAAGCCTCACCTGCAGAAGGCACCGGTGTTTTCCACGATATAGCACTGGCCCCCGTTGTAGCAATAGGTGGGGTAGATGTCGCACAGTGACTTGCAGGAGTTGTTGCGCTTCACATAGCCGCTCCGGCACTCACTGCTGTTTTCATGGTTTCCTAACAAGCTGTGGGTCTGATCTTTATTTATGTCAGGATAGGACTTGGGTGACAGTTCTCCATGGGGGAGCCCATCTAGTCTCCCCGTTGGCTTTGTATTGACCACTGGAGTTTGTATCTTTGGAGTTAAGGTAGCGGCCTTAGGGATGTCCCCAACCCCCCTTGCAGTGATGTCATCGTCATCATCGGCTTCCTCAAAGTCATCATCTTCATCGTCATCCTCAATGCCCACCTCATAACCTTCTGCATAAAAAGAAGGAGTGGGGTAAAAGTAGGCGTCGTCAAAAGGCAAGAAGTCATCATAATGGGCCGTCTTGTGCCACGGGGCAAGTTTATCATGAATGGACTTGGTAGAGTCCCCCCCAGGAAAAGACGACCCTGGAAAATGAGGAAACCTCCAGCGTTCCTCTGGATCAAGGCGCTCGTGATAGTCCATGTCAATGTCAGACGGTGGCTCAGAGGCCTTTGGAGCACCATCATGTGGTATGCTGGTAGACGAGAACTCTTCCTGGGGTCTCTTGGTGACCAGAGTCTTATCGGTGCCCCCCTGGGCTCCCTGGGCTGATGATTGACTGGATGTTTTCTCTAAAGCAGGTCCCTGAGGCTTCTCTGCCGCAAAGCTGACCTCCCCCCCAGAGATGTTGGGGCTTTGAGGATCAGAAGAAGATGGAGGCTGCAGGACAGTTTCTCTGGGCACTTGGAGGAGATGGTCGATCTCTGCAGAGTCTGGGCTGATGGCCTTTTCTGTAGATGGGATGATGGGTGTGATGTTGCCAGTCGTGGATATCTGAGAGGGAGTAGAAGTCTCTAAGTCCATGAAGTCATGTAAATCTATCTCCGATCCGGGCCGTGAGACTTGACCAGAAGGAGTTTTGACGTGAGGGTCACCACTTCCGGAATCTTCTTGGCTTTCGGTGACAGAAGGACGATCTCCTTTGATTAAGCTCTTTCTAAAGTCCAAGTCAATGGTACCTTGTCCGAGAGACCATCCAAAGCTTGTCACCGACTCCACATTGTCTGTGTCATCCTCTGACAGCAATGACCTGGAGGGGGGTTTCTCATCGTATGTTTCCCCACCACAGCCGACGCAAGTCACTGACTCGTTCTCCGCCTTCACCCCATCAGGATGGCGGCTCAATGGACTTGGTGTAGTAGAGACCTCCTCAGCTTGGCTAGCCGGACCCTCAGAATACATCTGACCTCCCATGGAGGATGGAGGCTGAGCTGGGGGCTTTTTTTGTGATTTTTTGGGCTTGTTGACCCCCCAGGATTTTCTGTCTATGAATGAGTCTTCTCCCCCGGATCTGAGTATCCCAGCCGACGACTTCTCCACGTCTAACACCCCCTTCTGAAGAAGAGAGTGAAGGACCTGGGCAGCCAACTCCTTGCTGGGGTTCTTCTCCCCCACATTGAGGCTCAGGCTCCCATTTTTGCGATCTAGCGCCGGTGGGAAGGAGATAAAAAGCAAAAAGAGAAAAAAGCAGAAAAGATGTTACTGAACAAGGACGCTGAGAGGTGTCATATGAATTTCCCTCACCAAATGGAGCCCCCTCACCCTGGAGGGGCCAGTACTCCGCCCTCAGGGTCCTCTCAGCCTTCAGCCATATTGGAAAGATTTTATAAATTTAGGTCATGTGAATTCTTCTGTATGCTAATGAGATGCAATGAACACGGCTCCTCTTAAAGGGACAGTGACCTGTCTGTGTGTGTGATAAGGCAGGGGTGAGGTCTCCTTCCAGTCCAATGCTCTAGTACAAAGAGCAGCGGCGGGGCCTAACACCTCTGGGGCCCCATGATATGTGCAGAGGATTGTGATCCATAGGTGGCACAAAAGAGAGGAATAATATAGAGGAGTGTATATAGGTATCTCTGCAAGTATTTATGTATCCATGAGTATGTGCAGTGTGTGTTTGTGTAATGTATTTGCATTGTGTGTGTGTGTGTATGTAGTGTATGTCCCCATGTGTCTGTGCAGTATGTGAGTAGTGTATGTGCAGTGTGTGTAGTGTATGTCTTCATGTGTATGTGTGTTATGTATGTGCAGTGTGTGTGTGTGTATGTAGTGTATGTCCCCATGTGTCTGTGCAGTATGTGAGTAGTGTATGTGTAATGTGTGTGTAGTGTATGTCTATATGTGTATGTGCAGTGTGTGTGTGTAATGTATGTGCATTGTGTGTATGTGTATGTAGTGTATGTCCCCATGTGTGTGTGTGCAGTATGTGAGTAGTGTATGTGCAGTGTGTGTGTAGTGTATGTCTTCATGTGTATGTGCAGTGTGTGTGTGTGTGTGTGTTTGTGTATGTATGTGCAGTGTGTGTGTGTGTAATGTATGTGCAGTGTGTGTGTGTATGTGTGTAAGTGTGTAATGTATGTGCAGTGCGTGTGTGTGTGTATGTAGTGTATGTCCCCATGTGTCTGTGCAGTATATGAGTAGTGTATGTGTAATGTGTGTAGTGTATGTCTACATGTGTATGTGCAGTGTGTGTGCATCCTGATGTGTCTGAACATTAATATTTTACTGGTGTATATACAGGTATTTCTTCATGTATATGTACAGGTATGTGTGTGTCTATATAACCTAATGCCCATATAGCCATATATCCTTATGGATCTTTATATGTGTATGCATCCATGTATACTGATGTGTGCAGCTGTGTATTTTCTTGATGTATTTATTTATTTATTTGTATGTATGATCATGTAGCTGTACATGATCTGTATGTATATGTTAGTGCCCTTATGTATGTTATGTCTTGTATGTAGGTGTTTGTGTATGTGTGTGTGTGTGTGTGTGTGTGTGTGTGGTGTATGTGTATGTAGGTGTTTGTGTATATGTATATGTATGTAGGGTGTATGTATATGTAGGTGTATGTGTATATGTATGTAGGGTGTATGTGTATGTAAGTGTATGTAGGTGTAGGTGTATATGTATGTAGGGTGTATGTAGGTATTTGTGTATGTAGGATGTAAGTGTATGTAGGTGTATGTAGGGTTTACATGTAGGTAGGTTTCTGTGTATGTAGGTGTAAGTGCATGTAGGGTAAATGTGTATGTATGGTGTATGTAGGTGTTTGTGTATATGTATGTAGGGTGTATGTATATGTAGGTGTATGTGTATATGTATGTAGGGTTTATGTGTATGTAAGTGTATGTAGGTGTATGTGTATATGTATGTAGGGTGTATGTAGGTATTTGTGTATGTAGGATGTAAGTGTATATAGGTGTATGTAGGGTTTACATGTAGGTAGGTTTCTGTGTATGTAGGTGTAAGTGCATGTAGGGTGTATGTGTATGTATGGTGTATGTGAATGTAGGTGTTTGTGTATGTATGTAGGAGTCTGTGTATGTATGTATATGTAGGCATTTGTGTATGTGTATGTAGGAGTCTGTGTATGTAGGTGTATGCAGGTGTTTGTGCATGAGTATGTAGATATTGGTCTCTATATGATCGGCACAGAAAATACTATAAGTTATTTGTCTCCTTTTCTTCCTCCTCCACATGTCACTTTCACTGCTGACCTGACACTAGTAACATCTCAGGGTCATGTGATCTGCACAGTATCCAGAAATGATGGTGACCGTGAGAGTCATAACCGCTACAAACTATCACAACCGGGGAACAAACAAGAGGCGATGTCACTGAGACAGGAGGCACTGCCACCTCTGTGTCACCTCTGACGCCTCCTCCTGCAGATCTCCACATCTGATACTACATTAACATTCACTGTATTTGTAATCAGTGCCCCCCCCCCCCACACACACATATTAATGACAGGTTGTCATCGCTCCGCCCCCTGAATATTATCAAGCTATATAGTGCTTGATGAATTAAAGGGCATCTCCACCTGGGGACGTTTCTCTATTCGTTGCTTTTCGTGACCTCCCAGGACAATAGAAACAACAGAAAGGAAGATCAATGCTACAATACAGTGACGGTCACCCGCAGCACAAGGTGGGCTCCACGTCCAGGGGCAAAGGTCATCAAAACATTAACAACTGGAAGGACAGTCATTCTATAGAGCCTGATGGTAATACTCTGCTCTAGTCTGGGAGGGGGCCATAATCGATGCCTTATGGACTTGTCCTTTAAGAGACTTCTATGGTGAATGGGCAGCGGACAGCCCCTGCAGATGTGGTGGGTCCATCACTCCCCAAGGAGCCCCTGACCACCAAGGCGCCCCTATCCCCCCCAGGGTGGATCACTAGTTGGACCCCTCCCCAGTTGTCCTTGTCCCCCATTGTACTGCTATAAGTGGTGAGAGGTGGGGGGGTCCTGCAGCCATTGGTGTACAGCAGTATGGCCCTCACACCAATAAAGCATAATGGGGCGTATAAGCGATTCAGGGCACGTGTCGCCACCTATACATCAGTGACCATGTGATGTCCCCGTCTGTCTAGTTACTGGGGTCCGCACTGCCCCCCACAACTGCAGCTCCATCCATCCCCATCTATAGATGATCCAACCCAATCCCTGTATATATGTATATACATATACCCCCCTCTGCATCTATCCAGGTGGAGAGACCTCCCAATACTATAGGATCGGAGGCTGCCCCCGCCGCCCGGGGGTGTCATGCTGCCATTTTCTGCCATCTTCCCCCTGTCTGGAGCTCCTTAACCCCTTCCAGTCCCCATCAGTCAGCGCATGCAACAGTAATGTGGAGACTGGAGCGTGTTGCTAGGGGCTTGTGGAAAGATAGGGAGTGATCTCAGTGATGGGCACCCCCACCCCCACCATCACTATGCCCACATCCACTATAGCCGTGGCTTCTACAGCTAGCAGCCTGGACGGCCACAACCATCACCCTGCACTAAAATCTCTGCCCCCGGGATTGCCCGGGCTGCAGCAAGCACCTGATCTCACAGGGCATCACCACACTGGCAGTGCCCGGCAGTCATGCTGCATGGTGACAGGTGCCCCAGTACAGGGCAGTATATAGCAGTCACCTACCTCCCATACAGGGCAGTATACAGTATATAGCAGTCACCCACCTCCTATACAGGGTAGTATACAGTATATACCAGTCACCCACCTCCCATACAGGGCAGTATACAGTATATAGCAGTCACCCACCTCCCATACAGGGCAGTATATAGTATATAGCAGTCACCCACCTCCCATACAGGGCAGTATATAGTATATAGCAGTCACCCACCTCCTATACAGGGCAGTATATAGTATATAGCAGTCACCCACCTCCTATACAGGGCAGTATATAGTATATAGCAGTCACCCACCTCCTATACAGGGCAGTATATAGTATATAGCAGTCACCCACCTGCCATACAGGGCAGTATATAGTATATAGCAGTCACCCACCTCCCATACAGGGCAGTATACAGTATATAGCAGTCACCCACCTCCCATACAGGGCAGTATACAGTATGTAGCAGTCACCCACCTCCTATACAGGGCAGTATATAGCATAGCAGTCACCCACCTCCTATACAGGGCAGTATATAGTATATAGCAGTCACCCACCTCCCATACAGGGTAGTATACAGTATATAGCAGTCACCCACCTGCCATACAGGGCAGTATATAGTATATAGCAGTCACCCACCTGCCATACAGGGCAGTATATAGTATATAGCAGTCACCCACCTCCCATACAGGGCAGTATACAGTATATAGCAGTCACCCACCTCCTGTGCAGCTCTGGATGAGCAGGCAGCAGAGCAGGGTGGCCAGGATCTCCATTGTCAGCTCTGGCTGTGTAGTCACTCAGCTCCTGGGGGTGTGATGGGGGCTCCGGGGGGTTCAGCCCCAGATCTGCTGCATGGCGGCTCGGCTGTGCGCAGGGACAGGCTGCGGGGACATGCTGGGATCCGTCTGCTGCTCCTCACTCTCTGATACTGCTGCTGAGGGAGGAGGAGGATGGAGGAGGATGGAGGAGGGGGGCGACCACTCACTCACTGCCCAGCACAGCCTGAGGGGGGCAGCACAGCCAGGGAAGGGGCAAGACAGGTGCCATAGCCGTGACACTGCAGAGAGACACTGCCGGCTACCTGTGCACAGTACAACTCCTCCAGCCCGTGCACAGTACAACTCCTCCAGCCTATGCACAGTACAACTCCTCCAGCCTATGCACAGTACAACTCCTCCAGCCCGTGCACAGTACAACTCCTCCAGCCCGTGCACAGTACAACTCCTCCAGCCCGTGCACAGTACAACTCCTCCAGCCCGTGCACAGTACAACTCCTCCAGCCCGTGCACAGTACAACTCCTCCAGCCTATGCACAGTACAACTCCTCCAGCCCGTGCACAGTACAACTCCTCCAGCCCGTGCACAGTACAACTCCTCCAGCCTGTGCACAGTACAACTCCTCCAGCATATGCACAGTACAACTCCAACAGCCCGTGCACAGTACAACTATTCTAGCCTGTGCACAGTGTAACGTTTCCAGCCTGTGCACAATACAACTCCACCATCTCCTGCTCAGTACAGCTCCTCCAACCGGAGCACAATATGGTAGTTATATTCTTGTATATAGGAGCAGTATTATATTAGTTATATTCTTGTATATAGGAGCAGTATTATAGCAGTTATATTCCTGTATATAGGAGGCAGTATTATAGTAGTTATATTCCTGTATATAGGAGCAGTATTATAGTAATTATATTCTTGTATATAGGAGCATTATTATAGTAGTTATATTCCTGTATATAGGAGCAGTATTATAGTAGTTATATTCTTATATATAGGAGCAGTATTATAGTAGTTATATTCTTGTATATAGGAGGCAGTATTATAGTAGTTATATTCTTGTATATAGGGGGCAGTATTATAGTAGTTATATTCTTGTATATAGGAGCAGTATTATAGTAGTTATATTCTTGTATATAGTAGCAGTATTATAGTAGTTATATTCTTGTATATAAGGGCAGTATTATAGTAGGTATATTCTTGTATATAGGGGGCAGTATTATAGTAGATATATTCCTGTATATAGGAGTAGTATTATAGTAGTTATATTCCTGTATATAGGAGCAGTATTATAGTAGTTATATTCTTGTATATAGGAGCAGTATTATAGTAGTTATATTCCTTGTATATAGGAGCAGTATTATAGTAGTTATATACTTGTATATAGGAGCAGTATTATAGTAGTTATATTCTTGTATAGGAGCAGTATTATAGTAGTTATGCGAGGGGGAGAGACAGCCGATCTGCACCACTATCCAATGTTCCAGTCTCGATGGGTCCACGGACGTCAGTATGCAGGATACACCGCAGTATGTTTGGCTTGGTGCCGGGGGTGCAAGACAGTAGGGAAGAGATACGTAATGTATAAGGTAGATGAAGACAGCACTCACCCGGTATGAGACAGCTCACTTTATTCCATGAATAGCGGGTAGCAGGGAGGGAGAGGTAAGGACGCGCACTTACCTCTCCCTCCCTGCTACCCGCTATTCATGGAATAAAGTGAGCTGTCTCATACCGGGTGAGTGCTGTCTTCATCTACCTTATACATTATAGTAGTTATATTCTTGTATATAGGAGCAGTATTATAGTAGTTATATTCTTGTATATAGGGGGCAGTATTATAGTAGTTATATTATTGTACATAATAGGCAGCATTATATGATAAATTAGGGATTCCATTGTAAGTTCTCCAGCCTCCAGCCAGAGGTGAGAAGACGGGATACAAGCAGCTGGAGACTTGGAGCACAATCTTGGGCGGTTTTCAATGTTATGAAGTCTCGGTATAATGTGCAGCTTGTCTAATGCACAATGGCAAACAAACCTCCAACGCACCAGATTCTGCCAGAGCCCCCCCATCCCCCCCAGACTCTGCAGAGGAAGCGGCTCCCACGCTGCTGGGCACGCTCCTGACTGCTCCATCAGCTCCATTCAGAAACCTGACAGCCCCCATCCCTCCCATCCTGTGACACCATTCCTAGATATCTGTAATATGGACAGCAATGATTATATACAACTACAGACAACCAATCAAAATTGGGCTCAATTGTGTCCATCTGCTCAGGATATGGCGTCTTTGCCTTGGGGAACATTCTGGTGGTAGATACATCAGGTTCTGTATATAATTTATTTGGAGGCAGAATTGCTGTGTTTGCTGAGATATTTTCGAAACTTTTTTGGAGATAACATTACCGTGACACAACTGCGGTGTGTGAACACAAGCTGACCATAGTGACCATCACAGAGCCAATGATGCCGCTAAGTTCTCTCTATTCCCTTCCTGCTTTATGTTCAGTACAGAAAATAGGAGGAAGCTAAATGTGATCAGTGTTCTACTTCATATTTCAGCCACAACGCCGAAGTCTTGAGGGAAGTGACCCCCTAGTCACCAGCTAACCAAAAATAAGACCACTAGGGATGATACCATATACCTCTCAGTACCCTAGACTAGTGTGCCGCGACACATGGTCAGGTGTGCCGCGGGGAAAGTTCCCCAAACTATGGTGCCCCTGTGTTTTGTTCCCCGGCAATGCGCAGCGATCAGTGGCGGATTTTAATGTGGGCGGTTGCATGGTGCGCAGCGCACCAAGCTCCCGGTCTCCGCTGATTGGAGGAGCACGTCCGGGCCCTACGGGCGACCAGTAGGTGAGGCGGACAGCAGCAGCGACCATTTCGGAGGAGGTGAGGAGGAAGGGGGGGGAGAGAAACCTGGGGATGGGGGAGAGAAACAGTGGAGAGAAGCAGGGGGGAGAGAAGTTTGGTGGAGAGAAGCAGGGGGGAGAGAAATATGGTGGAGAGATGCACAGGAGAAAAGCATGGTGGAGAGAAGCAGGGGGGAGAGAAGTATGGTGGAGAGAAGCAGGGGGGAGAGAAGTATGGTGGAGAGAAGCAGGGGGGAGAGAAGTATGGTGGAGAGAAGCAGGGGGGAGAGAAGCAGGGGGAAGAAGTATGGTGGAGAGAAGCAGAGGGGAGAGAAGTATGGTGGAGAGAAGCAGGGGGGAGAGAAGCACAGGAGAGAAGCAGGGGGAAGAAGTATGGTGGAGAGAAGCACAGGAGAGAAGCATGGGGGAGAGAAGCATAGGAGAGAAGCATGGGGGAAAGAAGCACAGGAGAGAAGCAGGGGGGAGAAGTATGGTGGAGAGAAGCACAGGAGAGAAGCATGGGGGAGAGAAGCACAGGAGAGAAGCATGGGAGAGATAAGCATAGGAGAGAAGCATGGGGGAGAGAAGCACAGGAGAGAAGCAGGGGGAGAAGTATGGTGGAGAAAAGCACAGGAGAGAAGCATGGTGAGAGAAGCACAGGAGAGAAGCAGGGGGGAGAAGTATGGTGGAGAGAAGCACAGGAGATAAGTATGGTGGAGAGAAGCACAGGAGAGAAGCAGGGGGGATAAGTATAATGGAGAGAAGCATGGGGGAGAGAAGCACAGGAGAGAAGCAGGGGGAGAAGCATGGGGGAGAGAAGCACAGGAGAGAAGCACAGGAGAGAAGCAGGGGGGAGAAGTATGGTGGAGAGAAGCAAAGGAGAGAAGTATGGTGGAGAGAAGCACAGGAGAGAAGCATGGGGGAGAGAAGCACAGGAGAGAAGCAGGGGGAGAAGTATGGTGGAGAGAAGCACAGGAGAGAAGCATGGGGGAGAGAATCACAGGAGAGAAGCAGGTGGGAGAAGTATGGTGGAGAGAAGCACAGGAGAGAAGCATGGGGGAGAGAAGCACAGGAGAGAAGCATGGGGGAGAGAAGCAGGGGGGAGAAGTATGGTGGAGAGAAGCACAGGAGAGAAGTAGGGGGGAGAAGTATGGTGGAGAGAAGCGCAGGAGAGAAGCACAGGGGGGAGAAGAAAACAGGCCCAGGTTTCACACTGAGTGAGTATAAATACATTTAGAATCTATATTATTAACTATATGTATAATATGCACTGTTTTAGTGTCATTTTGTGCCATTTTGGTTGGTGGTGTGCCCTGGGATTTTTTAAGTATAAAAAGTGTGCCGCGGCTCAAAAAAGGTTGAAAATCACTGCCCTAGATCACCAGTGAAGCAACCATTTACCTCTCAGTACCCTAGACCACCAGGAATGCTACAATATACCTCTTCATTACCCTAGACTACCAGGGATGCTACAATATACCTTTTTATTACTGTGGACCACAGAGGATGATTACACCCACAATGCACTACTACTAACTAAATGGCAGACATACCAGGATATACGTGAGGCTGTACACAGTAACGCCTGTTCACTGGTAAGATAGCGATAAACCGGTTTGTTACAGGACCTCGACTGACATGGCGATTTTATGCGGCGGTGTATTAAACGCAGCGACACAATGAGCCGATATCACATTGCACCGTGTTCCCTCCATCAGACGTGTCGTGTGTATTGTGGGCTCAGCTCGCTGCGCGGCGCAGCTGCATAGAACAATGCAGCGTGTCACAGGTCTCCGGATTCCTCCGCACTGCGAGCCCCTGGGAAATAGACTGAGTGTAAAGGAATCTGTGTCTGGCTGGAAGCAGATGGCTTGTCCCCTCCTCACTCCTCTGAGGCAACAATGGCAGCCGACTCTGCCCCCTCCTCTCTCCATCACTCCGGGGGCAGCTGTGCCTAAATATTATCACAGGCCCCAGACGCTGCCATCAGAACAAAGCCAGAGGGATTTAAAGGGCACTTCCACCCACAGCCTAATAAAAAGAAACAGTTGTTGCTCGGCACTGTGAAGGGTTAATCACTCCAAGGCCCAATTCACACCATACGCAAGAACTGCAGAGGAGTAGGAACGCGTAACCAGTAATATTACCAGAGCAAAACCGCTTGATCACGTCATTATATTGCTATTATATAATATCAGTGATATCATCCAGGGACGGGGCTGTGACTACTTCTTAGACATGATATACAGGCTGGTTGTCAACAGTAATAGATATATCCTGTAGTATAAGGTGTGTGGATCTCATGTATATTTTATGAGTGATGTCATATAGAGGGCGGGGCTGTGACTACCTCATATATGGGTGGAAAACTGATCATTTAAAACAGTCATCTCCAACCTTTGGTCCTCAGTCAAAGGCTGTCGGGCATGCTGGGAGTTGTAGTTTAGGAATCAGTAATGAATGCCTCGTAGTTTATAGTCTTTAGCTGGCAGACTATGAGAATACTGAAGATCGGAGAGAAGATGAGTTTCCATAGCAACCAATCAGGTCTTTGCTTTTACATCCTAACCTGTGTTAAAACAAAATGGAGCCTTACTGGTTGCTATGGGCAACGCCTTCATGTCTGTTGTGTGGTCCCCGGTCTTCTCTTGGCTGCTGAGGGTCTTCACCGGTCGGTGGACCCCCCTTTCTCTTCTCTGTATTCTCATCACGTGTATGGCCCCCCGCACCATCATCATCTTCACCCCCTCTCTCTCTGCGCTCTATAGAGGAGACATGAATGAGATGAATAGAGCTTCTCACACAGCGGAGAAAGCGCTGAGCGACCCCTCCAAGGTCCCCGCTACCGAGTCCATGCCAGGATGAATTCATCACTGCTTCAAAGTCCACAAGACGACAATTCACAATTTACGCGGGTTTTTCTTGCAGCGGGAAATAAAAAACCTCATCGTCTAGATGTTACCTGTTCCATGCATTAAATGTGCGGCCATGTTACAGAAAGGTTTCTACCTTATAACACTGAGGCTCGCCTCCTAATGACGCCCATTGTAAGGGATCAGAGGAATATGGAGGGAATGGCGCTCTGAATATCCCCTTTATGAGAGCCACCATCTTGTAGAGCAGGGATGGGCAACCTTCAGCCCTCCAGCTGTTGGAAAACTACAATTCCCATCATGCCTGGACAGCTGGGGGGCCGAAGGTTCCCCATCCCTGTTGTAGAGCATTGACCTCCTCTGGCCTTTAGAAATGCCGCATTTTGTCAGACATAGATCCCACTAGGAGATGAAATGGATCTGCAGGAATATCGTCCCATGTGGACAGGATGGCTCCTTGCAGTTCTCTCTGCACATTAATTAGATGGAGTTCTGTACAGCCTGTTCTATCCCAGAGACGTCTATCAGATTAAGATCTGGGGAAACAGGAAACATTCCTTGGGCCAATCCCTGATCCACGACACTTGTGGATGCTGCATCGTCCTGCTGACAGTCTCCCCCTGCCATTGGGGAAATGCTGTGGCCCGAAGTACTTAGGTGGTATACAGCAAGTGTGCATTTATGTATTTCTCTAGGGCACTTGTTACTGTTGCCAGGAGTGGCATCACCCAACCTCGGGCGGAATCAGCCCACCCATAAAATGGTGTCTATGGAGCTGGCGGAAAGGCACGTGGCCGTGAGCGGGTACGAGCGATGGAATCCGACGAAACTTATCTGTGCGGATTCCGTAGTGTGAACCCAGCCTCAGCGTCCAAATGTCTATCCACAGGTATGAGAGGAGCCAGGAACCCACCATTACTCATCGTCCACCAGCCTGACCTGATCCATCTGACCAGCCATGTTTCTCCACAGAGATCTGGATCCATCTGACCTCACAAGATTCTCCACAGACATCTTGATTCATCTGACCTTCCAAGAATCTCCACAGACATCTTGATTCATCTGACCAGCCATGTTTCTCCACGGAGATCTGGATCCATCTAAGTGGCCAAGATTCTCCACAGAGATCTAGATCCATCAAACTGGCCATGTTTCTTCACAGAGATGTGGAACCATCTGACCGACCATGTTTTTTTTTTTTTTTAAACAGACATTTGGATCCATCTAAACTGCCATGTATCTTCACAGAGATCTGGATCCATCTGACTGGACTGTTTTTTTCACAGAGATCTGGATCCATCTGACAGGCCATGTTTGTCCACAGAGATCTGGATCGATCTGGCAGGCCATGTTTCTCCATTGAGATCTGGATCCATCTGAGTTGCCAAGATTCTCCACAGAGATCTAGATCCATCAGACTGGCCATGTTTCTTAACAGAGATGTGGATCCATCTGACCGGCCATGTATTTTTTTTCTCTCTCTCTTTTTTACAGAGATTTGGATCCATCTGATAGGCAATGTTTGTCCACAGAGAACTGGATTAGCATGCTCGAGTCGATCCGAACCCGAACTTTCGGCATTTGATTAGCGGTGGCTGCTGAACTTGGATAAAGCCCTAAAGCTATGTGGAAATCATGGATATAGTCATTGGCTGTATCCATGTTTTCCAGACAACCTTAGAGCTTTATCCAAGTTCAGCAGCCCCAGCTAATCAAATACCGAACATTCGGGTTCGGATCAACTCGAACCCGATTCGCTTATCTCTAATCTGGATCCATCTGACAGGCCATGTTTGTCCACAGAGATGTGGATCCATCAGACTGCCCATGTTTCTCCATAGAGATCTGGATCCATCTGACTGGCCATGATTTTTTTGTTACAGAGATTTGGATCCATTTGACCGGTCATGTTTCTCCACAGACATCTTGACCCATCTGACCAGGCTATGTTTTTCCACAGAGATATGGATCCATCCTAATGTTTAAGATTCTCTACAGAGATGTGGATCCATCTGACCGACCATGTTTTTCCACAGAGATCTAGATCTATCTGACTGGGCTGTGTTTTTTTTTCACAGAGATCTGGATCCATCTGACAGGCCATGTTTGTCCACAGAGATCTGGATGTAAGTCAGGCACCAGTGTTGTATTCGGCTGCAATCTCCAGCATGTGCTCCTCCTGATCATCACAATGATTCCTGACATCCTTCTCTGTTCTTTCTCACTAAATGTATTTCCTTGCTCTCATTCCCCTGTATTCTCCTGTGCACTCCCCTCACCACTTTCTTTGTCATTCTCCGTATACTCTTCTCATTGATATACAAGAAAATCCCACTAGGTCAGCAGTGAGATCCTGGCCCTGAGGACTGGGACTTGGTTTTCTGATTACTGGATTTTCCCACTATATGTGGATTCCCATTAGGATTAGGGGTCACAGGTCTAATCTCTATATGGGGCCGAGCACTGACAGCCACACACTGGGAGTTATAGATATAGATAAGTCCAATGATCCAAAATCCAATCTTCACAAATAGCAGAAGAGCAAAAGTGAAAAGTTCAGGACTGAGTCACCCGCCATGAAGCGAGTAATGAGAATTATCGTTCATGTCTAAGCGTAAATTACTGTGCCTTAAACGTTTGCACAGCCCTGAATAGCAAACTCATATCTGATGTGTAATATACTATGTGCAGCCATATCTGATGTGTACTATACTATGTGCATCCATGTATCTGATGTGTACTATGCTATGTGTATCCATGTATCTGATGTGTACTATACTATGTGTATCCATGTATCTGATGTGTAATATACTATGTGCAGCCATATCTGATGTGTAATATACAAAGTGCAGCCATGTATCTGATGTGTAATATACTATGTGCAACCATGTATCTGATGTGTAATATACTATGTGCATCCATGTATCTGATGTGTAATATACTATGTGCAACCATGTATCTGATGTGTAATATACTATGTGCAGCCATATCTGATGTGTAATATAAAATGTGCAGCCATGTATCTGATGTGTAATATACTATGTGCAGCCATGTATCTTATGTGTAATATACTATGTGCAACCATGTATCTGATGTGTAATATACTATGTGCAGCCATATCTGATGTGTAATATAAAATGTGCAGCCATGTATCTGATGTGTAATATACTATGTGCATCCATGTATCTGATGTGTAATATACTATGTGCAGCCATATCTGATGTGTAATATAAAATGTGCAGCCATGTATCTGATGTGTAATATACTATGTGCAGCCATATCTGATGTGTACTATACTATGTGTATCCATGTCTTTGATGTGTACTATACTATGTGCATCCATGAATCTGATAACTGATATACTATGTGCATCCATGTATCTAAAGTGTAATATACTATGTGCATCCATGTATCTGATGTGTAATATACTATGTACAGCCATGTATTTGATGTGTAATATACTATGTGCAGCCATATCTGATGTGTAATATACCTTGTGCAGCCATATTTGATGTGTGATATACTATGTGCACATGTAGCTGATACAATATTACTGCTACTGAACAGAAGTCGCCATCTGCTGCCCAGAGTTGGTAGTGCCACATAGCATATAGGTCTACAGCTATATGGTGCTATGTTTTCCTCCGATATTCCTCTATGAGATTCCCCACCTTATACGGATGCAGCCGTGCCATTCTGGCCTTCTTCCCTCCTTCCTTGATGAGGAAGAGGACTCAGTGTCAAGATGAATTTCTTATTTCACGTATTACAGTCATATGTATTTAGCGGTGACGTATCTTCTGCTAGTGAAGATTTTGGAATCATTTTCATGCTGTGACCCTGATGAGAAAAGCAGAAATACGAACAGGATGAGAAGGCACAGAAGGAACGTTCCATCCTCCTCTACTGGCTGAAACGTCTCCAGGAATCCAGAGGGAACACATCCAGCCAGGATGAAAAATGTACTGCTGTATGTCATTATACTCCAGAGCTGCGCTCACTATTCTTCTGGTGGGGTCACTGTGTACATACATTACATTACTGATCCTGAGTAACATCCTCTATTATACTCCAGAGCTGCACTCACTATTCTGCTGGTGGGGTCACTGTGTACAAACATTACATTACTAATCCTGAGTTACATCCTCTATTATACTCCAGAGCTGCACTCACTATTCTGCTGGTGAGGTCACTGTGTACAAACTTTACATTACTAATCCTGAGTTACATCCTCTATTATACTCCAGAGCTGCAGTCACTATTCTGCTGGTGGGGTCACTGTGTACATACATTACATTACTTATCCTGTACTGATCCTGAGTTACATCCTGTGTTAGGGTGGGTTTATACTACGGAATTCTCGCGGACAATGTCCGCACGCACGGGCGTGCGCCTTTCCGTCGGCTCCATAGACGCCATTCTATGGGCCGGAGTATTCCGCTATCCGCCGAAAGAAGTGACATGTCACTTCTTTTGGCGGATAGCGGAATACGCCGGCCCATAGAATGGTGTCTATGGAGCCGTCGGAAAAGGCGTGCGCCCGTGTGCACGGACAGACAGCGGAATTCCGCTGATATTATCCGTAAGAATTCCTCAGTATGAACCCACCCTTATACTCCAGAGCTGCACTCACTATTCTGCTGTTGGGGTCACTGTGTACATACATTACATTACTGATCCTTAGTTACATGCTGAATTATACTCCAGAGCTGCACTGACTATTCTGCTGGTGGGGTCACTGTGTATATACATTACATTACTGATCCTTAGTTACATGCTGTATTATACTCCAGAGCTGCACTCACTATTCTGCTGGTGGGGTCACTGTGTATATACATTACATTACTGATCCTTAGTTACATGCTGTAGTGTATATGAGATGTTACCCGGTTGTAGTTTACACCTATGTCTTCCCAGTAGCCCAGCACCCCCTGCTTGCTCCTCTCCCTCTATGATAATGGCTCCTGAGAGAGGGGGTGCAGATTGTGGCTGGTACTGGAGACTGCTGTACCTCTGCGGCTGTCCTCTGGGGGGCAGTAGTATTACTGTGTTTTTATTCTACAGGATGAGGTTTTTCTCTGCAGTCAGGAAAAGTTCAGTTTCCAGCAGAGCCTGGAGCCAAACCGAGATGGTCCCACAGGAGCCACACGACACCGCTGATCCTTCGCACAGCAGAGCGGTGTATGAGAAGGAAGAGAGCCAGAAACAGAGGAGACTTCAAGGACATCAGGAGGAAGAAGACGCTGAACCGCAGTGTTACCGCAGGCCAAGAGAGCCCAGGACGCTGCCATATAAACCTGTCTGCTCTATTGCTCCTGTAGCCTGCTGGCTGCCTGCGGTGTAAAGTATGGAGGCCATGGGCATGCTGACTAATATGGTTCAGTCATTTATGTCCTCACTTTATTTTGCATTGTGCTGTTTAGGGAGCGTTCCATTGTCTTTTTTCTTTTTAATTTCAGTTATTGAAGCCAAAGTCAGGAACAGAATATAAATGGAGGACGGGTCATAAAGGAAAGAGACTGAGACTCCTGGCTTATGGTGCGTTTACACGAAACGATAATTGGCCCGATCTTACGATTAGCGATGTCGGAGTAACGATTTTTTTTTCATAACGATCAGCGTTTAGACGGAACAATATATCGTACGGAAAAATCGTTTTGCGATCGTGCGCCCGCAGCCCGGCCCTCCGCCCGCAGCCCAGCCCCCCACTCATCCGCAGCCCCCTGCGTCGGCTCGATCGCCACCCCCGCCGCCGCTCCGGTCGCCCCCCGCTGACGCCGCTCCTGTTCCCACCCCCCCTTCTCCGATCGCCCCCGGCCGGCCCCCGAGAATACGTTACCTGGTTTCGCGATTGGAACGGCGGGGGTGGCGATCGGAGCGGCGGGGGAGGCGATCGGGGCGGCGCAGGGGGCTGCGGTTGACTGTGGTGCCGGGCTGCGGATGAGCAGGGGGCCAGGCTGCGGGCGGGCCGGGCTGCAGGCACGCGATCGCAAAACGATTTTTCGGTACGATATATCGTACCGTCTAAATGCTGATCATTGTAAAAAAAAAAAAAAATTGTTACTTCAAAATCGTTATTCGTGCGATCGGGCCAATTATCGCTCCGTGTAAACTTAGCATAAGTTTTCATTCATTGCTGCTTTTAATCCAAGATCTGTCCTGGGGTCTGTTTGGCAGGTGATGCGGTTATTGTCCTAAAAAACAACTTTTAAACTTGCAGCCCGTGCCCAATGGCCATGGCCTAGATTGTGTATGCATTAGGCTGGCACACCCTCTTTGTCCCTCCTCATCATTAGGAATGCTCCAGGCAGATTGTCTCCTATTCATCACCTGTGTCAGCCCTGCACATGTGCTGGATTGATAAGGACCTGTGCAGTGTTCAGCTAGAGAAAATGTTCCAGTGGCATTCCTAATGATGAAGAGGGTGGTGAGTAGGGACGGAGGGGTGGTGCAAAGTTAGGGCACAAATACTCTAAGCCACTGCCGTTGGGCACGGGCTGCAAGTTTAAGAGTTGTTTTTTAGGACAATAACTGCATCACCTGCCGAACGGACCCCAGGACAGATCTTGGATTAAAAGCAGCTATCTAAAGGTACAAGTGGTTTGGGGGGGGGGGGGGGGGGGGGGGGGGGGGGGCAGATTGTGGGTACAGTCGCTTTAAGCCTTCTAGTACGAGATGATGCCCCCTGTAGGTGGTGGATGTTACTGCACTATAGCAATGCTACAGGGCTTGTGTATAGCTAATATCTACCTGGTTTCCATGAAACCAGTCATAATAACTTTTGCTCCCAAAGATGTGCTAGTTCTTATTTTCAGGGGATATCTTATTGCTTCATGAAGAATTCATGTTTATTGTTGAACATTGTTACTGTCTCCATACTGTACAGTATGTAATTTCCCACAGCAGTTCCTAGATCACTTGTACAGCAGGGACAGTATTACAGCTTCCAGCCACCAGGGGGAGCTCACCACAGCACACTAGTTCAGCACAGCAGTGACAGCGTACGGTAGGGTGGCAGGCAACAGGACTACAGAAGACTGTGTGCGGCTCTACATCTGGTGGTAGGTACAACAGGAATGGCTGCAGGCAATGGGCCTCTTGACGCCTTGCCTGCACATTTACAAGTGATGGCAACGGAAGGTAACATCAGGGGTGGAGGCCGGTGGAGATCTTCCATGTCCTGCATGCAGCTGCTCAGCAATTGTGAAGGTAGGGGACAACAGTGGCATGCCCTGGTATTCTGTTCAGCAGGAATGCTTCCAAATAGAAAATTTGCTAGATATTACTTTCAGGGGAGGCCTCTTGTATTGCAATTCAGCAAAAACTGTACTAGGTCTTAAATTTAGGGGATGTCTTATCAGGGAAACAGGATATGTATGGAGGAGATAGGTGTATGAAGAATGAGAGCAGTATGGTCATGTTAAGCAGTATTATTGGTCTCTTGTCCACTAGTATGGTATAACTATGACTTCAGTTATATAGCAGGATTGGTGCATATGGAGACCTCCTAGCGATGCTGTTGTGTGCAAATAGGGACAAACCTTTAGGGTGGGCACAAGGTTCTCTATTCCAACACTGATCCCTATATATCCATGTCAGCTGCCGTTCTGAGAAGCAGAATATGCCCAGTGAGCTACTAAAGGATCTCTAATAAAAAAGGCCACACTATATATGTGGTGTAACAAATCTTTCAGGTTTTTAGCACTCATTCAAGTCTCAAAAACTGAGGCCAAAGTCAAGCTGGGGAACCAGACCAGTGTCATATTAGGGTCACCCAGCTTTCCCAGGGACAGACAACCTGCAAATAAATCAGAGCAGAAGAAAGTTTCTACAAAAGGAACTGTATTTTATTTAACAAATCTTGGCGGCTGGATCAGCTCCCATACAGATCAAAGAGCGGCTAAAAACAAATGCAGCGAGCGACAAAGTTCATTACGGCAGCGGAACCGACACCAGGAGCAGAAAGAGAGGAAGGAGGGGACAATCCAAGATTAAGTCACTAAAATCCTGACCTGTTCATGGGAAAAAAAAATATAAAAACAGGGAAACTGAAGAGAACCAGGAGGGAGCAGAAACTGAGGGAAAGGCAGTGAGAAAAGTGCAAGCAGGTGGGTGGGAGGTCGCTGCAGGCTTCTGGAGAGAGCAGCGACGCTCTGCAGCCTCACTAAACGTCATTCCACAGGTAATATTGCTGGAGGTTACATTACTCTAGTCACATCCAGAGCTGCACTTAGGAAACTGTACTGAGATCCCTAACAGATCAGCCTAGAAATAATGTGCTGCATTGTGGGAGATGAAGTGTTCTCTCTATACTGGTCAATGTTCAGCCTTCCACAATGAAACACAGCCCTGTATGGCCACCAGGACAGCATGCAAGGTGTTAACTCCAACACTGCACTGGTTGCAGCTTTGGATGTGATTGGAGCACAAGAACTCACAAAGGAATTATATTTACTCCTATGTAGATTGAAATTACAACAGAAAGTGAAGCTGCACTTACTAAGAGATGCATATGCCGGGGTGTCACACCGAGAACAGTGTCATCCATAGTATTTACAGCCAACATTGTTCTTCCTGTTTCCTCACCCTGCAACCTCCCAAAATACCCCAGGGACCCCACATCAGCTGCCCGGCAGAGGTAGATTTCAGACTAGCAGACACATATATATATACATACATATATCTATGCCCCCCCTATCCAGCCAACCGGACATAAAACTACAATGAGCGGCCATTAGCTTAGCAGACTCTACAGACTGCCCCCTACTGGACAAAGAACTGACAAGTACCATAAAATACCCCAACCCAGCGGAACAGCTCACCGTTCACTCAAGTTTTATTACAAACAAAAATAATGGGAGGAGAAAAAAAAGATACAAAAAAAAGAAAAATGAACATTTAACATGCAACAAACCTGGGCGAAACCTGAAAGATGCCGAAAATATGGGGAGAGGGGAAAAAAAAAAAAAAACTGGCGATGGTTATAAAATACAAAAAAAGGTGGAAAAATCCTGGAAGTGTTAGAAGAGGCCGACCGTTATCACCGCTGTGCCTGGCGCGCTGTCCAATAAATACTACAGAATGTGAGCGAGCAGACGCCGCGCATGACTGATCACATGAGCGAGCAGATCCCGCACATCCTCATTGGTCAAGTAGAGGCGGATGTTTACACAAAATAAAACCACGTCACTCTAAGAAATGAATGGAGAGGCCAGGGATACTGGGAGTGACCCTTCTAAGGCCCAGATGCTGCAGGAGGCACCGTGGGCGGTGGGGTTGGTCCGTCGCTGGGTGGAGGCGGTTGCGGCTGCTGCTGTGGTGGTGGAGCCGGGTCTGTGAGGAGAAGGAATACAGTACAGATTACTAATCTGCAGACTAGACTATTAGATATAACCATGTGATTTAACAGTGTGTGGCATAACAGGACTTATTTACGGCTACATCTCCTCTCACAGGACAGACTAAAACATGCAACTCTGCAAGCTGGGACAGGACAGATAACCGGGGGAGTTAAAGGGGTTATCCAGCACTACAAAAACAAGGCCACTTTCTTTCAGAGACAGCACCGCTTGTCTCCAATTCAGGTGCAATTTTCGGTAGAACAGTTACAAACCCTGCACCCAAACTGGAGACAAGAGGGGTGCTGTCTCTGGCAGAAAGTGGTAATGTTTTTGTAGCACTGAATAATGCCTTTAAGTGGTGAAACACCCCGTAATCATATCCTGTTTATAGGTGAGCAAAGCTCATAGTGGGCCTATCCCTCTAAGCACTATTGTGGGTCTAGATCCTTACAGTAACCACTGAATAGCAGCACCGGTAATGCCCTGCTCTATAATCATGTATGTGTTATTGCGGGTTAAGAGCTTACACATGCCATTTGGAGCCATAGGAGGCCGTGGGCCCATCATGCCACCTGGCATCGGGGGCATTGCTGACTGAGGAGGGGGATGAGGGGGTCCGGATGGATGCATGTTTGGCATCATTCGTCCAGGCATTGGTGGGCCTGACATCATGGAGCTGGGTCCTGGCATCTGACCTGTAAGATTTAAAAGGAGAGGAGACCAGAGATTAGAAAAATAAACCACAGCAGTAGGTGGCCCCGATAGATGAGATCCCAATCACCGTCAATGTGGACAGAGATGACCTCCGTTAACAGGCAGAGGAATCGGAAATTCATACAGATCCTACAAGGTTTCTGACAAATTAGAAGGGAACTTACAATATATCTCCCATCATCCCTGTCCCAAGCACGTACAGTCTACTCTCCTATCATACACAGTCTCACACTTCCATCATCCCTGACCTTAAAGTGACACTGTGACACCCCCTTTGTGCATTCTGACATCTCTACACAGGTGTAAAGGGTAAATTTAGCGTTTTTCATACCTTATTTCATGTCATATGTCATGGTGTTCAAGTAAAAAGTGTTCTTTTATCAACTGCAGTTTGTATTAAGTGGGCGTGGCCTCGCGGCATTAGCGCCACTAAGCACCGCCCACAACGGCAGTTGGCCCCGCCCCCTTGGCGCCCATTGGTTGGCCAACGTAAAGGAGGTGGAGTCTAGACCTTTCGGCCAGCCTGTTCCAATTGTCGGGACCAACTGTGTTGTTGTGGGCGGGGCTAAATGGTGCTAATGCAGTTGATATAACATAACACAATCTGCAGTTGATATAAGAGGACATTTTACTTGAACAAGCACCATGACGTATGATATAAAATATGGTATGAAAAACGCTAAATTTACCCTTTACACCTGTGTAGATGTCAGAATGCAAAAAAAGGGGGGGGGGGGGGGGGGGGGGGGGGAAGAGAACAGTGCCACTAAGTAATCTCCACAAACCATGCACAATGTATCACTCCTCATCCCTAGGACCCCATCTACATCAGACAGTATCACTCCCATCATACCCAATTCCAAGAGCTCATACAAAGTATTACTCCTAACATTGCTAATCCCAGGCAGTCACCATCTCTTATACACGCATATGGTGTTACTTGCATCCTTTCTGATCCCAGGCAGTCACCATCTAAATCGCTCAGACAATGAATCACTCCCATCATTCCAAATCCCGGGCACTCTCCATCTGATCACACACAGTATCACTCCCATCATACCTGATTTAAAGAGATCACCCACTATCTAAAGTCTAACACAACTCCATTATGGTGTAGCCTTAAGCTAGATTTGCCCTCCGACCACCAGTGACAACCATAGGTAACACAGAAGAGTGACAATATGGTGCCTGACATGAGACCACCACCAAATCCAGGGGTCTTCCCTCCAAGCATTTCTAACTGTCGTAAAAATCCTGGCAGTGAAGTGCCCCCTGGATGTTTCTATATGAGCTGCATGTCTGGCCCGCGCTAACAGTGAAGAATCCTCAGTAAATATACAGGGATCTTCCCTCCAAGCGTCTCAATCTGAGAAGGGAGGAAACAGAGGACAGATAAGGTGAAGACTGTGTGCGCTGCGCGTGGCAGCAGAGATCCCCGGCACGGGGCATATGTTTGCACTTACCCCACCCCTGCGTATGCCCAGAATACATGCCTGGCTGTGGCGGGTGGGCAGGGGGCATCTGGTGATGTACACCGTATGGAGGGGGCTGCTGTGGTGGTTGTTGTTGATGACCCATCATCCCAGGGTGTGCAGGGGGAGGTATGTGGCCCATTCCAGCTCCTGGGGGGCCGGCAGGATGCTGAGCGTTCTGTCCGTGCTGCTGCTCTATCTGTTGCCGCGCCCTCATCTCCGCGTACTTCAGCTGCTCCATGTGGAAGTTCTGGCGCTCGGTGAGGAGCTGCTGACGCTGCTGTTCCAGCTGCAATGGAAGGACAGACGGAAATCAAACTCAAGGAATATCATAAGTGTGGGCCCTGCTGGATCCCACAGAAGCTGCATCCCCCTCCTCAAGTATGGCATCACCCTAGATGTATTTAAGGCAACTTAGTCTTGGGGAATTGAGGTGTATTCACAGTTTGTAGGTAAACTGCAAGGAAACCTTGTGCATTTAACTTTAACCCTTCCTGCATTGAGCAGTTGCTGCTGCATAAGTCCCTCTCAGACCGGCAATGTGTGATCTGCTACCACTAAGACCCCCAGCATCTACACCCTGACTGCCGCCTCTATATATGAGCTCACAAATGGAACGACTTGTAGTTTATGATGGCGTCTGAGGTGATGATCTTCCCCAGTGAAGTCCTCTAATGTGAGCGTAGCTGCGGGGCAGCAGAGAGCGGGGGCAGGGCTGGAGAACTGTGGATAGTCAGGAATATATCAGATGAAAGGCAGACAAGACAGATAGCAGAGCTCAGTGCCTTGGGTCACAAATATAAAGCTGAGGGAATGCAGGGGGACATAGAGGGATGGGGCCACAGCAAACTGGTGAAGGGTGCAGGGTGTGATCATCTCAGAGGTATTGACATTCAGCTTCTGTGACGTCTCAGTGACCTGTTTCCCCCACACACCGAACAGATCACTCACCGCCTCCTTTTCCCGGTCCATGATGGTTTCCAGTTCCTCAAAGTGACGCAGTTTAATCTCCAGTTTCTTCATCTGTGTCTCCACCAAAAGTGCAACCAGGGACTTAATTTTGCGTTCCTCCACAGCTGCAAGATGCTGAAACAGAGGAGATCAGAGACTTTAGGAGGAGTGCAGCTCTGGAGCAGAATACAGGATAACTAATATATACACAGTGACCCCCCCCCCCCCCATCACCACCATCCGAACACTGAGCGCAGCTCTGGAGTATAATACAGGATATAACTCAGGATCAGTAATGTATGTGCACAGTGACCCCACCAGCTGAATACTGAGTGCAGCTCTGGAGTATAATACAGGATGTAACGCAGGATCAGTCAGCAGGCAGTATTTCTGAGGCACCATGAGACCAATAAGAGTGTTTTAAGGCTTATTTAGGATCAGCGGTAAATGCAGGCCCAGGACAAGGGAATGTGTCATCAGAAAATGACCTATTGTTTAACCCTTAGGGGACACAGCCAGTTTTCATTTTTGCGTTTGTTTTTCCCTCCTCGTGTATATAAGGCCATAGCGCCTGCATTTTTTCACCTAGAGACCCAAATGAGCCCTTATTTTTTGCGCAACTAATTGTACTTTGCTATGGCAGATGTAATTTTTGCCTAAAATGTGCCGGGAAACCAGAACAAAATTTATATGTGTGGTGAAATTGAAAAAAAAAATGTTTTTTTTTATTATTTGGGGGGGGGGGGGTTGTTTTTACTCCGTTCGCCGTGGGGTAAAACTGACTCGTTATATATGTTCCTTAAGTTGTTACGATTACAACGATATGTAACATGTATAACTTTTATTTGATTTGATGGCTTGTAAAAAATTAAAACCTTTTAAAGAAAATATATGTTCCTTAAAATCGCTCCATTCCCAGGCTTATAGCGCTTTTATCCTTTGGTCTATGGGGCTGTGTGAGGTGTCATTTTTTGCGCCATGATGTGTTCTTTCTATAGGTACCTTGATTGCGCATATAGGACTTTTTGATTGCTTTTTATTACAATTATTCTGGATTTGATGCGACCAAAAATGCGCAATTTTGCACTTTGGGATTTTTTTGCGCTGACGCCGTTTACCGTGTGAGATCAGGAATGTGATTAAATTAATAGTTCGGGCGATTACGCATGCGGCGATAGCAAACATGTTTGTTTATTAATTTATTTATTTATTTTTATTTATAAAATGGGGAAAGGGGGGTGATTCAGACTTTTATTAGGGGAGGGGATTTTGTGTTATTAAAAATACATTTTTCTTTTACTTTACACATATACTAGAAGCCCCCCTGGGGTTAGGGTTATTCCCCCCTGGGGTTAGGGTTATTCCCCCCTGGGGTTAGGGTTATTCCCCCTGGGGGACTTCTAGTATATGCACTCTGATCTCTCATAGAGATCCATGCAGTATAGTTATACTGCATGAATCCATGAGATCGGTGTTCTATTGCTTTTGGCTGCTGCAGCCAAAAGCAATAGAATGCCGAGCCGGGATCAGCGCCATTACGGCGCAGACCCCGGCCCGGGATGGATGCGGGGATCGCCCCCCCGCAATCACGCCGCAGGGGGGCCATCCCCCCACTAGACCACCAGGGATGGATATGAGCAAGTATTTAGAAGCAGCTGTCAACTTTGACAGCTGCTTCTAAGTACTTAATTAGCGGGCACGGCGATCGGACCGTGCCCGCTAATAGCCGCGATCCCGGGCTACATGCGGCACCCGGGATCGCGGCAGTTCAGAGGGGGGTCGCCGCGCGACCCCCCCCCTGAACTCCCATAGCGGCACGAGGACGTTCAGTAACGTCCTGGTGCAGCTATGGGTTAAATGTTAAAAAAAAAATAAAAAAATAAATAAATATTTAAGAATTTTCGGAGGCTTTTTTCCCCCGAATTCTCCATTTTACTGTCTAAAGTATAAAATAAGCCTGACTTTTTATTCTCAACACTGGGGATACAACTAAGCTGAGACTTCCTGTTGTGTCTGTGTTGATAAGAAGAGGCTGCTGTAAAGTGTACAGCAATGCAGCAACACAGCACCAACACAAGACTATAGTGTGCTCAGTAATGTTTCACAACTATCCTGAGGGGACAGACACTGTCTAATGTCGTCTATGTCCATAAGCCTGGTTGTATGCTATTAAAAACAACCCAGGCGTTATGGCAGCCCCATAAGAATGTACAAAACGTAAAGAGAAAAAAAAAAAAAAGTCTGAAAATAGAAACAGATTAGAATAAAAGAACAACTTTTAGTATTAGCTTTACCTTAGCTTTGGTGGCTGCGGATGCCAAAGCGGCTGCGGCTGCCATAGCTACATTGCTCTCATTCATATCGTTCTCCAATTTCTTTTTTGCCGGGTCCGGTTCTTTCGCAGTGTCAGCGCTCTCTTTAGTTTCCTCTGTCTCTTCCTCTAAAGGGAGGAATAAGCAGTCAGACACATTAAACAAATGATCAATCATCTCACAGGATCCATTATACTAAGCACAGGAGGAGAACGAAGCCATGTAGCATGCGGCACAGCTCACCTGTCTTTTCCTCTGGGGCTGGCTCACTTTCCTCCTCCTCAGGTTTCTTTTCCGCAGATGAGGATTCTGGCTTCTCACATGACTCTGTTTCACTTTCTTTCTCGCTCTTAACTTCAGTCTACAAACAGCGGACAGAGATTTGAGAGATTGGTGGGTGATAGATGCCAGGCTGAGTAATACAAGGGGGGCAACATTAAGATATGAAAGATGGGCTGTGATTGGTTGCTATGGGCAAACCCAGTTTTGGTTTCCAAAGGTTTCCCAGTATTACCGAACCAGGGTTCAGCAGATCAACTCAGAGATGCTGAGGTTCTGGGGTGACCTCTGCAGAGTCTGAGCTGCTAGACGATGTGACAGAGACCGCTGCTGACTGATAAGGGAAACAGCATCGCCCTGAAGGAGAGGGATGAACACCCAGCCATCAATCATCCTGCACAACCTCCTACCCACACAGGGAAAGAGAAAGACCAACAGAAGCATGGACACATCAAGGAAAAAGTCACTGACATCCAGCAGAGTTATGGGTACCGCCAAGTAGTATTTTCTCCCTATGATGAAAGGATGGAGTAATCCTGCTCTATAAGCTCTAAACTCTGCCTCCCTGCACCAATGGCAAGGACTGGACACCGAAGTTTCCATTATCAGTTCCAGGAACAGACTGCACCCCAGCATTGCTGGTGAACGATGTTCAGGCTACAGGAGCAGAAAGACCCCCAACGTGTAAGGTTAATAGATCCTGTTCAGAGATGAGATTGCGTGGAGGATATTAGGAGCTCCGGACACTCACCTTCTCTGTCTGAGGGGCTTCTGGGGTCTCAGTTTCCATTTTTTCTTCTTCTGTAGATTCACCTTTGGTGAGAAGGGATTTGCGTTAATAATCCATTTAATCGAGAAAAACCTGCAGTCTTAAAGGAGCCACAGGCATTGGATACTTTCTGGCAGATGGTCTATCACGATTTCTAGTATTTATAGCAGTGCCAGATATAAACCACATGGTGCCCCGATGAAGCCTGCAGTCACACTGCCATCAAAATGAAACAAGTAGGAAACCCTCTTTGTAACTGCAAAAATCTACACATCAGTATTTGCTGCAAATCCCTTTACTTACTGGATTTCTCAGGCTCTTCAGGTCCAGTTCCTGCTATACAGCTGCTCTCCAGCCCATAAGTGGGGTCCACTTTGCCCAGGGCCTTGGCTGCCTCTTGGACCTTCTTGATATGAGCCTCCACCAGCTCTAGGGGAACCTCTTCACGCACCCGAGAAAATTCCTCTGTGAGCAGAAAGACATGTTAAAGATTAATCACTTTGAGGATAAATGATCCCACTCCTATTGGGTGGTAATAATATAATGCTTGAATGGTGTTGCTGAGGCAACAATTACCCGTTTACCCAAGGGATAAAACTTAACTTTTATTGAATGTCCTTAATATATACTAATGAGAACAGGTGATCGTGTATATACACTGCTAAACGTTAAAAAGAGTCTTTCTTCTGATTGATCCTTTTGTAAAGTGTGTGTGTAGAATACAAATAGTGCTGTGTACACTGTGCGGGAATGATGCCAGACTGGAGGTGGTTGCACCCTGTCCAGTCGTGGTAGGGTAGTCGGGGGTTATTTTAACCTCTGTGCAACTAAGGGGATCGTTCAGTCCTCTATCAGTGTTACAGCTTGCATATGGCAACTTAACAAAAGTACGTTGCTTTATTCCTTATGGTTATTATTAGATGCTGTGACCGCCGGCCAATCCAGCATTCTATAATATAATAGTGTCATGAATGCTCATGCGGTATTCAGTTCCCGCTATCACTAGTAGCGCTGCATTCTATATTAATTAAAGTATTTGTACATCAGCACGGATGTTGTGTTTAAAGTTATAGTACTCAGTGTGTCCACATCCCATGCAGGGTTAATTGCGATATGTCATGGAGTTAAGTTGCCAATTTATGGTAAACCGGTGGACAGACGCCTGGGACGCTGGCAGCGTATCCCGCTTGCTCAGCGATAACGACGTATCCTCGCTGGGATATAAGTGGCGATCCCGCAGCACTAACCACGAGCGGCCGCTCTGTGGTCACGAGGTGCAGATAGTCACTATTCAAACTACACTCGTAACTGATTTAGGCTATGTGTCTAGCTGCATTAATCTTTTAACTCAAACATTGGATCATTTCTGACACGCATAGACTATATTAAAACTTTCATGCCGTAAAGACTGACTAGTTTCGCCAGTGACACTGGCTTTCTCAAAGGAGGCATTCCTTGGGGGAAACGGGTAATTGTTGCCTCGGCAACACCGTTCAACAAAGAAACTTTGCAGAAACTCCATCACATGAGCCGTGTCCTTAACGTCTTAGTTGCCCAATGTAACATTTTCATCATGTAACTTGAACATCCTTTTCCCCGAAACTTTACCCACCCAGAGCGGCTTTAGCGGCTGCAGCAGCAACTCTGGGATCCACCACCGAGGCCAGGAAGGCGACCGTGCTCATAACTGGGTTACCAGACTGGCTGAAGGGAACCGGCTGATAGGCCAGAGGTCCAAGAGAAGAGTCTGAGTTTTCGAGGTACGGATCCTCAATGGGGAGTCGGAGGAAGTGAAGGATGCATTCGTCCTGAGTGCGGCTTCCCACATGCTCAGATACCTTGTTCCAGTCGTCTTTGTACATTTCCAGAGCCTGAGAACATGAAAGACAAGTGTCAGCACCAATGTGACAGGACTTGGCACACATGAGCCCAGATGTGTCTATCACTTACCTCTAAGAGAAGCAGAGTCTCCTGTTCCGTCCATTCCCTCCCGGCACTGGCAGCTTTGCTCTGTGAAATAAAGATATCCCATGAGTCTCCCTTACTACCAAACACAGGCTGCTCAGGCACAAATTTTTTACAACTCCTACCTTTGCCAAGGTCTTTTTAGAGTAAATGTCTGTTCTGAGGCCAAAGTTCTGGAGATCAGTCGGCTTGTCTTTGTTTTTCTCAGGGAAATTCAACATCTGCTGAGCAGAGGGCACCTAAAGATACAACACAAGAAATCAGGAACTACAGTATCAACACTGCTGACACATCATATATAATGTGTAATCTGATTTTATTGACAACCACACAGCATACAGTAAATACAAAACCAGCAAATATTGGTACAGGGCGACCTGCAAGTCGCATGGTGTCACTCATTTTATATATGTATAAAAGGGACAGGAGAAAGATCAACATAATGTTAACATTTTTAAACATAAGCACCACCAACGCGGTAGCGCTGCTGAATGACACATCATATATAAAAGATGAGAGACGCATTGTACCTGTGGGGTCCTCATATGAAGAGGCACCAGACCAGATGGGGTGTCTGCCAGCACATTAAAATGGGGTGTCGGGGGTGGCCCCATAGCCATAGGTCGGGAGTCTGCATCCACCTGGTAATTCACAAGGCCCCACTGCTCCAAAAAGGCATGGACTCTGAGGGGGAAAGAGACAAATATACAGCTCTAATCAGTATACAGACACCAGTTCTCACAGCTCAAAGAGAAAAGTAGAATTAGGGGGCATTCACAAGTTCTGTGCAGTCTGTGTTACTGCAAGTATAGTAAAGTGAAGATTTAAACTGATGCCAGGGTTTCTTTACTCAATTTTAAAGCATCCCTCTTGTTTAGGGACAGTGTAAGCAACAAGTGATTAAGGCCTTAAGCAGCAGTTCTTTGTAGTAAAGTTGGCCCCATTCTCTTTTGAATGTTTCCTGCCATCCAACAGATATACTGGGCAGCACGAGACTTTCGCTACACCATGTAATAACCCCATAACTCCCAACTAACAGTCCGATCCCACCAGTTGCAGGTGAGTGCGCCACCACTCACCCGCTACATATAGTGACTGCCTAGACACCCTAAAAAACTACATGTTAACTATCCAGCAGCTGCAAAACTACAACTCCCAACAAGTCTGGGCAGCCACGCTGGGAGTTTTAACTTTGTGACAGCTGTAGAGCAACAAGTTGGAGACCACTGCTTTAGACAACGGCAGCAACCTATGACCTCACCTCATGATGGCGCAGACATCTCCGGTTAGGTTTCTCCTACACGCGGTGCTGGTGAGATACTCTTGGGGGTTCAGCCGGTACGTGTCTATGATAAAGTTGCGGTATGCCAAGTATCTACAATTGAAAAAAAAAAAAAAAAAAAAAAAAAAAGTCAGAAACGTCACCTCCACAAACCAGTAAAACCCAGTGCTCAATAGTAGCTGTGATTTTCAGGCCTGTGGTAGGAATGGGAAGCTTATAAGGAGCCAACAAGTATAGATAGTCTCATCTGATGCAGTTTCTTACATTTCAGGAGTCTTGGATTTATTTTTCCCATTGAAGAATTCTGGAAGCGCCCGACGCTCGATGACATGAATACTGTAAGAGACAAGACACTTATTACCTCCCTGGACACTAGTAGACGCCCTACAGGTCCTATACACGTGTATAACCAAACCTTCACCTGTTATAGTCAAACCACGCGGCGTAGCTGGGGATGATTATGTGGTTTGTCTGCTCAGTCACATTATCTTCTCCATTGTCCATCATGCGGCTCTGGTCTCGACTGGGATCTTCATCTTCCTGGAAAATGAAGGGGACAAGGAATCTTAGTCATCAGGATCCATAACCAATTACAGAGGGAATACAATGAAGTCCAAGTGTATCACAATTTTATCACATGGCGGCACACAGACAAGTTTGTGCTAGTTTCAGAACAAACATCATACATCCAGAAGTATGTGCATGTGAATGGCTCTTTCCTGCTATCCCATGACAACACCCTATACACACAGCGACGTCTATACAGACAAAGTGAGGGGGCAGAAGTGCTTGAATCCCCCCAAAAAAAATTGTGATTACTAAAAACGCCAACTGCGAGCCAGACCTTCTCTTCTACATCCGGAATTAACCTTACAAATTCCCACAGTAACCCTAAAACCCCGGGAGAGCCTCAACAGAACTGCAGGCCATGTAATAGTCACAAAATGGGAAAAAACAATCCATAACCCCATGACTGAGCAATGGGATGTCCAACAAGCCCACACAGATGTAACAGCTGGGGATGTACATACTTTTGACCACACGGTATATCTACATACCACTCAGAGCTCAGCTTTTCCTGATGCAGAGTCTCAAATCTACAGAGCCATGGAGTTGTGTGTTAAATTCTGACGGCTGTCACCATTAGGGGCAATCAACTACTGACCATTTCCCCCGCCCCTAGTGGTCACTGAAGGCAACTACATGTTTATCAAGAAACTAGAGGTGTGAGGATTTGGAGTTCTATAATATATCAACTGACTAAGGTGACAATGAAACCTAGCGCTATACACAGACATTATCCTGCAGTATAAACAGGTAAATGGAGGACATTGGAGTGGGACAATATTCCCTATACACTTTCCTTGGAGACCACCAGTGACTCACCTTCCCGCTTGCAGTCACCGCTTCCTCCTCTTGCTCATCTGTGAATAAAAAAAAAAAAAAAAAAAAAAAATGTTTACCTAACTGAGCACAGAACAGGTAATGCAGCAGATGGGTTTGTGGAATTGGCTGCAATAACAATGTTTGAACAAATTCTCCCAATTTAAAAACAAAACTAACAACGCACTACTTCACTCTGTCGTGTATGGTAAGTGGGAGGCAACCTCTTGGACCCCTAACCAATCGTAGGACTGAAGAGAAGCGGTGCTGAGGGCCTGACATTACAATCATCTGTGTAGGAGACTTACCCAGGTCAGCCACCACTCCACCCTTCACCGGGGTGTGCTCACTGTCCTTCTTTGGATTCACTAGTCAGAGGGGGGAAAAAAATAAAAATAATACACTGTAAGTAACAGAAGGGAGCTTCAGTAACAAGGTGCCCAAGCTGGACACATCAGACAGCTCGGTGGGATCAATAAATACACACCATTTTTGGGGAGGATGACCTCCTCCATGTTAGGGACAGGTGTGGGATCCTCCATGTCCTTGGTCAGATCCTCTTGCTCATCCTCCTCCTTCTGCCATCTCCGCTTGCCGTACAGGCCTCCTTGCCTAATGATAATAAAAAAAACGACAACACACAATAACATTTTATTTGTAATCACCACATCCAACAAGACTTATCTGGTAAGAGATGTCCATGTCTACATATATTGGCCTGGATAGAGCGGCTCTCCAGTCTGGCTCCATGGGTGTGCAGGGGTCCTTATCTCTATAATGTGTTTGTAACTTAACAGGGATCACAGGTTATCACTGATCCCCAAACACTTCCAAATTACTGAGGTCACCCTGTCTTGAATGAGGCTTAAATTGGTATTGAAAGCTAAATCACAAATCCTATGCTGTGAAAAGGGAATAAGTGACAAATTGCGGAGGGGAGGCTGACCACTGGTGTTAATTGTGACTGGAGCGTAGAGTTGCACTTCTGCACCAGAACACAAGCCATTGTCTATGGAGCTGCTGAAGACAACTGAGCTCTTATCCTTTGACCGCTCTATGGACAATGAATGAAAACTCCTGCTCTGTGGAAGGGAGTAGTAGTACATGGCCATGATTCTTCCCCATTTATGATCTTACCCCTTCTTTCCTGGCTTCTTGCGGGATTCAGAAGGCGTCTGTGGAGATGGAGAGCGCTTTCTCTTCTTTGTGGCACCCACAGACCTCCGGTCTTTCCTCTCAGGGCTCCTCACAGCCTAAAACATTAAGAGTCAGATCATATAACCACACAAGGAGATGGCAGACTATGTGTAGATGTATGCTGGTAGACTGTATATGTATAATGCCTTAGTCCCCGTGAGACAAACGGCATTGAACACAGATCAAGACAGCAGCGTATACACCTCTGATCACAGCCATCCCATTTTATGGGCTCTCGGGCCTTCAGGCCTCGCTTCATACCTCATCACTCTTCAGGGAGATCCTCTGCCGGAAACTGGTCACCTTCTTGTTCTCATCAATCTCGTAATCTTCTTCGTTCATCCACTCGTTGAACACGTCTGTGTCCTGCAGCCATTTTGCATGGACCTGAAAGGATGGAAAGTCTGGATTACTGAGCATACAGCAGTCAGAGAATCAGAGAAAGGTTGGCACAAGTCACTCACTTTCCAAGGTTTCTCAGCAATCGGTGGGTCCTCAATATCCACATCTAGATCTGTAACAGGAATCCAGGAGTCGTAGCTGGCGGAAAACAAACAATAAGCCACGTCAGTGAGGTTGGCGAGTCTGTCCAAGCCTTGTCTAGATCTCTGTGTGTTGGCAGCGACTGTAAACCTTCAAGAGATCACAGCCAGGCCCTGAAAGCCTCCAGCTAGGCCTGCTCACAGAATCACATGTATCTGGGCCCTCACCTGTCTGGGTGATATCCCCAGTGCACAAGAACTTGTTTATCCTTCTTCACAACAGGTCTCAGCCATTCATCTGGAAACAGACAGACATTTGGTTAGTCTTTAAAAGCAGCAAAAAACCATGACTTTTGCATATCTCAGCCGTACACTAATGCACAAAAAAAATAATAATAATTAGGTAGAACAAGGATGCTATTCTGCACCCTCCACTACAGACTAACCTCTACACTCTGGGACAAGAGATTTCTTACCGTCATCCAGTGAGGTAGGGATAGGGTAAACATGGTGCGAGGCTTTAGCTTTCTCTTCTGTGATTGTACCCTAAAACACAAGGAAAATCAATGAATATGTGTCAGTAGTACTGAGTAGGACATCACCTGCTGCCACCCTGACACTGCCGCTCACCTGATGTCGCTTCACAATGTCTTTTAGTTTATTGGCCAGCTTCAGCTCTATTTCGGAGACGAGGTAGACTGTCGGTCTGCTCAGACAGTTGTTCTGCAAAAATAACACCCATGATATCAACAAGAGAGGAGGAAGAGAGAACTACACAAAATGCTTCAAACATAGGATCCCTATGACCTGGCACTAATGGGACTGTAAGATGATGATCACAGATGGAGGAATAAAACTAAATGTAAGGAAAGAGAACCGCCCCACATAACTGTTCTAGACCATCAGACAGAAGGATGGAGACTGTTAACCCTTTGAGGACCAGGCCCAAAATGACCCAGTGGACCGCACAAATTTTGATCTAAGTGTTTTCGTTTTTCCCTCCTCCCCTTCTAAGAGCTCCAGCACTCTCAGTTTTCTATCTACAGGCCATGTAAGTGCTTGTTTGTTACAGGAATAGTTGTACTTTGTAATGGCGTCATTCATTTTACCATAACATGTATGACGGAATCCCAAATATATTATTTATGAAGACATAAATTGGTGAAATTGTAAAAAAGAATGCAATATGGTAACGTTTGGGGGGTTCCTGTGTCTACGTAATGCACTATATGGTAAAAGCAACATTATACAATTATTCTATAGGTCAGTCCGAACACAACCATATGCAGGTTACACAGATTCTCTAATGTTATATATTTTTTTTTTTATGAAATCTTTTTTTTTTTTCCAATTAATTATAAATAAAATGGGACTATTGTGATGCTTATAACGGTTTTATTTTTTCACCTACGGGGCTGTATGGGGTGTCATTTTTTCCGCCATGATCTCTAGTTTTTATTAATACCATATTTGTGAAGATCGGACGTTTTGATCACTTTTTATTAATTTTTTTTTATATATAATGTAACAATCGGTAATCCGCGCACTTTTTTCCCTCTTTTCGTCTACGCCGTTTACCGTTCGCAATGACGCTTGTTATATTTTAATAGATTGGACTATTACGCACGCTACGGTATATTATATGTTTATCTATTTATTTACTTTTATATGTTTTATTTATATAATGGGAAAGGGGGGGATTTCAACTTTTATTGGGGGAGGGGTTTTGGGGTAGTGTGTTAGTGTTTTTAACTTTTTTTTTTTTTTTTACACATTTGAAGTCCCTTTAGGCATAGCATTGATCAGTGTTATCGGCGATCTGCTCATTGAGCCTGCCTGTGCAGGCTCAGTGCAGCAGATCGCCGATCGGACCGCACGGAGGCAGGTGAGAGACCTCCGGCGGTCTGTTTTACCGATCGGGACCCCCGCAGTCACACTGTGGGGGTCCCGATCGGTAAGTGACAGGGGACTCCCCCTGTCACTTACACTTAAACGCCACGGTCGCGCCGTTTGAGATAATGACACGCGGCAGCGCGATCGCTGCAGCGTGTCATTACTGGTGAGGTCCCGGCTGCTGATTGCAGCTGGCCCCCACCTGCTATGAAGCGTGCTCCGCTCCGGAGCACGCTTCATAGCGGGAGAAACACCCAGGGCGTACAGTTACGCCCTAGGTCGTCTGGGGACAGACTTCCATGGCGTAACTATACGCCCTGGGTCGTCTAAGGGTTAATATAATTTCATTATGTGGCCGGGACAGTATAGAGAAAGAGGACGCAAGACTGGAAATGCAGCCATACCTGCATCAGAGTCTTCTCAATGGCCATAAACATCTCCACGTTGCGATCCATCCTAGATGGATTCTGCAAATCAAACCTTCGCCTGCAGGAGAGAAAGAAATCAGCCGAAGCAAAACTCCACAACATCAATAGAAAACAAGAGGGCATCTCACGTGAGCAAAACAGCCGGGATCCCAGAATTCTCTGCTGATAAAGCAAACTACACAAAACTGTTGAAATTCACAGACTTCCAGTGCAAGTGTATCGCAATGGAAGTCTATGGGTCTTCCAGCAATTCTGTATACAGCTTTAGTGGCTGAGAAGGGAGTTGCCGGGAGCTTGCCCCTTTTAAAAGGGTTATTCCCATCTAGGATATGTCACAATCCTCACCATCCTTGGTCACTTCGGTGCTTGTACGCAGCTCCTAGTATGTGACACAGGGCACCGCCTGCTTTAAAATCCAAGAAGCATTTAATCTGAAAAATTTAAGAAACAAGACACAGATTTACCAAAGAGAAAACAGGAAAGTAAAAAAGGTGAGCGAAGCTGAAACAGAACCCGAGGGTCAATATGTAACGCAGAGTCAGTAAAGCCTCACATTGTCCAAAAGTCCAGTGCGTCAGTGCGGGGTGTCTAAAAACCATAGGTGTCAAAAGTTCTGCAACAGCTGGAGGGCCACAAGTTTGACACCCCTCCCTACTAACGTATGCATCTTTTCTGGTTCATTAGTTTAGTCTGCATTAATATTGTCGCTTTCAATGACCGAGCTGTCTGGTTTGGCTGGATATCTGGGTCTGGAAACCCATCACAATAGGAATAGGCAAACTCCAACTGTATAAGGAAGACGATGGCACTCATCAGCTACATGAATAAATCCGGCTTTATTAGGCAAACATGGTGCAGGGGAGTAAGAAGTCAGCCTGACTCCCCTGCACCATGTTTGCCTAATAAAGCCGGATTTATTCATGTAGCTGGTGAGTGCCATTGTCTTCCTTATACAGTTGGAGTTTGCACATTTCTATTTTCTGATTGAGCACCACCTGGACTGAGTTTTGTTGGTGGTCCACCGGGACTTGTTACCATTGTGGGATCACAGCGGTGCCGTCCATCTGTTTTCTTGCCTTGTTGTTGACAATAGGAATAGGCACTAAGCACCCAGTAAAATCAACTAGCAGTCACATTATCCTACAGACAATATCAGGCTGGTAAATTGCTATGTGAATTGCGACATGCAGGAAAATCCTGGGGACCCCCACTTTGGTGTACCTCAGCCACCCTGTATTTAAAGGACACTCACAGGCAGTTTGGTGAAGGCCGGGTTGGTGACGTGTCGTCCGAATGCATCTTCCTGGAACTGCAGGAGTTGGGAGACCAGAACGGCCAGAGCTTTATTGGTTGGAGAATCAGCCTGCACATACTGGAAGGAGAAGGCAAAAGGGTTAATGGGAGACAAAACACCAACTTCTTAAGATGACAGAGCCCCTCGCCTCCTGACCGGACTCTACCTGGGTGTCTCAATGCATTAACAGGATATGTGCTGTAATTTAAACTCCTCTCCCAGGAGAATGGTTGGGATTTGGAGACCCTGGCACGAAGAGTCAGATCAGCACCCCCCTCTGGTCAGTTTACACCTAAGACGTCTGGACTAAACCGCGCGTTTTACCAACACATCCAGTGAGTTGTTGTAACTTTACCCGCTAAGTTAAAGGGGTATTCCGGTTAGGAAAAAGGATTGTTGAACCATCCCCCCTCCTAAAGGCTAACAATTCATTCCATACATGTCATTAGCTTTTCAGTCTCCTTCCCTCAGTTCTGAGCTGCTGCTTTCTGCTGAAGACATAGAAAACCTTATGTGAGCTGTTCTCTCTGTCTCCCCCCTCCTCTCTTCCAAGATGGCTCATGTAAACAGCGTCCCTGTCTGGCAGTTTGTGCACTCTGTAATGCCCTGTGGGTTATTCTGAGGTCAATTTGCTGGTGACCTCACAGTGATTAACCCTCCCGCAGAGACAGCTGAACAGGGATGCTGTTTACATCAGCCGACACGGATTAGAGGAGGAGAGGAGGGGAAGACAGAACAGAAGTTTTCTGTGTCTTCAGCAAGAAGCAGCAGCTCAGAAATGGGGGAATGAGAAGGTAATAAGTATGGATTTCATGTTTAGTCTCCAGGAGGGGGAATGACTTAAGTATTTTAGCTTACCGGAATACCCCTTTAAGGTTAGTATTACATGGGCTGATGGGGGTCCGATAACTGTAAACGAGCACCGATCAGCTAGATTGGTGCTCGTTTACCTGGCCTATTACATGGCCTGATAATCGTTTAACAAGAACTGCATGGACATAGTTACCGATGCCCTTGCTTAAACTGTATACATTACCTACCCATGCTGCAGGGCTCCCCTTGCGTGCTGCTTCTCCTCGGGTCCCGCACGCTCCAGAGCAGCTTGAGGCCCGCGCTGGTCCCGGCCAGTGATTGGCTGAGCGGCCCGTCAGCTGAGACAGGCTGCTCTGGAGCTAGAGCACGCGGGACCCGGGGAGAAGCCGCACGCAAGAGGAGCCCTGCAGCATGGACAGGTAATGTATACACTTTGCATATTGTCAGCCACGCACCACTATTACACGTAGCGATGCGTGGTCGGTGTCCAACAATTAAAGGTTCAAACCTATATCAACGATCAGCCGATGGAGCGTTGTGTTTATTACACGGAGCGATAATCGGCCGGATAGGGCTGATTATCTTTCCGTGTAATAGTACCCTAAGACAAAATTTTGCACATACTTGGTGGTGGGGACTTCTAAGATCGCCACTTCATACACCAGACTATACAATGCTACACCATACTTTAATAACAGAGGGCACATGTCCGACTGTTTGTGCACCATGTGCTGCATCAGCTACAGGTCCATTAGTGTAATCATTTCTAACATGGTAAATGTGAGCCCCCCCATATCTTCCTATGCCTTCCCCATGTTTTATAAGCCACTCAGAGCATTGAAAAGAAGAACACAAGGCTTGTGCAAGACAATTGTGATGTAGGTACAGTTCACCAGTAGCGTTAAGCGAACCTGTCAAAGTACATTATCTGAACCCAAATGTTCAGCATTTAGGTTCAGACAACATTGCCGAACCCGAACATCGCTCAACACTATTCACCAGAAAACTAACACACCCGATATAATGAATCCTGTGTGCAACTCCCTCAGTAACTGGCCCGGACCTCCGGGCAGGTGACACTCATGTTGTGCATCAGTGACTAAAGTACATATTCTCTGATTACTCGTCACTCTCAATCTGCGCCCCAACAACCCGACGCTGTTCACATGTAAAACCGCATCACATGTCACATGCAGTGCAGATTTCCATAAAAGCTGGGGGTATCAAACTCACAGCCCCCCAGCTGTTGTAAAACTACAATTGCCATTTTGATTGGACAGTGAAAGCTTTCGCTTTGAATGTCTAGGCATGATGAAAATTGTAGTTTTGCAATTATTATTTTTTTTTTTCCTAATGCTCCTTTGATTCTAGAGGGGTGCAAAAGTGATAGGGGGTGACAGACAGATTACAAATTCTAAACACATTACATGAATAGGGTAAATGGCAGACTGGTCCATAGGGAGAAGACCCTGCCCGCACGGTAAGGGGGAGGGAAGCAGAATGTAGAGTGCAGCCAAAGTCTGATGCAGGGTTATTATAGGTTGTGGCCTGGTATAAGGAGATGGGTTTTCAGGTTACTTTTGAAGGTCTTGATGGTTGACGCAGACTGCAGAGTGCTGCCATTGACTATGATTGACAGATTAATTGGGGGGGGGGGGGGGGGGGTGGAGCGAGATGGGGAAAAGACGATTAGTTCCGTTTAGTCCATTTTGAGTTTTAAAAAAGGGTAGGAGAAGGAGGATATAGCCGATAGACCCCCTGGAATCCTGGCCACAGATCAGGAGAACCTCAGTCTGTTATAATGATGCAATAAGATCAGCTGCAGATTCTGCGACACTCGCCGAGATGCAATGACTCCCTATACGCGATATATCTGGATGTGATGTCATCGGTGTCTGTAGCACAATATATCCCCACATCCCACCAGAGAGAACATGGGGCCCATGAACTACAAGATCCTGTGGCAGCCCATTGGCCAGGAGTCACCACTTCACCGGTGGTCCTGAATTTGACGAAGCTGCAAACAATAAATCCTTGGGGGGGGGGGGGGGGGGTTACAGACAGAAAGACTCTATATGTTCTATATGGCTGCGCTGGATAAGCTCTGCTATAACATATCGGTAGATACCGGCAATGGATGCCACATCAGAAGGGACAGAATCACTCACACGGCAGTATAGGGGGTCATCACTAGACCATAACATATATGTGAATAAATTGTCAGGGCATTTTAGCATATGGCACAACTTTCCAATGTGTGTGTGTGTGTGGGGGGGGGGGGGGGAGCAGCCATTTATGAGGGCTGAGGTGCTGCGACACTTCACTGTATAGGAAGGTTACCGGCCCTTTAAGTGCAGAGAAGCTACAGGCTGCATTGTCTGAGTCCATGTGCTCCCGGCTGGATTGATTGCTCCTGTCTGGCCTTCTCCATGGATGACTTCACTTCTCTTGTCCAGACAGGCATGGCCGATCAATCCTGCAGGAAGCTCATGTAAACAGCGGGATGTTAACCTCTTCATTACAAGACCCTGGGGGCAGTGATCACCAGCTGCTGGGAGATGTAGTTTGTGCAACAGCTGGAGAACCACACATACTGTTCTCCCCTGTACTACTCCACCACTGATACACTGTAACAAACCGTCAGCTGTATGAGGCCTGCACAGGTCTATAGTCTGTCAGCAGGTAGTGATCTTACACTATGGGTGAAAACTACAAAACTCTTTCCTCAATTTCTCTTTATGTACAGGGGATCGGTCCAGTGACAACAACATCTACACCGGGAGACTGCGGTATAAACAAGCCGGATCGGAGCACCAAGACTGCATATAGGCAATACTGTCAGCACTACAAAGCCCAGCATGCACAGGAGGGAGGGGACTGGGAGACCCTGCACTGTGAGTACATGGCTGAGCCTGCAGAGATGAGAGGGGTTCTCTGTCCATGTCAGTACCAGTGGGTGGGGGATACAATGATGTCAGAGGAGGGGCCTCTGGGCACCAGTACACAGGTGTGAATATATATGCAAGACAGCCAGCACCACTGAGCCCAGTCTGCAGGGTCCTAAGGAGACGGGGTGACTGCACCAACATGGGGGTGAGAGGACATTTCCCCAGTGCCGCTGGGACCACCAAACCTGGATTGTATGGAGTGGGGGCTCCTCAGACTCCAGAAGAGAGCCGTTACACCAGACCCCCGGGAGCGACCGCCGCCGTTACACCAGACCCCCGGGAGCGACCGCCGCCGTTACACCAGACCCCCGGGAGCGACCGCCGCCGTTACACCAGACCCCCGGGAGCGACCGCCGCCGTTACACCAGACCCCCGGGAGCGACCGCCGCCGTTACACACCAGACCCCCGGGAGCGACCGCCGCCGTTACACCAGACCCCCGGGAGCGACCGCCGCCGTTATACCACACGCCCCAGACTCTATCACCACCAGGTCCTGTCCTCTCCCCGGCTCCCCACCATCCCCCTCACACCAGCTCATGATCCTCACCTCACTCCAGGCCCCACTCCCTGTCTCTCCCACCAGGCCCTGCTCCCTCCTCACCCTTCCCCCCCCCCAGCCCCCTTACCCTCCTCACCCAGGACCACCCTCACACTCTCCTCTCCCCGGTCCTCCCTCTCTCCGGGCCCCCCTCCTCCCTCTCCCCGGGCCCCCCTCTCCCCAGGCCCCCCTCCTCCCTCTCCCCGGGCCCCCCTCTCCCCGGGTCCCCCCTCCTCCCTCTCCCCGGGCCCCCCTCTCCCCGGGTCCCCCCTCCTCCTCCTCCCTCTCCCCGGGTCCCCCCTCCTCCTCCTCCCCCTCCCCCCCGGGCCCCCCCTCCTCCTCCTCCCCCTCCCCCCGGGGCCCCCCCTCCTCCTCCCTCCCCCCGGGCCCCCCTCCTCCTCCTCCCCCCGGGCCCCCCCTCCTCCTCCCTCCCCCCCGGGCCCCCCCTCCTCCTCCCTCTCCCCGGGCCCCCCTCCTCCTCCCTCTCCCCGGGCCCCCCCTCCTCCTCCCTCTCCCCGGGCCCCCCTCCTCCTCCCTCTCCCCGGGCCCCCCTCCTCCTCCCTCTCCCCGGGCCCCCCTCCTCCCTCTCCCCCGGTCCTCCCGGGCCCCCCTCCTCCTCCCTCTCCCCCGGTCCTCCCAGGCCCCCCTCCTCCTCCCTCTCCCCGGGCCCCCCCTCCTCCTCCCTCTCCCCGGGCCCCCCCTCCTCCTCCCTCTCCCCGGGCCCCCCCTCCTCCTCCCTCTCCCCGGGCCCCCCCTCCTCCTCCCTCTCCCCCGGGCCCCCCCTCCTCCTCCCTCTCCCCGGGCCCCCCCTCCTCCTCCCTCTCCCCGGGCCCCCCCTCCTCCTCCCTCTCCCCGGGCCCCCCCCTCCTCCTCCCTCTCCCCGGGCCCCCCCTCCTCCTCCCTCTCCCCGGGCCCCCCCTCCTCCTCCCTCTCCCCGGGCCCCCCCTCCTCCTCCCTCTCCCCGGGCCCCCCTCCTCCTCCCTCTCCCCGGGCCCCCCTCCTCCTCCCTCTCCCCGGGCCCCCCCTCCTCCTCCCTCTCCCCGGGCCCCCCTCCTCCTCCCTCTCCCCGGGCCCCCCTCCTCCTCCCTCTCCCCGGGCCCCCCTCCTCAGGCCCCTCACCTTCTTGTAGTTCTTGAGCACCCACACTCTGACTCCGTCCAGCTGGGCCACGGTGTCCGGGCTCTCCCAGTACTTGGTGACGGGGCCTCCGTCCTTCCTCCGGGCCTGGGCCAGCGGCGCGGCCGCCCCTCCTGCTGCGGATGCCGCCATGGAGTCCCCGTCGCCGTCCTCCTCCTCCCCCTCACACTCCTCCTCTTCCTCTTCTTCCTCGTCCTCCTCTTCTCCGTCCTCTTCCTCCTCGGGATCCCTCCGGGGCTCCTCCCGGCGGGGCCCGGCCTGCTGGTACTGGCGTGTGGCCGGGCTGCCTTCCTCCCCGCCGGCCGCTCCCCCTCCCCGGCGGCGCCTCCTCCTCTGCCTGGGTCCCGCCAGCCTGCTGTCTGCTCCGCCGCCGCTGCCGTTACAGCCGCCGGGGACACCGAACCCGACCTGCCTTTGTTTCATCGCAGCCACACTCGTTGCCTGCCGGGTAATGCTGCTGCGGCCTGTGCAGCGCGGGAGACCCTCCCCCTCCGAATGCCAATCAAACAACCGACACGCCCAGTACAAGTGCCAATCACTAGAAATCCCGCCCACCTGTGCTGCCAATCACACGGGAACACGCCCAGCTCGACTGACTCATAGAAAGTCTGACCCATAAGACACGCCCCTTAACTGGCAGTCAAATTCAAGACCCCGCCTCCTTAACGTTCATCACAGATCAACTCCCGCCCTCTTAATTCATTCACCTAATTACATAAACTGTCAATCATCACTGAGGCGCACCTGTGATTGGAAGCGCTCTGAGGTCACGCCTACCAAAGCAACGGCACGCCCATAACATCGGTCTTGTTTATTCTAAAACGTCCTAACCCACGAGACCCCCAGAGTTCACATAGAGACGCCCCTGGCTCTGGACGCTTCATTACGTCATCACGCTCGGGCATACAGGCACAAAGCGACGCTGCCTGTCAACTAAATAAACTTTATTTATACGCGAGTAAATCTGACGCATGCCCAGTGGTCGTTTCTAAAAACCCTCGTAAGTGTGAAGCGGTGCATGCCTATGGCTGTATCTAGTACATACTGTATATCACACAGGTGTCGGTATATACAGTCTGAGATACAGCTGCTGATTGCTGGTATGTGGTCCATATTGTGCTGTGTAATACTGCTGGGCCATGTGGTGCACACCAGGTTGTGATTCGCCTCCATATTGACCAGTGCCACATGAGCCCTGGCCACATTAGAAGTCCTTGTATCTGTCTCTTGCTGTGACCCACATCTCATCCCATAGGATGGGCTTCCGGGACGTTCTTTATCCATCACTCTATATTTACCTTTCTATGGCCTTCTCCTTGTGACACGCCACCATCTGCACTGTGACATAGACAACGCGCCACCATCTGCACTGTGACATAGACAACGCGCCACCATCTTCAGTGCAACCTACCACCCGCCGCCATCTTCAGTGGTACGTACCACCCGCCGCAATCTTCAGTGTGACATACCACACGCCGCTATCTTTAGTGTGACATACCACATGCCGCCATCTTCAGTACGACCTACCACACGCTGCCATCTTCATTGCGACCTACCACACGCCATTTTCAGTGTGACATACCATGCACTGCCATCTTCAGATGGTGACCTACCACATGCCATTTTCAGTGCGACCTACCACACGCCACCATCTTCAGTGCGACCTACCACACGCCGCCATCTTCAGTGCGACCTACCACACGCCGCCATCTTCAGTGCGACCTACCACACGCCACCATCTTCAGTGCGACCTACCACACGCCACCATATTCAGTGCAACCTACCACACGCCGCCATCTTCAGTGGGATCTACCACATGCCGCCATCTTCAGTGTGACATACCAAACGCCGCCATCTTCAGTACGACCTACCATACGCCACCATCTTCAGTGCGACCTACCACACGCCGCCATCTTCAGTGCGACTTACCACACGCCGCCATCTTCAGTGCGACTTACCACACGCCGCCATCTTCAATGTGACATACCACACACCGCCATCTTCAGTGCGACCTACATCATGCCACCATCTTCAGTGCGACCTACCACCCGCCGCAATCTTCAGTGTGACGTACCATGCACCAACTTTAGTGTGACGTACCACCTGCTGCCATCTCCACTTTGACATAGACGACACTCCGCCATCTTCAGTGTGACTCACAACGCATCGCCATCTTCAGTGTGACAAACACCACTCCGCCATCTTCAGTGCAACCTACCACACGCTGCCATCTTCAGTGTGACCTACCACACACCGCCATCTTCAGTGTGACGTACCATCGTCGCCATTTTCAGTGACGTACCACACTCCGCCATCTCTAGTGTTATCTGCCACACGCCGCCATCTTCAGTATGACATATGACACACTGCCATCTTCAATGTGACCTACCACACACGACCATCTTCAGTGTGACGTAACACACGCCACCATCTTCAGTGTGACGCACCACACACCACTATCTTCAGTGTGATGTACGACATGCTGCTAGTGTGACATATACGACGACGCCATCTTTAGTATGACATACGACACACTGTCCTCTTCAGTGTGACCTACCACACTCCGGCATCTTCAGTGTGACGTAACACATGCCGCAATCTTCAATAATAATAATATTTTTATTTATATAGCACCAACAGATTCCGCAGCACTTTACAATTCTGGGGGTACATACATAGACAAAAAATAGACATTACAGAGATATACATATAATTATCCATACATGAGGAGTGAGGTCCCTACTCGCATGCATCAGCTTACATACTACTAGGAGGGGGGTTTGAGACAAAATGGCAGAGGGGCAAAGTTCATAACTGTTCCTATGGTCCGGCCATCTTTATAAACAAGGCAGTGCAGGTAAGGGTGGGTGAACCTGTCACCAGCCAATGTCTGCATGCACAGGTCTAAGTGCTTAAATGCTTGGCGTGTGTGTATGTGTCTGTGTGTGCGTGGGGGGGGCGGGGTTTGAGGGTAGCAGTCAAAATTAGGGAACCTGGTAAGCCTGCTTGAACAGATGAGTTTTGAGGGCACGTTCAATGTGATCTATTACACACGACTATCTTCAGTGTGACTGAAGGGGCCACTTAATATGGTGGTTTTGGAGGTCTCCTTCCAGGAGCCACCCCTTGGCTAGGTCCTTTCCTGGAGGGATATCTGGCTAATCCTGTGTCTCGAGACTCTCAAATGAGGCTCCACAGACTCTTTATGCATATAGGATCTTATTACATCACTCAGCACCCATCTAGCTGCCGTCTAGGCTGCACATACCGGGTCCTCTGGACATTAGCTACTGGGGAGAATAATGGGACTCCGCCGTGCGTATTGCAAAACTCATAATGTAAACCTACAAAACACAGTAATCACTGAACTCAAGGAGATCTGTGAATAAATTCCAATGAAGTACTAAATCAAGAGTCTCCACTGATGCTCCCAAAAATGTAAATCTGTAAAACAAGAGTCCGTGGAGCTTCGGTTGCGAGTCTCAAAACACGGGATGGCCAGATATCTGTAGCCTGTTGCCACGGGGTGCCTCCATGATGGGGAGAGCACCACACCACCCTGATAGATAGCCCCTTAGGTCCCACTCGGTTGCGAGTATTGGAACATAAATAGGGAAACAACAGGGTGGCCCCAACGGCTGTCTGTGGGTGGAGGCCTGCCTTGGCAAGCCCTTGTAATGATCGCTATACTTGCACCTTGAATTAGACGTTGACAAAAAGGGGCCACCCTGTTGTTTCCCTACCCTACCGAGTGGGACTTAAGGGGCTATCTATCAGGGTGGTGTGGTGCTCTCCCCATCATTGAGGCACCCCGTGGCAACAGGCTAGAGATATCTGGCTATCCCGTGTTTTGAGACTCGCAACCGAGGCTCCACAGACTCTTGTTTTGCAGATCATAATGTGAACCTAGCCTTACTGTTATTGCACATTTTTATTGCATGTATATACAGAAGATGATCTCCCTATGTCTGGAACAGGTGTTCAGTATATATAAGGTAGGCATGCTCGCATGATCTTATTGGTCATGGTTATGCTGCCTTTTTATTTCGTCCTACGGCAGCACAGGTACATGATGGGTTAACTCAGTTTCCTCATCCTGCCAGGCAGAAGGAACAACATATTTAAATGATTAAAGTAATTAACAATTAAGTGAGCCCTATAAGAGGCCCCAGAGACCACACAATAGCCTGTTTTGTTTTTTCTGCAGGCAGAAGGGAAAGGAGCGTCCCTCTCCTTTTTTGATGTATTTAGCAGCGACAGTGCCGTTCAGGATCCTGAGAAAGCCTGTCATCCCCCGCTCTCCTGTCAGGTTTACCTGTTCAGTCGAGGTCCCAGCGGCTGCCTAGTGTACGGGGAGGCGCAGTGGCTCTGTTTGCGGCTGTCCGCCGACTTCCGCTGTGCGGTCCGCCGGTGGGAGTTAATTTCAAGCTGACTCCCGGCGTTCGACCATGCTGCAAGGGATTATGCACCGCCATCTTCTCCACCAGTTCTCTTCCGGTTTCGGCGTGCCACGGAGTACAGGAAGGGCAGGATCCCGGTACCTGAGGCTTCCGGATTGGTCAGCTACGTCACTCCAGGTACTGCGCATGCGCGATCGGCCTCCGGTCTGCGCGTGCGCTAGAGTGTTTTCCCGGGCGGCGGCATTTCTATTTAACTGTGCTGGCGGGCGGCTGCCTCTGCCAGCACTCTGCCGGGAGCACTCTCTGTTAGGAGTAAGGTATTGAGCTGCCAGGGAATTGTTTGACCCTATCACTGTTTAGTTATTATGCCGCATTTTTCTTGTATCTATCTCTCTTTGCAGATGTCTTCCAGGAATCATTCAGGCAAAAAGAGAAGCAAGTCCAAGCACAGAATGTGCTCCAACTGTGACCAGCCATTGCCTGATGATGCCACTTCTAATATATGTAATGCCTGTACCATGCCCCGGAGGAGGTTCTGTCTTCCAAACTGAGGCCCAGAATTTCTTTGGATGGTTCAAATCTAAGATTTATGATGTTTTTGATGAAGCGTCCACTTCTAAATCTGCAAAGAAACGTAAGACAGAAAGAAGACCATCCTCTTCATCTGATTCGGATGTGAGACTGTTGTCTGAAGGAGAAGTAGTCTCCTCTTCAGATTCTGACGCCGGGGCTCCAGAAGATTATTTTCTCTTTAAGAAAGATGATGCTAGCTCCCTAATAAAGTCTGTAAAAACACCATTGAAGGTGAACCCTCATCTAAAGGGTTACCGAAAAGAGAAAGTCTCTTCTATTTTCCGAGTACTCCACACCGTGTCTTGCCATCACATAATTTGTTAAAGGAGTTTATGGAATTAGACTGGGCTAAGCCAGATAAAAAATCTGAAGCCAGCGCCCGCTTTAAAGCTGTCTATAAACTGGATCCCAAGTGTTCTGCTGAATGGGAAAATCCGCCAAAAGTGGACTTGGCAGTGACTCGCTTAAGCAAAAAAATCGGTGTTCCCCATGGAAGAGTCCTCTCTTCTGAAAGAACCACTAGACAGAAGGGTGGAAGCATCATTAAAACGCATCTACTCCACAGCCGTTCTAAATGCCAAAGCAGCCATGGCTACAGTACCTGTGGCAAGAGCCTTACGAGTCTGGATCAGTCAGTTATCTAAAGACATTGCTTCGGGGGTACCAAGAGAGGATCTTTTGAAAGATATCCCTGACATTAAAAAAGCTTCTGATTTTCTTGCAGATTTTCCTCTGGACTCTCTCAAGCTCATCTCCAAGACAATGGCCATGTCTACAACTGCAAGGAGAGCTGTCTGGATCAAGGAGTGGTCCGGGGATGTTTCTTCTAAGAACCATTTCTGCTCATTACCCTTTCAGCCAGAAAGTATGTTCGGGCCTCAATTGGAAAAGATCAGACTTTCCTTACACTTACAAACCTCATAAACGTTTTCGGCCCTTTCGTAGGCAGACCCGTAGGTCACCAGCGGGTAGAAGAACCTTGCCACAAAGGAGTCAAGGAGGTTACAAACCAAAGAGAGACTCCAATGCCACAAACTATAAGAAAAAGCATTTCTCGGACAATAAAGATCAGAAGGCATGACGCCAGGCCTTCAACTCACCCAGTAGGAGCCAGGCTCTCCGCTTTTGCCTATGCTTGGCTCAATACCACCACAGACAACTGGGTCAGATCAGTCGTTTCAAGGGGATACGCCATAGAATTTGCTCGCCCCCCTCCTACCTCATTTTTTCTAAATGCAGAAAAGCCTCATCTTCTGAGCCTCTTGCAAGAATTCACAGACAAAGGGGCCTTGGAACGAGTTCCTCTCCACCAAAGGGGTACTGGCGTGTACTCAAGGATTTTTGGCGTTCCAAAGAAAGAAGGAAGCTGGCGCCTTGTGATAGATCTGTCCTTCCTAAACAAGTTTATACACTGCAGGCATTTCAAGATGGAGAACATCAGATCAGTCCTTACAATCATCCAGAAAGACGACTTTGCCGCCACACTCGATTTAAAGGATGCATACCTGCACATCCCTATACTCAGATCTCACCGCAGGTTTCTCAGAGTAGCGATCCTTCAAGGGAAAAAGATTCTCCACCTACAGTTCACTTGCCTACCCTTTGGCCTCTCCACCGCCCCAAGGGTATTTTCCAAGATCATCGTGGTACTAGCAGCAGCCCTAAGATTGCAAGGCATTTTCATAGTACCTTACCTGGATGACTGGTTCATCAAAGCGTCCTCTCAGGAGATGCTGCTTCTCTATATTCAGGCCACAGTGAATATGCTTCAGAGCCATGGTTTCATCATCAACGAGGAGAAGTCTAATCTGGTTCCATCAAACTCTTGCAAGTTCCTGGGGTTCGTCATCAATTCGACAGCAATGAAGCTTTTTCTGACGGAAGACAGAGCAAAGAATTTGGCTTCAGAAGTCCAGTTTCTTCTATCCAGTCCCCAGAATTCCATCAGGGCAGGGATGAGAGTCCTAGAGTTGATGACTGCCTCTCTGGAAGCGGTGCCATGGGCCAGGTCTCATATCAGGTTGCTCCAATCCGAAATTCTATCACAGTGGAACCACCTCCAGTCAGGACTAGATCACTCTCTGTCCCTCTCCAGACGGTGCAGACAAGACCTTCTTTGGTGGTTGCGAGACAACAAAATCTGTTGCGGGAGGTCGCTGTCCAGTGCTCCCCAACTCGTGGTCACAACAGATGCGTCCAAATCAGGTTGGGGTGCTCATGTGGAGACCCATTGGGTTCAGCAGAGATGGTCAGTCCAGGAGGCTCGAAGTTCTTCCAACCTGAAGGAGCTGAGGGCAGTTTATCTGGCTCTTCGCCACTTCTCATCCCTGGTCCATCAGAAGAGTATCCTGATCCAGTCCGACAACCTCGCGACGGTCTTCTACATAAACAAAATGGGCGGAACCTGGTCCCCGGCAATGATGGAAGAATGCCAACAGCTTATGTACTGGGCGGAGGATCATCTTCGGGAGATCAGAGCGATTCACATCAAGGGGGATCTGAATGTGACGGCGGACTGGCTGAGCAGGCATCAAGTGCTTCAAGCAGAATGGAGTCTTCATACAGAAGCATTCTATTGGGTCACAAAGAGGTTCGGCATGCCAGATATAGATGTCATGGCAATGAGGAAGAACAGGAGGGTAGACAAATTCTGCTCGATCTACAAATCGGATGCTCCGGACTGGCTGGACGGCCTATCCTTCAGTAGGAGCAGTCAGCTAATTTATGTTTTTCCTCCCCTTCCTCTTATACCCAGGGTGCTCAGGAAGATACAGGAATACCGGGCCAGAGCGGTGGCAATTATCCCCTTTTGGCCCAGGAGGGCATGGTTTCCACTCGTGTTAGAGCTATCGAGGGGCTCTTACAAAGAGATTCCTCTTCGCCCGGACCTGCTATCCCAGAACGGTCTGCTTCATCCAGCCCCACAGCAGTTGCATCTCAGAGTCTGGAGTCTCACAGGACATCTTTGACGCAGAGGCTTTGCAAGTGATGTAATTGATATCTTGGAATCATCCAGAAAACCTGCCACTATTAAAGTGTATGACAGGATTTCCAAAATCTTCAAGGCTTGGTGTACTCAACACGACATCGCAGACCCGGTGCTTCCAGATGTACTTAAATTCTTGCAACTCGGCTATGCTAAAGGGTTGAAGTTCAACACACTCGAAGTACACTTCTCTGCTATCAACTATCTTTATGAAGGCAAATTCTCGAATCAGCCTCTTACGCGCAGATTCTTTAAAGCCATCAAGAATCTTAGACCACCGGTAAAAAGTCCTGTAGCCTCCTGGGACCTAGCACTGGTGTTAGAAGCTCTATCATCTGCTCCCTTTGAGCCTTTGCAAGAAGCGTCAGTAAAATATTTTTTCTTAGTGGCAATTGTCTCGGCAAAAAGGGTGGGAGAGATCCAAGCCCTCTCTCACAAAGAGCCTTATCTCTTGGTCAATCAAGAAGGTCTTATCCTACACACCAGACCAGGCTTCTTACCCAAGGTCACATCAGTGGATAATATCAATCAAGAGATCATCCTACCTTCACTTTGTGAAAATCCTCAAGGGTCAGAAGAGAAGCTGCATCTGTTAGATGTCAAAAGAGCGGTTCTGACTTGCTTAGATCGTACCAGCGAGTTCAGATCTTCAGATTCTCTCTTCATCCAGTTTCAGGGCCCTAACAAGGGAAAAACTGCCTCAAAGGCATCACTATCTCGATGGATTAAAGACACCATAGCTGAATGTTACCTTCATCAAGATCAGCCTCTACCATCGGGTATTAAGGCACATTCTACCCGATCTACCTCAACGTCATGGGCTGAGCTAGCCCAGGTGTCATTGGACCAGATCTGCCATGCTGCTACGTGGTCTTCGCCATCGACCTTTGTGAGACACTACAAGATGGATGTCATCTCTAACAGTAGAGTGTCCTTTGGCAGAAAAGTGCTGCAATTGGCGTCCTCTAGTTAATTCCCCCCCCCCTTTAGTTTCTATTGCTTTGCTTTCCCATTATGTTGCTTTGCTGCCGTAGGACGAAATAAAAAGTCAAAATTTACTCACCGAAATTTGTTCCGTAGGCAGCACAGCATCCCGCCCTAATAAATTTTGTTATTGCTGCAAAATAAACACGCTATTGTGTGGTCTCTGGGGCCTCTTATAGGGCTCACTTAATTGTTAATTACTTTAATCATTTAAACATGTTGTTCCTTCTGCCTGGCAGGATGAGGAAACTGAGTTAACCCATTATGTACCTGTGCTGCCTACGGACTCGGTGAGTAAATTTTGACTTTACACGGAGCAATTATTGTTCAAATTTTCGCAATAACGATCGCATTTGAGCAATAATCGTTCCGTGTAAACACAGCAAACGATCAAGTGACAGAGCAAGAAATCTTTCATTTTGATCTTTCAACATGTTCTCAAATCGTCGTTTGCTAAAAATTCGCAGATCGCTTCGTGTAAACAGTCTTTCAAAGATTCACCCTATGTGAAAGATGGGCTTAAGCGATCTTAAAAACGATTGCAATAACGATTTTTCTAACAATTTATTCTTCTAAACGCTGATTGTTAAAAAAACCCAAATCGTTGCTTCAATTGGGCGAATTTTTGCTTTGTGTAAACGCAGCATCAGCCCTGGCAATTTACCAATAATTGTGGGTTGCACCCGGACTTGCCAATGCTAAATGCAGTAAGCATGCACACAGCTAGTAGCATGGCTTGCAAGAGCAGCTTTAGAACCACAAAGGCAGTCAATGTGATCCTCATTTAACCAATCATTTGCACCATATACGATCACACAACCTATTTGACAATTGTTCACTGCTCCTATGTATCCTATACATGTATGGTGAACCTGGAGCTGGTCAGTCTCACTAGTCTGTACTCATCCCCAGTAGCAGTGCACTATCATGTGGTCTGGCACCAGTATATTTAGGCCACTGATGCACTGGGTAGCAGACTACAACATCCTAAAGGAAATCCTGGAGTCCTAGAAGGGACTTACAATTCCTATGGCGGCATCGATCAGGCTTCTATGATCCACCTCATAGGATCCTCAGGTAGGATTGGGGGAACAGCATTACTGATGGTATTGCAACTACCCTGGTGATACTAACCTGTCATCAGACCCATAGCTCTTATGAGCCTTTCTTGAAGCCCATCAGAACATTTTTCAGCGTTATGGTACGACCAGCCTAGAACAGCTTCCTTTGTACTGTATCGAGCCCCACAATACCATCCACCTGGTCCCCAGTGTTTCCTTGTTCTTGGTGGTTTGATCTCCTCTGAACACTTGTCTCTGAGAATACCGTATGTGGTCCTGAGCATGATCCTTGTCCCTAGGAACAGCTGAGTTTCTCTAGGTCCACCTGAGCTCTCATTGACCACTTCCTTCCCAGGAGGCTGTCGGCATCAACAGTAAAAGCCGAACTACACAGCACGATCTATAGGAGAAAGCGAGCGCCGATCTGCCAGGTCAGTGCTCACCTCCTCTTTGTTCCCTGCTATTACATGCACAGACAGTAAGCGGAAAAAATCGGGAAGTGGGGGGCGAAGGGAGCTTTGGGAGGGGCTGCCAGGACGATCCTTACATTGTCCAGATGGTTCATTGAAGTCAGCGGCGGTCTGCTGCTGCCGCTGATGGGTTGAGTGACGGGCAACAGACCTTCATTGTCGTCATTTTTCAATCTGTTGAAAGACCACAATCAGCCGTCATCGTGCATGTCAGGCTATTGTGGTCTTTTAACAGGCATCGTTATGGTGCGTTTACACAGAGGTTTATCTGACAGATTTTTGAAGCCAAAGCCAGAAATGGTTATGAAAATCTCAGCCTTACCTTTATGACCTATGACCTGTTCCCTGTATATAGTCTGTTCCTGGCTTTTGCTTCAAAGATCTGTCAGATATATCTCTGCGTAAACGCACTATTACATCAAGCAATTATCGTCAGTCCTAGAGGAAGAATGCAGAAAAGGACCAGATCCGTTTTTTTTGCACACTTGATGGCAGACCAAGGCCCCTGGAACCTCCACTGGATCACCCTCCTCCCTTTTATCCTATCCACTTGTTATTTGATAAAGCCTGCTCAGACTGGAAGAAGTCAGACAGATTATACTCCATGCAAAAGAAGTGGACCTGGAGTGCTAAGTCACCAGCTTGGTCTAACATTGAGTCGTTGGTGTTTAAAGACCAGATGTTGTCTGTTTCCAGAATGTAATGGTTACATCTGACTACTTATCCTCTTCAGGAAAGTATTCCAGCAAGGCTTCTCTTCTCTGAGCGCTGGTATACTCCGTTGTTATTAGAAGCTGATGTGCCATTTTTTTGGCTCAAAGCACTGGCACCCAGTCCAGCCTCCAAGCACACAGAGAAGTCTTTTTATTGCTGACAGCCATCTCTTGGGACTAGCTTGATTTTCTGCAATTACTGATGGTTTTTAACAAGTTTCAGGATAGCACATGTTCATCCACCAGCACTCTCTCTGTTTTGTGCTTCAGCCACAACTCAGTTTATAGCTCTTCTCTCAGGTTGGCCACAGCTCCTCATGGTTCCCCTCACATTTATGCCAAATCTCCAGTCTGGGAGGATTTGTGTCCTACCCTACATGGACAACATCATAGCCTGCTATCATTTACACCTCCCTGGAAAATAGCTTCTTCCTCTCCAGAGCTGCACTCCCTCTGTCCATTTTTCATTCAGACATAAAACTCCAACCCTGGTGCTCATTACAGCATTGTAAAAGTCCTCCTTCCATCAGGCCATTCTGGATGCTGCGCTCAATCTGTTCAGTAGGTTGTCCTTCTTACAGTACTTTGTACACCCCAGCACGATTGCCCTTTCAAATAATTCATCTGCTCCATTGGACAGTCTTTTCCTTATATGCCATATTTTGGGACTGGAGAATCTTTAGATCTTGATAGTTTGGCCCCTGGCCATCAGAAAAGCCTGTGCTCCTATACAATATCCCAAAACTGCAACCATCAATTCTTCTCTAGACCTTTGCCAGAGGGATGAAAAATGTATCCACAGTAGTCTACTTAAACTACCATTAACAATGTTACCGGAATTACAACTCTCTCCGCAAAAACATCTGGAACAAGGTGAGGGTCCCTTGAGGCTTTAGTTTGTGCAGTGGATGATCTGGTTATAACCTCGGATCAGCTCAACATCCCATACATTCTCCCACCTCCCTCCCCCAGGATTTTCAGGTAAAGGGATACCAGAACACCATGCAGCGCTGGAATGGGCAAAGTTCCTTCTGAAAGATGTCATGTAGCATCTGCCTCCCAGGGATAACCCACTCATTCTTACATCTGCTTTCTGATTCAATATGTTTTGGAAACTACTCAAATACTAGCACCTGGGATTGTGCAGTGCCTCCATACGTGATGTTATAACCATGCTGGAGAATACTGTAGAAATCCATCCCACTACAAGACCTTTGCTTAGCTTTACTTCTCCAAACTTGTTCAAGCAATTGGTCAGGGTCTAATCACATTAAATGTTTTTTTTTTAAAGTGACGGTGCCCATGTAACATCTCCCCTCAGCTCCTTGTAACTTGTCTGTTCCTTCAGCCATACAGGCTTCTCAGCATAACATTCCTCTGGCTACGTCTTGATAATTCTATGTAGAGTTCCTTTCTTCCTATAGGAATGCTCCCTACACCATCTAGACACAGTGACAGGTTTCCAGGGGGTGTATCGCACGACCTTTCATCTGTCCGGTCAGACACACTTCATCAACCTAGTTTAATTTCCCTTTATGGATGACATTAGCCACTCTACAGAACTCTTCTTTTCTGACAACTCATTCCATTAGACTTATTGGGACCATCAGGCCTCAACTCTACATGTGTAAGCCCGTTGCCTGGTCTTTTCTCTACATGTTTGACAGATGTTTTTCCAGGTGCAAGGTTCTGCAGGCAGCTGCTCATATGCTACATTTGAATTCCCTCACCCCTGAACTACTTTTAGGACCTCATACAGACCTTCAGTGACACAAGCAGCAAAATCCTCTTACTAGAGTCGGGGAAATACATCACTTCAGCATCTGCCAGTGAGGTTGATCTATCTATACAAAAAAGAATAATCACACAACACCGATGCGATGGAGGATGAGGCTTTATATTTGAGAATCTCGCTCCAGTTAACCACCATTGTCGCAACCCTCACATTAAAATATAGATTATCCTAAAACAGCAAATTCCCTCCCGAGCTGGACAACAGTGCAGCCTGTCCAGCCCAGGAGGGCACAATAATATACACATGTACAACATGCCACCCTCCTCATTACGCCGACATTGCTTCAGCCACCACCTTCTTTATATGGTCCTTCAGGAATGCCGACTTTTGCCGCTCAGACTTCAGTTCTTGCCACTCATAAAAAGGCACCTGCAGAGGAAGAGAAAGAAAGAAGCAGGTGAAACAGTGGCCAATCTCAACGACAAAACGTTATTGATAGACAAACAGGTAAAACATCATCCTGAGTCATGTAGTATACAGCATTGCCACAAGTCTAAATACAATAGAAATAACTAAGGGATCTAATACCAGATCACTTTAAGATGGACCTACTTTGACGTTTGGTTTGACACAATGTATCTGCAAAATCACCCCCTGCAGCAGATGCTTAGTTCTACACAGGAGTTAGTCTGATCAATTAGCACCCACCTCAACTACCAAGAAGCCAGCGGCCCGCAGGTGTCTTCGGCACAGTGCAAACCCGCCTGTCAAGTCCTTACTGCGTAAACAAAAGTTGGAGTATTCCCAGCTCTTCACAGCGAACCTGATAAGAAGAAGAAATGTGTCACCTATATAGTGCTGGATCGCAACAATCTGCACACTAGCTAGTTCAAGCAGCATCACGCATGCGCCGACCGCACTTCACATACAGCGACTCTACCATCTACACGGCCTCTCCTTTCAGGGACATCGTGGCTCTCCCGTACACACCCCGTCCTCACTGTACCCCACCTCTCTTTGCAGCTACCTACTATTGCACTATTATGTTATTGTTATGCTATGTCATGATGACGTCACTCTGTGGCTCCACCTTGTGTTTGGCGCCGTTTTGTCCATTTAAACTAGTAAGAAACTTCTGTTAGATGAGCTGATGAAGGCCACGAGCCGAAACGCCGCGTCCTCTTGTTTGTACCTGTACAATGTGATACTTTAATAAAAGAACACTAAAGCACTGGTGAGTGCCGGGATCATCCTTCTACTATTCGCTGGGACCACGAGCACCACCCCACTACAGTGTGCCGTCCTATTCCAGTAAGCATTACACAGCGTCTGCTAAAATCAAGAGACCGAGCGAGGATTTCCAGACTAAGGCACCTCTCTGTACTTGCAAAATTTCTTCTTCGTCTATAGATCCATAAAAAACAAGGGACAACATCAAACAGTCTTAAACGAACGCCCAAGTCGGTTTTGATACTGTCTGTGTTATTATGTATCACTAAATAAAGATGTAATTGTGCATCGCGGGATCGTGCAGAGAAGTTGCGCATGGGTGATAATCTGGCTTCACTCTTTTGTTTCCTCTGTCCTGACACAGGACCACTCTCTATTACACTAATGTGCCCCGACAGGGTGTATAGATAAGAGTTCAGGGTCTCACCTCCGCGCTCCCTCCGGTAAGGCGTTTATCCCATTGTTGTGCAGAACGTGGGGATCCGTAAAATTTATTAAAGCTAATGGATTATTTTCAGAGTCTAAAATAAATTCGGCATCTTAACCAAAGCAGAGGGGGGGAAAAAAAAAATAAAAAAAAATTACAACTTTTGCATTAGAAAGAATGATAAAGACACAAACATTCTCCGTGAGATAATTTCCAATAGACCTAAAAAGGAACATAACCAAAAGTTATACCTTACCCACAGCAAAAGAAAATCAACTGATTGGTGGGGGTGGGACTACTGAGGCCCCTCCTACCGATATTGACAGGTCAAACGTGCCATTAATGAATGCATGAAGAACACAGATAATGAATGATGCACAGGCCACATGTGTACTGCTATTTTATTTATTCATTCTTGGGATTGGTGGCAGTCTCAACAGCCGGACCCCATGAGCTAGGTATCCCTTTTATGATAATACCTTTTTAACACCTTCATCACAAAGGCTTAAAACAGGCTGACTGTTCCAGATTCCCTCCACTGATCCCCAATTCTGCTCCTCTCAACCTCTCGGTCTAGGTAAGGAAGTCACCAAGCCCAGCACCATCTTGGCACCAGGAGCACAGCACCAGCTCCTGATGCCAAGGCCAATACAGTAAGTGATGAGCAGCAGAATGAGCAGTCAGTGCGGCAGGGAAGGTGGGTGACCTCTCCTTTATTTTTAAGCCCTGTCTAAGCACTTTGATCCACAGAGCATGATTACAGAATCTTGCAGTCAGACTGGGGGCACAGTTGCCCATGTGACATGGCCACATTCGGATGTCATCAGTGTCTGTAGCACAATATATCCCCACATCCCACTGTAGAGAACATGGGGCCCATGAACTACAAGATCCTGTAGCAGCCCATTGGCCAGGAGTCACCACTTCACTGGTGGTCCTGAATTTGACGAAGCTGCAAAGCTGGTTTTAATACAGTAACCCTACAAAGAATAAGCCATCCTGCAGGCGGAAGCGTTCTTACCGATATGATGGCCGTATACAGTCTTCACACTGAAGTTACAAGTGTCTTTGTCCGGGAAGACGTCCCGCAGCACATTCCTTAAGTCACTCTGGAGGGGAGACAGACTGCTGCCTGCAGCGGGAGGAGTGACGGTAGTGAGCAGGCTGTGGGGGAGGAGAGGCCCCTGATACTCCGGACACTCCAGCTGAGCCGCAGCATTGATCTGAGTTAGTTTTAGACTGTAGTTTGAAGATTTGTTGTTGACTCCACCTGTAACATACAAGAGATACTGGAAATCACATAACAGTGCAGGCCTACCGGCAGCAAGAACTCATCCATCAACTTCTATGGAAGTCTGATGATAAAGAGAAAGATTACCCATGAACTGGTTGTAGATCTGCGGTTCCAGGGCCTTCTGAAGAAAAGCCGGGGTGACCAGCTGCAGGACACACAATGCCCACACCAAGTCCACCAGCATTGGGGGGCTCAATGACTCTAGCTCCGTGCTCAGACGTTGCACCACCTGGGGGAACAGCAGAACAGTGAATGCAGCTCTGGACTATAATACAGGATGTAACTCAGGATCAGTACAGGATATGTAATGTATGTACACAGTGACCCCACCACTTTACATAGATAATTCCATATGTAACTGTGAAATAGTTGTGTGTATATAATCAGTGGAGAATCCTGTGACATGGTCAGGTGTGTGTAGCACAATTATATCCCCATATTCTGTGTAGGAGAATGTGAGGCCCATGAGCTACAGGTTTCTGTAGCAGCCCATTGGCCAGGAGTCACCATTGAGCAGGCGGTCCTGAATTTGACCAGGCTGCGGCTATTACCAGTTATATAACATATCCACACTTACCATACTGAAAAATTCCTCATGCTGACTCGGCATGAAGTTCAGATGGGCAAACGACAGGATGATGCTGGAGAGCTGTGTGGGGGTCAGTGAGCTGCTGTTCTCTAGACAGGCCTGTAAAACACAGTAATCTCAGCCTCACTATACTGCACACATGAACAGGAGGAACAAGCTGTCAGCTGCGCCATTTATCCCAGATGTCCACATAGAGGAATCAGGGCTAATGGACTCCTGTTCCTGTTGCAGCCTTCCTGGCCAGCAGGCGCCACTGAGCAGGCACTGCTGAATTTGACAAGGGTGAGACCGACTGTGGAACAGAAGGGACATACCTGTGCAATGGCCTCGCAGAACGGAAGGTTGAAGAACCTCAGGGTGGAGAAGGAACGCATACAACCAGTCATCTCCTTACCGCTCAGCTCCGACACCTTGGGCAGGAGGTCAGACGCCATCTTATATAAGACCTGATGTTGGCTGAAGTTCAGCTTGGCTGTAAGATGAAAAGATGAACAACGAAAGTGATCAAACATTCAGCAGCAGGCTCCCAAGGCATGCTGGGTGTCATTGTTCCTGATCTGTAGGAAACCCTAAGCTATTTGTGGATCTATAGAGAGCGATCAGGCAGGCGCCAGGTCCAGCACATCAGATTTGTAAGGTTTAGGTGTGTGTAGCACAATTTTATCCCCATATTCTGTGTAGGAGAATATGAGGCCCATGAGCTACAGGTTTCTGTAGCAGCCCATTGGCCAGGAGTCACCACTGAGTGGGGCGGTCCTGAATTTGACCAAGCTGCAATGCCATCACTCTACTAGTCTTACCGTAGGCGTATGCCAAATCTACTATGACGGACGGGCCCAGTTCTTTGTTGCGCTGTACCAGGTGGAAGGAAAGTGCCCTCAGTATGGGCAGAGAGCGACAGTTCTGGGCAGCCAGGGCCATGTTGATGGTGCGAGACTCCTCAGGGGTGAAGAGTTCTGCATATTCAAGCACCTAGAGAAAAAAAATGGCACATTGACTGAGGCAGTAAACAGGACAAAAGTTTCGGTTACACACAGCATGGATGTCAGTAAGGGCCCTATTTCACCGGACGATTATCGTTCAGATTATCGTTAAATCGTTCGAATCTAAACGATAATCGTTTGGTTGAAATGCAGTAAACTATTATAAATAAATTATTGTCACCTCCAGAGCAGTGATCATAGTTCTGCTGGCTATAAACTGGGATCCAGTGACAGACACAGCCCTGACAGCGGACAGCCCATAATGCACTGCAGTCTGACACCAGGATACACGCGACAGGGCAAACTACCTTATCCTCCATTCTCTCCAGCAGCGTCCTGGATACTTGGCTGAGGCTGTAAATCACGTTCACCAACGTCTTTGTGTCCTTCACCTCCGTCCACCGGAGCTCCACGCTCTTTGCCAGATCCTGCATCAGCGCTTTCCTCTCCTCCGTCTGGGCGTATGGAACAATAAGCCGTGCCAGTCGCCCCAGTAACTCTATGCTAAACTTCCTGAGGCGCCACCGTACCTCAGTCTCCACAGATCGCAGGTAATGGCTTTTCCCATCTACGCCGAGCACGTAGAGACCGCGCAGCAGGCTGATCAGCCGCACGTTCCATATCATCTGTATCTGAACGATGGAAAAAGAAGCTTTTATGAAGTGATGCATCACAGACCTCAGGCAGCGCAACTAGAAGGTCCCGGACTTTTGCAGGTAATGACCCCCACTAGGCCCTGGCCTCACCTGTTTGTTCACCCCGCTCAGTAGTTCCATGAACCTCTTGTCGTTCACCACTTCTGCCTTATTTGTCTCGGTCACTTTGGCGATCTGACTAATGATGGCAGCCGCCCTGTTCCCGTTCTTGCTGTACTCGCTGGACATCTGCAGCAGTGGCTCCGGTGACGACATGGACTGGATCATGGCCAGAAAATCCTTCTCGTTCGGCCCATTCATCCGCGGCCCGTTCTGCTTCAGTGCCAGGAGATTGTCCGTGTACTTGCAGAGGGCAGATGTGTGCAGGGGCAAGGCCAGGGGCCGCGGGTGGTGCCGGCAGGCTCGGATACATTCTGATGGGATGGAACAAGTGGAGGCCGGGATAGAGGATGATGCTGCTAGCAGACGGGAGAAGCGCCGGATCAGACGTGCGGCCATGACTTCAGGGTGTGCGGGTCACCTCACCATAACCCTAGCGAGGAGGACGTCTCTTCAGTGTCATTCTAGATGATAATATAGTGAAAATAAAAGTATAAAGTCTACTAGTGGTGTAACATCTATCGCAGATACAAAGAGGGCTCAGGATCCACACATGTGACTGCAGGAGGAGGGCGGCCATCTAATCCTCTACATAGGCACATGACATCCTGCACTGTGGGAGGCCTGTATATAAGGGGGGATCCTGAAACCATGGACTATGGGAGTCCTGTATATGGTGGATTCTGACATCCTGCACTATGAGGGCCCTTTATAAGGGGTTCCTGTACATGTATCATGATGTCCTGCTCTTTAGGGGTCCTGTATAAATAGGGGACCCTGACATCCTGCACTATGGGGGTCCTGTATATGGGGGACCCTGACATCCTGCACTATGGGGGTCCTGTATATGGGGGACCCTGACATCCTGCACTATGGGGGTCCTGTATATGGGGGACCCTGACATCCTGCACTATGGGGGTCCTGTATATGGGGGACCCTGACATCCTGCACTATGGGGGTCCTGTATATGGGGGACCCTGACATCCTGCACTATGGGGGTCCTGTATATGGGGGACCCTGACATCCTGCACTATGGGGGTCCTGTATATGGGGGACCCTGACATCCTGCACTATGGGGGGCCTGTATATGGGGGACCCTGACATCCTGCACTATGGGGGGGCCTGTATATGGGGGACCCTGACATCCTGCACTATGGGGGTCCTGTATATGGGGGACCCTGACATCCTGCACTATGGGGGTCCTGTATATGGGGGACCCTGACATCCTGCACTATGGGGGTCCTATATATGGGGGACCCTGACATCCTGTACTATGGGGGATCCAGACATCCTGCACTGCGCACATCTTACATATGGGGGATTCGGACATCTTGCCCTATAGGGGTCCTGTATATGTGGGGATCAAGATCCTGCATTATTGGATGCTGTAAATGGAGGATCCAGATATCCTGCAATATGGGGGCCCTGTATATAGGGGGAGGACTGGTATCCTGCACTATATGGGTCCTATATATGAGGAGACCCTGATATCCTGTACTATAGAGGTCCTGTATATAGGGGGGAGGACTGGTATCCTGCACTATATGGGTCCTATATATGAGGAGACCCTGATATCCTGCACTATGGGGGCCCTGTATATAGAGGGGGGGGGGGGGCTGGTATCCTGCACTATATGGGTCCTATATATGAGGAGACCCTGATATCCTGCACTATGGGGGCCCTGTATATAGAGGGGGGGGGGACTGGTATCCTGCACTATATGGGTCCTATATATGAGGAGACCCTGATATCCTGCACTATGGGGGCCCTGTATATAGAGGGGGGGGGGGGCTGGTATCCTGCACTATATGGGTCCTATATATGAGGAGACCCTGATATCCTGCACTATGGGGGCCCTGTATATAGGGGGGAGGACTGGTATCCTGCACTATATGGGTCCTATATATGAGGAGACCCTGATATCCTGCACTATGGGGGCCCTGTATATAGAGGGGGGGGGGGGGGGGGGCTGGTATCCTGCACTATATGGGTCCTATATATGAGGAGACCCTGATATATTGCACTATAGGGGTCCTGTTTATAGGGGGGAGGACTGGTATCCTGCACTATATGGGTCCTATTTATGAGGAGACCTTAATATCCTGCAATATGGGGGTCTTGTATATGGGGGAGGGGGTCCTGTATATAAGAAGAACCCGACATCCTGCACTATCTGAGCTCTATATATGAGCATACTGAAACATTCTGCACTATGGGGGTCCTAAATACGGGGGACCCGGACATCCCGCACTATCTGGGCCCTGAATATGGGGGACCCGGACATCCCGCACTATCTGGGCCCTGCATATGGGGGACCCTTCGCCCCCCGCCCCGGCCTCTCCTCTGGTTACCTTGCCGCATGCCGATCCAACGCTCTGACCTCCACAGCAAAAAGAGGAAGCCGGCGCCTGGTGTATGCGTCACTTCCGGTAAAGGACACCGGCCTCACCTTCAGACCTCACAAACATGGCCGCCGCCAGCGCTAACGTGTTCATGTGAGTGACGGCCATTTTTATTTCTGGCAGCTGGGTGTTGTGGTAATTTCATCTCCGGTTGTTACAGCAATATATTTTTTTTTTATCTCTGACTGCAGAGACCCCACCCACCTGACTGCAGAGACCCCACCCACCTGACTGCAGAGACCCCACCTACCTGACTGCAGAGACCCCACCTACCTGACCGCTGGGCCCTTACCTACCTGACCGCTGGGCCCTCACCTACCTGACCACTTGGCCCCCACCTACCTGACTGCAGAGACCCCACCTACCTGACTGCAGAGACCCCACCCACCTGACCGCTGGGCCCTTACCTACCTGACCGCTGGGCCCTCACCTACCTGACCACTTGGCCCCCACCTACCTGACTGCAGAGACCCCACCTACCTGACTGCAGAGACCCCACCCACCTGACTGCAGAGACCCCACCCACCTGACTGCAGAGACAACACCCACCTGACTGCAGAGACCCGACCTACCTGACTGCAGAGACCCCACCTACCTGACCCCTGGGCCCACACCTACCTGACCGCTGGGCCCCCATCTACCTGACCGCTGGGCCCTCACCTACCTGACCACTGGGCCCCCCACCTACCTGACTGCAGAGACCCCACCTACCTGACTGCAGAGACCCCACCTACCTGACTGCAGAGACCCCACCTACCTGACCGCTAAGCCCCTACCTACCTGACCGCTGGTACCCCACCTACCTGACTGCAGAGACCCCACCTACCTGACCGCTAAGCCCCTACCTACCTGACCGCTGTTACCCCACCTACCTGACTGATGGGGCCCCACCTACCTGACTGCAGAGACCCCACCTACCTGACTGCTGGTACCCTACCTACCTGACCGCTGGGCCCCCACCTACCTATAGAGACCCCACCTACCTGACTGCTGGGCCCCCACCTACCTGACCGCTGGGCCCCCACCTACCTGACCGCTGGGCCCCCACCTACCTGACCGCTGGGCCCTCACCTACCTGACCGCTGGGCCCCCACCTACCTGACCGCTGGGCCCCCACCTACCTGACCGCTGGGCCCTTACCTACCTGACCGCTGGGCCCCCACCTACCTGACCGCTAGGCCCCCACCTACCTGACCGCTGTGCCCCCACCTACCTGACCGCTGGGCCCCCACCTACCTGACCGCTGGGCCGCCACCTACCTGACCGCTGGGCCCCCACCTACCTGACCGCTGGGCCCTCACCAACCTGACCGCTGGGCCCCCACCTACCTGACCGCTAGGCCCCCACCTACCTGACTGATGGGGCCCCACCTACCTGACCACTGAGACCCCACCTACTTGACTGCAGGGATCCCACCTACTGTATGGACCACCACCTACCTGACCGCTGGAACCCAAACTACCTGACTGCAGGGTCCACCACCTACTCAACCACAGAGCTCCACCTTCCTGACTGCTAGGACCCCATCAGGGGCTCATTCATGTTTCCCAGCTCTCCTTGCTGCTGTGTTTGTTTCACCTCTTTCCCTGGTTAAGGCTAAAATGTAGACAAATTGTCTCAGTCACAGTGTCATGACCTCTGGTGTTCAGCTTGTAGTCAGGTCTGTGATTCCTGAGGGTATGGAACGTGTGAATGCAGCACATAGTGACCATAGTGTGATCACAGCACATAGGGACCATAGTGTGATCACGGCACATAGTGACCATAGTGTGATCACAGCTCATAGTGACCATAGTGTGATCCCAGCACATAGTGACCATAGTGTGATCACAGCACATAGGGACCATAGTGTGATCACGGCACATAGTGACCATAGTGTGATCCCAGCACATAGTGACCATAGTGTGATCCCAGCACATAGTGACCATAGTGTGATCCCAGCACATAGTGACCATAGTGTGATCCCAGCACATAGTGACCATAGTGTGATCCCAGCACATAGTGACCATAGTGTGATCACAGCTCAGTGACCATAGTGTGATCACAGCACATAGTGACCATAGTGTGATCACAGCACATAGTGACCATAGTGTGATCCCAGCACATAGTGACCATAGTGTGATCACAGCACATAGTGACCATAGTGTGATCCCAGCACATAGTGACCATAGTGTGATCACAGCACATAGTGACCATAGTGTGATCACAGCACATAGTGACCATAGTGTGATCACAGCACATAGTGACCATAGTGTGATCACAGCACATAGTGACCATAGTGTGATCACAGCACATAGTGACCATAGTGTGATCACAGCACATAGTGACCATAGTGTGATCACAGCACATAGGGACCATAGTGTGATCACGGCACATAGTGATCATAGTGTGATCACAGCTCATAGTGACCATAGTGTGATTACAGCTCATAGTGACCATAGTGTGATCACAGCTCATAGTGACCATAGTGTGATCCCAGCACATAGTGACCATAGTGTGATCACAGCTCATAGTGACCATAGTGTGATCACAGCTCATAGTGACCATAGTGTGATCCCAGCACATAGTGACCATAGTGTGATCACAGCACATAGTGACCATAGTGTGATCGCAGCACATAGTGACCATAGTGTGATCCCAGCTCATAGTGACCATAGTGTGATCACAGCACATAGTGACCATAGTGTGATCACAGCTCATAGTCACCATAGTGTGATCACAGCACATAGTGACCATAGTGTGATCCCAGCACATAGTGACCATAGTGTGATCCCAGCACATAGTGACCATAGTGTGATCACAGCACATAGTGACCATAGTGTGATCCCAGCACATAGTGACCATAGTGTGATCACAGCACATAGTGACCATAGTGTGATCCCAGCACATAGTGACCATAGTGTGATCACAGCTCATAGTGACCATAGTGTGATCCCAGCACATAGTGACCATAGTGTGATCACAGCACATAGTGACCATAGTGTGATCACAGCTCATAGTGACCATAGTGTGATCACAGCTCATAGTGACCATAGTGTGATTACAGCTCAGTGACCATAGTGTGATTACAGCTCATAGTGACCATAGTGTGATCACAGCACATAGTGACCATAGTGTGATCCCAGCTCATACTGACTATAGTGTGATCACAGCTCATAGTGACCATAGTGTGCTCACAGCTCAGTGACCATAGTGTGATCACAGCTCATAGTGACCATAGTGTGATCCCAGCACATAGTGACCATAGTGTGATCCCAGCTCATAGTGACCATAGTGTGATTACAGCTCAGTGACCATAGTGTGATTACAGCTCATAGTGACCATAGTGTGATCACAGCTCATAGTGACCATAGTGTGATTACAGCTCAGTGACCATAGTGTGATTACAGCTCAGTGACCATAGTGTGATCCCAGCACATAGGGACCATAGTGTGATCCCAGCACATAGTGACCATAGTGTGATCACAGCTCATAGTGACCATAGTGTGATCACAGCTCATAGTGACCATAGTGTGATCCCAGCACATAGTGACCATAGTGTGATCCCAGCTCATAGTGACCATAGTGTGATCACAGCACATAGTGACCATAGTGTGATCACAGCTCATAGTCACCATAGTGTGATCACAGCACATAGTGACCATAGTGTGATCCCAGCACATAGTGACCATAGTGTGATCCCAGCACATAGTGACCATAGTGTGATCCCAGCACATAGTGACCATAGTGTGATTACAGCTCAGTGACCATAGTGTGATCGCAGCACATAGTGACCATAGTGTGATCACAGCTCATAGTCACCATAGTGTGATCCCAGCACATAGTGACCATAGTGTGATCACAGCACATAGTGACCATAGTGTGATCCCAGCACATAGTGACCATAGTGTGATCCCAGCACATAGTGACCATAGTGTGATCCCAGCACATAGTGACCATAGTGTGATCCCAGCACATAGTGACCATAGTGTGATTAGAGCTCAGTGACCATAGTGTGATCGCAGCACATAGTGACCATAGTGTGATCACAGCTCATAGTCACCATAGTGTGATCACAGCTCATAGTGACCATAGTGTGATCGCAGCACATAGTGACCATAGTGTGATCACAGCTCATAGTGACCATAGTGTGATCGCAGCACATAGTGACCATAGTGTGATCACAGCTCATAGTCACCATAATGATATCTGAGGAAGAAATCCCAGTGTGGCCCCTGATTCCTACTTCTCTCCACCTTTTGTTGCATTGGGAAGAAATACATGGACGTGTATCTGGTCACACTTGGTGCATACTTTAGTGCAGAACATGCTGGGAGTTGTAGTTGTGTATCAGCTGGAGCCTCAGCTCGGAGGACACAGTGTATACATAAATGCTGCATCACGTACAGCTCTGACAGAGGACACACTCAAACCCCTGTGAGTATTGGGGTGGGTTCACACACAGCAGTCAAAGGAAATGATAGAAATGATAAAGAATGGACAACTAATTTTCCACCCTGCAGTGTGTGAACCTGCCCTTAGGGGACGGCTGGTCCATCCCTTATACACTAATGTAGACGTTAAGCAGCTGATGTGATGGGAGGGATGTGACCAGGCTGGTAGGACAAGTGAAGGCGGCAGTAGCCATTGCCCTATGGCTATCCCCGGGTGTGTGGCTTGTGCAGGAAGTGTGTGGCTCCAGGAGACATCTGAGGCTTGTATCCGACAGGGCAAACAGGAGCCACAGGAGCAGCAGCATGTTACCTGCCCAGACACAGGGGCAGTCACCTGGTACCAGGAGGCACAGCAAGGTACAATGATTCATGGACGGGACTCATTCATTCCTGTGTGCATGGTCCCTGCTGTTCTCCAGAGTATGGAGTCATCACAGGAGGCTGAAGGTTATTAATGCAGGTCTATCTATCTATCTCCTATCTATCTATCTATCTATCTATCTATCTATCTATCTATCTATCTATCTATCTATCTATCTCCTATCTATCTATCTATCTATCTCTCTATCTATCTATCTATCTCCTATCTATCTATCTATCCATCTATCTACACAACGAAGTTCTGCAGCACACCAGCGTCAGGTGGAAAAAAAGGTGATATTTATTGCATGTGGCAAAAAATAACAGAGAGGATGCAACGTTTCTGCCTTCTCACAATGCCGTTATCAAGCAAGATAGTGTGAGAAGGCAGAAACGTTGCATCCTCTCTGTTATTTTTTGCCACATGCAATAAATATCACCTTTTTTTCCACCTGACGCTGGTGTGCTGCGGAACTTCGTTGTGTATCTATTGGGATCCCTAGCCAAGGGACTTAACTCTGTCTCTATCTATCTCCTATCTATCTATCTATCTAAATCATAAGTGCAGCAATCCAACAGACGCAACATTTCGGTGATTACATATCACCATTTTCACGCTTGAAAATGGTTATATGTAATCACCGAAACGTTGCGTCTGTTGGATTGCTGCACTTATGATTTGAATAAACCACAAAGCTTTATGACCTCGGTGTCTATCTATCTATCTATCTAGCTCCTATCTATCTATCTCCTCTGTCCCCTCTGCATCTTCCAGACTCCTCTATTTTTCCTAGAGTCCTCGGTCCTCCTCCAGACCCCTCTGTTCCTTCTAGATGTCCTCCTCGACACTCCTGTCCCTCTCCAGATGGCTCTGTTCCCCTCTTGACTCCACTGTTCTCCTCCAAATCCTCCTGTCCTTTCCATAGTCTTCTTTCCTGATTCAGACTCCTTTGTTCCTTCTAGACTTTTTTCTCCTCTCTGAACACCTCTGTCTCTCTCCAGACCCATCTGATCCTTCTAGATGTCCTCCTCTACACTCCTGTTCATCTCCAGAGGACTCTGCCCCCCTCTTGACTCCTCTATTCTCCAACAAATCCCCCTGTCCCTTCTATACTCCTCTTCCCTCCTTTGCTCCTTCTAGACTTCTTTGTCACCTCCGAACACCTCTGTCCCTTCTAGACTCCTCTGGTCCCATTCAAACACCTGTGTCCATTTTAGACTCTACTGTCCCCTCCAAACTCCTCTGTCTGCTCTTCCAGACTCCTCTGTCCCACCCAAATACTTGCCTGTCACACTTGGTCCTGTCACACTTGTCAGGTTCAGCTGACTTTTCATCTTTGTATTGTATATAGTGGTCATTATCATTTACCCAAAAAACATGCACTGATCCTCTGCAGAAAATGATGTAGTGTGATGTATTCTAGTGAGCGCCATATCCCAAAGAAGTGACTGATCCTCTACACAACGATCCCTCACCATGGCTTTATTTTTTCTGCTGTGTTTTGGTTGCACTTTTTGCTGATATTCTTCCTTTATAAAACTTAAAGGGGTTATCCAGCGCTACAAAAACACGGCCACTTTTCCCCCTACTGTTGTCTCCAGTTCAGGTGCGGTTTGCAATTAAGCTCCATTTACTTCAATGGAACTGAGTTTCAAAACCCCACCCAAACTGGAAACAACAGTAGGGAGAAAGTGGCCATGTTTTTGTAGCACTGGATAACCCCTTTAAAGGGAACCAGACACCATTAAAATGCTACCTAAGCTATCGGCATCTTGTTATAGAGCAGACGGAGCAGAACAGATTGATATATATCTTTATGTGAAAAGATTCAGTATAATTTGTAATTTATTGATTGAAATCTCTGCTAAAGAGTCCAGTGCATAGAGTGACACCGCCCACTGGACTCCTTATCACAGAATGAGCTACATGTTACACATTATACTGAATCTTTTCCAACAATGATATATATCAATCTGCTCAGTTCTTCCTCCTGTATAACATGACGGCGATAGATTAGATAGCATTGTCTTGGTCATAGGTTCCCTTTAAATTAAACTTGTAATTTAAGTGCAGTTGCAGTAAGTGACAGTGTGATTGGTCATAGAGTTTTATGAGCTCCCCCCTATGGATGCTGTGGTGTGCCTCCCGTCTCTCCATCCCAGGGCTGTAATAAGTAGCAGGCAGATATTCCAGGGGCGCCGGAGCTGATAATTACAGGAGACGCGTGACATCAGAAACGTGTCATTACACCCTCGTGACTGCCATAGAGTTAACAGCACTGGTCCAACCACCTCACCTGACCTGGATATATGACACTTCTTGTATGAAGCTGGGCTCCGGTCACATGTCCTGCGGCGTTGTACGGACACAAACTTTTATTCCATTAACAACAAAACTTGATACCGGATACATCTAATGGAGCAATATGTGAACTTTGCTGAACCTACAGTTATACATGAGGCAACTGCATCGAAAGTAATTCCCCTATATGTGGAGTGGAGGAGTCTCTGCTTTGGGTAATGCATTTTTGTCCGGGCAGCGAAGTCTATGCCTGCCAACTGGTGATATACCTGCTGACTGGTGGGGGGGAGGCTATGCCTGCTGACTGGTGGCAGGGGAGGCTATACTGTACCTGCTGACTGGTGGTAGGAAAGCCTATGCCTGCCAACTGGTAATATACCTGCTGACTGGTGGTAGGAGAGGCTATGTCTGCCAACTAGTGGTAGGGGAGACTATACCTGCTGACTGGTGGTAGGGGAGACTATACCTGCTGACTGGTGGTAGGGGAGACTATACCTGCTGACTGGTGGCAGGGGAGACTATACCTTCTGACTGGTTGTGGGGGAGACTATATCAGCTGACTGGTGGTAGGGGAGACTCTACCTGCTGACTGGTGGTAGGGGAGACTCTACCTGCTGACTGGTGGTAGGGGAGACTATACCTGCTGACTGGTGGTGGGGGAGACTATACCTGCTGACTGGTGATGGGGGAGACTATACCTGCTGACTGGTGATCGGGGAGACTATACCTGCTGACTGGTGATGGGGGAGACTATATCTGCTGACTGGTGATGGGGGAGACTATACCTGCTGACTGGTGATCGGGGAGACTATACTTGCTGACTGGTGACGGGGGAGACTCTACCTGCTGACTGGTGGTGGGGGAGACTATACCTGGTGACGGGGGAGACTATACCTGCTGACTGGTGGTGGGGGAGACTATACCTGCTGACTGGTGGTAGGGGAGACTATACCTGCTGACTGGTGGTAGGGGAGACTATACCTGCTGACTGGTGGCAGGGGAGACTATACCTTCTGACTGGTTGTGGGGGAGACTATATCAGCTGACTGGTGGTAGGGGAGACTCTACCTGCTGACTGGTGGTAGGGGAGACTCTACCTGCTGACTGGTGGTAGGGGAGACTATACCTGCTGACTGGTGGTGGGGGAGACTATACCTGCTGACTGGTGATGGGGGAGACTATACCTGCTGACTGGTGATGGGGGAGACTATACCTGCTGACTGGTGACGGGGGAGACTCTACCTGCTGACTGGTGGTGGGGGAGACTATACCTGCTGACTGGTGGTGGGGGAGACTATACCTGCTGACTGGTGACGGGGGAGACTATACCTGCTGACTGGTGGTGGGGGAGACTATACCTGGTGACGGGGGAGACTATACCTGCTGACTGGTGGTGGGGGAGACTATACCTGCTGACTGGTGATCGGGGAGACTATACCTGCTGACTGGTGATGGGGGAGACTATATCTGCTGACTGGTGATGGGGGAGACTATACCTGCTGACTGGTGATCGGGGAGACTATACCTGCTGACTGGTGATGGGGGAGACTATACCTGCTGACTAGTGATCGGGGAGACTATACCTGCTGACTGGTAGTGGGGGAGACTATACCTGCTGACTAGTGATGGGGGAGACTATACCTGCTGACTGGTGATCGGGGAGACTATACCTGCTGACTGGTTGTGGGGGAGACTATATCAGCTGACTGGTGGTAGGGGAGACTCTTCCTGCTGACTGGTTGTGGGGGAGACTATACCTGGTGACGGGGGAGACTATATCTGCTGACTGGTGGTGGGGGAGACTATACCTGCTGACTGGTGGTAGGGGAGACTATACCTGCTGACTGGTGGTAGGGGAGACTCTACCTGCTGACTGGTGGTGGGGGAGACTATACCTGCTGACTGGTGACGGGGGAGACTATACCTGCTGACTGGTGGTGGAGGAGACTATACCTGCTGACTGGTGTTGGGGGAGAGTATACCTGCTGACGGGGGAGACTATACCTGCTGACTGGTGACGGGGGAGACTATAGCTGCTGACTGGTGGTAGGGGAGACTATACCTGCTGACTGGTGGTAGGGGAGACTATACCTGCTTACTGGTGGTGGGGGAGACTATACCTGCTGACTGGTGGTAGGGGAGACTCTACCTGCTGACTGGTGTTGGGGGAGACTATACCTGCTGACTGGTGACGGGGGAGACTATACCTGCTGACTGGTGACTGGGGAGACTCTACCTGCTGACTGGTGGTGGGGGAGACTATACCTGCTGACTGGTGATGGGGGAGACTATACCTGCTGACTGGTGATCGGGGAGACTATACCTGCTGACTGGTGTTGGGGGAGACTATACCTGCTGACTGGTGGTGGGGGAGACTATACCTGCTGACTGGTGATCGGGGAGACTATATCTGCTGACTGGTGGTAGGGGAGACTATACCTGCTGACTGGTGATCGGGGAGACTATACCTGCTGACTGGTGATCGGGGAGACTATACCTGCTGACTAGTGATCGGGGAGACTATACCTGCTGACTAGTGATCGGGGAGACTCTACCTGCTGACTGGTGGGGGGGGAGACTATACCTGCTGACTGGTGGTGGGGGAGACTATACCTGCTGACTGGTGACGGGGGAGACTATACCTGCTGACTGGTGGTGGGGGAGACTATACCTGGTGACGGGGGAGACTATACCTGCTGACTGGTGGTGGGGGAGACTATACCTGCTGACTGGTGGTAGGGGAGACTCTACCTGCTGACTGGTGGAGGGGGAGACTATACCTGCTGACTGGTGGTGGGGGAGACTATACCTGCTGACTGGTGGTGGGGGAGACTATACCTGCTGACTGGTGGTAGGGGAGACTATACCTGCTGACTGGTGACTGGGGAGACTATACCTGCTGACTGGTGGTAGGGGAGACTATACCTGCTGACTGGGGAGACTATACCTGCTGACTGGTGGTGGGGGAGACTATACCTGCTGACTGGTGATGGGGGAGACTATACCTGCTGACTGGTGGTAGGGGAGACTATACCTGCTAAATGGTGGTAGGGGAGACTCTACCTGCTGACTGGTGGTAGGGGAGACTGTAATCAGTCATGCAGGATCTAGAAACATTTACAGATTAGCCTATAATTTATAAATAGTGTCAGTGTTCCATTGGTCAGAATGCAGACCATGATGCTTTGGTGCAGGTTCTGATATTCTCTAGACAAGCTGGGGTGTTGCAGATGGACCTGAAGTGGTTTATTGCCTGTTTCCTAGTCTAACGAGACTAGTGCTGTAGTAACATGGTACCAATGTGAGCGCTGTGTTTTGCCTTTTAAGCGCAGCATATAGTATATAGGTATGCTTTGTTCTTCCTCTGCGTACAGTCATCTCCTATGGCTATGGATTACTAGCACTAATTTATGGGTCAGTGGTATCTCCCAAGAGCACAGCTATACAGGTGACAACATGGCAATTAGTTTAGGAAAATCCTTTGAGGATCTGTCAGCAGTGAGAAGACAATGGAGCTGTGTGCGGGCCCCTGTTACTTATCGCAGGCTATAGTGGGGGTCCATAGTGATACCAGGGACAGGAACATGACTATTACCATCTGCTCATCTGCATCACTGCTCCGAGTTAATCTGCTATTAGTTGTCATAGAGCTACAGGATAAACATGTCAGGAAAGGGAGACAATGTCTGCTAACTGGTGGTAGGGGAGACTAATCCTGCTGACTGGTGGTAGGGGAGACTAATCCTGCTGACTGGTGGAGGGCAAGACAATACAATACCTGCAAACTGGTTGCAGGGGAGATCATGTCTTCTGACTGGAGACGGGTGGCCTATGACTGGTGCAAGGGAGTCTATATCTGGTGGTAGGGAGGACTATCCCTGCTGACTGGTGTCGGAGGAGACTATACCTGCTGACTGGTGGCAGGTGAGACTATGCCTGCTGACTGATTTCAGAGGAGACTATGCCTGCTGACTGGTGGCAGGGGAGACTATGCTAGCTTATTTTGCGGAGAAGACCATGCCTGCAAATGAGAAGCAGAGGAGACTGTGTATGCTGAAATGTGGCAGGGGAGACTATGCCTACTGACTGGAGAAAGGGGGGGGGGCTATGTCTGCTGACTGGTGGTAGGGGATACTATACCTGCCTGACTGGTTATAGGGTAGACTATACCTGCTGACTGCTGGTAGAGAATACGATGCCTATTAACTGGAAGCATAACAGGCTATGTCTGCTGACTGGTGGCAAGGGAGACTGACTGGTGACAGGGGGGTTATGACTGCTGACACTGGTGCAAGGGGGAATATGCCTGCTAACTGGAGACATGGGGGTGGGGGCTATTTCTTCTGACTGGTGGGAGGGAAGACTAATAATTGTTATACCTGCTGACAGATTACAGTTGATACCTTTCCTGCTGACTGGTGGGAGGGGAGTTCCATGTTATGGGGTTGCCCTTTAAAAACCTGTAAAGCGCAGCATATAGTATATAGGTATGCTTTGTTCTTTCCTCTGCATACAGTCATCTCCTATGGCTATGGATTACTAGCACTAATTTGTGGGTCAGTGGTATCTCTGGGGCCCCTAGCCATAGGGCCCCAAGGACAAGGGCAAACTATGTACCAGCAATAAGCAGTAAGCAGCGTCTCTGTGAAGCACAGTTATATACAGATATACACAATTATATACACAGTTATATACAGATATATACAGTTATATTCAGATATACACAATTTTATCCAGTTATACACAGTTTTTATACAGATTTATGCAGTTATATAGTTATATACAGATATACACATTTCTATAGTTATATACAGATATACACAGTTATATACAGTTATATGCAGTTATATAGTTATATACAGATATACGCAGTTATATACAGATATACGCAGTTTTTTTTTTTTTTTTTTTTTTTTTTTTTTTCTATATTTTAATTTTATTAAATACAAAAAAGAATACAGTAAAAACACCATGAAAAGGAAACACAAAAGGAAACCCCAACCATCCCCCCCCCCCAACCCAGACCCGGCTTATATCACCTCCATTTATACAAGGTCACTATAATCAAATTAACTATCCCCCAAAACCCTTACAATGCCTCAAAAAAGAAGCCCTTCCAAGAGGGGTTCCCCCAAGATGTCCATCCAACACTTACATCTTTATTTCAGTAACCTCTAACCCTCTATTCCCCTCCCTTAATCCTCTTCACCTGTCACAAAATTAACCTCGTCCTATTCTCCCCTGCCAAGGCACATCAATCACACTCACCAAACAACAAACAAACAAAAAAAAAACAAAAAACATAATAACAATACTAATAATAACCACCACCCCTCTCTTTATGGTATATCAATAACCTTATATCTTAACACTCCTTTTGCTCTCTTCTCATATCTCCAAAGCCGGAAGGAGCGTCCCATCCGTATTCCTTGCATTCACACTTAATCGGCTACTTCAGCTAAATGTACACCCCCATCCGGAGCACCACATCTCCCTGAGTCGCCGACCATTCCACTCACACCTCAGAAAAGTTGACCCTCAGTATTACCGAGGATCCTTCTCCATTTAGACCCTTCAGTGAGGATAGACCCACCAATATGGCGATCCAACCCCATTAGGTCTACCCAGTACCACTCACCCACACGTATGAGACACTCCCCCCGCTATTCCAGAGAAAGCTTGATATATTCGGTTCTCAACAGAAGAAGAAGAGAGGAGCGAGCAGAGAAAAGAGAGAGGGGGAAGAGAGAGGAGAGAAAAGAAAAAAAAAAAAAAAAAAAAAAAATTTCCACCACCTCCTCACTTTATACATATACTCTCACTCACCTGCCAGGCAGAGGAGACCACCCCCCCTTAACCTATACCCTAGTGGTTACTACCTACTACATCTAACAGGACATCCGAGGTCTCCCCTCTCAGTCACATCATGACCCACTGTATTTATACACAATTTTATCCATCCCACCCCTACCCGGCGAAGCACTAATACTTAATTATAACCGTATCATTCTCCATCCATCAGTTCGATCTTCTCCAATACGCATTCCATTCATCCACACATTCCTTCAGGGTCACCCATCCTACCTTGCCCTTATTATACCAGACCTCATATCGCAGAATTCTGTCAACCACTTCCTTCCACTCCTTTACAGATGGGGCGTTCTCCCCCAACCAGTTCCTAACTATCACCCATCGTGCAGCAAAAAATATTTTGTATATCACTCCTCTTGCCACTTTACCAAGCTTTATATCAGAGATATTTCCTAATATTGCATATATATATTCCATCCCTATACCCACCCTGTAAATTACCCCAGTGATTTTAAACACTTCTTTCCAAAATTTACTCATTTTACTACATCCCCACCAGTGATGATCTATATCCACCTCCTCAAAGCCACATCTTACACATTTCGCTTCCTGGATTCTTTTCCATTTCATTATATCCCTAAGTGAATAATAAAGTCTATGCGTGATAAAGAATTGTATTACCTTGTGCCTTCTATCTGTGAGATTCTTTTCTGCCAAACTATAAACTTCAAACCAAAACTGCTCCGTTCTCTGCCCAATCACTCTTTCCCATTTCCTCTGTGAACTTATCTCAGTTTTCCCAACCATCACATCTCCCCACCACTGATAGCTTCTTGTTAACTTCCCTTTCTTCCCTTTGGCGTTCTTTATATGTGCTGTAAACATAACATTGTGAACTTCCCATTTAGTTGTCCCCACCACCCCTCTGGTTGCACTCTGCACCTGCATATATCTAAGGGGGCATATCCCACCCTCTACCATCTGCGATATCTCCCTAAAGCTTTTAAGACTATTACCATCTTTAAACTGCGTTACTCTAACTAACCCTCTACTCTTCCAATAATGCGTATCTGGAATAGCATCCAATCCTAAAAGTCTAACGTTCCCTAGTAGCGGAGTAAAATCATATACCCCATTCACCCCCTCAGCATTCCTCACATATTCCCAGGCCTTACAAAACATATATTCCAATGAATACCTGGGGTACTGACCGCACTCATTCATCTCCAGCGTCCCAAAGACATCATCAGCAATCCCCTCCTGCATTCCCACCCAGCATGTCAAAAAAGGTACTCTATTCCAGATAATCATCCAGGACACCAAGGCAGAAACATAATACCCAAAGAAATCCGGAAGTGCCAACCCCCCCTTGTCCTCCGGGAGGGTAAGGACCTTTAGCTTAAGACGGACTCTTTTCCTATTCCAGAGTAATTCATTTATCACCCTCTCGATCCTTTTAAACACCGCTTTTCCTAACCAAACGGGAGAGGCTTTTAAAACATACAGTATCTGTGGAACCCATATCATTTTTATCAATCCAATTTTATCCGCTCTTGATAGATTCATTTTATTCCAAATACTGACTTGCTGTCTCATTTTATTTAACCTGGGCTCAATATTAAGCTCAGCAAATCTCCTTGGATCGGCCGACAGCCAAATCCCCAGATACTTGCATGCTCCATTACACCCCTCCACTCGGAGTCCAACATCCACCGTTACTTCACCCCTAATCGGCAATAATACGGACTTCTCCCAATTTATTACTAGGCCGGAATGCTCCCCAAACTCCTTTACCTCCTTCATTGCCACTTCCAAACCACTCCTTGTTATATACAGATATACGCAGTTACATACAGTTATATACAGATATACGCAGTTATATACAGATATACACAGTTATATACAGATATACGCAGTTACATACAGTTATATACAGATATACGCAGTTATATACAGATATACACAGTTATATACAGATATACGCAGTTATATACAGATATACGCAGTTACATACAGTTATATACAGATATACGCAGTTATATACAGATATACACAGTTATATACAGATATACGCAGTTACATACAGTTATATACAGATATACGCAGTTATATACAGATATACACAGTTATATACAGATATACACAGTTACATACAGTTATATACAGATATACGCAGTTATATACAGATATACACAGTTATATACAGATATACGCAGTTACATACAGTTATATATATACAGATATACGCAGTAACATAGTTATATACTGTTATATACAGATATACGCAGTTACATACAGTTATATACAGATATACGCAGTAACATAGTTATATACTGTTATATACAGATATACGCAGTTATACACAATTATATACAGTTATATACAGTAATACAGGTGACAACATGTCAATTAGTTTTACTAAAGAAAATCCTTTGAGGATCAGTCATCAGTGAGAGGACCATGGAGCTGTGTGGGGCTCCTGTGTCTTATCGCAGGCTATACTGGGGGTCCATAGTGATAGCAGGGACAGGAATGTGACTATCACCGTCTGCTGGATCACTGCTCCGGGTTAATCTGCCATTAGTTGTCATAGAGCTGCAGGATAAACATGTCAGTCAATATCTCAGTGTAGTCAAGGGGCCCCATGTGTGACAGCACCGAGCGTCTCCTGCCTGTATCCAGGGTCACATTCCCTTTATGTCTTATACTGTCTGCTTAGCTGCTGTATCTAAGCCTAATGTGTGACACTGCTGATCCACTGGATCTAATCCTATTGTGGTGGTTAACCCCCGGTGTGGTGTTATGTCGGAGGTGCGGCCGGTCACTTGCTAGATGTTGAGGTGTGACGCCACTTCAGTGGTGGTTGGCTGTGATACAGCTGGGCCCAGTGATGTTCATGTCGTGACACCAGTGCCGGTTGGGCACACAGGTATGGTTGCACACCTGCTTTTATTTTAAAGGGCCGGTTGTACCTTGTTCCCCTGTGGACAGTGACCTGCCGGGCTGCTACAGGGTCCCTTGGGATGATATCACAGTGAGCCGGAGTGTGGTAGTGACCCTCCTGGACTATCGGAACTGCCACCCACAGAAAGGGGAAATGTCCCAAGGATGTAGTGTACACTGTGCTGGTGCGAGGTGAAGAATCACAGAGTCTCTTTACCATAAATAATCTAATTTTACTTTGAAAGTACTTATGTGCAGCAAGTTATACAGCTTTGCTTTTACAGAATATGTTTCTCTTGAGAAAACACTTGATAATACACTTGATAATACAGCAACCAGATCTGTTATAGGAGTATAGTGAAGAGTACAGTCGTGCTGACTGAGTAGCTTGTTGAGAGATACAAAGAATCAGAGGAGCAGAGAGGAGGATAAGGTAGAAGAACACTTAGAAGAAGAAGAGAATACTTGTGCCCGTGTATTAACCTTTGGCAGGGCCGATTCTAGCTTTTCTGCCGCCTGAGGCGAGAACTGACAAGGTCCTTACCCCCCCCCCCCCCCCCGGGCGATATGGCCAAAAAATCAAATCTCGATTTTTTATTTTTATTTTATTTTGAGACAATTCTCGATTTAAATCTCGATTTTCTATTTTTATGTTAAATAAGCAGAAAAAATACACCAAGACACAGATGAAGCAGTATAGCAGCTGTACTTGAATGAGCTGAAAAATTGCATTTCAGCATTATATCCCTGTTCCCCCACATTCCCCCTACAAGATTATCATGCCCCCTGCCCTCCTCACATTCCCTGTAATATTACCATGCGCATAGTGCCCCTCACATTCCCTGTGATATCACCATGCCCATAGTGCCCCTCACACTCCCTGTAATATCACCATGTGCCCATAGTGCCCCTCACATTCCCTGTAATATCACCATGCCCATAGTGCCCCTCACATTCCCTGTAATATCACCATGCCCATAGTGCCCCTCACATTCCCTGTAATATTACCATGCGCATAGTGCCCCTAACTAGTTGTAATGATAAGGACACAGGACGCTGATGCCGCCCCCCTCAAGGGCTGTGTTATCTGCCGCCTGAGGCGAACACTTCACCTCGCCTCATGGCAGATACGGGCCTGACCTTTGGGTCTTCACACCACCTGATGACCTACCAGTGTCAGGGGACCCGTCCTAGAGGGTGACACAAGCCCCAGACCCTGTTACCTGGGATGAGCGGAATGCTGACTCTCCTAGTCCCCAGCGTGGGTTGAGATGATCTTTGACTTGTTCTCTCCTGTGAGGGGTCTAACACTGCATAGTGTCATGTAGAGTAAACGGAGTAGAAACTGTTAGCTGTGTCTTGTCTTGCTTCCTACTCATACAGGAACCTGACTAGGACTGAACCCCACTTCCTATCACCCATGTGACTTCCTTCCTCAGCGTATCTAAGGTGCACTATGAGTGGGTGAAGAGTGCATTAGAAGAAGTAAAGAGAGAGATGATAGGATAGAAGAAGACATTCCCATAGGTTCACAAATCCATGTGACACATAAATACGACATCTAGTGGCAAAACTTAATCACTACTTTCATCACCACTTGTGTACAATAAGTACAGGCTTAACCAATAGCAACTGCCGTGGTGGGACACCACACTGTCATATGTGATACTGTCTGATGAGCTACTGGATCTAATCCTATCATATGTGATACTCTCTGGTGAGTTGTTTTATCTAATCCTATCATATGTGATACTCTCTGATGAGCTACTGGATCTAAATCATGTGTGATAATGTCTGCCGGGCTGCTGTATCTAATCCTATCATGTGTGATACTACTTGCTCAGATGCAGTATCTAATCCTATCATGTTATACTGTCAGCTGAACTGCTGTATCTAATCCTATCATGTGTGATACACTCTTACACCTCCACCTCCTTGCAGACGTTCCAGCAATTGGTGCACCGGATCACACTACTACAGGCCGCCATCAGATGCTTCATTCAAAGGGCGGAGGAGGCCAGGGGGTCGTCCTTCTGGGGGGACGTAGAGGTGTCAGAATTTCATTGCCAGGAGCGCAGTTATGAGGATCAGGTCAGTACGGTGACATGTGGAGATGACAGTATATAGATGCAATGTATGTACAGGGTGGTATACAGTATATATATTAAACAATCGATATAAATGTTTGTATATTATTTTCCTAGGAGAAGAATGGGAAGAAGAAAAAGGAGAAGGCGGCTGCTCTGGCGTTTGATGCCACTTTCTTTAGGAGTCAGTATGAGGTGTGCGGTGTGTGATGCCGACACTAGGGGGCGGTGTGTGATGCTGACACTGGGGGGGGCGGTGTGTGATGCTGACATTAGGGGGCGCTGTGTGATGCTGACACTGGTGGGCAGTGTGTGATGCTGACACTGGGGGGCGGTGTGTGATGCTGACACTGGGGGCAGTGTATGATGCTGACATTAGGGGGCGCTGTGTGATGCTGACACTGGGGGGCGGTGTGTGATGCCGACACTGGGGGGCGGTGTGTGATGCTGACACTGGGGGGGGCTGTGTGATGCTGACATTAGGGGGCGCTGTGTGATGCTGACACTGGTGGGCAGTGTGTGATGCTGACACTGGGGGGCGGTGTGTGATGCTGACACTGGGGGCAGTGTATGATGCTGACATTAGGGGGCGGTGTGTGATGCTGACATTAGGGGGCGCTGTGTGATGCTGACACTGGGGGGCGGTGTGTGATGCTGACACTGGGGGGGCGGTGTGTGATGCTGACACTGGGGGCAGTGTATGATGCTGACATTAGGGGGCGCTGTGTGATGCTGACACTGGGGGGCGCTGTGTGATGCTGACACTGGGGGGCGGTGTGTGATGCTGACACTGGGGGGCGGTGTGTGATGCCGACACTGGGGGGCGGTGTGTGATGCTGACACTGGGGGGGGCGGTGTGTGATGCTGACATTAGGGGGCGCTGTGTGATGCTGACACTGGGGGGCGGTGTGTGATGCTGACACTGGGGGGCGGTGTGTGATGCTGACACTGGGGGGGGCGGTGTGTGATGCTGACACTGGGGGGCGGTGTGTGATGCTGACACTGGGGGGCGGTGTGTGATGCTGAGACTGGGCAGTGGTGTGTGATGCTGACACGGGGGGGCGGTGTGTGATGCTGACACTGGGCGATGTGTTATGCTGACACTAGGGGGCAGTGTGTGATGCTGACACTGGGGGGCGGTGTGTGATGCTGACACTGGGGGGCGGTGTGTGATGCTGACACTGGGGGGCGGTGTGTGATGCTGACACTGGGGGGGCAGTGTGTGATGCTGACACTGGGAGCGGTGTGTGATGCTGACACTAGGGGGCGGTGTGTGATGCTGACACTGGGGGGGGGCGGTGTGTGATGCTGACATTAGGGGGCCGTGTGTGATGCTGACACTGGGGGGCGGTGTGTGATGCTGACACTGGGGGGGGCGGTGTGTGATGCTGACACTGGGGGGCGGTGTGTGATGCTGACACTGGGGGGCGGTGTGTGATGCTGACACTGGGCAGTAGTGTGTGATGCTGACACTGGGGGGGCAGTGTGTTATGCTGACACTGGGGGGCGGTGTGTGATGCTGACACTAGGGGGCAGTGTGTGATGCTGACACTGAGCAGTGGTGTGTGATGCTGACACTGGGCGATGTGTTATGCTGACACTGGGGGGCGGTGTGTGATGCTGACATTAGGGGGCGCTGTGTGATGCTGACACTGGGGGGCGCTGTGTGATGCTGACACTGGGGGGCGGTGTGTGATGCTGACACTGGGGGGCGGTGTGTGATGCCGACACTGGGGGGCGGTGTGTGATGCTGACACTGGGGGGGGCGGTGTGTGATGCTGACATTAGGGGGCGCTGTGTGATGCTGACACTGGGGGGCGGTGTGTGATGCTGACACTGGGGGGCGGTGTGTGATGCTGACACTGGGGGGCGGTGTGTGATGCTGACACTGGGGGGGGCGGTGTGTGATGCTGACACTGGGGGGCGGTGTGTGATGCTGACACTGGGGGGCGGTGTGTGATGCTGACACTGGGCAGTGGTGTGTGATGCTGACACTGGGGGGCGGTGTGTGATGCTGACACTGGGGGGCGGTGTGTGATGCTGACACTAGGGGGCGGTGTGTGATGCTGACACTGGGCAGTGGTGTGTGATGCTGACACTGGGGGGCGGTGTGTGATGCTGACACTGGGGGGCGGTGTGTGATGCTGACACTAGGGGGCAGTGTGTGATGCTGACACTGAGCAGTGGTGTGTGATGCTGACACTGGGCGATGTGTTATGCTGACACTGGGGGGCGGTGTGTGATGCTGACACTAGAGGGCAGTGTGTGATGCTGACACTGGGCAGTGGTGTGTGATGCTGACACTGGGGGGCGGTGTGTGATGCTGACACTGGGGGGCAGTGTGTGATGCTGACACTGGGGGGCAGTGTGGAGATCAGGGGCTTTTTCTCACAGGGGTCTCTTGTTCTTGTAGTTCACCTTTCCTGATAAGGCGATTGAAGCGGCACTGCAGAGACCGGAGGATCGCTCGGACCGTGACATCCGCTTCATCCGCAGCATGATGATGGGGATCCTCAGCTTCCGCAGATACAGCACCCAGATGCAGTATATGCTGGCCAGGGTGGTCTATTATAGGAGGTCAGTGCCGAGTATACAGCCGGAGGGGCACACTGACAGTGTATCTCTGCTTGCTGTCAGTGATTCCCCTCCATACATGGACACCTATGGTGTCCGATCTCAGGGTTCCACAGAAAATGTTCATTCATAAAATGTGTACATTCATATAATGGATGTCTCCCACAGGTTCGGGCGTGGACGGGTCATTGTGAGGAAGGGGCATCGGGGCGACAGCTTCTACTTTGTCTTCTCGGGCGTCATTGCGGTGACACAGGATGAGGATGGCAGCAGCGCCCTCCTGGACCCTGAGCCCATCCTGCTGCACAAAGGTGCCAGCTTCGGGGTGGGTATCCTGGATTCATATTTCCCCTATAGCGCCACCTATGGGTCTCTGCTTGGTGAGACAGTGTCCCCAAAACAGATTAAAAAGCAGATCTCTTCTCCCCTCTGGACCAGGAGCCGATGAAAGTGAATGATCAATGAATTTACTGCTCTCCAGCTGTTGCACAACTACAACTCTCATCATGCCCTGACAGCCTATGACTAAACATTTCATATGTTATATCAGTGTTCCCTACCAGGGGTTTTCCAGCTGTTGTATAACTATAACATCCATCACAATACAGAAAGTCTTTTCCCTTTGTGCAGGAAGTGGCGTTACTGAAGGGTCTGCGGAGGAACGCCACCATCATCTGTATGGAAGAGACCGAGTTCCTGGTGGTGGATCGGTCAGAATTCTTCAAGAATAAACTGGACAAGGAACTCCAGAAGGAGCTGCAGTATAGGTTCCAGTTCTTCAGGTAATAGGCATGTAAGGGGTGTAGTGTGGCCAGTCTTTCATCCCTCCCTCTGACTACTTGACTAATCTCCTCGCCCCACACAGTGTATCACTCCCATCATCCCTGACCCCAGGAGCTCACAATCTAATCTCCTATCACATACAATGTATCACTCCCATCATCCCTGACCCCGGCAGCTCACAGTCTAATCTGGTATCACACACAATGTATCACTCCCATCATCCCTGACCCCAGGAGCTCACAGTCTAATCTCCTATCACACACAATGTATCACTCCCATCATCCCTGACCCCAGGAGCTCACAGTCTAATCTCCTATCACACACAATGTATCACTCCCATCATCCCTGACCCCAGGAGCTCACAGTCTAATCTCCTATCACACACAATGTATCACTCCCATCATCCCTGACCCCAGGAGCTCACAGTCTAATCTCCTTATCTCACACTTGTAGATCACTGGATCTTTTTTCCACTTGGTCTGATGAGTCTCTGGAGACGCTGGCCGATCACTGTAAGATAGAAGAATGCCACCACAGCCAGGTCATGGTGAATGACACCCACGAGACCAAAAACATCATCTTCGTTACCAAGGTGATTTTTTTCGGTGGGATCTATGATTCTTATGATCTACATGGGGTCCCAGGAGTGGATCCTGACCCCCAGCTGCCTCCTTGGTACAATGATGGTGGATGCCCGCCGACCACTGGGATTCCCAGCAGCTGCATCTATTACCAGATTCCCACCTCATTAACAATACAGTAGATCTCCAGATCATAGTGGATCATTCAGCAAATGAATCACTGGATTACAAGCCGTCTAGCACTGAGCCAGTTTGTACCATTTATTTGCATTTTGATCGTTTGAATCATTAGATGCAACTTTCACACATGGCAACCAAAGCATTGTATAGAGCAGATCCGCAGAGCACTGGATCACTCGATATCAGTCTAAGAGAATAACCAGATTCCTGTATCACCAGATCACTATATTACTAGATCAATTGATAACTATAATATTAGAGACCAGATCACTATAGTGATAGATCACTATATTACCAGATCAAGAGATCACTATACAAGATCACTATATTATTATATAGCAGGGGCACCACATTACTATTTATTGTATTGGTGTCTTTGTGTGAATAGATCACTAGATCAGCAGGCAACTGGATCACCAGATCACTATATTACTAGATTTTTGATTAAACAGATTATTACTGTATAAACAGATCACCTGACTACTATATTACAAGAATTCCAGATCACCAGATTACTATCGGTATATCTGTGTTACCGTTAAACAGATTCCTATATATTCATAGACCACCAAATTATCAAAGCACCAGATCACTGGATTGCTGTATAATAAGATCATTTAAAGGGGTATGTCACCTTTTTATAATCAACTGGTGCTAGAGATTTGTAATTTACTTCTATTAAAAAATCTTAGGTCTTCCAGTACTTCTGTATGCCCTGCATGAAGTGATGTATTTTTTCCAGTCTAGAAAGCAGGAGAGGTTTTCTATGGGGAGTTGTTACTGCTTTGGACAGTTTTAGGTGACACCTCTTCCTGCAGAACATACAGCAGCTGATAAGTACTGGAAGACTTGAGATTTTTAATAGAAGTAAATTAGGAATCTCTGGCACTTTCTGGCACTAGTTTATTTGAAAGAAAAACATTTTTGGTGAACAACCCCTTTAATCACCGTATTGTTATATCACTGCACCAGATCACTCTGTTACTAGATGACCTCAGCAGATGATCAGATCACAAGATGACTGTGTGCTCCTTTCAGGGCCGCTGTGAGGTCCTGCGTCTGGTGACTCTCGGTCAGTGTCCGTCGTTCCACAAGTGGATCAAACAGCATCAACCTCTGCTGGGGAGATCCTCACTGCTCAACTACACAGGTGAGAGCGAATGTGGTGATGTCACTGGAAAGAGCGTCTGCTGAATGACCCCCACGCTGTCACCGCCGCCATCACCTGAATGTAACTTATGGGTGATGTAGAATAAATATGTGCTGACATCTAGTGGCCTAACTCCATACTGCAGTTTGGTGTAAAAAAAAAATTCTCTCACTTTACAGCATCATAGCAACATGTTTTACTGTAGGCTGTAAAGTGAGAAATTCCCTGATCCTCCATGTGTGAGGATTACAATGGGAATAATAACAGACACGGGTGTAGGTTATACAGAGGCAGAGTGGTGACCCCCTCATGATGTCATTTTCCTCTGTGTTATGCCATCAGGGTGTCATTGACTCTCATATATTACAGGGTCTTGTGCGTCACTTATTATCTTCCCTGTGTGTAATGTTCATTTCCTTCATCTTCAGGGAGGACGTTCGGAGAGCAGCGAGCACATAGGATCTCCTCCCCAGGAGGCAGTGAACCCTCAGATACCAGTAATGGAAAGAGGTGAGGCCGGGTGGAGAACAGGGAGACCATTATGTACCATAGACCCTCAATATGGAGCAGAATACACTGCGGCCCACTTAACCGCCCCTCTCTCTGCTTCTTTATAGGATTTTCTCACAAGAGGATCTGACTTCACATTTCAACCTTCCAGTTTCCACGACTGAATACCCGGGGAATATGGCGCTACCTGGTGACCTCCGGGCCGCTGTCTACGTGAGGATAGACTCCCTGCAGCCCGGCCAGTACTTTGTGAGCTGATACCATAACATGGTTTATTATAGGGGACATGTATAATAGTCAGGTGAGGCTGTGCTGGGTATTTTCAGACCCATCCATAAAGCAGCCACGTATATGGAAGCCCATTCCTAGTCAAGAGTTCAAAGAGGATGACCAGTGTATTGTATGAGCCTGATCCTGTCCATTCTGGGCATGGTACCAGAACAGCCTATGACCATACCAAGCTCCTGGCAACCTAGGGACTGGGTCACATGACCTTCACAGTCATCCATATACAAGAAAGCCCAGCTCCAAGGGACAGTCCCTGGTGGCTGGGAGGTGGTCTGGGGGATTGGTTTCCCATATAGCCCAGTCCCAGTGGCCAATATTCCAGCAGAGCTCAGCTCCTTATGTCCATGTACATCACTGTCGCTGGTGGACTCTGTACAAACTGATCCAGATCACCTAAAACAAGTGTACCAGTATGGTCCATAGAGAAGGATCTACCAGATCCAAGTCCTATGAGGCCAGTGTATTCAAAGAAGGCCCTGGTGATCAGTATACAATAAATAAATCAGACATATAGGACCCATAGCCCATTACCAGGGAGGGCAGTAGTGGTCCTTGTATCTGCTTAAGTAGAATTTCCAGGATAAATTAATGCTTAAACCATAAGATGCATTATGTTACAGAGAGGCGTGGACGTGGATTACATTGAGAGCTGCTTCGAGAAGGAGGGACGACCGCTGCAGGATCTGGTACGTAGACAAAATATAAAAATAAACAGCACTCCATAGTATAGAAATCAGGCAGAAGGGCATCAGGAAAAAGAGAAAATGGAGATTCTCACCTGATGGTGTTGTGCAAATATAAGGCACAACATTCAACCACAGCAGGTATATGAACCGCAGCCACTCCCAGGCAACCACAATGGGATAGTAACAAAAATCCTTCACTCCATAAAAATCATTCACTCCACAACTGGGTCCAAGTAAAAAACAAGGCAAAATAAAGTACTTTAGTTTAAAAGAAATTTATTACAAAAATGACACAATGCGTTTCAGGATCGCACGATCCCTTTCTCAAGTGTCTTCCAAGATTCTTGAGGGGACCGTTGCAATCGCAAAACGCGTCTTGTAGTTTTTGTAATAACTTTTTAGTACTTTATTTTGCCTTGCTTTTTTACTTGGACCTGCCGCCGTTGGACCCAGTTGTGGAGTGAATGATTTTTGTTGCAGGTACATAGACGACATTTCGTTTCCACACCAGGCCCTTAGGAATATATTAAATGCACTATGGGGGAGATTTATTAAACTGGTGTAAAGTAGAATTGTCTTGGTTGCCCCTAGCAACCAATCAGATTCCACCTTTCATTTTTCAAAGAATCTGTGAGGAATGAAATGTGGAATCTGATGGGTTGCTCGGGGTAACTAAGACAATTCTACTTTACACCAGTTTGATAAATCTCCCCCAATATGTAATGTATAGTATCTGTGTGGAGGCCAATAGAGAAAAGGGGGCTCCATAGCAAAAAAAACCCGGAAAGGGCCCAGAGTGCAGGTTTAGACTACCTAGAACACAGCCCCTCTATCCTATAACCACCCCTGCAGGAGAGAAGACTGGTTCTCCATCCTGTACATGTGACCGTCCTGAGATGAGATCCCTATGCACAAGGGCCACACATAACAACTACAAGGGCCATCTGGAGATAGTGAGAGTGCAGAGTCAAGGCTCGAGTCCCAGGTAACACACAGATGCTCCATGCAGGATATATTAACCACTGGTCATATCCCCCTCAGAGTTTCAGCTTCCTGTTGCCATCAGCCCAGAGAGAGGCGCGCTCTATGGTCATCATCAGTCAGGGGGCAGAGATCATTCGGATAAAACTGGACAAATTCTCTGAGTTAGCAGACCTCGCCACCTTGAAGAAGCTGAAGGAGAACATGATGGTGTATCCCAGGTATGACAAGAGGCAAAGTGTCCACCAGAGGTCACCAACGTTCTCTTCTTCCTCCAGCAGGTGTCAGTATTGTTCTATGTATTCTGCAGAGCTTTATCGATCTACCAGTTTCTGTACATTTTCTCTCTGTGCCAGCGGAGTGTGATGTCAGAGCTGTGCTGAGTTCTCTGACAAATCAGATGTTTCCTGGCCTGCAGATTCACCTCCCCTATCACAGCATCAGCTGCACAGACAGGAAGAGATTCTTGCAGCTACATCTCCCTCCTCCCTGACTTCTGTTTACTGTAATGTCATCTGCATGTTTTATTTTTATTTATGGCCATCTTGTATCTGTCCTTCCAGTGACAACCACCTGTGCCAGGTCTTTCTGGAACAGAATAGATGGAAAGTCTTCAAGTCAGATTTGGTCAGTCACCTGAGCTCATCCCCCAATCCCCATCTGAAACAGAACCAACACCGAGAGAAGTCCCGAGCAACACACAAGGTTCAGAGCGCAGACAAGAGAGGGATCCTGCTGCTGGGGAGCAACAGGACGAAACAGGAGAAGGTCAGTACAGAGCGGGGGAACAGATACATTGATGACATCCCCATGTCCTGTCTGTACAGCCCCAGTGATGTTACATGTAGGTACAGCTCAGAGATGCAGCAGCACCCTACAGGCGCTAAGATGTTTACTTACTATGCTTATATTAGAGTGTCTGGGTTAGCCCGCCTGCCACGACAAGGCGACCTTAGATGGGTCGCTGTACATTATGAGACAACAGAATAAATTTAGGGTAGGCTAAAGACACCTAATGTATAAGTATAGCAGTAATGCAGTGTAAACAATCTATACATAAAGGTACAGCCATTAATGGAATTACCCCAAAATTAAAGGTTATTTCCTACAATATAAAGAATAACTTGCTGACGGGTGGGGGTCCCTGCTGATCACATGAATAGATGTCAATCACTCCCCCCAAGTGAATGGAGTGACAGTGTAAATGAATGCTTTGCTACAGCTCTCCACCTATTCTTTATTAGACATCAGCAAGCGCTGAACTCTGCTACGACTAGAGGCTTTATAGATAGTGATTAAAGCGGTGATGAAACATGTGTGCGCTGCCGCTCTGCAGTATATAAGGATGAATAGCTTATACAGAGCCTGGATCTATAGTAGTATCCTGATAAATCGTATATACAGAGCCCAGGTAGTGTATACAGATACCAGAGAAACAGTGACTACTGGAACCAGTTACCTATTAGTATACAGATAGTGTATAAAGAACCCGGATAGTTTATACAGAGCCCAGTTACCTATTAGTATACAGATAGTGTATACAGAGCCCAGATAGTGTGTCAGTATTAATATAGATAGAGTATTTTTAGTTTGGACATATTGTATATATTGATATAAACCGTGAGTTAGTACCCAGGTACATTGTATACACTATCCAAATAAACAGTATATACAGGGCCAAGATACATAGTGTATTAGTATCCAAATAGTGTATACAGAGCCCAGATAAGTAGTGCTGTTTGGTTTGCTTATATGTCAGGGTGGCCCACAGAAATTCAGGCTAGAAAATGCTGCCTCCCAGGCGGTTGGGGGAAGATTGAAGGGGCAATGGGTAATGTTTGTTGTGCCCCATAGTAGTTAAACTGTTAATAGTGACATTTATGGTTACACAGGGCAGTGAATTGGTTAATGATAACATTTTTGGGGGTTTATTGTCAGGAGCCCCAGTGACCGAGTACAGGTCTATTGGGCATCAGACACATCTCCTGGCTGTAATGTCATCTTTACGACAAGGTGGTGAGTGTCATAGACTGATCTCATTCTCCTGGGTTCATTATGTGGGATCTCATCTCCAGGTCTGGACAACCACAACAAAGCAGAGAACCTCCGAACGCAGTAAAGAGAGTGACAACCCACCTGGTGAAGAAGCTCCTGTACGCCTCATTCACGCCATCGATGTCCCCAAACTGTGCGGTAAAAGAATCATGTGGTGACGCAGGATGTGCCAGTTCACTGATGGACATGGAGTATCATGATGACCTCAATACTGCTAATACACCAGCTGGCCACCAGGTGGCAGGAAGACACAGTATATAATAATCATCAGCACAACGTATCTCAGTGTATGAGACCAAATCCTGTGACGATAAACCCAGTAACTAGCTGTCTCTTCTAATTCAAGATATACCCTTTAAGTTTACCTGTCAACTGTCTCGGCAAAAGTTTGGGTCTCCAGAGCTACGAACATATATGAGATCATAATGTGCGTGACGACCCCCATTCTGAACCAAAAAGGGGTGACGCACATTACAGTCTCATTCATGTTGATCCAGCTGCGGCCTTCAAGACCGGAACACTTTAAAAAGTGCACTCTAAGCTAAAATGCTCTGTGCTGCTGAGGGATACTGCTCCCTCCAGTATGTAACTATGAGCTTCAGCAGATGCCTCCCTTGTAAAACTCTCCACTGCTTAGAGACCCTGCCCCTTCTACTTTGTAAGAAAATCCACTGCTTTTTCTTAACAGTATACTGACACTTAAAGGGGTTATCCAGGGTTAGAAAACCATGGTCACTTCCAGAGACGACACAACTCTTGTCTCAGTTCAGGTGTAGTTTGCAATTAAAGGGGTACTCCACTCAAACATTTGTTTTGATATGTTGCTGCCCATGGTGAGACTAACAATTCCTTCTATACTTCCCCCAGTTCTGAGCTGATGCTTTCTGCTGAAAACACAAAAATCTGTGTGAGCCTCTGTCTCTCCCCCCCCCCTCCCTTTGGAGACAGCTGATGTAAACAACTCCCTGACTGGCTGTATCTGCAACATTATAGCTACTTTGTAATGCTGGGATGGTTAATCACAGTGAGTACATTAGCAACTTCACCTCAGATTAACCCTACCAGCATTACAAAGGAGCTGCAATGTTGCAGATACAGCTTGCCAGGGACTTTTTAACATCATCCGTCTCAGAAGGGAGGGAGGAGGAGGAAGAGACCTAAAGCTCACACACAGGTTTGTGTCTTAAGCAGAAAGCAGCAGCTCTGAACAAAGGGAAGGAGACTGAATACATAACAACAAGTATGCAATGAATTGTTAGTCTCACTATGGGCAGCAACATATCAAAAGTTATGTTTGAGTGAAATACCCCTTTAAGCTCCATTCCCTTCATTGGAACTGAGCTGCAAAATCTCACCCAAACCGGAGACAAGAGTATTGCTGTCTCTGGAAGAAAATGGCCATGTTTTTCTAACGCTGGATAACCCCTCTAAAAAAGAAGCACATCCCTCTCCTGAAATACTCTGCGCTGCTGACAGACCTTTATCCTTCTGGTATGTTAGCGTCAGTCAGTGACTTCCTGCTTGTTACTGCCCTAAACATATAACATACAATGCATAGGACACAGGATATCATCCAGGGGGAGGGGAAAGGTGCAGAACATTGTGGAAACTCCTGCTCAGTTTAATGAATATTTAAAATCTGAAAAAAAAAATAATATATATATATTTTACTTTGTGTTTATTGTAAAAAATAAAAAAAATCTGAAAAGCGATGTAGATCACAGTTTATCATCATCATCACCATTTACACATATAAAAATCCCTGCTGCATTCACCCCGTGCTAAAATACACAAGTCCCTGCAGCCTGAAGGAGATGTTTCTGGGCAGCAAGGCTGACACTCTACACACCTTGTCACCACGGCCGTCAGTAAGGCCAGTATCCCCCTCCTCAGGTAGTTACAGTATATTAACCCCTACTCCACCAAAGTCCACCATAACAGAGGAAATAGCCTTTGTCTTGTGCCCGCTCTTATGCTGGCGTTCAGTCCGAATCCTCGTTCTCTTGTTTTGCTGCCTGCACTGCGTCTGCCAGGTTATCCTCCTGACCCTTCAGTCGCTCTCCTGCAGCAACAAGAGAAATAGAGTCAGATACAGGTTATATCAGGGCTGGAGCGATATAAGAGGAGCGGCTGATATCAGTCACATGATGCAGTGATAATGATTTATAGGGAGTTTGGGTTCGGCATTGTTATCTGAACCTACATGCTTGGACTTTGTTTGCAGATGGCTGGAGAAGTTGGATGCTGCCCTAGAGAGTCCTGGACAACATGGCAGCTATAACTATGTTTTCCTTGCAGCCCTAGGGCAGCATCCAACTTCTCCAGTCACCTTGATTTAAATGGAAAGTGATTTGAGTTATAAAGACTCACGGATTAGCTCTGCGATCGCTCGCTGCGTCCTCTTCTCCAGTTTCTCCAGCTTCTTGGCCACGTCTCTCTTCAGATCCCTGAAAAAAGAAACAGGAGGGGGATGAGCTGTGTTTGTTAGAAAAGCACTCTAGCTCTTTATTTTTGCCTCTATAGTGCCGGAGCACAACTGGTGAGACTATATTGTACGTGGGATTGTGTCCATCAAATATCAGTGACCAGCCGGTGTGTATCATACATCTATAAGGCATCAGTGACCAGCCTCTGTGTATTATACATCTATAAGGGATCAGTGACCAGCCTCTGTGTATTATACATCTATAAGGGATCAGTGACCAGCCGCTGTGTGTTATATGTCTATAAAGGATCAGTGACCAGCCTCTGTGTATTATACATCTATAAGGGATCAGTGACCAGCCGCTGTGTATTATACATCTATAAGGGATCAGTGACCAGCCTCTGTGTATTATACATCTATAAGGGATCAGTGACCAGCCTCTGTGTATTATACATCTATAAGGGATCAGTGACCAGCCTCTGTGTATTATACATCTATAAGGGATCAGTGACCAGCCGCTGTGTGTTATATGTCTATAAAGGATCAGTGACCAGCCTCTGTGTATTATACATCTATAAGGGATCAGTGACCAGCCTCTGTGTATTATACATCTATAAGGGATCAGTGACCAGCCTCTGTGTATTATACATCTATAAGGGATCAGTGACCAGCCTCTGTGTATTATACATCTATAAGGGATCAGTGACCAGCCTCTGTGTATTATACGTCTATAAAGGATTAGTGACCAGCCTCTGTGTACTATACGTCTATAAAGGATTAGTGACCAGCCTATGTGTATTATACATCTTTAAAAGATGAGTGACAAGCGTCGGTGTATAATATGTCTATAAAGGATCAGTGACCTGTCTCTGTGTTTTGTTCACACTTGATACTTACCAGTCTGGTTTCCTGGGGGCAAGATTAGTCAAATCCTATAAAAATAAAGAAATAAAACAACAATATTGTCATCTTATAATCGGCACACAGTGAGCTTGTGCCCCTATTCTTCCCACCAGATGTTATATAGGCAGTGGCGTAGCGACCGGCCGATACCCCTTGCCACCACACTGCTCCCATTCCCTCTTGTGACCGCAAGCAGTGGATAACATAGGGGGAGCATCTATAAGGAAGATAACATAAGGGGAGCATCTATAAGGAAGATAACATAGGGGGAGCATCTATAAAGGGAGATAACATAGGGGGAGCATCTATAAAGGGAGATAACATAGGGGGAGCATCTATAAAGGGAGATAACATAGGGGGAGCATCTATAAGGGAGATAACATAGGGGGAGCATCTATAAAGGGAGATAACATAGGGGGAGCATCTATAAGGGAGATAACATAGGGGGGCATCTATAAGGGGGACTCTATGGAGGGTGTATGCAATAGGGCATGTACTATAGTGGACTACACAGAGGGGGCATAAACTATAAGGGTGATCACATATCGCCAGCCTACCCACCTAATGAGGGCACAAAGGGGCCAATACAGATGTGCAGTGTGTAGAGAGATGAGGATGGTGCCAGAGTGAGGAGCCTAATATGTCTGTCTGGCAGATTCTGTGGATTCGTGGCTCGGAGAAGTTCTCATAATGGCCCAGGACGGATGGAGAAGGAGATGAAAAGGGAAGAACTCCGATCAGAGAAGATGTCCCCTGTGAGTCACCAGATATAACTGCACTGTAATTAGGGCTGGGCGATATGAACGATATGCAAAAATATTGTCATCAATTCGGATGACGATATAGATTTTCGTCATATCGCGATACATGCCCACGGAGCGGTAGTGAATGAGCTTCTCACTTACCGCTCAGTGGTACCGCGCTGCAGGGCCTTTCCGTTCATGCATCGTCAGCGTGCTAGCTGACGATGCGTGTGACGTCAGGTCTCTCCCAGTGCATGCTGGGAAGAAGACGCGGCCCGTCTCGCCTCGCGGACTCCATCAGCCAGCCCTGCAGGAAAGGTAAGTAGCAGAGGGGTCGGGGGTGCAGATGGCTATGGTATGGGGCTGATGATGGCCCTGGCTGGGGGGACATGATGTGGCACTGGCATGGGGCTTGGCTGGCACATAGGGAAAGCTGATGATGGCATAGGGGATGGGGAGATGACTGGCACCGGGGGGGGGGGGGGGCTGATAAATGGCACAGGGGAAGTCTGATGACTGGCACAAGGGGGGGCTGATGGCACAGGGGAAGGCTGATAACTGGCACAAGGGGGGCTGATAACTGGCACTTTATTTTAAACAATTTTGTGTTTTACTAACACTTAATCTTTACATTGTTTGGAAAAAGATCTGTTATACAATACACATCTTAAAAAATTCTTAAAGTGTTGTAATTTGTATACACACACAAAAAAATTTATATATTGTGATAGATCGTTATATCGTGCATGCATCAAATTATATTGTGATATAAATTTTAAGCCATATCGCCCAGCCCTAACTGTAATGTATATGGAGTAAAGAACCTGTGTAGAGCTGAGGCTACCTCTATATGGCTGGATGAGGTGATATTGGTCTTTGTACAGTGGATGTTATTCAGTAGCAGCGGTGGTATTAGTCAGTATGTGGTGGTATTAGTCAGTATGTGATGATGTTAGTCAGTAGCAGCGGTTGTATTAGTAGCAGCGGTGGTGTTAGTTAGTATATGGTGGTATAAGTCAGTAGCAGCAGTGGTGTTAGTCAGTATGTGGTGGTATTTGTTACTTGTAATCTGGTACTTTGTTTAACTGGATTTAGTGTACTGGATTTGGTCAGTCACAATATGGTGGTCATAGTGTGGCGGTAATATTTGCCCCTTGTATACTGTTATTATTGGTAATATTGGTCTCAGTATACAGGATTTAGTTAGAAACAGTATGGTGGTAATATGTATGGTGATTATATTTCCTATATACTGGTATTATTGGTAATATCAGTCTTGAGATATATATATACCAATAGCATAGCTTAGTTGAGGAAGGGGGGCCCAAATAACCTCTTGCACCAGGGCCCAAGAGACATTAGCTACACCCCTGTATATAGGGTTCTCTGTGCCCCTAAGAACTCACCACTTCCTCAATGATTGGCTCAGGCTTGGCTGCTTCCAGCTGCTCCTTCACCTTCTCCTCCACTAGAGGGAACAATAAGACAAGATACAATGTTACAGGAGCGATACAGACATAATAAGCCGATGCAGATATCAGAGCAGCCACACTCACCAGACTCAGGCTTGGCCTGCGCTATCTGCCGCTCCTTCAGGACGTCATCCAGGGGGGTGTAATTCCTCAGCTTCAGCTCCCTGTGAGAGGTAACAAAGAATCAGAGGCCACGGGCAGGATGCCAGGTATCCAGGATCTCCGCCCCTCTGTATCTAAGAAACATAAACCAGCTCTCCAGCTGAACTACAACTCCCATCATGTGGGGTCTTTATAGTCAGATTTGCTGGTTGGGGGATAATTGGATTAAAACAAACACAGATCTGTAGGGCTGTAAAGGAAAGTGGGGGGAGGGGTGATCTGCAGCGGGGAGGTGCTCAGGGGCACGTCATACTCCTCTGTGCTGCTGTGCCGTTATCAACGTCTCCATGGCGCTGGATGGTAATATCTGGCATTGTGCTCCGGGAGAGGGGAAGCTGCGGGCGGTTTCTATAGCTCAGGGTAAAACTCTAAAATTACTTTTTATCTCTGTTTAATGGGATTTCTGAGGGGATCAGTCCAGCTGCAGCCACATCACATGACCATAGAGAGTGTGCCCCCCCCCCAGATCAGCATCGCTAGGGATCATAGCCGGCTCACCATAATGGTGACTGTACAGCTGAGACCACCAGGGGGAGCGCTGTCTCTCATTTCACAGCTATTCTGTCCCTCCCTTCCTCCTCCAGGAGACTTCTCTTCTTTCTCCTCAGACCCCTCTCTCCCCACCATTCTCCTTCCTTTAGACTCCTCTAACCACCGTTTTTAAACTTTTTTTTTTCCCCCCTCTCATCAGACTCCTCTCTCCCCTTCACAAAACTTCACTTCCCTCTCTCAAGATTCTACGATCCCCTTCGTCCCCCTCTGACTCCTCTCTTCATCTCCAGACTCCCACTCCCCCCTCCAGACTTCTCTGTTCCCATCCTCGAACAGCCTTTCCCTCCTCCATCACGTCTTCTCTGTCCCCCAGACCCTGGTATGTCCTCCATATTCCTCCTCCATGAGACTTCTCTTTCCCCTCTCCAGACTGCGTTTTCCCCTCCTTCTCCTCCAGACTCCTCTCACACATGGCAGCAGTGATAAGACATCAGTACTCACCTGTGTTTTTCTTCCTCCTGTCCGCTCCCATCGCCGTCTGTGCCGCCATCTTCTCGTAACTACAAGAGATAAGACGGGTCAGTTATCCTGAGGGACATACATGAGGATCAGTTATGTTATCTCAATAAGAGGCGCCACTTTTCTCTACAATGGAAAAGGATTACAAAGGTTAAAACCCAAGGCGCCTGACCCCGCCATCCTTGGCCAGGAGACAGAGTACATGGCGGATCTTTTAGAAATCCAACTAACATGTATGTTGAGTCTCCAGCCTGAAGAAGTCGTCACTGACAGCAAGAAGAGATATTAAAGTGTAGAATGAACCTAAGACACAAGCCATAGGAAAGATAGAGAGGGTGGCGGTGACGCAGTGATGATGCCTCATGTTGGAGATACACTATACCGCTATCTGCACGGGGTCACATGACTGTGCGGTGGCAGGAAGTGGTCGATGATATGATGGACGTATCACCCAGCACACATCCTGCACTTCCTTCCAGCAGGCACTGTCCCTGCACACAGATAACACTCTGCACGATGCGACGCTCTGCAGATTTCTTGTAGATTCTGTGTTCCATAGCATCACTATTATCAGGATCTCCGCTTGCTGTCAGGGAATGGGAACATTATGGTTTATATCCAGAAACTGAGAACTCCATCTTGCTCTAATGCTTCTCATAAGGGAAGGTTTGTTGCAATGTGTTACCTCTCAGGAAGTGAGGAATAGGACGGATACAGAGTAACAAACCCTCAGCTGTAGTGTGAGCGTCTCCAGGAGGACGCGGGATCGTGGCGTACGTCTCAATGACCATGACGTACAGAAAACTGGAGGCTTTCTGCCCTACACAGGCGGCAAATACATCATTACAACGTATATAACATGCGTCATGTGACCAGAACTGCGGCTCAGTGAGCCAATCACATTACAGCACCACACTTTGATGTCTTTGATGAATGACAACCTGTAGGCCTCCAGTGATTACATAACTACAACTCCCAGCATGCCCTGCGGGAGCTGAGTCTCCAGCTGTTGCACAACTCAAACTCCCCTCACTCTGGAGGCTGTCAGGGCATGCTGGGAGTTGTAGTTGAATAACAGCCATAGAGCCCCAGGTTTAGGAACCCTCGTCTAAGGCCTCTATCTCCTCTGGGATGACGGACAGCCCGCACTACCGACCCCCCGCCATGATCCCACCTCCCTGCCTCCTGCTCACCCTCTTCTTCCTCAGCTCCCGCAGTCTTTCCTTTCTCTTCAGCGCTGCTTCCTCCAATTTGCCCACATTGGCCTCCATCTTCCCACAATGCACAGCGATCACGACAAGTCACCAATCAGCGCTCGCCGCCGACCCCACGTGAGGCGCTGCAAGGCCAGAGAAATCGAGTACTGCACATGGATACCATGGAGATACCGTAAATGCTAGAATGGAGTTGCTAGAAGGAGGTCTGACGTCAGTGGACACGTGGCTCTAGCTATCACCTGACTATGCACTATATATATATATATACTGGAACAGCGCTCAGTGCCGGTAGCAGTGCAGTTAGTATTACAGAACTATCAGGGGTCAGAGTGCGCATGTGTGTGCACAGGAGCAATAACAAATAGTTATATAGTAGAATGCAGGTGTTAGTAGGAGCCGGAGGTCCTCTCTTTCTGTAGTCAGTAATACAGTAGAATGGATCTGAACGCCATTCCAGCCTGCTGTATACTGAACGGACAAGACTACTGACTTGCAGACTATAGAACCCCTCCCAACAGCTCTATTCTACTATATTACTGACTTGCAGACTATAGACCTCCTCCTTACAGCTCTATTCTACTATATTACTGACTGCAGAGTATAGACCACCTCCTTACAGCTCCATTCTACTATATTACTGACTGCAGAGTATAGACCACCTCCTTACAGCTCCATTCTACTATATTACTGACTGCAGAGTATAGACCACCTCCTTACAGCTCCATTCTACTATATTACTGACTACAGAGTATAGACCACCTCCTTACAGCTCTATTCTACTATATTACTGACTTGCAGAGTATAGACCACCTCCTTACAGCTCCATTCTACTATATTACTGACTGCAGAGTATAGACCACCTCCTTACAGCTCCATTCTACTATATTACTGACTACAGAGTATAGACCACCTCCTTACAGCTCCATTCTACTATATTACTGACTTGCAGAGTATAGACCTCTCCTTACAGCTCCATTCTACTATATTACTGACTGCAGAGTATAGACCTCCTCCTTACAGCTCTATTCTACTATATTACTGACTTGCAGAGTATAGACCACCTCCTTACAGCTCCATTCTAATATATTACTGACTTGCAGAGTATAGACCACCTCCTTACAGCTCCATTCTACTATATTACTGACTGCAGAGTATAGACCACCTCCTTACAGCTCCATTCTACTATATTACTGACTTGCAGAGTATAGACCACCTCCTTACAGCTCCATTCTACTATATTACTGACTGCAGAGTATAGACCTCCTCCTTACAGCTCTATTCTACTATATTACTGACTTGCAGAGTATAGACCACCTCCTTACAGCTCCATTCTAATATATTACTGACTTGCAGAGTATAGACCACCTCCTTACAGCTCCATTCTACTATATTACTGACTGCAGAGTATAGACCTCCTCCTAACCACTCTATTTTACTATATTACTGACTTGCAGAGTATAGACCAACTCCTTACAGCTCCATTCTACTATATTACTGACTGCAGAGTATAGACCACCTCCTTACAGCTCCATTCTACTATATTACTGACTTGCAGAGTATAGACCACCTCACAGCTCCATGCTAATATATTACTGACTGCAGAGTATAGACCACCTCCTTACAGCTCCATTCTACTATATTACTGACTGCAGAGTATAGACCACCTCCTTACAGCTCCATTCTACTATATTACTGACTTGCAGAGTATAGACCACCTCCTTACAGCTCAATTCTACTATATTACTGACTGCAGAGTATAGACCACCTCCTTACAGCTCCATTCTACTATATTACTGACTGCAGAGTATAGACCACCTCCTTACAGCTCCATTCTACTATATTACTGACTGCAGAGTATAGACCTCCTCCTAACAGCTCCATTCTACTATATTACTGACTGTAGAGTATAGACCACCTCCTTACAGCTCCATTCTACTATATTACTGACTTGCAGAGTATAGACCTCCTCCTAACCACTCTATTCTACTATATTACTGACTGCAGAGTATAGACCACCTCCTTACAGCTCCATTCTACTATATTACTGACTGCAGAGTATAGACCTCCTCCTAACAGCCCCATTCTACTATATTACTTATTTGCAGAGTATAGACCTCCTCCTAACCACTCCATTCTACTATATTACTGACTTGCAGAGTATAGACCACCTCCTTACAGCTCCATTCTACTAAATTACTGACTTGCAGGGTATAGACCTCCTTCTAACCACTCCATTCTTCTATATTACTTACTGCAGAGTATAGACCACCTCCTTACAGCTCCATTCTTCTATATTACTGACTTGCAGAGTATAGACCACCTCCTTACAGCTCCATTCTACTATATTACTGATTTGGGGTATATGCACACAGAGTAATTCTCATGGAAAACTCTGTGCGGAATCCGCCGCTCGTCACCGCACGCTCCTGCTTCCCTCTCCGCCGGCTCCATAGACTCCATTCTATGGTCGGGTGGATGCCGCTGTCCTCCCAAAGAATTGACATGTCATTTCTTTCGGCGGACACCGGGATCCACCCTTTCCTGATATTGTCAATGGCTGCACAGTTTTGCCGCACAACGCCCCCACTGTCTGAGCACGGCCATAAAACTCTGAATTTGATCAATCATTAAAAATTTACTTCTGTTTTTATCCATGTGTGAAAACAACCAGAATGGAACCTTTTCTGTTTCATAGATAAACATATAAAAAAACAAAACCATAAAGGAAACAATGTAATAGGTAACATCAAGGACAAGAGCAGCTAACAACTCTCCAGCCTTTTTATAGTGAACACAGTGGATTATTGGCTGAACATCTCCTTCTACCCTGCTCTATACTAAGCAGACTACATTACTGACTCCAGGGGGAGGATACTTTCTTCAAGGGATTATCCAGCAGTAGAAATACACGGCCCCTTTCTTCCAGAGACCGCATCCCTCATCTCCAGTTTGGGTGCAGGTTTTGCAATTCAGTTCTATTGAATTAAATGGAGCTTAAAGTGATTCTGTACCAACAATCTGCCCACTCCCCAATCGCTTGTACCTTCAGATAGCTGCTTTTAATCCAAGATGTGTCCTGCGGTCCGTTCGGGAGGTGATGCAGTTATTGTCCTAAAAAACAACTTTTAAACTGGCAGCCCTGTGCCCAACGGCCGGGGCTTAGATTGTGTATGCATTAGGCTGGCACACCCTCTCTGTCCCTCCTCCCCGCCCTCCTCATCATAAGGGCTCGTTCCCACTAAGGAAAGGTAGCGGAATTCTGCGACGGAATTGTCCGCCGCGGAATGCCGTTAGCGTCCCGCTCATAATGGGAGTCTATGGGAGGCGCGCGCTCCTGCCCTGTCCGCGCTGAAGAATGAACATGTTCATTCTTCAGCGCGGACAGGACAGGAGCGCGCGCCTCCCATAGACTCCCATTATGAGCGGGAGGCTATCGGCATTCCGCGGCGGACAATTCCGTTGCGGAATTCCGCTACCTTTCCTCAGTGGGAACGAGCCCTAAGGAATGCTCCAGACAGATTGTCTTCTATTTATCACCTGTGTCAGCACGGCACATGGGCTGGATCGTTAAGGCACCTGTGCAGTGTTCACTGCAGAGGAATAGGAAAGAGGGTGGGGAGGAGGGAGGGAGGGGTGGTGCAAAGTTAGGGCACAGATACTCCAAGCCACGGCTGTTTGACACAGGGCTGCAAGTTTAAAAGTTGTTTTTTAGGACAATAGCTGCATCACCTGCCGATCGGACAGCAGGACAGATCTTGGATTAAAAGCAGCTATTTGACAGTACAAGCGGTTTGGGGGGTCAGATTGTGGGTACAGAGTCGCTTTAGTTGCAAACCTAACCTTACCTGGAGAGAAGAGTCGTGTTGTCTATGGAAGAAAGTGGCCATGTTTTACTAACGCTGAATAACCCTTTGATGCTGCTTCTCCATGTTGAAAACCTGGACTAAGCCTGGTGTGTAGGTCAGCAGTAGAAGTGTGAGTAATGGTGCGTTTACACAGGCAGATTTATCTCACAAATTTTGGAAGCCAAAGCCAGGAATGGATTTGTAAAGAGGATAGTTCCCAGTCTTTCCTTTATGACCTGATCCCTGTTTATAGTCTGTTCCTGGTTGGGGCTTCAAAGATCTGTCAGATAAATCTGTCTGTGTAAACGCACCATAATGCTGGGTTTACACGGAACGATTATCGTGCGAATTTGCACGATAACGATCGAATTCGAGCGATAATCGTACGTGTAAATGCAGCGAATGATCGAACGACGAGCGAGAAATCGTTCATTTTGATCTTTTAAGTTGTTCTTAAATGGTCGTTCGCAAAAAATTCGCCGATCGTTCCGTGTAATCAGTCGGCGCGAAAGTCCGGCCGCCCGCAGTCCGGCCCCCCGCTCATCCACAGCCCGGCCCCTTGCTCATCCGCAGCCCCCTGCGCCAGCTCGATCGCCACCCCCGCCGCCCCGATCGCCACCCCCGCCGCTCCGATCGCCACCCCCGCCACCGCTCCGATCACCCCCGCCGCCCCGGCCACGAGCATACCTTACCTGCTTGGCGTAGCGGCTGAAGAAGAGCACTGATTGGCTGAAGAGGAGCTGTTTGAAATTCCCGCTCCCCTCTTCAGCCAATCAATGCACTCAAGAGGGGAGCCGGGAATTTCGAACACCCGCTACGCCGAGCAGGTAAGGTATGCTCGTGGCCGGGGGGGATCGAAGCGGTGGAAGGGGGGGGGCCATCGGAGCGACGGCGGGGGTGGAGATCGGAGCGGCGGGGGTGGCGATCGGAGTGGCGGGGTGGCGATCACAGCGGCGGGGGTGGTGATAGAGACGGCGCAGGGGGCTGCGGATGAGCAGGGGGCCAGGCTGCGGGCGGGGGGCCGGGCTGCGGGCAGGCCGGGTGATCTTAAAAGATCGCAAAACGATTTTTCCGTACGATATATCGTATCGTCTAAACGCTGATCGTTAGATAAAAAAAAACATTACTCCGACATCGTTAATCGTGCGATCGGGCCAATTATCGTCCCGTGTAAACCCAGCGTAAGGCTGAGATGGATCCCTTGGGCTCTTGTCACAGTGGTCCAGAGTGGGGAGATGACCCACCTGGACAGTCTGTACTGCCACCCACAGAAAGTGGAGAATAACCCAAGGAATATTCAACCGAAATGTGTAGGTGCTGGTGCAATGATCACTGAATCCCTGTAGAATAAATAGAATGGCTTTCTGAGGGTGTCCTGGTTTCACCTGTGCTTCGACATAGAGTACGTAGACTTTTGTTACAGTAGCTTTGCTCTATCCTCGACAGTTCCTCTGTCCTAGGACACTGCCCTGTACTGTTTAGAGAGGTTCACGGCGTGGGCTGGGGTGATCTTTGACTTTAACACTGTAAGGCTGGGTTCACACTATGTATATTTGAGGCTGTATTTGGTCCTCATGTCAGGTCCTCATAGCAACCAAAACCAGGAGTGGATTGAAAACACAGAAAGGTTCTGTCCACACAATGTTGAAATTGAGTGGATAACCGCCATATAACGGTAAATAACTTCCATTATTTCAATACAGCAGCTGTTGTTTTAAAATAACAGCACATATTTGCCATTAAATGACGGCCATCCACTCAATTACAACATTATGTGAACAGAGCCTTTCTGTGTTTTCAATTCACTCCTTGTTTTGGTTGCTATACAGCCTCAAACATACAGCCTCAAATATACGTAGTGTGAACATAGCCTAACACTGAATAGTGTCTGTAGTTATAGGCTTGGAAGTGAAAGTCTCTGAACTCTCCATACACATGTGTCTCCACGTATATAACACAGTTCGACTGTCCCGGACAGGGATCCTTGCAGAGCCAGGCCCTGGCTAAGTTCAGCGGGATGCCTGTTCTGTGTGTGTCCTACTCCTCAGAGAATCAGAGGGAAACTGACCCTACACTTCCTCTCTCCAAGTGATTACTTCCTACAGGGTATCTAAAAGTCCCTGTGAGTGGTGGAGAAGAGAGTGTGCAGAGGAAGAGATACAGGGATAGGCAGAAAAGAAAGAAGCGTCTCCACTGGTCCACAGAATCACAGAGTCCATAGAAACAGTAACCCTATAGTGACTACAGCTGTGCAACACATATATCTAATTTTATACATAGAACACTGAAATCTGGTGGCGAAACTCATACATATTTTCATAACCACTTCACTTTTGAGTATAAGGCTTTTGTGACAGGTGCCGTAGAAGGAACACCCTTAGTGGGCCACCACACTGTTATGAGGGATGTGTAGATGACACTGTTATGGGGGATGTGTATATGACACTGTTATGGGGGATCTGTAGATGATTTTTATAGGGGATGTGTATATGACACTGTTATGGGGGATGTGTAGATGACACTGTTATGGGGGATGTGTAGATGTGTTATGGGGGATGTGTATATGACACTGTTGTGGGGGATGTGTATATAACACTGTTATGTGGGATGTGTAGATGACACTGTTATGGGGGATCTGTAGATGACACTTATGGGGGATGTGTATATGACACTGTTATAGGGGATTTGTGGATGACACTGTGTTATGAGGGGTCTGTAGATGATTTTTATGGGGGATGTGTAGATGACACTGTTATAGGGGGAAATGTAGATGACACACTGTCATGGTGGGATCTGTAGATGCCACTGTTATGGTGAAATCTGTAAATGCCACTGTCATGGTGGGATCTGTAGATGCCACTGTTATGGTGAAATCTGTAAATGCCACTGTTATGGTGGATCTGTAGATGCCACTGTTATGGGGGATGTGTAGATGACACTGTGTTATGGGGGATGTGTAGATGACACTGTGTTATGGGGGATGTGTAGATGACACTGTCATGGTGGATCTGTAGATGACACTGTTATTATAGGGGATCTGTAAAGGACGCTGTTATGGGGGATCTGTAGAGGACACTGTTATAGGGGATCTGTAGAGGACACTGTTATAGGGGATCTGTAGATGACATTGTTATAGGGGATCTGTAGAGGACACTGTTATAGGGGATCTGTAGAGGACATTGTTATAGGGGATCTGTAGAGGACACTGTTATAGGGGATCTGTAGATGACATTGTTATAGGGGATCTGTAGAGGACACTGTTATAGGGGATCTGTAGAGGACATTGTTATAGGGGATCTGTAGAGGACACTGTTATAGGGGATCTGTAGAGGATACTGTTATAGGGGATCTGTAGAGGATACTGTTATAGGGGATCTGTAGAGGACATTGTTATAGGGGATCTGTAGAGGACACTGTTATGGGGGATATGTGGGGGTTCCCCACAGGACTGGTTACATACTGGAGTCCTGTGCACCGTGTGCGTTGCTCCCTCTGTATACACACAGATTCTATCACATGACTCAGGTTGGTGATCCTCTATATCCCCGGCATTAGATGTTACATATAACACACAATATTTACCCTGTGGATAATCCGGAGAACTGGTCCAGCCACTTCCCTCCGACTCTTCACTTCTTCCCTGTCACCTCAGACCTGGGCGCAGGGGGCGGAGCTCATCAGTCTCATTGTTACCTGCCGTTCATTCACAGCAAGCTCCAGGGTCACATGACCAGGAGCAGATGGTGCAAATGTGGAAGCAACTGGGATTACATAACAATGCAAATCATGTTCTGGAATATATATTGTATACCGCCAAACCCCGAGCCAGGAAATATCCAACTGTCTAATAATATCCTCTATTACATCTGTTCCTCAGAAAGAAGTATAATCAGTTATATTCTGGTATATAGGAGCAGTATTATAGTAGTTATATTCTTGTATATAGGAGCAGTGTTATAGTAGTTATATTCTTGTATATAGGAGCAGTATTATAGTAGTTATATGCACAAGCAAATAGATGTGTTGGCACTATCAGTGACCCGTGATTTGTGTGGAGCTGTTTATGTTATCAGATTAAGTGTCTTTGTGAGATGAGGAGCGTTGTAGTCTTCGTTGGCTGAGTAATCTCAGTGACATTCATGCATTACAGTGGTGCTCAGCGTAAATGAGAAAGCAATTCATTTAATCAGCACAAGCCATTGAGGAAGTAAAGACCAGCGGCACTCACCGGGTTAATGCAGTTGTGATGATTTATTGATACGATGTCATCTTGCAGATAAGCTCAGGGCAGGGGGAGACAGGTCCAGAGGTGCTGTGCACCGTGGCGACGGCCGTTTCGCGGGCTAACTTTCCCGCTTCGTCTAGCCCTAGGGCTAGACGAAGCGGGAAAGTTAGCCCGCGAAACGGCCGTCGCCACGGTGCACAGCACCTCTGGACCTGTCTCCCCCTGCCCTGAGCTTATCTGCAAGATGACATCGTATCAATAAATCATCACAACTGCATTAACCCGGTGAGTGCCGCTGGTCTTTACTTCCTCAATGGCTTGTGCTGATTATAGTAGTTATATTCTTGTATATAGGAGCAGTATTATAGTAGTTATATTCCTGTATATAGGGAGCAGTATTATAGTAGTTATATTCTTGTATATAGGGGGCAGTATTATAGTAGTTATATTCTTGTATATATGAGCAGTATTATAGTAGTTATATTCTTGTATATAGGAGCAGTATTATAGTAGTTATATTCTTGTATATAGGAGCAGTATTATAGTAGTTATATTCCTGTATATAGGGAGCAGTATTATAGTAGTTATATTCCTGTATATAGGGGGCAGTATTATAGTAGTTATATTCTTGTATATAGGAGCAGTATTATAGTAGTTATATTCTTGTATATAGGAGCAGTATTATAGTAGTTATATTCTTGTATATAGGAGCAGTATTATAGAAGTTATATTCTTGTATATAGAGGCAGTATTATAGTAGTTATATTCTTGTATATAGGAGCAATATTATAGGAGTTATATCCCTGTATATAGGTGCAGTATTATAGTAGTTATATTCTTGTATATAGGAGCAGTATTATAGTAGTTATATTCCTGTATATAGGTGCAGTATTATAGTAGTTATATTCTTGTATATAGGTGCAGTATTATAGTAGTTATATTCTTGTATATAGGAACAGTATTATAGTAGTTATATCCCTGTATATAGGAGCAGTATTATAATAGTTATAGCAAATGGAAAGAACAGATCCGAGCACTCACCGGTAACGTAGGATTCTTTTATTCAGGCACTATGTTCAGCGGGGAAGGGAGGACAGATGGGGAGGACAGGTGGAGGTGCGGGCGCACGCTACCCCAGGACAGCTGTTTCACGGCTGATTGCCGCTTCCTCAAGCTTAGGGTATCACGAGCTTGAGGAAGCGGCAATCAGCCGTGAAACAGCTGTCCTGGGGTAGCGTGCGCCCGCACCTCCACCTGTCCTCCCTTCCCCGCTGAACATAGTGCCTGAATAAAAGAATCCTACGTTACCGGTGAGTGCCCGGATCTGTTTTTTCCATTTGCTATTGCATTTGTCTTTTTCTATACGGAGCACCCCGGTGGATTTGTTATCTCACCTCTGTCCTGACTGCTGCTGTACGTTTGTGGTGCCGACTGCTATCTGCCTTTTGAGATTATAATAGTTATATTCCTGTATATAGGAGCAGTATTATAGTAGTTATATTCTTGTATATAGGGGCAGTATTATAGTAGTTATCGGGACGAAGATGTAGTGGCCGGCACTATCTGACACTACAGGTGACCACTTGAAAACAACTCACTGGGACAGCTGTGGAGTCTCGGACTAGGTATGCAGAGTCCTTCCGGAGGTGCTCCGATAGAGGGGAGAGTTGAATGTGATATGCGGAGAAATACATACAAAGCACTCACCGGCAGGGCCGGATTAAGATTGGTAGAGGCCCCGGGTGACAATCCCCCCCCCCCAAAAAAAAAAAAAAATAACTATACCGCGATCTATACAGATGGCTGCGTACTGTAGGTGAATTAGCACAGACCCTCCTCACTCCTGGCTGTATGGGTCAGCATCCTCTTCTGTTATGCACGTGGTCACTAGAGGCTGCAGTACAGGGGAAGATGCCAGGCCCTAGAGACAGGAGCAGGGGGTGGGGGGTGGACTAAGTATCAGAGTGTATTCCCACATTGTGTTTGCGTTAATAACGCAATGTGAGAACACAGCACTTTCTGCGCGCTCTTGCCCACTGTGTTAGGGCTCTATTACATGGCCTGATATCCTGGGTAAGCAGCCCCGTTCTGCTAGGGTTCGAGCTGGTGGGGGCCCCTAAGTGGTGGAGGCCCCGGGACACGTTCCCCTGGTGCCCTCCCTTTAATCTGGCCCTGCTCACCGGTTAGTAAGCTTTTGCGTGACAGCGGCTTTAATTCAGCTCAACATCACAGGGAGGGATAGATGGAATCGGTGCGGGAGTAACAGAGGCTGTCTCTGTTACTCCCGCACCGATTCCATCTATCCCTCCCTGTGATGTTGAGCTGAATTAAAGCCGCTGTCACGCAAAAGCTTACCAACCGGTGAGTGCTTTGTATGTATTTCTCCGCATATCACATTATAGTAGTTATATTCTTGTATATAGGAGGCAGTATTATATTAGTTATATTCTTGTATATAGGAGGCAGTATTATAGTAGTTATATTCTTGTATATAGGAGCAGTATTATAGTAGTTATATTCTTGTATATAGGGGCAGTATTATAGTAGTTATATTCCTGTATATAGGAGCAGTATTATAGTAGTTATATTCTTGTATATAGGGGCAGTATTATAGTAGTTATAGTCTTATATATAGGAGCAGTATTATAGTAGTTATATTCTTGTATATAGGATCAGTATTATAGTAGTTATAGTCTTATATATAGGAGCAGTATTATAGTAGTTATATTCTTGTAAGCAGTGACCCCACCAGCAGAGTGCAGCTCTGGAGTATAATATAGGATGTAACTCAGGATCAGTAATGTAATATATGTAGATTCTACAGATAATTGGCTGTAGATCATTATTAGCCATGTCCTATGGCTGATTCTTATACCTAGGATGTCAGTATAGAGTTCTCCCCTGTAAGGGTTAACCTTGCTCTATGGGGTGTAATGGTGGAATTAGCATTGTAAAGCCTTTAATTGCATTGATGACAGTGCAGCCGCCCCCCTCGGGGTGAATCACAGACACCTGACTTTGGCTACTACCAGTCTCTTGTACAGTGAGGTCTCTTGTTTTGGTTGTGAGGCTGCTGGTCAAACATGTCTTCTCCATGGATTTGATGTTGTGGAACTGCTGATCTCCATCTAATGGGCTGTGGAGTGTATAAGGTGACGGATGTGAATCCTTCTATGTGAGACTTGGGAGATGTCATCTACGTGGAAGAGTGAGGTCAGTCATCCAGTGTTTTCTCCTGCACTTATGCTATATATCTGTTGGATGTTGTCTTACTGATGACAACAAGGGGGCAGCCATGAGCTCACACTGCATTATTCAAACATTGCAGCCATTTACAGTGATGGGGTCACCTGTAGTACCACTTTCCACCACCATCACCATTGCTATAAGCACGTAATGGAACAGCGCCTCCAGCTGTATTCTGGGGTTTCATTGATAATTATATGAATATGAAAGCTAATTTTTCTATAGGAATTACACTGAATGTTTTATTAGTGAGAAGAAATCTTTAATATTTTTTTTGCTGTCATCCCTTTAAGCGGGTCACACTGGAAAAAGATTTCCCCCAACAGGGGGCAGTACCCCAGTGGTCCGGTGTCTTATACAGGATCTGTCAGCCCATAGATGCTTGTGTTCTATATGACATCATCCTGGAGAACAGTTTTCTTATACTTCTCCTTGTGCTGTTCCTCCTTTACTCCTCCTGGAAATGAATGAGTAAAGTGACGGCTGGTCATTCCTCTTCTTCTTGTCATTAAGCTGATGGTAATAACGCTGTGCCAGGGTCCTGAATGACAGTACTGTGCCCCTCACTACATGTGGTGTTCCACCACGGGTGTTCTTTCTCTTGTACACCTGTTGCAAAGGTTCTTACTCCAGTTTAAGTGGTGATGAAGGTATTTTACAGTTTCACCACTAGATGTCAGTATTTTGTATGTATGCTCTTATGTATTGCACAGCTGAAGTTAGCAAAGGGTTACTGTTTTATGTGTGCCATGTGCTTTTGCTGACCTTTAGGAGATGCTCTTTACTTCAAGCCTATCACTCTTCTTCTTTCTTTTGCACACATTTCCTTTCCACCACTCACAGGGTACCTTACTCCGCCCCTGTAGGAAGTTACTTGGTGGGAGAAGGTGTAGTGTCATTTCCTAACCAGATTCTCGTGGGAGAAGGACATACAGAGCAGACGTCCCTGCTGTAGCCAAGCCAGGGCCTGGCTCTGCCAGGACCCTCGTCCGAGACAAGTCAGTTCAGTTCAGACAGTGTGTTTAGTTGAGTTAAGTCTAAGACACGTGTGTATGCAGCTGCAACTAGAGACACCAGAGGTCTATGTATCCTATCTCACAGTGCAGGTAACCGTGAAGGCTCGGAAGCTTAGCTTCACCCAGATAACCAAGGCTGGGGCTTGTATCACCCTATCAAGACGAATCGCTCAACACTGTAGGGCAGAAGGTGGTCAGACTATAGTATATACATGGGTACAAGTACTTCTTACTCTTACTCTGAAGTATTCTCTCAAGTTCCGTCAGAGTACATTACTACATTCGGTTAGGACTCTCTTGACAAACTCCTCTCCTCTACGCTGCTCTACTTTCCACTCTTCAAGTACCGCTACAACTACCTCTATTTTCCTTTTTCAAGCATCTCCTCAGTACAAACGAGTTGAAGCACTAAAGCCTGTGTAAAGATTTACCTATTTGGTGCAAAAGTGTATTGTATTACCAAGAGACTGTACAGTAAAGTTGTTATATTTTTATATCACTGGCACTTCCTCCGCACCAGCACCTACACACACTAGCCGCACACCTTGGTTTATTTTTTCCCCTTTCTGTGGGTGGCGTTACCGATAGTTCGGGTGGGTCAATTGCTACTCAGGACTACGGTGACAAGAGCCCAAGGGTCCCATCACAACCTGGCAGGTCACAGGCCAATATACAAAGCATAAGAGAAACAGATCACTGATCTCAGGGAGACCAGCGAAACGACAACACTGCTGACTGCCAGTTATAGCACTCAATGCAGTGAAATCCTAGGTGCATTGCTCCCTGGGGAACATGAATATGCAAAAGAAGAGCCCGAGACATTTAAGAGTCTCAAACTACAGGACTAGCCAGATATCCCCACCTAGCCAGAATCCTGCTCCACACTGATGAGGGGCAACACCTCAAAACAGCTGTCTGTGGATGGATACCTGGCCTTGTTTTTTCACTTGTCAGTACATTGACTTATAGGGCAACTTAATATGGTGGTTTTGGTGGTTTCCCTACAGGAGCCACCTCTTGGCTGGGTCCTTCCTAGAGGGATATCTGGCTAGACTTGTGTTTCCAGACTCTTAAATGAGGCTCCACAGGCTCTTTTTTTGCATATTCATGTTTTCCTGGGAGCAATGCACCTAGGATTTCACTGCATTGAGCGCTTTAACCATCAGCCGGCAGTGTTATCTTTGGCTGGTCTCCCTGAGTTCAGTGATCTGTTTCTCTTATGGCTCTGCTAGGAATTGCTCCCACATAGCCAGAATCCTGCTCCACACTGATGAGGGGCAACACCCCGAAACAGCTGTATGTGGATGGTAACCTAGCCTTGGTTTATCCCTTGTCATTACATTGTCCTATAGGGCAGTGATTTTCAACCTTTTTTGAGCCGCGGCACTCTTTTTATACTTAAAAAATCCCGGGGCACACCACCAACCAAAATGGCACAAAATGACACTAAAACAGTACATATTATACATATAGTTAATAATATAGATTCTAAATGTATTTATACTCACTCAGTGTGAAACCTGGGCCTTTTTTCTTCTCCCCCTGTGCTTCTCTCCTGTGCTTCTCTCCACCATACTTCTCCCCCCTGCTTCTCTCCCCCATGCTTCTCTCCTGTGCTTCTCTCCACCATACTTCTCCCCTCTGCTTCTCTCCTGTGCTTCTCTCCACCATACTTCTCTCCTGTGCTTCTCTCCACCAAACTTCTCTCCCCCCTGCTTCTCTCCCCTGTTTCTCCACCATCCCCAGGTTTCTCTTCCCTATTGTTTTCTCCTGTTTCACAGGGGCACCATAGTTTGGGGAACTTTCCCTGCGGCACACCACGGCACACTGGTTGAAAATCACTGCTATAGGGCCACTTAATATGGTGGTTTTGGTGGTTTTCCTACAGAAGCCGCCCCTTGGCTGGGTCCTTCACGGAGGGATATCTAACTAGTCCTATGTTTTGAGACTCTTCAATGAGGCTCCACAGGCATATTCACTATACAAAGCAGGTACCAACATCGCACCTGTGTGCTGGACTAACACTGGCATCACAACACCTACATCTACATCATCATGGTGGTACAACACCACAATAGCGCCTGCTCCTCTCTCTCCTCAGTATAGTACCCGCTCCTCTCTCTTCTCAGTATAGCGCCCGCTCCTCACTCTCTCCTCAGTATAAAGCCCGCTCCTCTCTCTCCTCAGTATAGCGCCCGCTCCTCTCTCTCCTTAATATAGTGCCAGCTCCTCTCTCTTCTCAGTATAGCACCCCCTCCTCTCTCTCTCCTCAGTATAGCGCCGGCTCCTCTCTCTCTCCTCAGTATAGCGCCCGCTCCTCTCTCTCCTCAGTATAGAGCCCGCTCCTCTCTCTCCTCAGTATAGCGCCCGCTCCTCTTTCCTCAGTATAGAGCCCGCTCCTCTCTCTCCTCAGTATAGCCCCCGCTCCTCTCTCTCCTCAGTATAGCCCCCACTCCTCTCTCTCTCCTCAGTATAGCCCCCGCTCCTCTCTCTCCTCAGTATAGCCCCCGCTCCTCTCTCTCTCTCCTTAGTATAGCCCCCGCTCCTCTCTCTCCTCAGTATAGCCCCCGCTCCTCTCTCTCTCCTCAGTATAGCCCCCGCTCCTCTCTCTCTCCTCAGTATAGCGCTGGCTCCTCTCTCTCTTTCTCCTCAGTATAGTGCCCACTCCTCTCTGTCCTCAGTATAGAGCCTGCTCCTCTCTCTCTTTCCCCTCAGTATAGCGCCCGCTCCTCTCTCTCCTCAGTATAGAGCCCGCTCCTCTCTCTCCTCAGTATAGAGCCCGCTCCTCTCTCTCTTTCTCCTCAGTATAGCGCCCGCTCCTCTCTCTCCTCAGTATAGCCCCTGCTCCTCTCTCTCCTCAGTATAGCCCCCACTCCTCTCTCTCCTCAGTATAGCGCCGGCTCCTCTCTCTTTCTCCTCAGTATAGTGCCCGCTCCTCTCTCTCCTCAGTATAGCCCACCCTCCTCTCTCTCTCCTCAGTATAGCCCCCGCTCCTCTCTCTCCTCAGTATAGCGCCAGCTCCTCTCTCTCCTCAGTATAGCGCCCGCTCCTCTCTCTCCTCAGTATAGCGCCTGCTCCTCTCTCCTCAGTATAGAGCCCGCTCCTCTCTCTCCTCAGTATAGCCCACTCCTCTTTCTCTCCTCAGTATAGCACCCGCTCCTCTCTCCTCAGTATAGCCCCCTGCTCCTCTCTCTCCTCAGTATAGCACCCCCTCCTCTCTCTCTCCTCAGTATAGCGCCCGCTCCTCTCTCTCTCCTCAGTATGGCCCCGCTCCTCTCTCTCCTCAGTATAGCGCCCGCTCCTCTCTCTCTCCTCAGTATAGCGCCCGCTCCTCTCTCTCCTCACTCTCTCCTCAGTATAGCGCCCGCTCCTCTCTCTTCTCAGTATAGAGCCCGCTCCTCTCTCCTCAGTATAGCGTCCGCTCCTCTCTCCTCAGTATAGCACCCCCTCCTCTTTCTCTCCTCAGTATAGCGCCCGCTCCTCTCTCTCCTCAGTATAGCGCCCCCTCCTCTTTCTCTCCTCAGTATAGCGCCCGATCCTCTCTCTCCTCAGTATAGCGCCCGCTCCTCTTTATCCTCACTCTCTCCTCAGTATAGAGCCCGCTCCTCTCTCTCTCCTCAGTATAGCGCCCGCTCCTCTCTCTCCTCACTATAGTGCCCGCTCCTCTCTCTCCTCAGTATAACGCCCCCTCCTCTTTCTCTCCTCAGTTTAGCGCCTGCTCCTCTCTATCCTCACTCTCTCCTCAGTATAGCGCCCGCTCCTCTCTCTCCTCAGTATAGCGCCCGCTCCTCTCTCCTCAGTATAGCGCCCGCTCCTCTCTCCTCAGTATAGCGCCCGCTCCTCTCTCCTCAGTATAGCCCGCTCCTCTTTCTCTCCTCAGTATAGAGCCCGCTCCTCTCTCTCTCCTCAGTATAGAGCCCGCTCCTCTCTCTCTCCTCAGTATAGCGCCCGCTCCTCTTTCCCTCCTCAGTATAGAGACCGCTCCTCTCTCTTCTCAGTATATAGCCCGCTCCTCTCTCCTCAGTATAGCGCCTGCTCTTCTCTCTCCTCAGTATAGTGCCCGCTCCTCTCTCCTCAGTATAGTGCCCGCTCCTCTTTCTCTCCTCAGTATAGCGCCCGCTCCTCTTTCTCCTCAGTATGGAGCCCGCTCTTCTCTCTCCTCAGTATAGCGCCCGCTCCTCTCTGTCCTCAGTATAGCGCCCGCTCCTCTCTCTCCTCAGTATAGAGCTCGCTCCTCTCTCTCCTCAGTATAAAGCCCGCTCCTCTCTCTCCTCACTATAGCACCCGCTCCTCTCTCTCCTCAGTATAGCACCCGCTACTCTCTATCCTCACTCTCTCCTCAGTATAGCGCCCGCTCCTCTCTCTCCTCAGTATAGCGCCCGCTCCTCTCTCTCTCCTCAGTATAGCGCCCGCTCCTCTCTCTCTCCTCAGTATAGCGCCCGCTCCTCTCTCTCTCCTCAGTATAGCGCCCGCTCCTCTCTCTCCTAAGTATGAAGCCCGCTCCTCTCTCTCCTCAGTATAGCGCTCGCTCCTCTCTCTCTCCTCAGTATAGCGCGCGCTCCTCTCTCTCCTCACTCTCTCCTCAGTAAAGCGCCCGCTCCTCTCTCTCCTCAGTATAGTGCCCGCTCCTCTCTTCTCAGTATAGCGCCGGCTCCTCTCTCTCTCCTCAGTATAGCCCCCGCTCCTCTCTCTCTCTCTCTCCTCAGTATAGCGCCCGGTCCTCTCTCTCTCTCTCCTCAGTATGGAGCCCGCTCTTCTCTCTCCTCAGTATAGCGCCCGCTCCTCTCTCTCTCTCCTCAGTATGGAGCCCGCTCTTCTCTCGCCTCAGTATAGCCCGCTCCTCTTTCTCTCCTCAGTATAGAGCCCGCTCCTCTCTATCCTCACTCTCTCCTCAGTATAGAGCCCGCTCCTCTCTCTCCTCAGTATAGAGCCCGCTCCTCTCCTCAGTATAGCGCCCGCTCCTCTCTCTCCTCAGTATAGAGCCCGCTCTTCTCTCTCCTCAGTATAGAGCCCGCTCCTCTCTCTCCTCAGTATAGAGCCCGCTCCTCTCTCTCCTCAGTATAGCGCCCGCTCCTCTCTCTTCAGTATAGCGCCCGCTCCTTTCTGTCCTCAGTATAGCGCCCGCTCCTCTCTCTCTCTCTCCTCAGTATAGCGCCAGCTCCTCTCTCTCTCCTCAGTATAGCACCGGCTCCTCTCTCTCCTCAGTATAGCCCCCTGCTCCTCTCTCGCCTCAGTATAGCCCGCTCCTCTTTCTCTCCTCAGTATAGAGCCCGCTCCTCTCTATCCTCACTCTCTCCTCAGTATAGAGCCCGCTCCTCTCTCTCCTCAGTATAGAGCCCGCTCCTCTCCTCAGTATAGCGCCCGCTCCTCTCTCTCCTCAGTATAGAGCCCGCTCTTCTCTCTCCTCAGTATAGAGCCCGCTCCTCTCTCTCCTCAGTATAGAGCCCGCTCCTCTCTCTCCTCAGTATAGCGCCCGCTCCTCTCTCTTCAGTATAGCGCCCGCTCCTCTCTCTCTCTCTCCTCAGTATAGCGCCAGCTCCTCTCTCTCTCCTCAGTATAGCACCGGCTCCTCTCTCTCCTCAGTATAGAGCCCTCTCCTCACTCTCTCCTCAGTATAGAGCCCGCTCCTCTCTCTCCTCAGTATAGCTGGCTCTTCTCTCTCTTCAGTATAGAGCCCTCTCCTCACTCTCTCCTCAGTATAGAGCCCGCTCCTCTCTCTCCCTAGTATAGCTGGCTCTTCTCTCTCTTCAGTATAGCGCCCGCTCCTCTCTCTCTCCTCAGTATAGCGCCCGCTCCTCTCTCTCCTCAGTATAGCCGGCTCTTCTCTCTCTTCAGTATAGAGCCCGCTCCTCTCTCTCCTCAGTATAGAGCCCGCTCCTCTCTCTCCTCAGTATAGAGCCCGCTCCTCTCTCTCCTCAGTATAGCGCCCGCTCCTCTCTCTTCAGTATAGAGCCCGCTCCTTTCTGTCCTCAGTATAGCGCCCGCTCCTCTCTCTCTCTCTCCTCAGTATAGCGCCAGCTCCTCTCTCTCTCCTCAGTATAGCACCGGCTCCTCTCTCTCCTCAGTATAGAGCCCTCTCCTCACTCTCTCCTCAGTATAGAGCCCGCTCCTCTCTCTCCTCAGTATAGCTGGCTCTTCTCTCTCTTCAGTATAGAGCCCTCTCCTCACTCTCTCCTCAGTATAGAGCCCGCTCCTCTCTCTCCTCAGTATAGCTGGCTCTTCTCTCTCTTCAGTATAGCGCCCGCTCCTCTCTCTCTCCTCAGTATAGCGCCCGCTCCTCTCTCTCCTCAGTATAGCCGGCTCTTCTCTCTCTTCAGTATAGAGCCCGCTCCTCTCTCTCCTCAGTATAGCCGGCTCTTCTTCTCTCTCTTCAGTATAGCCCCCGCTCCTCTCTCTCCTCAGTATAGCCGGCTCTTCTCTCTCTTCAGTATAGAGCCCGCTCCTCTCTCTCCTCAGTATAGAGCCCGCTCTTCTATCTCTTCAGTGTAGAGCCCGCTCCTCTCTCTCCTCAGTATAGAGCCCGCTCCTCTCTCTCCTCAGTGTAGAGCCCGCTCCTCTCTCTCCTCAGTATAGAGCCCGCTCCTCTCTCTCCTCAGTATAGAGCCCGCTCTTCTCTCGCCTCAGTGTAGAGCCCGCTCCTCTCTCTCCTCAGTATAGAGCCCGCTCTTCTCTCGCCTCAGTATAGAGCCCGCTCTTCTCTCGCCTCAGTATAGAGCCCGCTCTTCTCTCGCCTCAGTTTAGCGCCCACTTCCCTGTAATCGCTACCTGAGGCTGCAGTACCCCCAGTCGGCCGGCGGTGTCGCCCTGGTCGCAGTCAGGAGGCGGAGGCGCACAGTGAGCGGGGTGCAGCCGCCTCTCCCGGCCGGGGCTCACTCCTCCGCACCTGCCATGGGGAGACATGGAGCCTGAGCCCGCATGGAGGAGCCGGGGGGCCCCGGGACACGAGCCCGAGCTGGAGGCGTGTACGGGCAGGATGGCTTCCAAGGAGAAGCTCTATGAGCTGTGGCTTCTGTACTTCACCAAGGTGAGTGAGTGTGGCCCCTGGGGGCCCCCGCGTGACACATACAGACTCACAGAGCACTGGGCAGAGGCGGGAGGGGGGCAGGTGTGTGGGGGGCGGCGCCCCTCATTGTCAGGTGTGGGGGGCAAGAAGTGTCAGCTGTACAGGTATACAGCGGGGAGGGGCCCGGGGCCCCCAACATGACAGGGGCCCCTCTCAGCTGAGCCTCAGGGGTCCGGATCACTGCAGAGTTATTTTGGGGTCCAGATGTGGCCCCCAACTCTGCTGAATGTTACCTGTCTTATAGGTGTGACCCCCCCCCCCCCTGTACAGGGGCTCAGCTGTGGTCTGTCACATGAGGAGGGGCAGGGGGTGCGGGCAGCTCTGGGGCAGGGGGTGCGGGCAGCTCTGGGGAAGGGGGTGCGGGCAGCTCTGGGGCAGGGGGTGCGGGCAGCTGTGGGGCAGGGGGTGCGGGCAGCTCTGGGGAAGGGGGTGCGGGCAGCTGTGGGGCAGGATGAGCAGGGGGTGCGGGCAGCTGTGGGGCAGGGGGTGCGGGCAGCTGTGGGGCAGGATGAGCAGGGGGTGCGGGCAGCTGTGGGGCAGGATGAGCAGGGGGTGCGGGCAGCTGTGGGGCAGGATGAGCAGGGGGTGCGGGCAGCTGTGGGGCAGGATGAGCAGGGGGTGCGGGCAGCTGTGGGGCAGGGGGTGCGGGCAGCTGTGGGGCAGGATGAGCAGGGGGTGCGGGCAGCTGTGGGGCAGGATGAGCAGGGGGTGCGGGCAGCTACGGGGCAGGATGAGCAGGGGGTGCGGGCAGCTGTGGGGCAGGATGAGCAGGGGGTGCGGGCAGCTGTGGGGCAGGATGTGCAGGGGGTGCGGGCAGCTGTGGGGCAGGATGAGCCGGGGGTGCGGGCAGCTGTGGGGCAGGATAAGCGGGGGGTGCGGGCAGCTGTGGGGCAGGATGAGCAGGGGGTGCGGGCAGCTGTGGAGCAGGATGAGCAGGGGGTGCGGGCAGCTGTGGGGCAGGATGTGCAGGGGGTGCGGGCAGCTGTGGGGCAGGATGAGCAGGGGGTGCGGGCAGCTGTGGGGCAGGATGAGCAGGGGGTGCGGGCAGCTCTGGGGCAGGGGGTGCAGGCAGCTCTGGGGCAGGATGAGCAGGGGGTGCGGGCAGCTGTGGGGCAGGATGTGCAGGGGGTGCGGGCAGCTGTGGGGCAGGATGAGCAGGGGGTGCGGGCAGCTGTGGGGCAGGATGAGCAGGGGGTGCGGGCAGCTCTGGGGCAGGGGGTGCAGGCAGCTCTGGGGCAGGATGAGCAGGGGGTGCGGGCAGCTGTGGGGCAGGATGAGCAGGGGGTGCGGGCAGCTGCGGGGCAGGATGAGCAGGGGGTGCCGTAAGCTACGGGGCAGGATAAGCGGGGGGTGCGGGCAGCTGTGGGGCAGGATGGGCAGGGGGTGCGGGCAGCTGTGGGGCAGGATGAGCAGGGGGTGCGGGCAGCTGTGGGGCAGGATGAGCAGGGGGTGCGGGCAGCTGTGGGGCAGGATGAGCAGGGGGTGCGGGCAGCTGTGGGGCAGGATGAGCAGGGGATGCGGGCAGCTGTGGGGCAGGGGGTGCGGGCAGCTGTGGGGCAGGATGAGCAGGGGGTGCGGGCAGCTGTGGGGCAGGATGAGCAAGGGATGTGGGCAGCTGCGGGGCAGGATGAGCAGGGGGTGCGGGCAGCTGCGGGGCAGGATGAGCAGGGGATGTGGGCAGCTGCGGGGCAGGATGAGCAGGGGATGTGGGCAACTGTGGGGCAGGATGAGCAGGGGGTGCGGGCAGCTGTGGGGCAGGATGAGCAGGGGGTGCGGGCAGCTACGCGGCAGGATGAGCAGGGGGTGTGGGCAGCTGTGGGGCAGGATGAGCAGGGGGTGCGGGCAGCTGTGGGGCAGGATGAGCAGGGGGTGCGGGCAGCTGTGGGGCAGGATGAGCAGGGTGTGCGGGCAGCTGTGGGGCAGGATGAGCAGGGGGTGCGGGCAGCTACGCGGCAGGATGAGCAGGGGGTGTGGGCAGCTGTGGGGCAGGATGAGCAGGGTGTGCGGGCAGCTGTGGGGCAGGATGAGCAGGGTGTGCGGGCAGCTACGCGGCAGGATGAGCAGGGGGTGCGGGCAGCTGTGGGGCAGGATGAGCAGGGGGTGCGGGCAGCTACGGGGCAGGATGAGCAGGGGGTGGGGCCCCTGATATTTGCTGTGACTGTTGCAGAGTTAACTCCATTATGACTGGAGGGATGAGGTCCCCAGTGAGTGTACCCCCAGTTCCATGTTCCCTCCATCCCTGCGGTCTGGTCACTGTTGGGGGGAGGGGGAGGGGCTTTCTGTGTATATCTGCAGCCTCTGTCCCCTTTGTTGGCCTATAGGTCATGTGACCACCGGTAATTATCACATAGTAGCCGGGACATGTAGCGTCATGTTATAATAGTCACATAGATTGGCTTTTGTAGAACTACAACTCTCAGCATCCCCAGACAGTTATTGGAGTTTGGGCATGCTGGGAATTGTAGAACGTTCGGCCCCAGCCCCGGCCGACACCACAGAACAACAGCTGCTATGGCTGGAGAGCCGCAGGTCGGGGGTCACTGATGGTAATGGCGGACTGTGGTGAGGGGGGGGTCTCCTCCTATAGATGTCAGCCATTGCCCTCAGTTATCAGCCATTTCTCCAGTGCCCTGGGGTCATTTCTTTGCTATGAGGAGGAGGTGTGCGTCCCGGCCCCCGGGGGCCATTGTTTTGGGTGCGGAGTGATAAGATAAGCGCTCCACATGACAGACTATCCTCCATAGAGTCTTGTGCCATTTTACAGCCGCCTCCCTGTGTCACTGATCCGACCGTGTCCGATATATTACTGCGCTGTCCCTTTAAATGCTTCTCCCTCAGATGGGAATGATTGAAGGGGTTCTTGTCACAGCTGAGGGTTTGTTACATGTCACATGGAGTAAGATTTGTTCTCAGTTTTCTATGCAGAAGTCGGCGCACAGAATTTTTGGTGTAGAATCCGTATGTGCTCGTGTCGCCATTGAACAGGGCGGAATCCGCGGCGTAGAAGGTGAAAATCCACAGTGTGAACGCGTCCTTACAGTTGTATCCAATCTGCGCAGCGCTCTGTGAGCTGAGACCCCCGGTGGTACAGTGTATCCGCACAGGTCAGTGTTGTATTGGGGCAGGAGGGGGTCTGTGCTGTATACACGGGATACACTTGTAACGACCCCTCAGCTGTGAGCAGTGTAAGGCCTGCTCCGGTCGCTGACTGCACCCAGGTGACGTACAGGAGCACCGGGGATATTACCAAGTTATTGAAGGGATGGCTAGATATGTCAGGTTGCGGTATAGCGAGCTCGGGGACTTTGGCGCTTTGCGCTCACAGTTCTTCATTCCTCGTCATCTGACGGCTCCCTCAGGTTCCTGTGCGCCATATGCAGTGAATTTCTTTGGAGTCACAAGTCAAATAATTCTGTGTGTACATAGGCAGTGGCCACCGCGCCAAGGAGGAGGCGGAGCCAAGACTTACCGGAGCTGGGTGTACACTCAACTCTGCTACACCGCACAATGCGGACTACAGTGCCTATGTGTACACTCAACTCTGCTTCACTGCATACTGCGGATTACAGTGCCTGTGTGTACACTCAGCTCTGCTACACCATAGACTGCGGACTACAGTACCTGTGTGTACACTCAATTCTGCTACACTGCGGGTTACAGTGCCTGTGTGTACACTCAGCTCTGCTACACCATAGACTGCGGACTACAGTACCTGTGTGTACACTGAACTCTGCTACACCGCACAATGCGGACTACAGTGCCTGTGTGTACACTCAACTCTGCTTCACTGCATACTGCGGATTACAGTTCCTGTGTGTACACTCAACTCTGCTACACCACATACTGCAGACTACAGTGCCTTTATGTACACTCAGCTCTGCTACACCGCATACTGCGGATTACAGTGCCTGTGTGTACACTCAGCTCTGCTACACCATAGACTGCGGACTACAGTACCTGTGTGTACACTGAACTCTGCTACACCGCACAATGCGGACTACAGTGCCTGTGTGTACACTCAACTCTGCTTCACTGCTTACTGCGAATTATAGTGCCTGTGTGTACACTCAACTCTGCTACACCATAGACTGCGGACTACAGTACCTGTGTGTACACTCAGCTCTGCTACACCGCATACTGCAGACTACAGTGCCTATATGTACACTCAACTCTTCTACACCATAGGTACTGTAGTCCGTAGTCTATGGAGTTGAGTGTACATATAGGCACTGTAGTCTGCAGTATGCGGTGTAGCAGAGCTAAGTGTACACACAGGTACTGTAGTCCGCAGTCTGTGTGTACACTCAACTCTGCTACACCATAGACTGCGGACTACAGTGCCTGTGTGTACACTCAGCTCTGCTACACCACATACTGCGGACTACAGTGCCTGTGTGTACACTCAGCTCTGCTACACCATAGACTGCCGACTACAGTGCATGTGTGTACACTCAGCTCTGCTACACCGCATACTGCGGACTACAGTGCCTGTGTGTACACTCAGCTCCGCTACACTGCGGACTACAGTGCCTGTGTGTACACTCAGCTCTGCTACACCGCATACTGCAGACTACAGTACCTGTGTGCACACTTGGCTCTGCTACATCGCATACTGGGAACTACTATGGCTGCAGGTACGCTTAGCTCGGCTACACCACATACTGCGGATTACAGGGGCCAGCATTACCGGCAGTGGCTTCGCCATGGGACTTGTAGTTCTCCTTGTCGAATGAGATGGACACAGAGTTGGGGCAGGTTTGCAGTGTATATGATAGATACATGTGCAGGGGTCTGTGGGCTGATGGCCTTGGATACATGCTGGATTGGATACACACGTCAGCCGCTCCTCTCACAGGTGGAATGTGGAGTCCTCCGCCCCGGAGCTGATGTGTTGCGTCTTGTCGCTTCTTGTCTGGAATTAGGAGGCCGGAGGTTCGAACATTGATTGAGCCTCATAAATAACCTCAGGATGTACCAACACCTGAGTCTGCGGGGGGCGCCGGGATCAGCCCATAACACAGCACATTCCTCACATAGCTGCAGAATTATACTGATGGCATGTGATACAGCGTATCACACAGGACTGGATACTCTGCACATCTTATTACACTGTACAGAGTAAGATACATGGTTTAGTTTACAGTATCACACAGCATAGGATTAGATACGTGGCTCAGCAGACCGTATCTCACAGCATAGGATTAGATACATGGCTCTGCAGACCGTATCACACAGCATAGGATTAGATACATTGGTTCTGCAGGCCGTTTCATACATGAAAGGCTTAGATACATATACAGTATCACACATCAGAGGATTAGATACATGGCTCAGTACACAGTATCACAAATTATAGTATTTGATATATTACCTCAGCAGGCAGTAAATTATAGGCTTAGATACAGTGGCTGAGATCAGTACCCAGTATCACACATGACTTAGATACAATTAGTATATTCAGATGTGAGGCTGGAGGGATTGATGGGTACAGTAGTACGTCACGCAGTGTTGCCCGGGGGTGGTGGGCGCAGTCCTCCGCTCGCAGATTAGGTTACAAGGTTGGGCGGCATCGTGTTTCACCGTCCGGTCGCACAGGCAGGTAGTGACATGTGGCCCCCCCCCCCCCCACACACACCTGCACATCGGGGCTGCCCGCCACTCGGACGATTAGGTCTGGCGGCTGATAATACCTCCAGCTATTTGTCCCCCGCCCCCGTACTGGTCTCCATCCAAGACACAGAGCCCGAGTCGGGTCACTTCCTGGCAGCGTCTTGCCAGGTCCTTAGCCGACCTTCTGCAGATGACCCCCACCAAGGACGCGGCACTGCCAGGCGCGCTGTGATACAGTTATAATATGTGCTACATGGCGGCACTGCCGGGCGCGCTGTGATGTATGAGGCACTGCGAGGGGGGTGCTCTGGTATATGGTGGCACTGCCGGTCGTTCTGTGATACAGTTATAGGGTATAAACCCACACACCGTATACACAGCGTATTTACTGCTGCGATACGCAGCAAATACACAGCAGATTAGATCTAAATAACTGAACACAGCATCAAATCTGCTGCGTATTTGTTGCGTATCTGCTGCGTATACGGTGTGTGGGTTTGTACCCATAATGTTTGCTACATGGCGGCAGTGCAAGCGCTCTGTGGTGTATGGTGGCACTGTGGGGTGCTCTGTAATACAGTTATATGTGGCATATGGCGGCACTGCGGGTGCTCTGTGGAATATGGTGGCACTGTGGGGTGCTCTGTGGAATATGGGGACACTGTGGGGTGCTCTGTGGTAAATGGAGTCCTGTGGGGCACTCTGTGGTGTATGGCGGCACTGTGGGCACTCTCTAGTATATGGTGGCACTGCGGGGTGGTCTGTGATAAATGGTGGCACTGCAGGGTGCACTGTGTTATATGGCGGCACTGCGGGCACACTGTGGTATATGGTGGCACTGCGGGGCGCCCAGTGGTATATGGTGGTACCACGGGTAATCTGTGGTAAATGGTGGCGCAGTAGGGCGCTCTCTAGTATATGGCGGCACAGTAGAGTGCTCTCTAGTATATGGCGTCCCTGTGGGCGCTTTATAGTATATGGCGGCACTGTGGGCGCTCTGTGGTATATGGTGGCACTGCGGGGGGGGGGGGTCTGTGATAAACGGTGGCACAGTAGGCGCTCTCTAGTATATGGCGGCACCGTAGAGTGCTCTCTAGTATATGGGGTCCCTGTGGGCGCTCTGTAGTATATGGCGGCACTGTGGGCGCTCTGTGGTATATGGTGGCACTGCGGGGTGGTCTGTGATAAATGGTGGCACTGCCGGGTGCACTGTGGTATATGGCGGCACTGCGGGCACACTGTGGTATATGGCGGCAATGCGGGGTGCTCTGTGGTATTTGGCGGCACTGGGGGGTGCTCTCGGCTTCTGGTTTATATGTCTGATATCGGAGGTCGCGGCCGCTCACACAATGGATGAAAGGAGCGACTGTGAGAGATTTCACCTCTGTGTACACAGCGCCGCCCTGCAGGGTGTGGAGGGCACAGATTAACTCTTCACTCTGAGCTCATCCACAGCCTCCACTACCATATACCATATATACCGTATACCTCTAGGAGCCTCATAAAGTTGAATGACAACTACTGTGTCAATAGTGACCTCCATGAACCTGATCATTGTGATAGTGACCTGCGTGGCCCTGATCATTGTGATAGTGACCTGCGTGGCCCTGATCGGTGCGATAGTGACCCGCGCTGGTCCTCTTGTGATTCCCCGTTTCTGGTGGCGCAGTCCGTGCCCTTCAGTCCTGCAGCTCGCAGGTGTCTGCCAGTAAGCTGAGCCGGGAGCAGTGTAAGGAACCGCAGGTGATCAATTATTTAGGGTCTTCTCAGGTTTCTGGGAGCGTCCGTCCTCCATGGCTGCCGACCGCCCTCCAAGGCGCAAATGAGCCTCCTGTCCAGGCAGTGGAAACCGGATCGGAGGCCTTGTGCCATAGATGACACATCTGTATGGTCAGTTCTCGCAGATGACAAGTGGTCGCACCTTGTTGTCACCCAGCTTTTCATGGACCCCGAGCACCATATGAGTTGCCTCCCGCATCTGGTGTCGGTCTTCACTGCTGCGCCCGCGTTATATTCCTGGCACCGGCTCCTCTGGGATGGGAAAGATTAATGTCTCTTCATATTAGGACAGTGTTGCCTTTCAGAAGTCTGGGAAAGCTGGGTGATTGTGGCAGTGACCAGACGTGGAGGGGCGCTGAGGTGTGGACATACACATCTTCTCTCTTTTGCTATTTTCCAGCCTCTTCACAGTCCACTTACGTCCCAAGTAGAGCAAAGTTCAGGCCTGGGGAGATGTCCATGTCGTGCGCAGGGCGACGTCTTCAAGAGGTTATAGGAGGGTTGGGCACGTCTCTCACTCCACACCGCGACCTTTCATGGTATTGTACCTGCGGTTACACTGGGTGCTGATAAATTGCGCCTAAAGGTGGCCAGATCTGGTTCCTCTGGTTGTACGAATAATCGCCCAGAATAGCGGAGGGAAGCGATGAATTCTCATATATCAGGGTAACCGCGCCCGGGTCACATGACGCATACTGCCATATTGATCATGGTGAGAAGGCTCTCTAGTTGTTGAGAAACTACAAATGCCAGCATGTCAGAACAGCCAGTGGATGCTGGGGGCCATAGAGAGTTACAGGCTGGCAAAGGATGCTGGGAGTTGTAGTCTCTCATTGGCTGAAGAGATACTGGTTGAAAGGTCATTGTTATGAAGTTTTACTTTCCTGTGTGGCTGGGGGCTCAATTTCACGGATCACTTACAGGACTATATACAGAGTCCCACAGCACTGCTCATCCAGAGCCTCCTGCTGCAGGAATACAATGCCAGGACTGCACCTATATGAGGAGGTGGAGTAGGCCGCCTGTGAGGGTGATGTGTGACGTTCGATGGAGCAAAACTTAGGTGCAGCCTCCTATCAGTGATGGAAGAAACTTCTGTGGATCAATAGATATAGTGCAGAGCTGTGTAGGGGAGCGGTGTGTGTTATGTTGTGTCTCACCATTCTCTTTGTGGTTGATGAACAGGAAGACGCGGAGGTGACGCACTCGCGGCTCATTCTGCATAGGAGTGGCTGAGAACCTGGAGGAACCTCCCTGACATAGTCTGTAACCTGTCCCGCTCCTGTAGGGGCCACATTACGGCACAGGAACCCTGATATTACGCGTGCTGCTGGTATTATATAGGTGACATTATCTGGAGCTGAGCATACTGGGAGTTGTAGTTTAACCTCAGCTTCTTCTTGGATTCCAGGTCCTGGGTGAAGACGTCTTAGGAATGTCAGTGTAATCCGCCATAGCCCTGCCCCAAGGCCACGGCACTGTGTAAGGAGCTTACGTGGCCCCCCGTCACCCCACGGCCCCCCTAATACCATACGCTGCATAGTAATTCTGAACTGGAATAGAACTACAAACCCCAGCTAGCCAGGGCTGACACTGTAGCATTTGGAGAGTTCCTTATCCTGTTCTGCTGTGTGTCAGTGAATGAAGGGGCAATCTATAGGGAGCTGCCCACAGCTGAGGGTTTGTTACAGTCTAGACAATGCGCCCTGGGGCAAACGCATGGCACAGATCTCCTTCCTGTTCCATAATTTGTTACTATGTAAAAGTGAAAGTGAAATGTTATCAGTCTAGACTGGATTTTCTGTAACAAACCCTCAGCTGTAGAAAGCATTTGGCCTTGTCGTTACACATGAGTGCTTCTTTCACTGACAGCAAGCAAAGATCTTAAAGGGAAACCTTTCACTATACATTCATCCCCCAGGAGCCCTTGTAGACTACAGCTCCCAGCATGACCGCACCCGCACTAGTCGTATTGGGGAGTATAAGGCCGAGGTGGCCTGTGGCCGATCAGTGACTGATCAGCGTGTGTCCAGCTCTCCCTGTCTCATCATCTAAAGATCAACTTCTTTTGTTCCCGGGAAGGAAATGGCCACTTCCTATGACAACATCTATGCAGCAATAAACCTGCAGCCCTGCAGCCGTACACGTCTACCTCCCTGCTGCAATACGGTCATATTCATAATCACTTACTGTACATGGTATGTTACACCCCAGAGCTGCACTCACTATTCTGCTGGTGGGGTCACTGTGTACATACATTACATTACTGATCCTGAGTTCCATCCTGCATTATACTCCAGAGCTGCACTCACTATTCTGCTGGTGGGGTCACTGTGTACATACAATACATTACTTATCCTGTTCTGATCCTGAGTTCCATCCTGTATTATACTCCAGAGCTGCATTCACTATTCTGCTGGTGAAGAGACTATAGATGGAGTGATATGACTGATCTAATGGTTATATATATAATGCCTTGATCCTGTCAGTTTCCCCTTTAAGTATCGCCATTGTTGATCCTGTTATCTTCAGATTTGGTGCAGTGCTCTTTCCCGGGAGTTTCTGTGATTTTTGCCAGATTTTAATGAATGGGTAAGTTGCAAACAATGAATTGGCTGCATGTGAATTCCCCTTAGAGACCTCCCCCATGTGTGACCTGAGCTGAGATCGAGCGCTACTCCGGCTGCTCCAGGTTATTTACATTTTGTAGATGCTTCTGTCAATCAGTAACCAGGCGTCAGCGTTTGAGCACAGTGGTGCAGTGCATCGTGGGTACTGCTAGATATTGCTGTGTGTGTATGGGGGGGGATAATTGTATATCGCACTGATCGTGTTAAACAGGAACCAACAGTGTATACAATGCCCCGCTGTATATCCTGGACCGGCAGAGGGCGGCATCTGATGATGTCATCTGATGATGACCCCCCCCAAGAGAGGTTCAGGGCCTGTGTGTGACCGTGTGACAGAGAGAAAGCAAAGGACTATGCACAGTGACGGAACAGGGGGAGGAAGGGACTGTGCACAGTGACGGAATAGGGGGAGGAAGGGAATGTGCACAGTGACTAAACAGGCAGAGGAAGGGACTGCGCACAGTGACTAAACAGGCAGAGGAAGGGACTGCGCACAGTGACTAAACAGGCAGAGGAAGGGACTGCGCACAGTGACTAAACAGGCAGAGGAAGGGACTGCGCACAGTGACTAAACAGGCAGAGGAAGGGACTGCGCACAGTGACTAAACAGGCAGAGGAAGGGACTGCGCACATTGACTAAACAGGCAGAGGAAGGGACTGCGCACAGGGGGAGGAAGGGACTGCGCACAGTGACTGCACAGGGGGAGGAAGGGACTGCATACAGTGACAAACAGGCAGAGGAAGGGACTGCGCACAGTGACGGAACAGGGGGAGGAAGGGACTGTGCACAGTGACGGAACAGGGGGAGGAAGGGAATGTGCACAGTGACTAAACAGGCAGAGGAAGGGACTGCGCACAGTGACTAAACAGGCAGAGGAAGGGACTGCGCACAGTGACTAAACAGGCAGAGGAAGAGACTGCGCACAGGGGAAGGAAGGGACTGCACACAGTGACTGCACAGGGGGAGGAAGAGACTGCGCACAGTGACTAAACAGGCAGAGGAAGAGACTGCGCACAGGGGGAGGAAGGGACTGCGCACAGTGACTGCACAGGGGGAGGAAGGGACTGCGCACAGTGACTGCACAGGGGGAGGAAGGGACTGCATACAGTGACAAACAGGCGGAGGAAGAGACTGCGCACAGGGGAAGGAAGGGACTGCACACAGTGACTGCACGGGGGGAGGAAGGGACTGCGCACAGTGACTGCACAGGGGGAGGAAGGGACTGCGCACAGTGACTGCACAGGGGGAGGAAGGGACTGCGCACAGTGACTGCACAGGGGGAGGAAGGGACTGCGCACAGTGACTGCACAGGGGGAGGAAGGGACTGCATACAGTGACAAACAGGCGGAGGAAGAGACTGCGCACGACATGTATCCATGTGAGCTTTCTCAGACACAAATATAATTTCAGTTTTAGAGTCTTAACATAAGAGAATGAATCGTAGCTGCTTGACCCGGCACTGATAGAGTTAATGTTTTGTTTCTCTTGGCACAGAAGAGGTTAACACCGATTAGATTTGCGCCTTGGCATTGTTTGTCTGGCAGCGCTCTCCAGGCCTGAAGCCTGAACTTGGCGTTGTCATGGTAACACCTTCTGCTTCCAGTGTAAACACCGGGCTGGCATGAGGTGGGGGGCACTGGAGCTGAGGATGCCCTCACGATTATGGTGGCATCTTATAGTGAGATTCTCTCTGTTGCCCATAGTAACCAATCAACTCCTGTAGGAACCAATCACAGCACGGCTTATAGTTCTCACATTGTCTGATAAAATGAAAGCTGAGCTGTGACTGGTTGCTATAGGGAGCTGTGACTGGTTGCCAAGGGGAGCTGTGACTGGTTGCCAAGGGGAGCTGTGACTGGTTGCTATGAGGAGCTGTGACTGGTTGCCAAGGGGAGCTGTGACTGGTTGCCAAGGGGAGCTGTGACTGGTTGCCAAGGGGAGCTGTGACTGGTTGCTATGAGGAGCTGTGACTGGTTGCCAAGGGGAGCTGTGACTGGTTGCCAAGGGGAGCTGTGACTGGTTGCCAAGGGGAGCTGTGACTGGTTGCCAAGGGGAGCTGTGACTGGTTGCTATAGGGAGCTGTGACTGGTTGCTATGGGGAGCTGTGACTGGTTGCTATGAGGAGCTGTGACTGGTTGCCAGGGGGAGCTGTGACTGGTTGCTATGGGGAGCTGTGACTGGTTGCCATGGGGAGCTGTCATTGGTTGCTGTGGGTGACACAGAGAACCTCACTAGAAGACAGGGCGATAGGTGTTTTTGCCTTTTGTACCTGAGCTGCTGCTCTGCTTCTGATTCAGCCAGAAAAACTGGTTCAGGTAACAATGGCCGTGAGTCCCGTGAGTGTCAGACAAGGCCGAGCGTGACGGCGGCTTTAGCAGGGAGGGAACCCTCAGGGAGCGGCCGGGTGCTGGATTATCAGGTGTTCCAGACTATCTGACTTCTCCATACACGAAGAACGATGGTCTGGACTATGTTATCCCTAACCTGTAATAACATTATATAATAGACCACTGTGGCTACCGGCAACATACCCCCAGGGCACCAGGCTAGTGACGTTCCAATTTTTTTTCTTTTTGGAACTATGGGGACTCTACTCCTCCTCCGTTCCTCTAAGACAGGGATGGGGGAACCTTGGGCCCTCCAGCTGTTGCAAAACTACAATTTCCATCATGCCAGGACAGCCAAAGCTTTAGCTTCGGCTGTCCTGGCATGATGGAAATTGTAGTTTTGCAACAGCTGGAGGGCCCAAGGTGTCCCATTCCGGCTCTAAGAAGTGTTTGTTGTGTCGGCCTAAGATCTGCGCTCTGATTGGTGGAAAATCCTTCAGACTCTTCTCCTGATTACAAATACTCATCAGCTGCACAGTGAGAACGCGGCCCAAAGGGACAGTCTCATAACTGCAAACTTTTTTACTTTCAGTTTTTGATTTTGGATGGATTTTCCGGTTTCCATTCTGGTGTCATGGTGGATTTGATTTTGCAGGTTGTGGGAGTGCAGAGCGAAGGAAGAAGGAGCGCCCAGAGGCCGGAGCCTGATTTTCCTGTTCTGAGCCAGGAGATAAGCTTCATGGATGTGAACGCTCCTTACGGCGGGCGGTCCATCCTCTGTGTACAGTGCACACAGACAAACACGTTTCCACTCACTAAACCACAAATAAACAAGGTTATTTCTGAGCCACAAGTTGCGGGGGCCTCATACCTTGGAGGGAGTTTTCTTCTTAAAGTGACAGTGCAGCAAATTCTGGGTCAGTTTCTTAGCATTTTTGAAGTTGTGAGTTCTCTTTTCTTGCTCTTATGTGCAGTTCCTGCATTAGCCAGTAGTGGCAGCAGAGAGCTAATAAGGAAGCTCCTCCTAGGAAGTAGTCTATTATGGTGCTTTTAGACGGAACGATTATCCTTCGAATTTGCGCAATAACGATCGGATTCGAACGATAATAGTACGTGTAAACGCTGCGAACGAACAAGCGACGAGCGAGAAATCGTTCATTTTGATCTTTCAACATGTTCTTAAATTGTCGTTCGTAAAAAATTCGCAGATCGTTCCGTCTAAACAGTCGTTCACCGATTTAACCTATGTGAGAGATAGGCTTAAGCGATCGCAAAATTTTTTTCCGTATGATGTATCGTTCTGTCTAAACGCTGATCGTTATAAAAAACACATTGTTCATTCAAAATCGTTAATCGTGCGATCGGGCGAATTATCGCTCCGTCTAAAAGCACCATAAGCTCTTTGCTCCAACCTGAGGCGTAAGAGGAGGGGCATCAGAAAAATCCTTTTAAAAATGTTCCAGGGTCGTTTCTTGAAGCAGTCCGGTTAGTATCAGTCACGGGTGGAGTTGCCCTTTAAGCTGGTAAATTTCTTGCAGGTTTTCGTTCCCTTCTAGTTAAATATTTAGCGTTCTGTGTTTTCTTCCCTCTTCTGTGGCGTTTCGCAGGCGCCGCTGTTCGGATTATAATAATTGTTTATGAAGGAAGTGGAAAGTTTATACTGGGAAGGTTTAACTGGTTACAGGCAGGAGCTGGCAGCGGACAGACAGGCTGCAGGCTTATCCAGCCGCTGTATGGGGGGGGGGTCCGTAGTAGTGTAATAGAGGTCCCGGGTCATGTTGCCTATGCTATATTCTATCTGCCAACATGTGGCTCTGGAGCTGTTGTAAGACTACAACTCCCAGCATGCCCTGACAGCCACACTGTCCACTCTTGTTATCAGTGGGGGTCCCAGTGGTCAGACCATCACCAATAACTTCACCGATAACCCCAACATGATATGGGGAATCATGAGGTCATGACACAGCTGTGATGCCATGATAGATAATTAAGTCATCACATAGCTCCTCCCATGATGAATGATGAGCTCATCACATGGCTATTCCCACAGTAAATGATGACATCATCATATAGTTTTCCCTTGATGATTTATGAGGTCATTACATGGCTCCACCTGTGATGAATAATGAGGTCACCGTGTGCATTTTCTTATTACATGACTTTTTTTTTATGATGTCATCGTGAATTTTCTTGTGATAGATAAAATCACATGGGTTTTCCCTTGATAATGTTATGTGACTCCTCCCACTTTGCTCCTCCCCTAATGAATGGTGAAGTTTTCACTTGGCTTCTCCTATAATGAGTGGTGACATCATCACTTGGCTGAATGGTGAGGTAATTACTTGACTTCTCCTATAATGAATGGTAAGGTCATCATGTGACTTCCTGCAGTGGGTGATGAGGTCATCACTTGGCTCCTCCCATAATGAATGGTGAGGTCCGCTCTTGGCTCCTCCCATAATGAATGGTGAGGTCCTCTCTTGGCTCCTCCCATAATGAATGGGGTGGTATTTGCTTGGCTCCTCCCATTATGAATGGGGCGGTCATCACTTGGCTCCTCCTGTAATGAATGGTAACGTCATCACTTGGCTCCTCCTGTAATGAATGGTGACGTCATCGCTTGGCTTCTTCTATAATGAATGGTGATGTCATCGCTTGGCTTCTTCTATAATGAATGGTGATGTCATCACTTGGCTCCTCCTATAATGGTGCAGTCATTGCTTGGCTCCTTCCATAATGATTGGTGAGTACTAGTATTGGTGAGGTAAGTACTTGGTTCCTTCCGTGATGAATTGTGATGTCATTATTGGGTGATGAGGTCATCACTTGGCTCCTCCCATGATGAATGGTGATGTCATTACAGTGGGTGATGTTTGTGCCCCCATATGGTGTATGTAATGTCCCCATCGTGTACACATCTCGCCTATGAGCAGCAGCCCCTCCCCCGCTCTGTTATCCTCCCCCCGGATCTCTCAGGACGGGCGTTACCCTTTGGTGTCCGCCATGACCTACTTCATATCTTCACCTTTTTCTCTCCTTTTCTTTTGATTTAACGTTTTTGTGGTTTGAGGTTTTTCCCTCTTACGTCTTTTTATTGTTCTTGTTTTGTTTTTGACAGGCTTTACATTTCTGCATTATACTCAGTAACCTTATAACTCCTTCTCCTCTAGTCACATCCAGAGCTGCAGGCACAGTTCTTTTAGCTTCATGTTAATACAGCTTTGAATAGCCCTGACATTTTAAACATGATTAAACAGCAGAATAGTGAGTGCAGCTCTGGAGGATAAGACATGATTAAACAGCAGAATAGTGAGTGCAGCTCTGGAGGTGACTGGAGGATAAGACATGATATAGCAGCAGAATAGTGAGTGCAGCTCTGGAGGTGACTGGAGGAAAAAACATGATGTACCAGCAGAATAGTGAATGCAGCTCTGGAGGTGACTGGAGGATAAGACATGATATAGCAGCAGAATAGTGAGTGCAGCTCTGGAGATGACTGGAGGATAACATGTGATGTACCAGCAGAATAGTGAGTGCAGCTCTGAAGGTGACTTGAGGATAAGACATGATGTAGCAGCAGAATAGTGAGTGCAGCTCTGGAGGAAACTGGAGAAATTTGGTGTGGCTCTGCAGGAGACTGGAGTAATACAGAGTGCAGCTTTGCAGTTGACTGGACGATAAGATATGATGTAGCAGCAGAATAGTGAATGCAGCTCTGTAGGTGATTGGAGTAATGGTTAGTGCAGCTCTGGAGGTGATTGGAGTAATGGTGAGTGCAGCTCTGGAGGTGATTGGAGTAATGGTGAGTGCAGCTCTGGAGGTGATTAAAGTAATGGTTAGTGCAGCTCTGCAGGTGATTGGAGTAATGGTTAGTGCAGCTCTGAAGGTGATTGGAGTAATGGTTAGTGCAGCTCTGGAGGTGATTGGAGTAATGGTTAGTGCAGCTCTGGAGGTGATTGGAGTAATGGTTAGTGCAGCTCTGAAGGTGATTGGAGTAATGGTTAGTGCAGCTCTGGAGGTGATTGGAGTAATGGTTAGTGCAGCTCTGGAGGTGATTGGAGTAATGGTTAGTGCAGCTCTGGAGGTGATTGGAGTAATGGTTAGTGCAGCTCTGGAGGTGACTGGAGTGTGAGAAAAAACTCCACAAGTAGTTCCCCACCCACTTCTCCTGTTGTGGTTGCTTCTCTATTAACCTGTTCCATCTGTATTAATAATTTTCCTTCTGCTTTCGCCGCTCCGCAGGTCACATGACAGGGGCCACTAACCACATTTATCTTGGGGCAATAACTTTTTACGTGGAGGTTGTGACAGGAAGAACTTGTTTTTTATCTGGGGAGATTAGATTTTAATACTGTTATTAGTAGTTTGTAGATGTTATGATGGGACTTGAGATTGTCTGTCATGTTGAGCTGCATCGCAGTGGCTCCACCTAGTGGACTAATTAGACTGTAAAAGCAGCAATATAACAGTGCCCCTAGTGGACAGATGAGGATGCAATGTGCAGGTTTCCAACCAGTAATAAAATCTTTGTGTTATATGTGTTAAATCGGATTAGAGCTCCCCCTAATGGACACATTGAGATGTAAAATTGAGGTATTTTCAAAATTGTATGAATGTGTCTGCGTTCAGGCAAACCACAGCACAGAAATGTGACCCCACAAGTCGTTGGAGACTGGCATGTCTGGACCCTGACTGCCCCTTAAAGCTTCGCAAACTAAAATACATGAAAAACTAAATCTTAAAGGGGCAGCACCTTAATGGCAGTGATGTGACCTGGGGGGCGGATGCCTCTGGGCACAGGTTGTCATGGTGCGGGCGGTGCGCTCACATGTGGTGGTTTGGTTGCACAGATAGCAGAGGAAGTGTTGCGCTGACTCCTCTGACTCTGCATTTCCTGATGTTTGGTACATACTCCTCTGTGTCTCAGAAGACATCTTACGGTTCTTAAGTGTGTCTGCCAACTCTGAGACCCCCCTTCCCCATGGTTTAAAGGAATGGTTCTTTCTAACATGGCCGCAGCGGCGGTGATGCCCGGTGACTGGATGGCAGCGCTACGACCTGTGCAGGTAATGAATGGCGCCTGAGCTCCCTGATGTACGGTGAGCACCGTCCTATAACTGCAGAGCTTTAGTACTAATCCCATATATGGCTGACTTAAAGGAATTGTCCTCTCCTCACGTGTTGCTCCATGGATGGTAATCCATGGTAATCTGGCATGAGATATGGCAGATCCCTTATCATTAGTTTTTCCCTTGATGTAGTATTCTAGTTGTCGTTTCGTCGCTTTGCACTAGTAGGTGGAGCTTAGTTGTCACATGACATAAGGGGGTGGGGTCTGACAATTTCTCGTGTGGAAAAATTATAGTTGTGGGGATACTGGGCTTGGTTGCCCTCTTGGTTGGCGCTGGGCTCGGTTGCCCTCTTGGTCGGTGCTGGGCTTGGTTGCCCTCTTGGTTGGCGCTGGGCTTGGTTGCCCTCTTGGTTGGCGCTGGGCTCGGTTGCCCTCTTGGTTGGCGCTGGGCTTGGTTGCCCTCTTGGTCGGCGCTGGGCTTGTTTGCCCTCTTGGTTGGCACTGGGCTCGGTTGCCCTCATGGTCGGCACTGAGCTCGGTTGCCCTCTTGGTCGGCGCTGGGCTTGTTTGGCCTCTTGGTCGGCGCTGGGCTTGGCTGCCCTCTTGGTCGGTGCTAGGCTCGGTTATGATATGGTGAACAATGTCTTGACATTTCCAAATAGAAGATGCCACATACCTGGGTGCGGTCATGACTTTCGTTTTCTTGCCTGGAGCTACAGGTGTCTGAGATTTTGTGCAGAAATATTTCTACCGCCGTCCATAGACCATAACTGATATTTAATTAGCTGCAATACCACAGTCTGGAGTCCAGGCTGTAGAGCTCACAGAGCATTGTCTACACTGGATACAGCTGGGAGCAGGACTAGCAATGTACAATGTATCAGTCTGGAGTCCAGGCTGTAGAGCTCACAGAGCATTGTCTACACTGGATACAGCTGAGAGCAGGACTAGCTATGTACAATATATCAGTCTGGAGTCCAGGCTGTAGAGCTCACAGAGCATTGTCTACACTGGATACAATTCTCGTTTATTTAGCATACTAGTATTTTTAGATGATTTCTTCATTTTGCTTTGCTTGTAAATGTTTAAAGATTTTTTGATGGAAATAATGACTGTGCTGCTGTGATAAGATGTCTGGTGACAGATCCTGTGCTGATAATGGATCCTGTACGGTTGGTGGATGGTGATGGTAGGACTCCCTATGTTTCACTGCAGTTTAATATGAGTTGACCCCTGTATCTGCTGTGTAGTATGTGACGTCTCAGGTGACCCCTGTATCTGCTGTGTAGTATGTGACGTCTCAGGTGACCCGTGTATCTGCCATGTAGTATGTGACGTCTCAGGTGACCCCTGTATCTGCCGTGTAGTATGTGACGTCTCAGGTGACCCGTGTATCTGCTGTGTAGTATGTGACGTCTCAGGTGACCCGTGTATCTGCTGTGTAGTATGTGACGTCTCAGGATACCCCTATATCTGCTGTGTAGTATGTGACGTCTCAGGTGACCCCTGTATCTGCTGTGTAGTATGTGACGTCTCAGGTGACCCCTGTATCTGCTGTGTAGTATGTGACGTCTCAGGTTCCCCTTGTATCTGCTGTGTAGTATGTGACGTCTCAGGTGACCCGTGTATCTGCTGTGTAGTATGTGACGTCTCAGGATACCCCTATATCTGCTGTGTAGTATGTGACGTCTCAGGTTCCCCGTGTATCTGCTGTGTAGTATGTGACGTCTCAGGTGACCCCTGTATCTGCTGTGTAGTATGTGAACGTCTCAGGATACCCCTATATCTGCTGTGTAGTATGTGACGTCTCAGGTTCCCCGTGTATCTGCTGTGTAGTATGTGACGTCTCAGGTTCCCCTTGTATCTGCTGTGTAGTATGTGACGTCTCAGGTGACCCGTGTATCTGCTGTGTAGTATGTGACGTCTCAGGTTCCCCGTGTATCTGCTGTGTAGTATGTGACGTCTCAGGTTCCCCTTGTATCTGCTGTGTAGTATGTGACGTCTCAGGTGACCCGTGTATCTGCTGTGTAGTATGTGACGTCTCAGGTGACCCGTGTATCTGCTGTGTAGTATGTGACGTCTCAGGTGACCCGTGTATCTGCTGTGTAGTATGTGACGTCTCAGGTGACCCCTGTATCTGCTGTGTAGTATGTGACGTCTCAGGTGACCTGTGTATCTGCTGTGTAGTATGTGACGTCTCAGGTGACCCCTGTATCTGCCGTGTAGTATGTGACGTCTCAGTTGACCACTGTATCTGCTGTGTAGTATGTGACGTCTCAGGTGACCCCTGTATCTGCCGTGTAGTATGTGACGTCTCAGGTGACCCCTGTATCTGCCGTGTAGTATGTGACGTCTCAGGTGACCCCTGTATCTGCTGTGTAGTATGTGACATCTCAGGTGACCCCTGTATCTGCTGTGTAGTATGTGACATCTCAGGTGACCCCTATATCTGCTGTGTAGTCTGTGATTCTTCCTATTCAGTGAAGATGAATTCTGCGAGTGGAAATATGTGACCTTATAATAGAGCTGACGCTGCAGAGTGGGACGTCCCAGATCACAGGGCAGGTCTGTCATGGGGGGGGGTCATTGTGGTCATAAATATACACCCAGCTTTATCAGGGTCCTGAGCAGCCTATCTATGCCGCGGTATATTCCTAGATTTACTAAGCAGATTTATCATGGTGGCCATATTGGTTGTCACTCCGCTTTACCATACAAAAGCTCCAGGTCCTCCCAGCGTCACATGTGAACACGTCTGTACAGTCTTACCACAGATGGATACACCCCCACCACTCATGTGCATCACCTTTAAATATTGCGAAACTCTTTACTGATGAGTCCGCCGCGTCCTGCCGCTCAGTTAACCGTCATCTGTGCAATGGTCATGTACACAGCATAGGAAATCCGTGTGGTGAAATAAGAGCGCAGCTCCGGAGGATTTCCTCCTTGCATCATCCCTCGATGTAACACTTTTACCATTGCCCCCAATTTTTTTTTTGGAGATAACGGAGGGTTAATTTTAATTTTCTGCCGTTGTGACGGCCGGGGGCGAGTGCCTGAGATTTACGCCGTAGGCTTCTCCCTATGATGACGGTTCCTGTGGGAACATCCATAGAGCTTCAAAGCCTCCGCCGTGCTTCAAGGTCAATGCCAGATATACTGTTTTTTTTTTGTGGGGTTATTTTAGCTTTTTTTTATCTTTAGTCACTTCCAAAGCAGCTTTCAAAAACGTCTCTGGAAACTGACAGTAGCTCCTCCCCTTTGTAAGTCTTGTGATATAATACTAAAACTACAACTCCCAGCATAAAAATAGGCGGGACTTCATAGCAAAGGGGCGTGGCTTATGCAGTCCACCACAGTAACTATAGTACATAGACTGTATTGCAGTCATCTGACCTCTTGTCTGTGCACACCTGGTCATTCTGGAGACGGGGAACTATAGGACTATAGTGGCAGTCACCCTGCTTTTCCTGCAGAGGACGGCTCAGGGGATTGCTGTGGATTCTCTGATTCTAGGGGCTTCTTCTAAATCGTTCTTCGCTTTCTCCTTGCAGAAGGACCTGAATTACTTGCAGCAATGGTTGGAGGCTTTCGTCACAAACTTCGAGAAGATCATCACCGTGAACACTCTGGAGCCAAGACGGTACGGAAAGCTGGGTTTTATCTTGTCATTCCGTCCCAGGGACAAGTCACCTGACTGTGTCAGTGTTCTCTGGGATCAATCTAAATTCTCTCCTTTCCTCCTCTTGTAGTGATCTTGAGTTATGTTGTGTCTTAAAGGAAATGTGTCACCTAGATGTTCTTTTACTGATTAGAGTCAGTTAATAAACTTGTTCTTTTATTCTAATCGGTTTCTGTTTTCTGACTGAATTTTTTTTTTATTTCACTTTTTGTACATTGTTATGGGGGCAGCCATCTTGTCTGAGCTCTTTTTCACAGCATTTTGTGACATGCTTTGCAGCCAAGCTCATAGTCATAGACAACAATAGACAGACTCTATTCTGTCTCTGTTTGTACCCTTGATGAATGTGAAACATTACTGAGTGTGCTCTGTGACCCTTAAAGAAGTAATTTCATAGGGAGCTGCTATTGTCTCCTCTATCTACTGGTGTCACATGTTGCTGCAATGCTGTACAGATCACTTTACAGCAGACTCCTCTTATCACAGACACAACAGGAAGTGTCAGCTCAGTTTTTGCCCCAGTGGTGAGAATGAAATCCGATAATCGGCCTATGGAACGGGGCCAGCGATCAGCTGACCAGCAAGCAGACGCCTGCTCATCGGCTGATTTGATCTTTTGTGTGGCCGTAAAATCGTCGTTCTCTGCCGCACATCTATGTTTAAATAAGCTATGGGGGCAGTAACTTTGTATTTAAATGGACCACGTAGCCTGGCCATAAGAGTATAAGAATAAGAGCTGCACTCACTTTTCTGCTGTTACATCATGCCTTATTGTTCAGTCGCCTCCAGAGCTTTACTCACTCTTCTGCGGTTACTTATCCTCCAAAGATGCACTCACTATTCTACTGATCATCATGCCTTATCCTCCAGAGCTGCACTCACTCTTTTGCTGTTACATCATGTCTCATCATTCCCTCACATATAAACTGTCTTCTTAGTTCTTGGATGTTCAGATGCAGGTCACACAGAGCTCCGCTGTTAGGTATAAAAGTATGGTGGAGCCTGAAGTGGCTGATAACAGGGAGCACTACATTGTATTCACTTCCTCAGTACATGATTAAGGATTGTTTCTTCCAGGCCAGAAGACTCTTCCTCGGAGATCCCCGTCTTGCCCCGGGATGTTCTCAAGGTGCTGAGTCAGCAGCTGGGTCTATGTGCGGAGGACATCAATGCGGATGTCAGCCTGAACCAGGCTCTGCTCCTCCTCAAATTCTTCATCATCATCAGCAGGTAGGGGGCCCAGTGCGGTGGTCCCTGGGCTGCAAGGCCCCTATAGCTGTCCTCTCCTAGGAGTGATTTCTTAGTTATATCTGTTCCAGAGAGAACTGGGTGATGTCCATCATGCCGGCCCTAACAGCTGTGGCAGGGTTATCACTCAACTTTCCCAGGCTCCTGTCACAGATCATTGCATTACTAGTGCATTTGTTGTTCAGGACTCTGGGAAAGCTGGGTGACGGTGTTCTTCTGCAAGGCTCTCTTTAATCTCTCATGGTTTTCTGTAAGCGGTACACAGCGTATCTCGGTTATAAATATCTCAGCCGCCTGTGTTGTGTAATGATACAGGAGACGTCGGAGGGGTGACGACTGATTTCTGTGAACCCCCTCCTTTTGCTCGCTGTTAGAGCTCGGGACCCTTCAGTTACCATGGCAACAAAGCCCATCATGGATGCTGGATGCCAGGCTGCTGAGGGGTGAAATTCAGAGCAAGTGTATTTATCCTCCATGATACACCTCGGGCTCTGGATTTAGAGGGGGAGGGCGGGTGGTTTTGTTGTCTAGGGGGTGCAGCTGTCTGGCTTGCTTTTAAAGGAAAGGATACTCTCCGTGGAGGGACAAGCTGCATCCAAACTTCTTAGAGGTCTGTGGCTGCCCCATAAGAAGGCACAATGTACAAAACCTGCCCCATAGCAAGCCACAGCCTACAAAACCTGCCCCATAGCAAGCCACAGCCTACAGAACCTGCTCCACAGGAAGCCACAGCCTACAGAACCTGCTCCACAGGAAGCCACAGCCTACAGAACCAGCCCCATAGCAATCCACAGCCTACAGAACCTGCCCCATAGCAAGCCACAACCTATAGAACCAGCCCCATAGCAAGCCACAGCCTACAGAACCAGCCCCATAGCAAGCTACAGCCTACAGAACCTGCCCCATAGCAAGCCACAACCTATAGAACCAGCCCCATAGCAAGCCACAGCCTACAGAACCAGCCCCATAGCAAGCTACAGCCTACAGAACCTGCCCCATAGCAAGCTACAGCCTACAGAACCTGCCCCATAGCAAGCCACAGCCTACAGAACCAGCCCCATAGCAAGCTACAGCCTACAGAACCTGCCCCATAGCAAGCTACAGCCTACAGAACCTGCCCCATAGCAAGCCACAACCTATAGAACCAGCCCCATAGCAATCCACAGCCTACAGAACCTGCCCCATAGCAAGCTACAGCCTACAGAACCTGCCCCATAGCAAGCTACAGCCTACAGAACCTGCCCCATAGCAAGCCACAGCCTATAGAACCAGCCCCATAGCAAGCTACAGCCTACAGAACCTGCCCCATAGCAAGCCACAGCCTACAGAACCTGCCCCATAGCAAGCCACAGCCTACAGAACCTGCCCCATAGCACGCCACAGCCTACAGAACCTGCCCCATAGCAAGCCACAGCCTACAGAACCTGCCCCATAGCAAGCCACAGCCTATAGAACCAGCCCCATAGCAAGCTACAGCCTACAGAACCTGCCCCATAGCAAGCCACAGCCTACAGAACCTGCCCCATAGCAAGCCACAGCCTACAGAACGTGTCCCATAGCAAGCCACAGCCTACAGAACGTGTCCCATAGCAAGCCACAGCCTACAGAACCTGCCCCATAGCAAGCCACAGCCTACAAAACCTGCCCCATAGCACGCCACAGCCTACAGAACCTGCCCCATAGCAAGCCACAGCCTACAGAACCTGCCCCATAGCAAGCCACAGCCTACAGAACCTGCCCCATAGCAAGCCACAGCCTACAGAACCTGCCCCATAGCAAGCCACAGCCTACAGAACCTGCCCCATAGCAAGCCTCAGCCTAGAGAACCAGCTCCTCAGGAAGCCACAATCTACAGAACTTGCCCCATAGGAAGCCACAATGTACAAAACCTGCCCCGTAGGAAGCCACAGCCCACAGCATAGCAAGTGGAGGCCCCTTTATTATTTCTCAGCCCCGGTGGTGTTTTTTGTAGTAGCCGCCATGTTTTCTACTGACACCATATTTCTTGCAGGAATTTGGAGAATGTGGAGAAGGAGAGGACGCCGGTTTTCGTGTGTGAGGTTATCCACCTGTTAACGGCGGCCACCATCAAGGTAAAAACTTCAGCTTCTGGATTTTTTTAGGTTTTTGATTCATCAGAATAAAGTCACTGATTTTTCTCCCCACAGTTAAAAAGCGCGCTCCGTGAAGAGGAGGGAGAGCAGCGATCCCTGACCGAGAGCGTCGCTGTCTACGCCCTGCACCTGTGCGAATGTCTCTTCGACCCGTACCAGACATGGAGGCGGCAGCTGGGGGGGTGGGTGATGAGCCGCACACTAAATACTGGAACCATTCCCTAGAATCGCCATTTACTTCTCTTTATGAATATTTTATTGTTTTCCTAGGGAAATTGTGAGCGCAAAAGAAAAGAGTAAATATAAGTTCTCGCCGGCTGCTCTGCCGCAGGAGTTCTGCACCTTTTTTCATGGTAAGAGAGGTATTATAGTGTTATAATTTCGTAATTTTGTCCGTATATATATATATATATGTTAAATTTTATATTTTTTTTTTCTTGCAGATGCTTTTCACAATGGAGAGAATCTTCCGGAATTGGTCAAATTACGCCTGGTCCATCTCTTCGGAGCTATCATCACTGGCTCTAAGGTGAGGAACTTTCATGTTGTCTGTATTGTATGAAGCCTTGTCTGAGGAGCTCACAATTATTACTGGTGCCATGTTACTGGTGCAATAACTTCCTTCTGCCATCGTAATTTGGAAGATTGGCTACCAATAGGAGTTACATTAGGTCTTTAAGCCAATGAGAGAATGTTGTCTTGTTGCCCATAGCAACTTTCATTTTCTATCTTACATTGGAAAACTGATGACTGGTTGCTATGGGTGACAGTATTCAGAAACTGAAAGGAAAAGGCTGGTTGCTATGGGCAATAAGGCTTTGACATTGCTAACCCAACAATGCTTGGTTGTCACACCGCCATGTTTTGTGGTCACACATTGGCCACCGTCTTTGGTCGTTACTAGGTACAGATGGTGATCACAGGAGTCCCGTGGTGGAATCCCCCCGCAGTGTAATGCTTTAAAGGGGGATCTAAGGCGGACAGCTCCTTTACCTATATCCCCTGTATACTGTATGTCTGTCTGGCGTCGCGACTCTGATAATAATACACATAGAAATCCCCTTTCTTACAGTTTGTGGTGATTTTGAGCTCAGGAATCAGTGAAATCCCCGCAGCGTCTGGAAATAAATCGTCCCTGGGGAGCACGGCGTCTGATAAAATCCCCTCTGCCTGTACTGACACATTGTAACGACGCTGCTCCCTCACTATCAGGGGTTAATTACAGTCAGATAGACAATCGGTAGTATCGCGCCCCCTGCATCTTCTAATCACTTGGGCAATGGGCTTGTTTGCTGCTTTGTGTCATGTGACCTGACGGCCCGTGTTGTTTATGTTACAGGTGAACGCGCTGCTCCTTATCACTCCAGCCTCGGTGGACGTGCTGATGCTGGTCCTGCAGAGCTGGTGCGGTGGTCCGGAGCGAGACCCCCGGGTGCTGCAGCTGGCGCTGGACTGCCTCATCTCCATGATCCACATCCTGCACGGCAGCAGCCCCGGCCAGAGGAGGGTGGAGATCAGACACATCCTGGACTCTTACTTCAAGGTCCTGAACTGCGACCGGCCCCTGTACTCCGCTGAGAGGGTTCCTGGGCCACATTGGGAGGAGGGACTGCTGGCTCTGCGCATCAACATGCTACGTATGTAATGGCTACCAGGGCAGAGGATGTCAGAGTATTAACTACACATATTTCCTTTGGGATCCATGGAAAGCTGGGTGACTGCACATAGGATCTCAACTAGTAATGAATAACAATCATATCTGCCATTCATTCCCTGGGAAATCTGCAGAGTGGCTGCAGTTTTATTATGCACATCAGAGGTGACCTAGATACCTGCACTAATCCTGGTTCCTCAGATGCTTGCACTTCAGAAGTTCCAGTTCCTTACAGTGGTCACCGTTGCTCTGATGTCTGCACTGGAAAGGTCACAGTTCCTCAGACTCTTGCACTGCACAGGTCACTGCTTTTCAGACACTTACACTGCAGAGGTTGCGGTTTCTCAGACACTTGCATTGCAGAGGTGACAGTTCCTCAGACACTCACACTGCGGAGGTCACAGTTCCTCAGACATTCGCACTGCACAGGTCACGGTTCCTCAGACACTTGCACTGCGGAGGTCACAGTTACTCAGACACTTGCACTGCGGAGGTCACAGTTACTCAGACACTTGCACTGCGGAGGTCACAGTTCCTCAGACACTCGCACTGCACAGGTCACAGTTCCTCAGACACTCGCACTGCACAGGTCACAGTTACTCAGACACTTGCACTGCGGAGGTCACAGTTCCTCAGACATTCGCACTGCACAGGTCACAGTTCCTCAGACACTCGGACTGCACAGGTCACAGTTCCTTAGACACTCGCACTGCACAGATCACAGTTCCTTAGACACTCGCACTGCACAGGTCACAGTTCCTCAGACACTCGCACTGCACAGGTCACAGTTCCTCAGACATTCGCTTTGCACAGGTCACAGTTCCTTAGACACTCGCACTGCACAGGTCACAGTTCCTCAGACACTCGCACTGCACAGGTCACAGTTCCTCAGACACTCGCACTGCACAGGTCACAGTTCCTCAGACACTCGCACTGCACAGGTCACAGTTCCTCAGACACTCGCACTGCACAGGTCACAGTTCCTCAGACACTCGCACTGCACAGGTCACAGTTCCTCAGACACTCGCACTGCACAGGTCACAGTTCCTCAGACACTCGCACTGCACAGGTCACAGTTCCTCAGACACTCGCACTGCACAGGTCACAGTTCCTCAGACACTCGCACTGCACAGGTCACAGTTCCTCAGACACTCGCACTGCACAGGTCACAGTTCCTCAGACACTCGCACTGCACAGGTCACAGTTCCTCAGACACTCGCACTGCACAGGTCACAGTTCCTCAGACACTCGCACTGCACAGGTCACAGTTCCTCAGACACTCGCACTGCACAGGTCACAGTTCCTCAGACACTCGCACTGCACAGGTCACAGTTCCTCAGACACTCGCACTGCACAGGTCACAGTTCCTCAGACACTCGCACTGCACAGGTCACAGTTCCTCAGACACTCGCACTGCACAGGTCACAGTTCGTCAGACTTTGACTTCTTCCCTACTTTATTTTTAGGCGCCATTCCTCTGATGCTGGACTGCAGTGACCGGCCTGTCCTACAAGCGATATTTCTCAGCAATAACTGCTTTGAGCACATCATACGTCTGATCCAGAACAGCAAGGTAGGATCTGCACTGAGGTCAGAAACTCCAGAAGTTCATAAAGTGTATTAGAGAATCCTGAAATCCTGCAGCTGCACTTCTGGAGAATGGAGCCTGATGGTCTTTATGTTAGAGCGCGTCGTAAAATGAAACTGATACATTAGGGAATTGCTGTGTTAGTGGTTCCCTAATGTTATTTTGTCTTGCAGCCGTGTAGCTGTGAAGCTGAGGGGGTCTGGATACCCCAATGTACCTCCCAGAATATATATCAGCAAAGCATAGACTGCAGTATACTGTGTGCAGCTCCTGGTGTATGTGTCTTGTTATATCCCTGCCCCTGTGTTGTGTCCTGCAGCCTAATTCCTAATTGTCTTTCCGTGGTCCTCCACCATTGTCCTTCATTTATGTCCTGGTCCTCCTCCATTGTCCTCTATCTTTCTTCTGGTCCTCCACCATTGTTCTTCATTTATGTCCTGATCCTCCACCATTGTGCTTCATTTATGTCCTGGTCCTCCTCCATTGTCTTCTATCTTTCTTCTGGTCCTCCACCATTGTCCTCTATCCTTCTTCTGGTCCTCCACCTTTGTCCTTCATTTATGTCCTGGTTCTCCACCATTGTCCTTCATTCATGTCCTGGTCCTCCTCCATTGTCCTCCACCATTGTCCTCCATCCTTCTTCTGGTTCTCCACCTTTGCTGTTCTTTATCCTTCGTCTGGTCCTCCACCTTTGTTTTTCATCCTTCTTTTGGTCCCCTACCTCCATCCTCTAACCTTTCCCTGATCTTCTGTGTGCCGCCCTGTTGTGTCCAGTGCTCCGACACCCATCCATCATACTCCATGTTGCGCCTTCTCCTCCCATATTACTAACAGCTGTTTGTGCATGTGACCTCTCTACAGCTTTATTTGAGCAGCGGTCACCGGCCAGAGGAGAGTGGGAGTGATCTGACCACTCAGCTGCTGACCGAGCCCGATATCATGAAGGTATTACAGGGTCATTGAGCTTGTGGCCCCCAGCAAACTGTTGTCTTGTGCTACGTTGCTTTCTGCTAATCCCTCCTCATTGTTGGTGTGCTGTCAGTAGGGGGCGCAGTCTGTAAAGTTCCTCTATGAGAGATAACCAGTTACTCATAAGATCATGTTCTGTTGCTGGTCAAGATATGAAGAATGTATCCCCCTAAAAGACATGAGGTTGCTGCCCCCAATACACAGTTGCATGATCGTAGCCAAATATACACAGTCACATGGTCCCTGCCCCCAATATGCAGTCACATGGTCATAATCATATAGTCATCATATGGACAGGTCCACTCTGTTTGAGGTTGGTTAGAAAGCTGCACCTAGCAGATCTAGGGGGAGGCTCCTCCTCTGCTGTTAGCTCCACCCCTGATTTGGATGTCCTGTCCCTCTTTTGCCTTGGACTTCCACCTCTTTTCTCCCTGCAAGCTCCTCCCCCTCCTATACCTGTGGCCCCTCCCCCTTTTAGACCTGCTGGATCCTCTCCTTAAAGACGTGCAGGCTCCTCCTCCTATGACTGCCCCTCCCCCTTATAGACCTGATAGCCCCTCCCCTAATAGACCTGCAGGGTCCTCCTCTTATCACTGTGGGCTTCTCCCCTTTTGACTTTAGAAATCCGGGCAAAAAAATGGCGCATGCCAATAATCAGCTCTGCACATTTCTATTAGGGGTTTATTAGCCCCGCTTCTTATAAGTCTCCTCCCACAACCAGTATCTAAGACCAAAGGTATCTGATGCATGTGACATGCTCCATAATATCCAGACAGCTACGACATAGAGACTGCACAGGAGAGACCACAGACAGCTATGAGACTGCACAGAAGAGACCACAGACAGCTATGAGACTGCACAGAAGAGACCACAGACAGCTATGAGACTGCACAGAAGAGACCACAGACAGCTATGAGACTGCACAGGAGAGACCACAGACAACTATGAAATATAGACTGCACAGGAGAGATCACAGACAGCTATGAGAGAGAGACTGCACAGGAGAGACCACAGACAGCTATGAGACTGCACAGAAGATACCACAGACGGCTATGAGACTGCACAGAAGAGACCACAGACAGCTATGAGACTGCACAGAAGAGACCACAGACAGCTATGAGACTGCACAGGAGAGACCACAGACAGCTATGAGACTGCACAGAAGAGACCACAGACAGCTATGAGACTGCACAGAAGATACCACAGACGGCTATGAGACTGCACAGAAGAGACCACAGACAGCTATGAGACTGCACAGAAGAGACCACAGACAGCTATGAGACTGCACAGGAGAGACCACAGACAGCTATGAAATATAGACTGCACAGGAGAGATCACAGACAACTATGAGAGAGAGACTGCAAAGGAGAGACCACAGACAGCTATGAGATAGAGACTGCACAAGGAAGACCATAGACAGCTATGAGACTGCACAATACAGACTATAGGCAGCTATGAGAAAGAGAATGCACAGGAAAGACCATAGACAGCTATGGGAGAGATAGACTGCACAGGAGAGACCACAGACAGCAAGGAGAGACCACAGACAGCAATGAGAGAGACTGCACAGGAGAGACCACAGACAGCAATTAGAGAGAATGCACAGGAAAGACCATAGACAGCTATGGGAGAGAGAGACTGCACAGGAGAGACCACAGACAGCAATGAGAGACTGCACAGGAGAGACCACAGACAGCAATGAGAGAGACTGCACAGGAGAGACCACAGACAGCAATGAGAGAGAGAGAGACTGCACAGGAGAGACCACAGACAGCAATGAGAGAGAGAGACTGCACAGGAGAGACCACAGACAGCTATGAGAAAGAGAATGCACGGGAGAGACCATAGACAGCTATGAGAGAAGCTGCACAGAGGAGACAATAGATAGCTATGAGATAGATACCACACAATAGTGACCACAGACAGCTGTGAGATAGAGAAAGTACAGGAGACAATAGACAGCGATGAGAGAAGCTGCACAGGAGAGACCATAGATAGCTATGAAACTGCACAGGGGAGACCATAGATAGCCGAGGGTATAGTAGAGACTTCACAGAAGATGCTTGAGCTTTTTACAGGAGATGGTGGGAGTTGTGCTCTCTGGAGATCTGTCTCAGCCCTGCAGTCTAGCCTGCTGCATGTGAGGAAGATCTGCAGCAGGAACATATCTGTCCCTTGGGGGTAAATATCCATGGCAGCAGATGTGCCCCTCATCCCTGTGTGTCCCCAGACTCCAGATCTGTTTGTATACAATATATACAGAGTCCACCTGTGATCTAAGACGCGTCTGGTAATGTTGGGTTTCCGCTGGATGCAGTCAGCCCTCTAGTTTCCATTCAGCTCAGAGCTGATTGCATCTGTCTACATGAGGTCACTTGTTCTGTGTAGGAGCGCCCCCTAGTGATTGCATCTGTCTGTAGATGAGGCTTCCTGTGGCTGGGGTCACTTGTTCTGTGTAGGAGCGCCCCCTAGTGATTGCATCTGTCTGTAGATGAGGCTTCCTGTGGCTGGGGTCACTTGTCCTGTGTAGCAGCATCCCCTAGTGACAAGGCTTCCTGTGGCCGGGGTCACTTGTCCTGTGTAGAAGCGCCCCCTAGTGATAGGATCTGTGTAAGGCTTCCTGTGGCTGGGGTCACTTGTCCTGTGTAGCAGCATCCCCTAGTGACAAGGCTTCCTGTGGCCGGGGTCACTTGTCCTGTGTAGAAGCGCCCCCTAGTGATAGGATCTGGATAAGGCTTCCTGTGGCCGGAGTCACTTGTCCTGTGTAGCAGTGCCCCCTTTAGATCTGGTGGTGGTTGTGTCCTGTTGTGATTTTTCCATGGAATCATCTTGGTGCTGTCGCTGTGTTGTGATTGGACGTTGTAGTGATTGTTGTAGCGCTCATCTGTCTCATCTGTTTTATCGTCCAGGTAATCGACAGCGATTCGGACGCCATTACCGTTAACGCCATCGGTGTCCTGACCTCCATCATGAGGAATTCTCCTTCTGCCAAAGTAAGTGATTGAGATTCTTTTCTGTAAGAGCAGGGTTGAACCCAGGGAACCCCCACTATTGTCCTGATGCTGGGACTCCCCACCATTCAGCGGGGACCTTCCACTATTGTCTTGCATTATGGACCCCCCTCTGGAAGCCCATGGAAGCTATAGCACCACCTGGGATGGTTTCCCTGTAGGACATTGCTGTACAATATAACTTTCTGCTTTTCTTCTCTTGCCTTAGGAGGTGTTCAAGGAGCGGATTGGATATCCCCATCTGTACGAGGTCCTGAAGAGCCGCAGCCAGCCCACCAAGCGACTTCTCCAGCAGCTGCTCAACATGGTGGGGACTGAGCCTGCACTGGATCATATACCTATTAGAGGGGTCTGGGGGAGGACAGAGGAGTCTGGAGGGAGGGGGGAAGGAGCATGGAGGAGGACAGAGGAGTCTGGAGGGAGGGGGTGAAGGAGCATGGAGGAGGACAGGGGAGTCTGGAGGGAGGGGGTGAAGGAGCATGGAGGAGGACAGAGGAGTCTGGAGGGAGGGGGAAGGAGCATGGAGGAGGACAGAGGAGTCTGGAGGGAGGGGGAAGGAGCATGGAGGAGGACAGAGGAGTCTGGAGGGAGGGGGAAGGAGCATGGAGGAGGACAGAGGAGTCTGGAGGGAGGGGGAAGGAGTCTGGAGGGGGGGAGGAGCATGGAGGAGGACAGAGGAGTCTGGAGGGAGGGGGAAGGAGCTAGGAGGAGGACAGAGGAGTCTGGAGGGAGGGGGGAAGGAGCTTGGAGGAGGACAGAGGAGTCTGGAGGGTAGGGGAAGGAGCATGGAGGAGGACAGAGGAGTCTGGAGGGAGGGGGAAGGAGCATGGAGGAGGACAGAGGAGTCTGGAGGGGGGAGGAGCATGGAGGAGGACAGAGGAGTCTGTAAGTGGGGGTAGCATGGAGGAGGAAAGAGGAGTCTGGAGGGAGGGGGGAAGGAGCATGGAAGAGGACAGAGGAGTCTGGAGGGAGGGGGGAAGGAGCATGGAGGAGGACAGAGGAGTCTGGAGGGAGGGGGAAGGAGCATGGAGGAGGACAGAGGAGTCTGGAGGGTAGGGGAAGGAGCATGAAGGAGGACAGAGGAGTCTGGAGGGTAGGGGAAGGAGCATGGAGGAGGACAGAGGAGTCTGGAGGGTAGGGGAAGGAGCATGGAGGAGGACAGAGGAGTCTGTAAGTGGGGGGAGCATGGAGGAGGACAGAGGAGTCTGGAGGGGGGAAGGAGCATGGAGGAGGACAGAGGAGTCTGGAGGGAGGGGGGAAGGAGCATGGAGGAGGACAGAGGAGTCTGGAGGGAGGGGGGAAGGAGCATGGAGGAGGACAGAGGAGTCTGGAGGGTAGGGGAAGGAGCATGGAGGAGGACAGAGGAGTCTGGAGGCAGGGGAGAAGGAGCATGGAGGAGGACAGAGGAGTCTGGAGGGAGGGGGGAGGGAGCATGGAGGAGGACAGAGGAGTCTGGAGGGAGGGGGAAGGAGTATGGAGGACAGTAGAGTCTAAAGGGAAGGGTACAAAGTGGTTTGGGGGGGACTTTGGAGGGAGGAGTTTGGAGGAGGATTATCGATTAAACTTTAATAGGTTAGTTCACAAAAAAAAATTCTTTCACATTAACTAGTCCAAGCAAGTTCCAGAGATTTGTAATTTACTTCTATAAAAAAAAGTCAAGTCTTCCAGTACTTATCAGCTGCTGTATGTCCTGCATGAAGTGGTCTATTCTTTCTAGTCTGGAGAGCAGAGAGCACTCTCACACATGGGAAAGAAAACACCATTTCCTTCAGGACATACAGCAGCTGATAGGTACTGAAAGGCTAGAGATTTTTTAATAAAAGTAAATTACAAATCTCTGGCACTTGGTGGGACTAGTATATTTGAAGGAAAAAAAGAAGGGGACTTCCTCTACTGTACCACCAGAATTTACCCTGATAACAAAATAACCATATTGTACAACTCTGCCCTCTACAGGCTGTGGAAGGTCCTTACAACGCTCATCCCATGAACTGCATTCAGAATGAGCAGCCGCTGCTGATCTTGGTCCAGTGGATCCCGGATCTTTCTCCCAGACATCTCCAGATCTTGGTCTCGGAGTGGCTGAACCAGATCTGTGACTCCACACTGGGTAACCGCATGACGTGTGTGCAGGCAGGGATGGTGGCGCACATCCTGATGGCTCTAGGCAGTGACAGGGAGCTGGATGCAAAGTGCGCAGAGAACCTTATCCACCTCCTGCAGGTTTTAGGGCGACTTTCAATCAGACCCAACGAGCTGCGGGACCTGATTCGCCTCCTCAGGGTGAAGAGCGGCACTGCCCATCCATATGCCACGCAGGTGATTCGGGCTCTGTCTGCCATGGCCAGGAAGGATGGGCCAAATAGGGCACTGCAGTATTTTGACTTGACCCCCAGTATGTCTGGTATTATGGTGCCAACCATGCAGAAGTGGCCTGGTGCCGGCTTTGCCTTCCACGCCTGGATCTGTCTGAACGACGACGTCAAGGAAGAGTGTCAGATGGGAAGAAGACGCAAGCAGCTGTACAGGTGAGGGGCCCTGTTATAGAAGGGCAGAGATCCTTGTGGTCTCTGTGGCTTTCACAATCTCTGCTTGCTGTTAGTGCACAATAGCATTATTTCCCAGGACAGGACAAGAGAGAGATATAGTGTAGCAGACCCTCAGCTGTGAGCAGGACTTGGTTATTTGAGCTTCTTGATATACAGTGTCTGTTTCTGTGTTGCAGTTTCTTTGCAGCGAGTGGGACGGGTTTCGAGGCGTTCTTCACCACTGACGGCATGCTGGTTGTGGCCGTCTGTACAAAAAAGGAATATATGACGGTCGCTGTTCCTGAGCTGCAGTTCAATGACTCTGTGTGGGTGAGTCACTTGAGGGTGATGGGAAGGGGAGATATGTGCACTCGGTGGGGCGGGAGGGGTATGACTGCACTCGGTGGGGCGGGAGGGGTATGACTGCATGCGGTGTGGCGTGAGGGGTATGACTGCATGTGGTGGGAGGGGTATGACTGCATGGGTTGGAGGGGTATGACTGCATGCGGTAGGGTGAGAGGGGTACGACTGCATGCGGTGTGGCGGGAGGGGTATGACTGCATGGGTTGGAGGGGTATGACTGCATGCGGTAGGGTGAGAGGGGTACGACTGCATGCGGTGTGGCGGGAGGGGTATGACTGCATGTAGTGGGAGGGGTATTACTGCATGGGTTGGAGGGGTATGACTGCATGCGGTAGGGTGAGAGGGGTACGACTGCATGCGGTGTGGCGGGAGGGGTATGACTGCATGGGTTGGAGGGGTATGACTGCATGCGGTAGGGTGAGAGGGGTACGACTGCATGCGGTGTGGCGGGAGGGGTATGACTGCATGTAGTGGGAGGGGTATTACTGCATGGGGTTGGAGGGCTACGACTGCATGCGGTGGGGTGGTAGGGGTATGACTGCATGCAGTGGGGTGAGAGGGGTACGACTGCATGCGGTGGGGTGGTAGGGGTACAACTGCATGCCGTGGAGCGGGAGGGGTATGCGGCGGGTGAGTGGGGGCATTGCTGCGTCAGATAATAGTCTTATCCGCTGTTGGCTGTGCCGACAGCGGGTCCTTGTGCCGTCATATCCCCCCTCACCCCTCCTTCTCATCCTGACAGCACTGTGTGGACATTGTGCACCTGGCTGGACGCCGCCCCTTTGGGCAGAACATGGTTCATATCTATGCAGATGGGCAGCTGAGGAAAATGGCGCCACTCCGTTTTCCATCCCTCAATGAGGTGAGATGATAACCAAAGCCTCTTATGTATGTAAGACGTAGAGCGGGGATGGGCAACCTTCCGCCGTCCAAATGTTCCAAAACTACAATTACCGTCATATAAAGCTTTGGCCTGGACTATCCATTGTAATCTGGCACTACCTGGAGGGCTGCAGGTTTCCCATCCCCGGCATAGAGTAATGACAGGCTACAAGGGACATGACCCGTTGGGCATTTAGCAGCCACTAAAGATACGCGCATTGCTGCTTGCACCTGAACAGTTCACTGCACAACATTCAACCATATGGAAGGTCTTTTAGCACTGTTCATCCTGAGCCTCCTGGTTCATTGAATACAATTCCTGAACTGAGCTGGAGAGTGCTTGTAGTTCTGTACAGGGTTTATACAAGACGTTTTGTATATACTCTGGCCAGAGAGTCTCTCCATTGTCCTCAGCTTGTGTCTCCTCTTTGCAGTCCTTCACCTCCTGCTGTATTGGGTCTGCCGGCCACCGCACAACCACCACAGTGTCCACCTCTCCATCTCATACCCCGGACCTCACCTTTGCCTCACACTCCCTGCTCAGCCGCTCCCAGTCCTTTCCAGCCACCTCGGTGGGACACGGATGGGGACTGAGCGGCACTCAGAACTCACGGGAGGGTCTGGTGTCCACCATTGTGGCCGGAACGCAGGACACCGAGTGGGGGACGCCTACTTCATTAGAAGGTCATCTCGGCACTGTCTCCATCTTTCATGACTCCATTCAGGCGAATCATGTCAAGTCCTTGCACCAGGCGGGTAGGTGTGCGGTTCTGTGATGGGGTTGGGGGGGTTGATGGATAAGTTCTTCTGGGATCTTGAGAAGTCCTGCACTCTTTTAATGAAGCCGTTACTCTCTGTTATCAGCCGTCATAGACGGACTATAGTGCAGTTACATACAGTAGTTACACCCGTCATGTCTTTAGGATGACTTCTATTCATTGTGTTTATTCTTAACAGGACCAAACTTTGTGGCCCCCTTCACCCCAGAGAGCGAGTTTTCCGATCTTGCGGCCAAGCTGCTTCTCTTCTACACTCCACAGGTAGGGGGCACCAGAGATAAGCTGGCCAGGACCCAACTTATATTGATGATTGTAGCGCCACCCTGTGCACCGCAAGCTAGTGAGTTATGGGTGTTCTGATGTGAAGACGACCGCTGTGGGACTCTAAGCAATCATGAGAACCAGGGACAAGCGGTTGAGCAAGCATGTTGCTGCAGTATTGACTTGCTGATGAGTCCTGGACTTATGGGACAAAAGACCACCCTTCTTGTGATCACGAGGGTCCCAATTTATTCTGTAGATAGGTTACTCCAGACCACCAGGGATCGAAAAGTTAAAGTCTGCCAGTTTAATTGACTTAAATTGTTCCATGTGATGCTAGCCCACCAGGATCTGGCTTTTAACCCCTAAACCAGCTGGTATAATTGATCTTATAACACCAGTATACCACCAAGATTACCAAACCTGAAACCATTGAGTAGCAGGCATGTTATAACTGATATTTACATCACTAGGGATATGATAGCTGATCTCTACATTACTAGGGATAAAATACCTGATCTCTATACCACCAGGGGAATTATAGTCAATTTCTACATTACTAGGGATAGGATAGCTGATCTCTACATCTCCAGGGATATTATAGCTGATCTCTACATCACTAGGGATATTATACCTTATCTCTAGACCACCAGGGATAACCTAGCCGATCTCTACATCACCAGGGATATTATAGCCAATCTCTAGACCACCAGGGATATTAACATAAACCCCAAACTATTTAAGACCACAGGAATATTATAATTGACCTCTCAGTACTTCTGTGATGTCACTAGTGGACATTGAGCTGCTCGGGGGGGGGGGGGGGGGGGGTTAATTTTATTTTTTTCTTCTTCCCAAATTCATGTGATTTTCTGTTTGATTTCTTTTCCCAGGCCTCAAAGAATAACATCTGTCTGGACCTATCCCCGAGTCGAGCATTTGATGGGAGGTTGACAGGACACAGGGTAGTCACATGGGATGTGAAGGTGAGGATCCGAAGGTGTGCAGTCTGTTTATATAGGACCAGTAATATCATACCACTGATGCCTGTCTCCTCCTGTCCTGCAGGATGTGGTGAACTGTGTTGGCGGAATGGGTGTCCTTCTGCCTCTGCTGCACCAGGTAGCATCACAGACCAAAGAAGCCCCCGAGGTCCAGGAGACTCATGATCTGGTAGGGCCAGAGCTCACCTCCTCCAGGAACGCCCACTCCATGCAGCTTCCCCTGGGAAAGTCCTCCGGTACGTCCATGAGTTTATAAACTTCCCTGATGACATACAGTATAATATCCATCTGTAAGAAAACTGCAGCTACACTGGACCGTTATATGCCGACTGTTAAAACCTGTCCGCCACAGCAACTCACAGTGACATTCCTGTAATCCAGCATCTGCTTATCCAGAAATGACTATTTCCAGAATCTGACAAGTAGTAGAATGAGAACAATTTTCTACTGTTTCTGGCATCCAGTAATCTAGAATATTCACATCCAAACCCATATATGTATTTCTGCTCCATCCTGGTCCATTTGTACTTATCCACCATTGTGACACTGTCCACTATCTTTCTTCTGCAGAGAGCAGACTGGAGCGGAACGGGGTAGCCGCCTTCCTTCTCATGGTGAAGAACTTCATCCAGAATCACCCGACCAATCAGGAGAGTCTGCTGCAGTGTCACGGCCCGGCCGTCATAGGTGCCCTCCTGCAGAAGGTGAGCTTAGCGGAAATACCATCATCCTTATCCAGGATTAGATAAACACGGCTACTTTCTTGGAAAAACAGCATCACCCATTCACTTCAATGAAACTGAGTTGTAAAACCCACACCTAAAGGTGAGGACAGGAGAGGTGCTGTTCTTAGAAGAAAGCGGCCATGTTTTTGTAAGATAACCTGTTCAGTCTGCCATATACAGCATCTTTACAGAAAGGATGAAGCTGTTCAGACTGGACTGGCCTGTATGGCAGCTGTAGGGATTTTTGTGGGAAGCTGTATGTGGTTGTGTTGAATAACCTTTGTCCCCCGTTTGTCCCCAGGTGTCCCCCCTCATGCTGGACATGAATGTGCTGATGGCCTCTCAGATGTTGATGGACCAGATTGCGTCTGAGGGTCACAACTTCCTGCTCCACCACCTCTACCAGCACTTGCTCTTTGATTTTCGTATCTGGAGCAATAGTGATTTTGCAGTTCGGCTTGGTGAGTGTCTCCTCTGCACCTCCTTCTCTTTGCCTCCTCTTAACTCCACTGCACCTCCTCCACTCCTCCCCTTTGCCTCCTCTTACCTCGTCTGCACCGCCCACACTCCTCCCCTTTACCTCCTCTGCACCTCCTACACTCCTTAACTTTGCCTCCTCTGCACCTCTTTCACTCCTCAACTCTGCCTCCTCTGCACCTCTTCCACTCCCCCCCTTTGCCTCCTCTGAACCTCTTTCACTCCTCCACTTTGCCTCCTCTGCACCTCTTCCACTCCTCCCCTTTGCCTCCTCTGCACTTCTGCACCTCTTCCACTCCTCCCCTTTGCCTCCCCTGCACCTCTTTCACTCCTCCCCTTTGCCTCCTCTGCACCTCTTTCACTCCTCCCCTTTGCCTCCTCTTAAACTCCTTTGGGCCTCCTCCACTCATCTTCCGTATCTCTGGGCCTCCTTCATACCTTCTTCATGCCTCCTCCCTGCTTTATCTGTGCTTCTGCACCTCCTCTGGGCCACCTTGGCTCATCCTCTCGGGCTCCTTCATACTTTCTCTGCCTCCTCTGCTTTTCTCTATGCCTCCTTGGCTCATCCTCTCGGGCTCCTTCATACCTTCTTTGTGCCACCTCCGCACCTCCTCCGCTCCTTCTCTGTGCCTCCTCCATGCCTTCTCTGTGCCTCCTCTGGGCCTTCTCCATACCATTCTGTTTTCTTCTCCTCCATGCCTCCATCTTGCTGTGTTCACTGTGTTATTGTAATAATAAGATATTCACCATCTCTGTACAGGTCACATTCAGTATCTGTCATCCATCATGAAGGATCACAAGCAGCGAGTGCGGAGAAAATATGGGGTGCAGTACATTCTGGACTCAGTCAGGAGGCATTATGGGTAAAGCTTCCCTTCTAGTAAAGCTTATAATGTGAGATGTTTATATTGTTTTTCTGAGCTTTGTATAATGTTATATGTATTTGCAGGACGCAAAAGGGGGAGCAGATCACCGGTGACAATGTAAAAACTGTCCAGATGTCCCTATTTACTCTGACTAAGGATTTCCTACACAAGAACCTTAGTCCTGAAGACTTACACAGCGTGCTGAACTACATGGCGTCTGTGAGCGATGAGGAGCAGGTACTGTACACAGTGACCCCACCAGCAGAATAATGACTGCAGCTCTGGAGTATAATACAGGATGTAACCAAGGATCTGTAATGTAATATATGTTCACGGTGACTTTGAGTCTTATTCTTGTATTTCAGGTGTGTGGGATCCTGGACGTTCTTCTCAGTTTATTGAAGGCAAATATTAGCAATGAGCATCTCTACACCTTTCTCCTGGAACAAGGAAACGTGGAAGTCTTCTATTTCCTTCTTGTCCAGAAAAAGTTCTCAGATCAGTTGAGGGAGAAAGTTTTCAAGGTTGGTGTCTTCTTCCTTCCGTCACCTCATCACTGGCCGTCCATATTGTAGGGATGATCGGGGGGTTCTACACTTTTGTTGCCCATCCAATTGAAGAACACTGTAGCCTGCTTTCTCCTTTCTGTAATGGCAGGGGGCAGTAGATTGTATCATCTGTACAGCACAGGAGGTTAGGTTCATCTCTTCATAACTCCTTCCAGATCTTGTACAGGTTGTTGAAGTATGAGAAAGTCAGTGAGCGCATGAAGTATCGGCTGAAGCTGAAGGACATTGGGTATCAGGGTCTGATCTGTTTCCTCAGTGACGTCCCGGTGTCCATGTTGCTGATCCGCTGCCTCTCCGAGCAGGTTCTAGGCTCAGGTAAGACTACAACTCTGTTTAATCCTCCTTATTAAGGAGAGTAGTCTCTAGTTAATGCTAACAATGTAATGATCAGTAGTAACAGGCTTCTCTTTGCATGCAGATGTAATGCCTAACTACAGGGATCTCCTGGCTGTGGTTTATCTGTCACACAGGGCAGAACTTTCGGTGAAGCTCGATGTTTGTCGCAAGGTTAGTAAAGAGAGTGAATCATTTGAGTTAATCCGAGCTGACAGTGGCAATATATTTTTTTCACTTTTGAAGGGTTATTTACCTTTTTTATTTTGAACAGGACACATTATAATCCTTTTACGGGGTGTCAAGGTGGATGACACCTTACGTGGTGTCTCCACGTTTGGTGTGCTTTTTAAGTGTTTTTAATCTTTTTGGATCTATGAGTATTATTTATATCTCTTTTTGTACCTGTGGAATAAAGTACTGTTATTTTTGAGCTTATTCTATGACTTGTGGTGTGCTTACTTACCATATGGCATATACTTTTCTTTGCTTTTTCTGGTATACAGGTTTTCTATATGCCTATTGTTAGCACCCAACTTTATAAATTGTTTTGGCTGTGCATGCCCCCCATTTGTTGTTTTCTCGAGCTGACGGAGTGGAACACCATCACTGCTGCATTGCAATCTGTTAGATGTTGTGTTTTTGTATATCTGACTATTGCACCATACTAGATGTGAACACTACATATTCCACAATGCACTGCAGCATCACTCATTGGTATGCTTATGTCTTTCCTCAGCTGTTCCATCTCATCTACTCCCAACAAGATATCGTACGACAGCTCGCCAAGCAAAATGGATGGCAAGATATCCTGACCAAACTCTACATCAAGGAATCCTACGAGTCGCGGCCCAGAAGCTTAAGTAGTCCGATGTACGGGGGGACTGTGTGTCCTCTGAAGAGAATGGGCAGCAGTAAGGACGGGGAGTCAGGGAGTTACAGAGACATGTCTGACCTCCGCCAAGGGTCATTGGACCAGGTGGACCCCGATCCTGTGTTCCACAACTTTGAGGCCCCCGATCTTGACTTCTCCGAAGGGTTTTCTGATCACTCCATGTCTCCAGCTGCCAAGGAGAAACCATTTCATGCCTATAACTTCAAGTCCTTTGACTCCTCAGACCAAGCAAGTCATTGCTCCTCCAACATTGTCGACGCCTCCGGGTCAGAGGACACCAGCTGCAATGATGGACCCCCCTATGACAACATCTACCAGCCCCTCTCCCCATTCTCCATGTCTCCGTTCGACCTCCGCTTGGATCTGGGAAGTGCTAGCTCTGCCATTACTATGGAGAGTGGGAACCAGACCCCTGTCAGCCAGCCGGGAACCCCGTCACCACTGGAGAACTTTAAGCCCTTCCCTGGGATGCGGGCGAGGAAGAGCTCTAGCCTCTCCAATGTACTGGATGAGAACAGCTACCAGGAGACGCTGCCCAGCGACACCATCTCCAACACCAGTAACCCACAGGTAGGAAGGAGCGGATGTTGTGTTGTGTACCTGTTTGCAATGGCTATAACATCAGCAATTTCAGAGAGTTCACATACATTTAGATTTATAGCGTATATCAAGAATTAATTAAAGCCACAGGTTGTCCATGTTCTTCATATTCGGATTACCATGTCAAGGTCTTGATTTTCCTTGTCAGAGTCTTTGTTAGAGTGTGCGACCCTTTCCCCAATAGTGTAACGTCATCTTCCCAGCATGCTTTGTACAGTTGATTTGTATCTGCTTGGCTAGACGCCTTTCCTCACCTCTATTGTTGTCCTCCAGCAGACGCCAGAAGAAGAACTCTGCAACCTCCTCACCAACATCATCTTCTCTGTCACCTGGAGGGGGGTGGAGGGTCAGGAGGACGTCGCCTGGAAGGAGCGGGGACAAGTCTTCTCCGTCCTCACCAAGCTGGGATCTGCCTGTGAACTGGTGAGACCCCCGGATGAGATCAAGAGGAGGTGAGTTAGCACTGTGAGTGGGGTCCCTCAGCGCATGGAGGTGACACTCAGAGTCACTCCTTGTCTTGTTTTCGCTTTAGCCTCTTGGAGATGATGTTAGAATCAGCGTTAACTGATATGAAAGAAGCATCAACGTTGTCCGGACTCAATGTTCTGAAGCTCTTACGGCTCCTTCAAGATTTCCTTTTCTCTGAAGGCGACAATAATGAAATCCTCTGGAGCGAGAAGGTGACTTCTTCTGTTTTATTTTACACAAAATTTCAGGTTTTATATATTCCACTCATGACGTGTTTTACACCTCCCTGGCTGACATCATCTTCCCGTAGTGTCTGTAGGGGCTGGGTTGGGGGACCATGGGAGTAGTAATTTATAATATCTGCCGATTATTTGATGGTGCTTCATGGGTTATATTGTGTTAATATCTTTTAGATATTTGAAGGAGTCACTAACTTACTGGAGAAGCTGGATGTCTGGAATTACTTAGTGCATGGGACGTCAGACCTGAAGGAGATGACGCAGATCGGCCTCAGGATCATTGTAGGGTTTATCAAGTTAGATGACCAACAGGTGAGAAGGCAATGAACCTCCGTGTAATAAGACCTGTTAGTGTGTTATGGGCACCTTTTTTTCGTGATGGATGACCATGGTGATACCATTTGTTTGGACTTGATGTGTGGTTGATGTCTTTGGCATTGACTTTGATGGTTGGTTGGTGGCTTTGGTGTTGATACATGATGTCTTTTCATCAGATGCATTTAGCAGCTTCTTCAAAGCTCCATGAAATTCTAAAGTATGCCACTGCCCTGAAGAAGGAGGAGGCTTGTTTCCTACTTGGAAGCCTTCATCTCCCGCTGCTAAACTCTCTCAGTGCCAAGTCCGAGACCTTCCTAGGCCTGGTGCCCATTATCCGGACCATCATGGACCAGTGTTACGATTGCCTCCTGCTCCAGCAACACCTGCCCTCCCTACCCCCCACCAACGGGAGCCCGACCTTCCATGATGACCTCAAGAGGTTCTGCACCACTGCCGAGTGGAGACTCTTCATAGAGAAGCAGGTAAGATGCGTCATATAGACCCATTGTAAGATCAGTCCTATAATTTTTATGCCATGACCTCACCTAATAGAGCTTCCTCCCTCCCCAGGTCCAGCCCGTAATGGAGCAACTAGAAAGGGAAACTTTTGCAAAAAGCCACGATCAGATGTCGTCCTTCTGGAACTCCTGTTACGATGCTCTAATGAGCAGCTCCCTAAGGAGAGAGTCCGACAAGGGAGAGAGCAGGGCCAAGTATCAGGTAATAGCTACAAAATGGTTCAATGTCTTGACAATTTTTGCTTTTACTTTACCCAATCTCTTCTTGCCTCCTATTACATTAAATCTTATCCTTTAGTCACCTCCAGAGCTGCACTCACTATTCTGCTATTATATCATTTAGTCAGTCACCAGATCAGTAAGCCTAAAAGCTAAGAAGAAAGCTGCTGAATGATGATTGCAGCTCTGGAGGTGACTGTTGTTTAACACATACTATAAATCAAGGATGGGGAACCTTAGGCCTCCAGCTATTGCAAAACGACAATTCCCATCATGCCTGGACAGCCAAAGCTTTAGCTTTCACTGTCTAGGCATGATGGAAATTGTAGTTTTGTAACAGTTGGAGGGACAAAAGTTCCCCATCCCTTTTCTGAATCATAGGATTTTTATGCAGACTGCTGGCTAATATGTTTCCCAGCTGATTATGGGGATAGAATATGTGAGTTTTATCATTCCTGATGTCATATCCTCTGTACAGGAACTGGTGTTGGAGCCCATCCTGAAGAGGATCCGGACTGAGAACCAGCGTTATAACTGTGTCCTGAAGCAGATTAACAGCCACCACAATGCTGTCCTGAGGCAATGGAGATCCCTCCTGCGTCTGCTGACCGGCCCCTGCGGAGCCTGGGCTGACCGGTGAGTGCTCTGGGTTTGGGGTGACAGGTCCCAGTGGCAGGAGAGCAGAAGATGCCCACCGGCCTCGCCTATCTGATTGGTAAGGGGAGACAGCATCCCCTCTACTCTGCAGGGATCATTATTGGCTGTCATTGTGCAGCCACCTTATTTGCTTTCTTGTCTAACCTTTCACTCTTTTAGCAAACAGCCAGAAGTGAAGTGGAAGCTGTCCAGCGCTGAGACTTATTCCAGGATGCGGCTCAAGTTGGTGCCCAATTACCAGTTTGATGGCCACACCGAGGCCAGCGCCCTCCGCGACAACCTAGGTGAGGATGGCAGTGTGTCTGCTTACTCCAGAAACTCTATGGGTCCAGCCTATGGGCAGCAGCTGGGTCAGTGAGGTGTACATGGCTGGTGTTATAGGATCTGCCCCTCTCTCCTCCTGCAGGTACTGACCCCAGCCAGGCAGTGGCTGATTCCTTCCCGCTCGCTGTCGCCAAGGAGGCAAAAGTGAATGAACAAGAGGATGACCAGCTGGCGGAAGAAGATCTACAGAATATATACCAGTAAGTGATACCATGGTATAGAGGAAATAAAGTATCATTCCTATCATCCCTGACCCCAGGAGCTCACAATCTATCTACATCCTTGTTTCCTGTCATGCAGTGTGGAGATCCAAGAGCAGAGTCAGAAGGAGAAGCTGATGATCTCTGAGGACTGTGAGCTCATCACCATCATGGCTGTCATCCCCGGGCGTCTGGAAGTCACCACACAGCACATCTATTTCTATGATCTCACCAGTGAGAAGGAGGAGACTGAGGAAGGTAAAGACAACTGTGCTAGAGTGCAAGCTCTCCTGCCAACTGCAGGGATGGTTTTGGTTTTAGAGAGAACATAATGAGAACATAAGAACATAGAGAGAACATAAGAACATGTTCCCCACTCACATATAATGCGATCATTATACATTCACTGACAGCAAGCAGAGATCTTGAAAATAAAATTAAAACACTTCAAGTCATCTTCTCCTTGCGCTCAGGTATTGGATATGACTTTAAGCGCCCATTGTCACAGCTCCGCGAGGTCCACCTGCGACGGTATAATCTCCGGAGATCTGCCCTGGAATTTTTCTTCATCGATCAGGCCAATTACTTTGTGAACTTTAAGAAGAAGGTGAGTATGACATCACTGGCTTCTGTGATCACCATTAGCCGCCATTACCACTAGGGGGAGCTCACTGTATACAGTTGTATACAGATTCGTGGTGAATTTGAGAGCCCTGAGTAGGTAATGGTCAGAGTGGGATGGGGACGTTTTTAGATCCTTATTAATCATGTTTATTCTCATCACTTTTATGGTTGTTTTGCAGGTCAGGAACGTGGTTTATTCCCGGATCCTGGGCCTAAACCCCCCTAACCAGTCTTTGTTTGGACGACGTTCCCCTCAGGAGCTGCTGCAGGCCTCAGGGCTGACCCAGGTGTGTAACTGTGAGCTGAATGCTAAGAGAAGAGGGAGGGGTGTCTGATCTTAGGGAATCTCATATACAGAACCTTACATTATCTGCCAAACCTATAAACCTGAACCATGCACAATAGGATGCACTAATGGTAAATGGCTGATTTGCTGAAAAAATCCAGTGTGACGTCACTTTTCCATATATGACGGGCAGTCATTCACATTGGAGTGACATTTAAGCCTATGTGATGGGCCACTTTGTGTGCAGTGCGGGCTCCTGGATTATGGGGCTGAATTTCGCAGCTATCCCCATAAAACTCTGACTTCTCTCTCTACAGAAATGGGTGTGGAGGGAGATTTCCAACTTTGAATACCTGATGCAGTTGAACACAATTGCCGGAAGGACCTACAATGACCTGTCGCAGTATCCTGTGGTGAGCGCCCAACCAACTCTGTCCCGTCCCAAGTGGCATAAGTTCTCATCACATCCAGAGCTGCATTTATAATTCTGCTGACTTACCTCTAAAATTTGTCAGGATTTCATAACACTTATCATAGATGAGATTGTTGGTGCATTCACTACATCTCCCACCATGCACTGCAGTGTGCTCTGTACAGATTCTAGACTAGCAGATGAGATTGTTGGTATATACACTACATCTCCTACCATGCACTGCAGCGTGCTCTGTACAGATTCTAGACTAGCAGATGAGATTGTTGGTATATACACTACATCTCCTACCATGTACTGCAGCGTGCTCTGTATAGATCCTGGTCTAACAGGGAATGCAAGAGAAAGGAGGTGGTGCATCCTGAAGCTTATTGTAGCCCAGAGGTCTGATACTGGAGTCTTCTGACATATCTCAATGGCACATGCAAAAAGATGTCTTGAAGCTAAGAGAAGGTTAGCTCTTTGCTGAATGCAGCTTTGGAGGGGATTGGAGGAGACCATGTGATGTAATACTAGTCCATCTTGTGATATCACATAAGTGCCTACACTGTGTTTAACATATTTCAGTTCCCTTGGATATTGCGAGATTACATTTCTGAGACCCTGGACCTGAATAACCCGGATGTATTCCGTGACCTCTCTAAACCCATCGGGGTAGTGAATGAACGGCACGCTCGGGAGGTGAAAGAGAAGTAAGTTGAGAGCAAAACCCCCATTATTGCTGTTTGATTCCAACCACATTGCTTACAGCAGCGTTAACCAACCTGTGGCCCCCCACCTGTTACAAAACAGAACCGCAATTCTGATTGTGCACCGACAAACTTGCAAAACTACGATGATGCAAATGCTCTCATTTCTATCACATCATTACAAAACTTGCAAAACGTTATCAACTTTTTTTTAGTGTATGGGTCATGGGGGAAAAAAAAACCACTTTTGACATCTCTAGGTTTCTCAAAGTTCTTATCAGTCAGGGTTTGAGTGTTAAGACAGGGTTAAGCAGGGAGATGACCAGTGTTGGACTGGCCCACCAGAGGATCCTCCGGTGTACTCACAGCTTTAGATTCTGCACTAACATTAACTGACATATAGTTTCTCACTGGTTCTTTATTCGTAGGCCCCCAGGATCATTTCCTCTGATGGGCCCCAGATACTCCAATCCTACACTGGAGATGACCACTTTTCCTGAGCGCTCCTCTTACCGTACCGTCTGTCCGTCTTGTCACTTGACACAGAGCCGGGAGAGAACGAGCTGAGCGCAGACTTCTGGCTCGTGCAATCTCTTGCGGTCTGAACACACAGATCAAAACTTTTCAGACATGTCACTAGTTTTTTTTATGACAGTGCCTCTCTAACAATTTTGCCAGGACAATGTGACTCAGAAACATTTAGAATTTCTATCACACCTTAATAGAACTTTTGCAGAACTTCACTTTTTGTATTCTTAGCAAAGCTTTGTAGTTTTGCAGCAGTTTGTTAGAAAGAAGGGCCTTTTTTGTTTCCAAGGTCTGTCAACCTGAAAAAATTGTTGCAGAACTACAAATGTTGCAAATGTTTACAAATGTTGCAAAACCACAGCTCCCATCATGCTCGGACCAAACTACTGCAACACTACAATGTTGCAAAATGTCCAATTTGTACAGTATGGAAGGTTGATGATACAAAAAAAGTTACATTGCTTAGTGATGGGAAACTTGCAGCTACCTGCAGCCCTCCTGCTGTTGCAAAACTACATTTTCCCATCATGCCTGGACAGCCAAAGCTTTAGTTTTGGCTTCCTAGATATGATGGGAAAGGTAGTTTTGCAACAGCTGGAGGGCAGAAGGCTCCCTATCCCTGCTTAAGACATGTGAGCGTACAGTCTTTGCCAGTAAATGATAAGGCTGGTGACCTGGAGTAAGGCGTCATCTCCTCTGTATTTCCCTTACAGGTATGAGAGCTTTGAAGACCCCACAGGGACAGTAGACAAGTTCCATTACGGGACCCACTACTCCAACGCGGCCGGAGTGATGCATTACATGATCCGCATGGAGCCGTTCACCACCCTGCACATTCAGCTGCAGAGCGGCAGGTGGGAGAGCATTTGGCTGCGCTGGTCCTGTTTGGATATGTGTACAGGAAACGTGCGCGTTTCATTGTTATTTATGGTTGTTTCTTTGTCCTTCCCCAGGTTTGATTGCTCAGATCGGCAGTTCCACTCTATCCCTGCCGCCTGGCAGGCCCGCATGGAGAACCCTGTGGATGTCAAAGAGCTGATTCCAGAGTTTTTCTATTTTCCTGAATTTCTGGAGAATGCAAATGGTATGTGGAGGAGGGGAAATGGACACTTCATTGCCAGTGCTACAGACAGTGCTTAGAGAGCAAATGGGAATGCACTGGGGCTCGGATTTATAGGGGCTGTTGTACATGTACTGCAGGATGTAGCACCGAGACATCCTTTGGGGTGGAGGGACTTGAAGGAGAGGAATCAGAGTGAAGCTCATGGGAGAGTTTGGTGTCCGACTCTGGGGAGACAGCTCGGTGTGGGAGTTGTGGTAGAGGGCCTGGTGAGCGGTCATGTATGATGTACAGTAACCATACCGTTCTCATTGAATCTCTTTGCTACTTCCAGGTTTTGATCTTGGCTGCCTCCAGATCTCCAATGGTAAAGTGGATGACGTTGTGTTACCACACTGGGCCTCGTCACGGGAGGATTTCATCTACAAGCACAGGCAGGCACTGGTAAGGTCACCTCTGTGTGTGATGTCTGCTACACAGCACTGTCATGGCGGACGGCCATCACTATAATAACCGGTGTGCTACGTTGCACTTCGTTGTTTAGGAATCGGAGTATGTGTCTGCCCATCTTCATGAGTGGATAGATCTGATCTTCGGATATAAACAGCGCGGAGAAGCCGCTGTGGAATCGCTGAACGTGTTTTATTATTGCACATATGAAGGTGAGTGGATGTGGGAGGTATTGTGACGTGTGGGTGGAGGGGATGGCGGTCACAGGACGGGGGACTTGATCTCTCTGACATCCGCTCCTCGGATCTCACTGATCTCTCTCCCTTTCCCTATGCACAGGTGTGGTGGACCTGGACGCTATTGCGGATGAGACAGAGAGGAAAGCTTTGGAGGGGATCATCAGTAACTTTGGGCAGACCCCCTGCCAGCTCCTCAAGGTATTGTGTGGCGATATATCCAATATATATTGTGTGGCGGTACAAGCTGCAGCCCTCATAGTATACAGGTGTTATTTCATATCAGGCCTTAAATCCTCAATAGGCTCCTCCCTTTATGTAAGCGGCTTCTGTTCTAAAAGGCCCTCCCCTTGCTGAGGCTCCTCCTCCTTTTTAGTGCACCGCTCCCAAAAATGACTCCCCCCAGCTGCTGTAAAACTACAACTCATGTCATGGCAGTTGTTAGTTCTGTCACTTTGTATCTTTACAGCAGATTTGTCAGGGCATGCTGGGATTCGTAGTTTTCCTACTTTTGGAACGCCACAGTTTTACTGATCACGATTTACATCCTGTCTTTACTCCAGTTTCATCCAGAGCTGCATTCACAATGCTGCTGTACTGACCAGTAACCAGTACCAGTAACACACGAGGTTCCTGCTTTATTCCTAGGAGCCGCACCCACCACGGATGTCTGCTGAGCATGCTGCCAGGAAACTTTCCAGGATGGAGACGTACTCGCCCAATCTCTTTGAGAGGTTATCTGAGCTGAAGTCGTTCTTTGTAGAGGTGAGGACACTGGGCTGGAACACAGACTGCTATGTCTTATAGGGACCAATAAAGACTGCTACGTCTTGTAGGGACCAGTACAGACTGCTACGTCTTATAGGGACCAGTACAGACTGCTACATCTTATAGGGACCAGTACAGACTGCTACGTCTTATAGGGACCAATACAGACTGCTACGTCTTATAGGGACCAGTACAGATTGCTACGTCTTATAGGGACCAGTACAGACTGCTACGTCTTATAGGGACCAGTACAGACTGCTACGTCTTATAGGGACCAGTACAGACTGCTACGTCTTATAGGGACCAGTACAGACTGCTACGTCTTATAGGGACCAGTACAGACTGCTACGTCTTATAGGGACCAGTACAGACTGCTACGTCTTATAGGGACCAGTACAGACTGCTATGTCTTATAGGGACCAATAAAGACTGCTACGTCTTGTAGGGACCAGTACAGACTGCTACGTCTTATAGGGACCAGTACAGACTGCTACGTCTTATAGGGACCAGTACAGACTGCTACGTCTTATAGGGACCAGTACAGACTGCTACGTCTTATAGGGACCAGTACAGATTGCTACGTCTTATAGGGACCAGTACAGATTTCTATGTCTCATAGGGACCAGTACAGACTGCTACGTCTTATAGGGACCAGTACAGACTGCTACGTCTTATAGGGACCAGTACAGACTGCTACGTCTTATAGGGACCAGTACAGATTGCTACGTCTTATAGGGACCAGTACAGATTGCTACGTCTTATAGGGACCAGTACAGACTGCTACGTCTTATAGGGACCAGTACAGACTGCTTTGTCTTATAGGGACCAGTACAGACTGCTACGTCTTATAGGGACCTGTACAGATTTCTATGTCTCATAGGGACCAGTACAGACTGCTACGTCTTATAGGGACTAGTTCACACAGCAGGCTGCATTAGGATCCACCCCATCATAGATGTCTGTGCTCTGAGGTTTCAGGGTATAGTTTCCACCTGGATAAAGAAGTTGGTCACATGGTTTGGGGGCCTTAGGCCACTAAGATTTGCCCCCATGATTGGCTACTGCTTTAGACACAGAATTATAATATCATATTGTTTTTATGGTTTGGAGTTTTGCAGAAAGGTTTTGTGTATGAGCAGCCATGTAATTTATGCGTTTCCCACAGGGTATGATGGAGGGGGTCCCTCTGGTGCAGGCCGTGGTCCCCAAAAACCAGGCTCATTCCTTCATGAATCAGGGGTCTCCAGATGTGCTGGTGAGTCATCTGTTTGTGTGAAGAGAAGGTAAAACCTGTTGACCCTCAATTAGCTCTGATGACCTCCCATCCTCTCCTCTGACAGGTCACAGTTAGTGCGAATGGTCTCCTGGGCACCCATGGCTGGCTGCCCTACGACAAGAACTTCTCCAATTACTTCAGCTTCACAAAGGACCCCACCGTCTCCAACACTAAGTGAGTACTGGCATCTCCCCGAACCACCACGGGGACACAACATGCTGCAGTCATTCTGGTGTTCCTTTAAGGACAACTCCAACCAGACTTTATTGCATGTCTAGATCTGAGATGACCTATGACCTCAACACTAGCACCTTGGTAGGTTGGGATGATCCTTGCTAAATATTGTGGGGTCTCTTTCTGTCCAGGACACATCGCCTCCTTTCCGGCCCTTTCGCCTTGGGCGCTGAGTTGTCATCTCAGATCCTGGTTGTGTCTCATGATGCAAAGTTACTGTTCAGTGGTGGACACTGGGACAACAGCCTGCGGGTCACCTCCCTGAGCAGAGGAAAGGTCATTGGTCACAGCATCAGACATATCGGTAAGTACCATAAAACCATCAGCTCCTCCGCATTCTCTGTACGTTTCGGGGTCTTATATCACATTTCAGAACGTTAGGGTTGTCCCTAAAAGGCCACCCCCTTAGCAAGTAGTTATGACTCAAACCTGAGTGTTCCATAGTCTGATCTATGCCGTCTCTGTTTCTGGGGCAGATGTGGTGACCTGCCTGGCTCTGGACCTGTGCGGCATATACCTCATCTCTGGCTCTCGGGACACAACGTGTATGATCTGGGAGGTTTTGCAGCAGGTGAGGCGCCTCTTTATTTACTATCTTCTAATTTGGCCCTATTACTGGGTGCCGTATGTTGACAACTTATTTATATCTCATTTCAGGGTGGACTTGCTGCCGGATTGTCTCCTAAGCCGGTGCAGGTGTTGTACGGCCACAGTCATGAGGTGACATGTGTGGCCATAAGCACGGAGCTGGACATGGCTGCTTCTGGTTCTAAGGTTGGGACATGTCCTATAATCCACTTTCCTCGTTCTTTGTGTCTCATGATGTGTGCAGCAATCTTAGGAACCCGACTGATGTCAGAGTTATTTTTGGCTGATCCCAAAGAGTTACAGAGAAGACAGTACCTGGAACATTGACATGGACTAGTAGGAGGGTGCAACAATATTGCACCATGATCTTAGTTGCCAGCTTTTAGGTGTGGTTCCCAATTGTCCAGTATCGGGGTTCCTTGTCGGTTTTTCCCCTATAAACAGTAATTGGGATCCCGGACGAGCCCCCAAATCTGTCATTGTAATTACTGGTAGTGATTCGAGATGAGCATGCTCAAAGGGAGTTACAGTTCATCCTGTGGGCAGATGCCCCTAAGGCTTCTAATCAGAATTGCCATTATTATATGATGCATGCATACATTATACTAAAGTGTGGTGTCTCTCTGCAGGACGGGACGGTCAATGTGCATACCATCCGGCGGGGGCAGTTCATGCGGTGCATTAAGCCCCCCTGTGAGAGCTCCCTCCCGCTGACCATCTCCCACCTGACCGTGGGCCGGGAGGGGCAGATCGTCTTCCAGAGCACCATTGAGGGCAGGAGCTCGCTGAAGGTGAGGACCCCCATCATATCTCCATTCCTGCTGTCACCCAGCTTTCCTACAGTCAGACCAGCATTGTGCACTGTCATCAGAACCTCACCGCTTACATCTTGTGATTTCTAGGATAAGTTTGCACTGCACCTGTACTCTGTCAATGGGAAGCATCTGTCCTCGGTGTGTCTGGAGGAGCAGGTGTCTGCTCTGTGTGTCACTCAGGACTACGTGGTCCTCGGCACCGCCCAGTGCTCTCTGCAGATACGGGACCTCCGCAGGTAAGAACCTCCACGTACCCAACACTGATCACACTCTGCAACCAATCACCTGTGTCGTCACATCCATAGCTGCATCCCCTCCCATCTCTTGTGATTAGTTAGACATGATGTATGAAATTACTGAACATAGTCTGTAGGTTTAACCTGTAAACTGGGGTCAGGACTGTATGTGTATTAATGGAACTTTCCTCCTCGGCAGCCTGAACCTGGCCGTCACTCCGCTGCCCATGAAGGTCCCTGTGCACTGCGTGTCCGTCACCAAAGAGAACAGCCACGTCCTGGTGGGATTGGATGATGGGAAACTGATCGTCGTTGGAGCCGGACAACCCCTGGAGGTCAGGACTGGAAGTGTCATATTACTGTAAACTGAGGAAACACTAAGGATTTACATTATGTAACTGATTACACAGCAGAATAGTGAGTGCAGCTCTGGAGTATAATACAGGATGTAACTCAGGATCAGTACAGGATAACTAATGTAATTTATATACACAGTGACCCTACCAGCAGAATAGTGAGTGCAGCTCTAGAGAACAATACAGGATGTAACTCAGGATCAGTAATGTAATGTATGTATACAGTGACCTCACCAGCAGAATAGTGAGTGCAGCTCTGCAGTATAATACAGGATGTAACTCAGGATCAGTAATGTATGTACACAGTGACCCCACCAGCTGAATAGTGAGTGCAGCTCTGGGGAATAATACAGGATGTAACTCAGGATCAGTACAGGATAAGTAATGTATATGCACAGTGACCCCCACCAGCAGAATAGTGAGTTCAGCTCTGGAGTTTAATATAATAGGTAATTTGATGCTTCACGCTTCAGTCATGTGACCCACAGAGTGCCATCCTCCATTTTTCACTTTTCCCTTAAACCTGGAGATAATTTCTGGTCTTGTTTTTCTCTGTAGCTGAGATCAGGACAATTCACCAGGAAACTCTGGGGCTCCACTCGACGTATTTCTCAAGTGTCTTCTGGAGAAACTGAGTACAGACCTACCGAGTCCAAGTGATGACTGAACAATGTGAAGACCTGAAGTGCCTGGCAGGATCCCTGTCTCTACCCAACCTCCGGGATGGCGGCTGCGCTCCCTCTTGGTTGAGGGGCTGCTGTTTTCTGCCCTCTTGGTGGTCAGGGGCTGGAGGATATAGGGGGCCCTGCATTCTGTATAAGCAATAATATGACTGATCGGCTGTGATCAGTGAATATGGAGACCACTCGCACCTTCTTACAGACTCGTCGCCTTAAAGCAGAAGCGACCACTCTCGTTCCTTGGCTTCTGTATTCAGAGATTACAATATAATGAAGACAGGAAGGTCAGATTTGTACGTTTTGCGTTCACACCCAACGTTTCCTTGTTGGACGTACATTGCGCCAGTAAGGATGATGTCACCGCTGCTGCTCGGCGGCTGTACCCGCGTTGTGCTGCCGTTTTATCACATTCCCGTTTTTTATTGACTTTTGTAGTAAACACTGTAATGTATTTTATGCCACGGATGGACTGATCGGATGCTGCACTCAATCCCGGGGGAACCGTTTCTTCCGCTCGTCCGGCGCCGGTCGCCATGACGCTTCTCTTTCCTGCTGAGCTCACACTTATCACTTGTTACAATGTTTTATATTGTTTCCATTCTGTTACTAAAACCAAAATATGAGATTTTTTTTTTTGGGGGGGGGGGGGGGGGAAGGGGGGGTTGTTGTTTGGTACATTGAATTGTTTACGTTATCGTGCGGGTTTGATGTCTTTTAGCATCACTAAGGATTATGGGGTATATGGTGACCTGTGTTCTCTATGGGAATTTAATGGGGTGACTACTCTTTGGCTGTGGGCTCTAGGTTCTGGGGTCTTTACTCTTATATTTGCACTAAATCCCCCCCAACCACCAATTTTTCCCCTGTATGATGATTTTCTACTGTGTTTATATATGCAACAAATACAAGTAACCCCTATGGAGTTATAGACTGTATGATTGTTGGGGGGGGGGGGCTATATATTGTATATACTTAATAACATTCCTGTGAATCTATGGGGGAGGGGGCTTGTACGGTCACGTCAATGTGTCAGGTGGGTTTTGGTGTTGGGGAAGAATTTTTGAAATTTTATTCAATTATTTTGTATTTTTTTGTCCTTTTTTCAAACTTTTTAAATCTTTGTACAGTCTCTTTATGAAGCTGAGGAATTGCCTGCCCCGACCTTGTGACTCTCCTGTAATGTTACAGATGTCACGGAGATCCCTCTGCGGCTTATTTTATGGATTTTATATGACCTTTGGTATATGTGCAATAGGCGGCTCATAATACAAAAATGGGGGAAAGCCTGCTTCATGTAGGGATTATGACCAGGCTGCGTATGATGGGGGTGATACCTGCTGCCTTATACTAGAGATCAGCCTATAGTCCCTGTTTTGGTCCTGTATGGAGGACTGGGTTGTCAAGGCTGGCCTTTTTTTTTTTTTACACCTGTTTCCCCCTCTACAACACAACTTTTTGATTGTTTCCCCTCACATCACCAATATGTTACCTTGTAGTTCTGTATACAGAGGGGACTGTGATGGGCGCATCAGATGCCCCATGTGTGACAGTACATTAACCAATGACTACTGATGGTTTCCTCTTCCCAGTGACGGTGGTTTGTGATTGGTCAGGGCCTATGGGTATGTTCACACTTTTTCTTGTAGATCTGATACTTTACCAGTGTCTGCTCCTTCTAGCTTACACACAGAAGGGACCGCAATGGGTGCAACATATGCCCCATGTATACCAATACAGTAAACAGTTACTGCAATGACTACTGAATGAGTCTTGGTGTACTGCACTTGACACTGTAGCTACAGACATTGGGTCAGAGGCCCCTTTAATATGGTCATTGTCTCCTTCGAGGTCAGTACTAGTAGGATAGTGACTGATGTCTGGGGGGGGCACATTCTGGCCCCCTGATTGGATGTCAGATATGAGGTGGCTCATGTTACATGTCCTTACCCACAGCATTATATTATATGGTATCTGGGCATATACAATAATCAAATTTCTTATTAATTCTGATCGTCACTTAAAGGGAAAACTCCACAACTTCATCATAGTCACATGCACAATAGTGACCGATGAGCCAGTGCTTCATGTCTGAGCTTGGCAGCCATCATGGACACCTGGCCGTGGGGGTCATTCCCTTTTTATTTTGGGGCGTTTGTCGCTTTCTTCTTTTCTTGCAGAGATCAAGCACAATGAATGATGTTAATTTGATTCTTGCCTTAAACCTGAAGCTGTCAGCTCGGTCCCGGACCCATGACTGTAATGTGGAAGATAAAGATTGTGTTTAAAAAAAAACAAAAAAAACTTTTCTATTCACATCCTGTGTCTGGTGTGTTTTATGACTATTCTTCAGCTGATCTGTGGCTAATTCTGTATGTCCAATGTCACCGCCTAGTATCAAATGGCTTGACCTTATTGCTTATAGGAAGCAGTTCAGATCCATGATTCTTACAGTTCACAGCACTCCCTAGTGGCTGCCGAGGCCGGAGCATTACAGTGTTGGGGCCGCAAAAGAAAGAAACAGAATCCCTGTATTAAATTATCCTATTGGCCACTAGATGGCAATAGAGAGTAGTCATGTTAATGCATTATCCTCGCTGTTCTCCAGGTGGCAGTATAAAACCATCAATAACCAGGTTTCAAATGCATCATTACCCCTGGTATCCTCCAGGGGGCAGTGTGTATTCGCCCATTACGTACTGTTAGCACTTTTCGCTGTCTATATCCTTCTGACATCAGAGACCGCAGTAAATACATAATAATGTTACAGTGAGACAAAAAAAGTCAGGAATTATATAAAACCTGGGCTCCTTGTTAAAGGTGTGAAGGGGGGACTGGAATATACTGCCAGAAGTCTTCATTTTCCTTAATCTGATGTCCATATGTCAAATGTTCCTGTCTTTAGTCAGCTGGATTTTTTATGGATTCAAATCACTGTACACATCAATATCTACAGCCTGTCTGACTGAAATGGTTGTATTTATGTGTACACATTAGGCCAACCAGAACACAGTACAAGAAGTGTTGTCGTGAGGACTGCCCTCAACAACCAATAGCTGTCTGGGCATGCTGGGAGTTTTGCAAGAGTTGCATAGCCACAGGTTCAAAATTACTGATCTACAATAATAGAGCAAATGGTAAAGAGCATGAAGGGCGGTGTTGCTGCAGCTTCTGTGCAATGCAGACTGAGAGGGAGGAGAAAGATGCGGCTGCATTTTATCACTTAAGAGGTTATAAGACTGCAACTTCTGTTCTCTGCAGAGGGAGGAGGGAGTTGCAGCTTCTATCACTCCAGGCTGTGAGAGGGAGAAGGGAGATGCAGTTGCAGCTTTTATCATTTCAGGCTGTGATAGGGAAGATGGAGATGCGTCTGCAGCTTGTATCACTTCAGGCTGTGACAGGGAGGAGGGGGATGCGGCTGCAGCTTATATCACTTCAGGCTGTGAGAGGGAGGAGGGGGATGCGGCTGCAGCTTGTATCACTTCAGGCTGTGAGAGGGAGGAGGGGGATACGGCTGCAGCTTGTATCACTTCAGGCTGTGAGAGGGAGGATGGAGATGCGTCTGAAGCTTGTATCATTTCAGGCTGTGAGAGGTAGGAGGGGGATGCGGCTGCAGCCTGTATCACTTCAGGCTGTGAGAGACAGGAGGGGGATGTGATAAGACCATGTCACACTGGCTAGAGACGCTGCATGGCAGAATAATGTGATCTGTTTCTTTTGATATCTCAGGGTGTTATTTATAACTTACAACCATTAGATGGTGAAATAAATGCAGACAGGTCCCTGTAAGTCACTGTCGCACATGACCAACCGATCCCTGTGTTGGGAAAGTCTCGTGATCTGCCACCAAAAATCCACAACCACATGCACAATGCAGCCAGAGCCATTCTGGGCTGACCTGTGAATCCAGGGTGTCCTCATTTCCCCAGGAGCTGTCATTCATCAGACCGCTGCGCTGATCTCATGAGGAAACAATCTGCGACTTTTATTAATCAGAGTCTGGAGCCACATTCTGATCCTTCATGTTTCCTTTGATCTTAGGCCCTTGGGACATCACAAGAGCTGCCAGAATCCCTGTAATACTGCAGGTCCCCAGCAGGGGGAAGCTCAGCACTCACATAGCAGCTTCACTACTGAGATAATGGAATAGCTTTCTGCCATGTGCTGCAAAGTATATAAGGGTCACTTTGTGCATGATGTACCCCAGCGTTCCCAACATGCTGCAGAACTACAACTCCCATCATGGCCAGACACCTCTCTGGTCGCTATATACTAATTGCTGGAATCCTCTAGATGCTTGCTTCCTAATACATTGTGATCTATATGGTTCATGTAAACATCCACCGAGCAGGGAGAAAAGTGAGTAATGATACACGGAGTTATATGCTGAGCTATATCCTTATGTATACACTCACCCATATACTGACCTATATCCTATATCTACTGACCACTAGTCTTCGTGCTCTCCTCCTATCTGCAGTACTGGTCACTGACTGTGGGGGGCGCAGTGAATGAGGCTCCTAGGAGATGTCTGGCCCCAGGACGGGGACGTTATTTATGGGCGAGACGGTCAGGACCATCTCTGGTTGTTCCCATGTAAACATTCCACAAAGTCAAAGCCAAACAAGTGGGCAAATCATGTGGAGGGTCCGAGCCCAGACATCCTGCCCCCCGGCCACCCCTCACATCTCTGCCTCTTACATTCCTCAGGAGCTTTGGTTCTTGGATTATTTTTTTTTGCTGCTCCCCAGATCTGCATTGTGGAGGCGTCTTCCAAGACAGGGCGAGCGTCACCCCAAGAATAAATCATCTTCAGCCCCTTAAATCTATATTTATATCTGTATCTGGACAAGCTCCCACTTCTGGTGGTCTCACGCTGTACCTCTCCATCTCCAGGGGTCTCATGCTGTGCTCCCATAATTCTGGGGGTCTTGCGCTGTACCTCCCCACTTCTCGGGGTCTCACACTGGACCTCCTCTCCTCTGGGGGTCTCACGCTGTACCTCCTCATCATTAGGGGTCTCAAGTTGTACCTCCCCACTTCTCACAGTCTCATTCTGTACTTCTCTACTTTTGGTGGTCTCACACTTTACCTCTTCATCTCTGGGAGTCTAATGCTGTACCTTTTCACCTCTGGGTTCTCACTGTACCTCCTTACTTCTGGGGGTCTCTTGCTGTACCTTCCCACCTCTTGGGTCTCACGCTGTACCTCTCCACCTCTGGGGGTCTCACGCTGTACCTCCCCACCTCTGGGGGTCTCACACTGTACCTTCCCACCTCTGGGGGTCTCACGCTGTACCTCCCATACCTATGGGAGTCTAATGCTGTACCTTTTCACCTATGGGTTCTCACTGTACCTCCTCACTTCTGGGGGTCTCATGCTGTACCTTGCCACCTCTGGGGGTCTCACGCTGTACCTCTTCACCTCTGGGGGTCTCAGGCTGTACCTCTCCACCTCGAGGTCTGACGCTGTACCTCTCCACCTCTGGGGGTCTCACGCTGTACCTCTCCACCTCTGGGGGTCTCACGCTGTACCTTTTCACCTCTGGGGGTCTCACGCTGTACCTCTCCACCTCTGGGGGTCTCACGCTGTACTTCTCCACCTCTGGGGGTCTCACGCTGTACCTCTCCACATCTGGGGGTCTCACGCTGTACCTCTTCATCTCTGGGGGTCTCACGCTGTACCTCTCCATCTCTGGGGGTCTCATGCTGTACCTCCCATACCTCTGGGAGTCTAATGCTGTACCTTTTCACCTCTGGGTTCTCACTGTACCTCCTCACTTCTGGGGGTCTCATGCTGTACCTTGCCACCTCTGGGGGTCTCACGCTGTACCTCTCCACCTCTGGGGGTCTTACGCTCTACCTCCTTACTTCTGGGGGTCTCATGCTGTACCTTCCCACCTCTTGGGTCTCACGCTGTACATCTCCACCTCTGAGGGTCTCATGCTGTACCTCTACCTCTTCACCTCTGGGGGTCTCAGGCTGTACCTCCCCACCTCTGGGGGTCTCACGCTGTACCTCTCCACCTCTGGGGGTCTCACGCTGTACCTCTCCACCTCTGGGGGTCTCACGCTGTACCTCTCCACCTCTGGGGGGTCTCACGCTGTACCTCTTCACCTCTGGGGGTCTCACACTGTACCTCTCCACCTCTGGGGGTCTCACACTGTACCTCTATACCTCTGGGGGTCTCACGCTGTACCTCCCATACCTCTGGGAGTCTAATGCTGTACCTTTTCACCTCTGGGTTCTCGCTGTACCTTGCCACCTCTTGGGGTCTCACGCTGTACCTCTCCACCTCTGGGGGTCTTACGCTGTACCTCCTTTTGGGGGTCTCATGCTGTACCTCCCCACCTCTGGGGGTCTCACGCTGTACCTCTCCACCTCTAGGGGTCCCAGGCTGTACCTCTCCACCTCAGGGTCTCACACTGTACCTCTCTACCTCTGGGGGTCTCACGCTGTACCTCCTCGCCTCTGGGGGTCTCACGCTGTACCTCTCCACCTCTGGGGGTCTCACACTGTACCTCTCCACCTCTGGGGGTCTCAGGCTGTACCTCTACACCTCTAGGGGTCTCACGCTGTACCTCATCTCCTCTGGGGGTCTCACGCTGTACCTCTCCACCTCTGGGGGGTCTCACGCTGTACCTCCCCACCTCTGGGGGTCTCACGCTGTACCTCCTTACCTCTGGGGGTCTCACACTGTACCTCCTTACCTCTGGGGGGTCTCACGCTGTACCTCCTTACTTCTGGGGGTCTCACACTGTACCTCCCCACCTCTAGGGGTCTCACGCTGTACCTCTTCACCTCGGGGTCTCACGCTGTACCTCTCCACCTCTGGGGGTCTCATGCTGTACCTCCTCACCTCTAGGGGTCTCTTGCTGGGGGGAGAGTTACATGGTGTCATTTTCAGGGTGTCTAGGGACAGATCTTGAGGTTGTCAGCCGAGTCTTGATAGTTGATCAGTGTTTGGTCCCTTGTGTCTTGTGTCGTTATGGCGGAGCCCCTGTTTATGATATCTGTGACCCCTGTAGACCCTCAGCGGTGTCCGGGGGCGACACTCTGCAGACTGGTAATAACTGTCTCCAGTTACAACGTAAGGTTTCCCCTGACGTCTATTAGGGTCCATGTCCACTGCAGATGTTCTGTCCACTTAACCCGCAGTCCGGATGTTACTGCAGGATCCTCCATTGTATCCGAGAAGATGAAGAAGCCAAAGATTGTCCTGTCCCCTCGTCATTACCCCCACAGCGACCAGGAGCCAAATACAGTGTATTCTGTACGCTCTACAGCCTGGACTCCAGACTGATACATTGTACATAGCTAGTCCTGCTCTAAGCTGAGAAGTGATACAATTGTATGCAATGTAGACAATGCTCTGTGAGCTCTACGGCCTGGACTCCAGACTGATACATTGTACATAGCTAGTCCTGCTCTAAGCTAAGAAGTGATACAATTGTATGCAATGTAGACAATGCTCTGTGAGCTCTACAGCCTGGACTCCAGACTGATACATTGTACATAGCTAGTCCTGCTCTAAGCTGAGAAGTGATACAATTGTATGCAATGTAGACAATGCTCTGTGAGCTCTACGGCCTGGACTCCAGACTGATACATTGCAACAACTGATCAGGACAGCAAAGATTTGTGACTTTGCACCAATTTTATGTAAGAAAAACCCAGTGCAAATGTCTCCCCAATTATATTAGTAACAATGTATCAGGAGTCCAGGCTGTAGAGCTCACAGAGCATTGTCTAGACTGGATACAATTGTATCACTTCTCAGCAGAGAGCAGGACTAGCTATGTACAATATATCAGTCTGGAGTCCAGGCTGAAGAGCTCACAGAGCATTGTCTAGACTGGATACCACTGTAACAAACCCTCAGCTGTGAGAACTATTCGGTCGTTAGAGGTTTTATAGTCTCTCAGCGCAGACAGGAATGTTCCTAGGAGTTTGCAGTTGTTCCGTGATGAAGCTTCATCCTCTCTGTTCTGTAAAATGAGATGATGGCGTGAGGTAAAAGCCTTTGCTGTCCACATGAAGAGCGTCCCCAGGTCCCCCCCATTATTCACATTTCTAATTTAAGAGATTGGGGGGGGACACATGTCTGTGTATGTAGGAGATAAATCATGGTGGATGAGATGGGATGTAAACTGAGGAAGTGTGGCTGCTCTCTGCAGATTCTCTATACAGGGCGGCTGGCGTGTTTATATCCCCCCCTCATATGTGGGGCCGGGGGCCCTTATCCCTACATAGACCAGAGGAGGAGGATAAAAGTGGTCAGAAAACGGTGAGAACTACAACACTTGTAATGACCGTGATGGTGGTCTTGGTGTTTGTCTCAGTGGATGTTGTGGTTCTGGCAGTGGTCTTGGTGGTGATCTTGTTCTTAGTGCACATTGTGGTGTTGGTCTTAGTGGTGGAGATGGTAGTGCTGACGGTGGTCTTAAGGCCCTATTCCACGGAACGGTTATCGTTCATAAACTCGCTCCAACGACCGCTCGTTAACGATCACTAAACGTTTTTTGTTTTAGCGAACGATAACACATAACGTGAACGATATATGTAGTGTGACGATTATTTTGCGGGCGTTACATGGTCGTTTAAAATGTTCGCCAGGGTGATCATGACCATACGACACACCTACTTTTTTTAAAACTTTTTACGAATGACTGAAAGATTTCTAATTTTACCAACCGATTAGCGAATTATCTTTCAAAGACCAACGATTTTTTTTTCCGACATGCTGAAAAACAATTTTAAACGACAATATAACGATTTTGCCTTCGTTGTTTGCTCGTTTACACCAATTCCACGAAACGATTATCGTTAACGAGCGGTCGTTGGAGCGAGTTTATGAACGATAATCGTTCCGTGGAATAGGGCCTTTAGAGGATGTTTTGGTCTTCCTGATGGAGAAGAGTATGGAGGAGATGGCGGTGATGATGGAGAAACATCTGTGGCTGAGCTCCTCACTACCCATCCATCATCCCTGACATCTCTGGCTCCAGTAGACATTATCATGTAACATCATACTTGCAGGGATAATCCGATCACACGATGAAATCACCATCTGTACCATCATGTCAGGAATCCTGGTGTCACACCACACTACATTCCTCAGATTCTGTTCCCTTTACATCAGGTGGGGGGCGCTGTGCTAAGAATCTGGCTATAATATCTATACATTGCCTACCCCATGCATTACAGGACGACTCTATTAGGGATGGAGCTATAGTTCTGTTCATCCTGAGCTCCCTGGTTCTCAAATAAAATTGCATTACTGCATTTCACGTTGGGGGCTCCATGTAGTCTGCTGCCACCACTTAATCCTTGGGGCCCCTTACCCTCTGGGGCCCATGGCAGAATGTTCTGCACAGTGTATGGTGGGTACAGGTGGTCTATGTCTCACTACCATGTGCCCCTGCCCTCTCCATTCTCACCCCTATGCGCCCCTGCCAATATATAACTGTTAGGAATACCATAACTCTGTGACTCTCCATCTTGTTTGTTTGAGGTTGGGGTAATGGTAACAAACCCTCAGCTGTGAGAAGTGTCAGGTCTGTATAGAAAGTCTGCACAACCTGTATGGACACTCCTCTCCCCATGGGCCCAGCATGCCCGACAGTCAGGGCCGGTTTTAGACTAAATGTGGCCCTGGGCAAAGTTGAAGGTGGGGCCCCATATGCTGAAATATTGTAGCAACAATTTAAGGTCCCCATACATTTTGCTCTTTTGTTGGTGGTAACTGCTGCTCGTGGTGGGTTCGGCCATCAGTGTAAGGTGTATGGGGCTCTCTGGACAGTCTGACAGATGACATCAGTGGACATAGGGGGTCGGACTTGATGGAAAATCAACACCCAACCTCTTTGTTGTCAGAGAGATAAGCCACCATCAGATCTGTCTGGCTATAGCTTATCCCTCTTATAGAGGACACAGGAACACTCATCTGTGCCGAACATTCCTATGTATGGGGAGGACGGGGCCGGATGGGAGAGAGAATTGTCAGCTGAAGGATTGTTCAGCCAGCAGCTACTGAAAGTGTACGGACAGTATAAGGGCCGTACTACACGGCTTGATATTCCGGAGAAGTGAGCCCCAATCTAGTAGAATGGAGCTCGCTTACAGAGCCAACCACATGGCTCAATTATTGTGCAGCAAAGGCTGTATATATATAATCTATCATTAGTGATGTCTGTGCAGCCCTTGCTGTATATAGTAAATAATTAAGATATATATATACTACCTGATCACGTTCCCTGGTGTCCTCAGGCCTTGTCTTAGGGATCCTCCAGTCACCGCAGCTGCAGCTCTCACTTCTAGTCCCCTCTCTGAGGTGACAGGCCGCTCAGGCAATCACTGGCCGTAACAAACAGACAAAGCCTGAGGACACCGGGGAACGTGATCAGGTAAGCAACAGCTTTATTATTTTATATGCACATCAGCCAATGATTTTTAAACTTGCCAAAAGAAAACGATCAGTTGATGATTGTTGTCTTTATTACACAGAGCGATATCGTCCGGATTCGAACAATTTTCGCTCCGTGTATTAGGGCCCTTATTCACATTGAGTCAGTTCAGAAGGTTACATGCCAGGACTGCCGCTAATGTACATGCCGGGACTGCCGCTACTGTACATGCCAGGACTGCCGCTAGATGCCGGGACTGCCGCTACTGTACATGCAAGGACTGCCGCTACTGTACATGCCAGGACTGCCGCTAGTGTTGTAAACACAAGAACTATTTATATGAATTGTTTTTAAATATAAATAAAAAAAAATCACTATATCAGGAACAAATATTACCTCCAAACTGTTATTGAAGAAAACACACTATATACAGGCCAATATTACTACCATAGAGTGACCACAGCGTAATGACTCTATATACAGACCAATATTAGAACCATACCATGACGCCACATAAAGACTCTATATACAGACCAATATTACCACCATAGACTGACCACCACATAATGACTCTATATACACTATATACAGACCAATATTACCGCCATAGACTGACCACCACATAATGACTCTATATACAGACCAATATTACCACCATAGACTGACCACCACATAAAGACTCTATATACAGACCAATATTACTGCCATAGAGTGACCACCACATAATGACTCTATATACACTATATACAGACCAATATTACCGCCATAGACTGACCACCACATAATGACTCTATATACACTATATACAGACCAATATTACCGCCACAGACTGACCACCACATAATGACTCTATATACAGACCAATATTACCACCATAGACTGACCACCACATAATGACTCTATATACAGACCAATATTACTGCCATAGAGTGACCACCACATAATGACTCTATATACACTATATACAGACCAATATTACCGCCATAGACTGACCACCACATAATGACTCTATATACACTATATACAGACCAATATTACCGCCATAGACTGACCACCACATAATGACTCTATATACAGACCAATATTACCACCATAGACTGACCACCACATAATGACTCTATATACAGACCAATATTACTGCCATAGAGTGACCACCACATAATGACTCTATATACACTATATACAGACCAATATTACCGCCATAGACTGACCACCACATAATGACTCTATATACACTATATACAGACCAATATTACCGCCATAGACTAACCACCACATAAAGACTCTATATACACTATATACAGACCAATATTACCGCCATAGACTGACCACCACATAATGACTCTATATACAGACCAATATTACTGCCATAGAGTGACCACCACATAATGACTCTATATACACTATATACAGACCAATATTACCGCCATAGACTGACCACCACATAAAGACTCTATATACACTATATACAGACCAATATTACCGCCATAGACTGACCACCTTATAAAGACTCTATATACAGACCAATATTACCGCCATAGACTGACCGCCACATACTGACTCTATATACACTATATACAGACCAATATTACCGCCATAGACTGACCACCACATAATGACTCTATATACACTATATACAGACCAATATTACCGCCATAGACTGACCACCACATAATGACTCTATATACAGACCAATATTACCACCATAGACTGACCACCACATAAAGACTCTATATACAGACCAATATTACTGCCATAGAGTGACCACCACATAATGACTCTATATACACTATATACAGACCAATATTACCGCCATAGACTGACCACCACATAATGACTCTATATACACTATATACAGACCAATATTACCACCATAGACTGACCACCACATAATGACTCTATATACAGACCAATATTACTGCCATAGAGTGACCACCACATAATGACTCTATATACACTATATACAGACCAATATTACCGCCATAGACTGACCACCACATAATGACTCTATATACACTATATACAGACCAATATTACCGCCATAGACTGACCACCACATAATGACTCTATATACACTATATACAGACCAATTTTACCGCCATAGACTGAACACCACATAAAGACTCTATATACACTATATACAGACCAATATTACCGCCATAGACTGACCACCACATAAAGACTCTATATACAGACCAATATTACCGCCATAGACTGACCGCCACATAATGACTCTATATACACTATATACAGACCAATATTACCGCCATAGACTGACCACCACATAAAGACTCTATATACAGACCAATATTACCGCCATAGACTGACCGCCACATAATGACTCTATATACAGACCAATATTAGCACCACACCATGACCGCCACATAATGACACTATACATTCTATATAAAGACCAATATTACTGCCATAGACTGACCACCACATAATATAGTTCTGTATATAATGCATACATAGAGTCATTATGTGGCGGTCACTCTATGGCAGTAATATTGGTCTGTATATAGAATGTATAGTGTCATTATGTGGCGGTTATGGTGTGGTGCTAATATTGGTCTGTATATACTGTAGAGTCATTATGTGGTGGTCAGTCTATGGTGGTAATATTGGTCTGTATATAGAATGTATAGTGTCATTATGTGGCGGTCACTCTATGGCAGTAATATTGGTCTGTATATAGAATGTATAGTGTCATTATGTGGCGGTTATGGTGTGGTGCTAATATTGGTCTGTATATACTGTAGAGTCATTATGTGCAGTGGCGGTCTTTGGCACCAAGCACCCCAAGCGATCGCTTGGGGCCCCCAACATCCAGGGGGGCCCCCAAGCCCCGCTCTTGTGCTCAAGACCGCTGGACAGGGCTGCTGCCCCGCTCGCTGCTGCCATCTGAACTGTAACTATGAGCACTCGTAATGAGCGCTCATAGTTACATGCAGCAGCACTGACAGGGCGGGAGACATTGGCTCCCTTCCTGTCAGTCACTCTTGTGGCCGCAGGAAGTGTTTTCCCTGTGGTCAGAAGTGGCCGCTCTGTCCTTGTGGTGCCGATGCTGCAGTGACATCACTGGAGCATCGACGTCAGGACAAGGGGAGTGCAGCCTCTTGTGACCACAGGAAAAACCCTTGTGGCTACAAGAGTAAAGAGAAGAGGAGACGCCCGGACCCAGGGAGTATAAGTGTTTGTTTTATTGTGTTATATACTATATGGGAGGGGGAGCACACAGGGGTCTGTTTAACTGGGGGAGCGCACATCGGGGGTCTATATAAATGGGGGAGCACACAGGGGGGCTATATAACAGGGGGAGCACACAGGGGGGCTATAGACTACTGGGGCTTCACAGAGGGGTCTATATACTATATTGGGGCAGCACACAGGGGGTCTATATACTACTTGGGGCCGCAGAATGGGGTCTATATACAACTTGGAGAGCACACAGGAGGTCTATATCCAAGTGGGGGAGCACACAGGGGGGCTATATACTACTGGGGGAGCACACAGGGGTCTATATACTACTGGTGGGGGCACACAGGGGGTCTATATACTACTAGGGGAACATACAGGGGGTCTATATACTACTTGTGAGGCACACAGGTGGTCTATATATAACTGAGGGAGCACACAGGGGTCTATCTACTACTGGGGCAGCACACAAGGGGTCTATATAATACTGACGGGGCACACAGGGGGTCTATATACTACTGGGGGAACCACACAGGAGGTTTATATACTACTGGAGGAGCACACAGGGGTCTATATCCAAGTGGGGGAGCACACAGGGGGGCTAAATAACCCTGAGGGAGCACACAGGGGGCCTATATACTAGTGGGGGAGCACACAGGGGGTCTATATACAACTGGGGCAGCACACAGGAGGTCTATATACTTCTGGGGGAGCACACGGGGGAGCTATATATAACTGGGGGAACACACAGGGGTCTATATACTACTGGGGGAAGCAAACAATGGGTATATTCTACTGGGGGAAGGACACAAGGAGTATATATTACTGGCGGTAGTGCACAAGGGGTATATACTACTGGGGGCAACACACAGCGGTCTATTGTTTTGGAACGCGTGTCGAGGGGGGGGGGCCCAGACATAACTTTGCTTGGGGCCCCAGAAATGCCAAGACCGCCCCTGATTATGTGGTGGTCAGTCTATGGTGGTAATATTGGTCTGTATATAGAATGTATAGTGTCATTATGTGGCGGTCACTCTATGGCAGTAATATTGGTCTGTATATAGAATGTATAGTGTCATTATGTGGCGGTTATGGTGTGGTGCTAATATTGGTCTGTATATACTGTAGAGTCATTATGTGGTGGTCAGTCTATGGTGGTAATATTGGTCTGTATATAGAGTCATTATGTGGCAGTCACTCTATGGCAGTAATGACTGTATATAAACACTATATACAGACCAATATTACCCCCATAGACTGACCACTGCATAACGACTCTATATACACTATATACAGACCAATATTACCCCCATAGACTGACCACTGCATAACGACTCTATATACACTATATACAGACCAATATTAGCACCACACCATAACCGCCACATAATTACACTATACATACTATATACAGACCAATATTACTGCCATAGATTGACCGCCACATAATGACTCTATGTATGCATTATATACAGAACTATATTATGTGGTGGTCAGTCTATGGCAGTAATGACTCTATATACACTATATACAGACTAATATTACCCCCATACAGTGACCACCACCAGTGACTGAATACCACCTTATTTTTTTCTCAATAAAACACACAGTATTACCTTAGTGACATCATCATACACTATACATAGGAGCTGCAGCCAATCACCGGCCTCAGTGGTCACCGGCAGCAATTACATAGGACGGATGAGGCCGGACAATGGCTGCAGCTCCTATATACAGTACATTCACTTCTACACCTCTGTTGGACAGTGGAGTCAGCAATGCTAATACACACACACACACTATACAATATATATATATATATATATATATATATATATATATATATATATATATATACACACACACTAACACATCTATGAAAACACATACAAATCAAAACCATACAGTCCATACAGTACACAGACATGTAACACACACTACATTCATCCCTCATACACCTACATTTATACACACTACACACTACATATACAGTATACTTACTACCACTAGCAGCATGCTGGGAGTAGTGGTGCATCCACACATGTCCATGCAGCAGCAGCAGGCTGGGATCCTCACACTGCAGCCTGCAGCCCTCTCCTCCATGTCCCGACTGCTGTAATATTACACCATGTGACACAGAGGAAGTCACATGGTGTAGTGAAGCTGGAGGGAGGGGGAGGGGAGGAAGCACACTCCGGAGCAGAGCGGGTCCTGCAGCTTCTATGTGACCCCTGATATCAGCCATCAGCTGTAGCCAGGGATCACTGCCAGAGCCTGCAGGACGCTGTCTGTGCACTCCTGCCCCTGACACATACTGTAACTGCCGTAGGGGGCCCCCAGGGCATGGGGGCCCTGGGCATTTGCCCTGTCTGCCCCCCCCCTAACGCCGGCCCTGCCGACAGTGAGTACTATACTTCAGTACAGTGAAGGGTTAACACTGTGCCCCCCTTGTCTCACTCATGAACCCCCATCCCCCGCCCCTGTATATGTCGCCCTCTCAGCCAGAGAGGTGACGCCGCTATTTACACTATGGTGAAATATTATCAACAGAGCAGCAGATCCACATAAACACAGCCGGGCGAGGGTTAATAAAAGAGACGCTATATATGTGTAATGTCTGCTGCACTGTATACAGGACGTGTGACCCCAGACACTATGACAGTTACATCCAGAGCTGCACTCACAGTTCTGCTGCTTTCCTGTTAGAATTCAGGCTGAATAATACAATGGGTCTGTGGGTGATGCAGGATGATGAATGATTGCAGTGTCCTGGTACCCGTTTCCCTAAATGGGTAATGTTGTCGTGTGGCTGATGAATACTTTGCACCCTATACTAGGTTTGGCTGCGGTATATTCTGTGTATGTGCTGCTGATTTACTTCTCACCCTGCTTAAGGGTGTGTGCACACTATGGAATTCCTGCGTATGACCCGCGGCGGATTCCGTCACTCGTACCCGCACGCGTTGACGCGCATCTCCGCCCGTGCCATAGACACTATTCTATGCACGGGCGGATTCCGCATTCCGCCGAAAGAATTGACATGTCAATTCTTTCGGCGGAATGCGGAATCCGCTCGTGCATAGAATAGTGTCTATGGCACGGGCGGAGATGCGCGTCAACACATGCGGGCACGAGCGACGGAATCCATACGTGGGAATGCCATAGTGTGCACGCACCCTAACAGCATACACTGAAGGATTCTGTCAGTGAAAGGATTAAACAATCTCAGCTGGGTCATTGCCACATCCTATCACATGTATGGGGGTAAGATCATTTGGTCACCTGATATCTCTTGGCCAATGAGAGCAATCTCTAGTTACCTCATGTCTCTCCAGGAATGAGAGCAGCCCCTAGATCAATCCTTGCTAGTCTATAAAGGATGGACTCAAACAAGCCTAGAGGTCTGGGCCTGGCCTCTGACTAGTGCATATGGCGGCCTGCTCAGCTGCTGCTAGTGAGACATTTTACATTCTTAAGTCATGTATTCTGAAAGGGTCTGTGAGAAGAACATGTTATATGTAGATTCCAGAGTCCACTCCAGAACTTTCTAAAGTCATGTGACGCATGTCACCAGGGTCGGTGTCAGCACAGGGCTTACCTGGGCAAATGTTGGGGCTTAGAGAGGGAGAGGGGCCTGGTGTTCTAATGTTTAGCCTTCTCACCGGAGACCCAGCAGGACCTGCACAGTGAGAGAAAAGGGTGAAGGACCTGATCACATGACCAGAAGGTCCTCAACCTTACAGTGTGGAGTTCAGCCTGACAGAAAGGAAGAGGGAGAAGACTGAGCTGTAAGTGCTGCATGTCAGTGCCTCAGTGTTGTCAGTCAGTCTGTCTGTGTCACTCTGTCGGTGTCAATCAGTGAGTAAGTCAGTGTCTGTGTCAATAATGTGTGTTTGTGTATGTCAGTGGTGTCTCAAGGGATTGTGTATAATGTGTGGAAGATGGGTGCATAGTGGATGGATGAGGGTCCTGCTAAGGTTCTGTTGCCCGAGGGCCTGCAAAAACCTGGAGCCAGCCCCGCAAGTCACTCTTGTTCAATCTGCAAGGATTTGTCTATATTCTCCTTTTTATGTTCCAGGGTTGGAGAAATTACTCAAGGACCTCCTGGCATTGCCACCCTCTATTGGACCTCAGGTCAGAGACGGTGCTGATCGGCTCCCACTTCGGTACAGATATTGTGTGACAGATCTGCAGAGTCTCCTGTGAGTACCATTGTTCTATTTTCAGCCAAACTGTGCGGGTCCTTATCAGCAGAGTCTAGTCTAATTGGACTGTGATCGCTTTAAGTAGATCTGTAACCCATAGCAACCAAGCTATAGTGCCTCATTTCTGCCTGAAAGATAACTTATTCAGTTAAGCTGCTATTAGCAGTTATCTTAAAGGGGTACTCCAGGCAAATGTAATGAAACTACAATGAGCAGGGGGCAGTGGGAATATAATCATCAGGTAATACTTACCCATACCGGTGCCACCACTAGCAGTCAGCTTCTGATCTACAGGTTGCCATATTGTCACAACCCATAGGAACTACCCACTTAGCCAGTCAGTGACTGCAGAGGTGTCTGGCTCAGTGACTGGCTGAGTGGGGCCGTGACGTCACAGGACCATGGACGATTATGCCCTGTGACATATGCTGCACACTACTACGCCCAGCCAGCCCTGCACTACACCCCCTGCTGCAGTCCCTCCTGCCCACCACATTATAAAGCTACATCTCCCACAATGCAGGACATCGAGGGGCAACGTATTATGGGGTCTCAGCTCTAATTTTAAGCAGCAGCCAGAGGAATTGTGGGATGCAGCTTTAGGTGTGACTGGAGGACAATGCGCACAGTCAGCTCTGCTATGTAACTGGTGCAAGTGAATAATTTCCATAGAAAAGAAGCTGCAGTGTCAGCACCGCGCCCGGAACAGCAGAGCGTGCTTACACTCCGACCTCAGGCAGGACGCCGGCCAGCAGCCGCCACATCTCCTGACTTGGTGGTTTTCTTGGCCGATGTAATGTCAAGATCTCCCCGAAACCATCCGATTATAACAATTAATGACCGTCATGTGACCGCGCCGCCAAACCGGGAAGACATGGCCGCCAAGTGGGGCAAAACTTTATATGTGAAGGGATTGATGGTGCCACCCCCAGACTAATAGGGAGTACAGGGGGGACTACCATGTATCTAAGCCTATCATATGTGATACTGCCTGCTCAAGCTCTAAAGTGCAGATGGCGATGGGATATTGGGAGGGAGAGGCGCATCATTTCTAATGTTTTATTGCAGTGCAGCATTTATTGAGTGCAGCTCTGAAGTATAATACAGGATCTAACTGAGGATCAGTACAAGATCAGTAATGTAATGTATGTACACAGTGACCCCACCAGCAGAATATTGAGTGCAGCTCTGGAGTACAATATAGGATGTAACTCAGGATCAGTAATGTTATGTATGTACACAGTGACCCCACCAGCAGAATATTGAGTGCAGCTCTGGAGTACAATATAGGATGTAACTTAGGATCAGTAATGTAATGTATGTACACAGTGACCCCACAAGCAGAATAGTGAGTGCAGCTCTGGAGTATAATACAGGATGTAACTTAGGAACAGTAATGTAATGTATATACACAGTGACCCCACCAGCAGAATAGTGAGTGCAGCTCTGGAGTATAATACAGGATGTAACTCAGGATCAGTAATGTAATGTACACAGTGACCCCACCAGCAGAATAGTGAGTGCAGCTCTGGAGTATAATACAGGATATAACTCAGGATCAGTACAGGATCAGTAATGTTATGTATGTACACAGTGACCCCACCAGCAGAACAGTGAGTGCAGCTCTGGGGTATAATATAGGATAAGTTATGTCGTCTGTATACTCGGTGACCGTGATGATTATGTAGCTTCTATATGACGCAGGATCATGGTCTCTCATGTAATTTGGTTCCCATCCAAATGGAAGATATGTGGCTTCCGGAGAGATCTTTGAAGTTATGGCACGTCACGTGGATTAGGACATATGGCGTTCCCATCCCGCGGTGCCCCTCATATCTCGGTTGCAGTCAGTGGGGTATCAGTGAGGACTCTGATTAATAGAAGGAAGCCGGCCATTACAGCTGAGGATATGGATCATTTTTCAGCCGTTCCCTCCGGCCACATTCCAGATGACGACCCCTTGAATGTGACGGCTGCCGGACAGATGTGGTGGGATGGGGAGGGGGCTGCACGCTGCATTATTCATGGATCAGCTGTCTGTGGGCCTATATCATGTTATATAGGGTTACATGGGGATATTACAGGTTATATAGGACTATTAGGGGTTATATAGGGCTGGGTGAATTATATAGGGTTATTAGGGGATATATAGGGCTGGGTGCATTATATAGGGGTATTAGGGGATATATAGGGCTGGGTGCATTATATAGGGGTATTAGGGGATATATAGGGCTGGGTGCATTATATAGGGGTATTACAGGTCACATAGGGTTACATTAGATTACATAGGGGTATTACACGTTATATAGGGCTTAAGCCCCTATTACACGGGGGAACGAGAGGGAGCAAATGAGCGCTAACCGATAATCACTTCGTGTAATAGGGCCTTTAGTGTATTATATAGGGGTATTACAGGTTATATAGGTCTGGGTGCATTATTTAGGATTATTAGGGGATATATAGGTCTGGGTGCATTATATAAGATTATTAGGGGTTATATAGGGCTGGGTGCATTATTTACGGTTATTACAGGTTATATAGGGCTGGGTGCATTATATAGGGTTATTACAGGTTATATAGGGCTGGGTGCATTATATAGGATTATTAGGGTATATATAGGTCTGGGTGCATTATATAGGGTTATTACAGGTTATATAGGGCTGGGTGCATTATATAGGGTTATTACAGGTTATATAGGGCTGAGTGCATTATATAGGGTTATTACAGGTTATATAGGGCTGGGTGCATTATATAGGGTTATTACAGGTTATATAGGTCTGGGTGCATTATATAGGATTATTAGGGGATATATAGGTCTAGGTGCATTATATAAGATTATTAGGGGATATATAGGTCTGGGTGCATTATATAGGATTATTAGGGGGATATATAGGTCTAGGTGCATTATATCAGATTATTAGGGGTTATATAGGGTTACATTGAGTTACTATAGGTTATATTGGATTATTGAAGGGTGTATAGGGCTATTACAGGTTAAATAGGATTATTGCAGGTTGTATAGGGTTATTATAGGTTGTATAGGATTATTGCAGGCTGTATAGGATTATTATAGGTTGTATAGGATTATTGCAGGTTGTATAGGGTTAAACTGTATGTTGTAGTATAGAGGCTATTATGATCCATAGCGGTAATGACCGGCCTGAGGCGCTCCAGCTGTTGTGAAACTACAATTCCCAGAATGTCCCGGCAGACAAAGGCTGGGGGTTGTAGTTTTACAGTTTTGAGGCTTTAGGTTACATCTATGATGGTTTCACACAAAGCCGAGAAAAAAATAGACTTTACTGTATTTCATTTTGCTCTGAGCAATAGAGATCAGATACAAGTGTGTAATGTAGCTGCGACATCAGAGGGGGGCGGGCACGCCATATAGTGTATAATGTAACCGCAACACCAGAGGGGGGGCCACGCCATATAGTGTATAATGTAACCGCAACACCAGAGGGGGGGGGGCACGCCATATAGTGTATAATGTAACCGCAACACCAGACGGGGGGGGGCACGCCATATAGTGTATAATGTAACTGCAACACCAGAGGGGGGGGGCCACGCCATATAGTGTATAATGTAACCGCAACACCAGACGGGGGGGGGGGGGGGCACGCCATATAGTGTATAATGTAACCGGAACATCAGAGGGGGGGCCACGCCATATAGTGTGTAATGTAACCGCAACACCAAAGGGGGGGGCGGCACACCATATAGTGTATAATGTAACTGCAACACCAGAGGGGGGGGCCACGCCATATAGTGTATAATGTAACCGCAACACCAGAGGGAGGGGGGGCACGCCATATAGTGTATAATGTAACCGCAACACCAGACGGGGGGGGGGGGGGGGGCACGCCATATAGTGTGTAATGTAACTGCAACACCAGAGGGGGGGGCCACGCCATATAGTGTATAATGTAACCGCAACACCAGAGGGAGGGGGGGCACGCCATATAGTGTATAATGTAACCGCAACACCAGACGGGGGGGGGGGGGGGGGGGGCACGCCATATAGTGTATAATGTAACCGCAACATCAGAGGGGGGGGGCACGCCATATAGTGTATAATGTAACCGCAACACCAGACGGGGGGGGGGGCACGCCATATAGTGTATAATGTAACCGCAACATCAGAGGGGGGGCCACGCCATATAGTGTGTAATGTAACCGCAACACCAGAGGGGGGGGGGCCACACCATATAGTGTGTAATGTAACTGCAACACCAGAGGGGGGGCACACCATATAGTGTATAATGTAACCGCAACACCAGAGGGGGGGCACACCATATAGTGTATAATGTAACCGCAACACCAGAGGGGGGGCACACCATATAGTGTATAATGTAACCGCAACACCAGAGGGGGGGGGCACACCATATAGTGTATAATGTAACCGCAACACCAGAGGGGGGGCACACCATATAGTGTATAATGTAACTGCAACACCAGAGGGGGGGGGCCACGCCATATAGTGTATAATGTAACCGCAACACCGGAGGGGGGCACGCCATATAGTGTATAATGTAACTGCAACACCAGTGGTGGGGGCACGCCATATAGTGTATAATGTAACCGCAACACCAGAGGGGGGGCACGCCATATAGTGTATAATGTAACCGCAACACCGGAGGTGGGGGGGCACGCCATATAGTGTATAATGTAACCGCAACACCAGAGGTGGGGGGGCACGCCATATAGTGTATAATGTAACTGCAACACCGGAGGGGGGGGCGCACGCCATATAGTGTATAATGTAACCGCAACACCGGGGGGGCCACGCCATATAGTGTATAATGTAACCGCAACACCAGAGGGGGGGCACGCCATATAGTGTATAATGTAACCGCAACACCAGAGGGGGGGGGCCACGCCATATAGTGTATAATGTAACCGCAACACCAGAGGGAGGGGGCCACGCCATATAGTGTATAATGTAACCGCAACATCAGAGGGGGGGCCACGCCATATAGTGTATAATGTAACCGCAACACCAGAGGGGGGGGGCCACGCCATATAGTGTATAATGTAACCGCAACACCAGAGGGGGGGGGCCACGCCATATAGTGTATAATGTAACCGCAACATCAGAGGGGGGGCCACGCCATATAGTGTGTAATGTAACCGCAACACCAGAGGGGGGGGGCACGCTATCTAGTGTATAATGTAACGCAACACCGGGGAGGGGGGGGCACGCTATCTAGTGTATAATGTAACCGCAACACCAGAGAGGGGGGGGCCACGCCATATAGTGTATAATGTAACCGCAACACCAGACGGGGGGGGGGGGGCACGCCATATAGTGTATAATGTAACTGCAACACCGGAGGGGGGGGCACGCCATATAATGTATAGTGTAACTGCAACACCAGAGGGGGGGGGGCACGCTATCTAGTGTATAATGTAACCGCAACACCGGGGAGGGGGGGGCACGCTATCTAGTGTATAATGTAACCGCAACACCAGAGAGGGGGGGGCCACGCCATATAGTGTATAATGTAACCGCAACACCGGAGGGGGGCCACGCCATATAGTGTGTAATGTAACTGCAACACCAGAGGGGGGGGGGCACGCCATATAGTGTATAATGTAACTGCAACACCAGAGGGGGGGGGGGGGGCACGCCATATAGTGTGTAATGTAACTGCAACACCAGAGGGGGGGCACACCATATAGTGTATAATGTAACTGCAACACCAGAGGGGGGGGGGGGGCACGCCATATAGTGTGTAATGTAACTGCAACACCAGAGGGGGGCCACACCATATAGTGTGTAATGTAACTGCAACACCAGAGGGGGGGGGCACGCTATCTAGTGTATAATGTAACGCAACACCGGGGAGGGGGGGGCACGCTATCTAGTGTATAATGTAACCGCAACACCAGAGAGGGGGGGGCCACCCCAGATAGTGTATAATGTAACCGCAACACCAGACGGGGGGGGGGGGGCACGCCATATAGTGTATAATTTAACTGCAACACCGGAGGGGGGGGCACGCCATATAATGTATAGTGTAACTGCAACACCAGAGGGGGGGGGGCACGCAATCTAGTGTATAATGTAACCGCAACACCGGGGAGGGGGGGGCACGCTATCTAGTGTATAATGTAACCGCAACACCAGAGAGGGGGGGGCCACGCCATATAGTGTATAATGTAACCGCAACACCGGAGGGGGGCCACGCCATATAGTGTGTAATGTAACTGCAACACCAGAGGGGGGGGCGCACGCCATATAGTGTATAATGTAACTGCAACACCAGAGGGGGGGGGGGGCACGCCATATAGTGTGTAATGTAACTGCAACACCAGAGGGGGGGCACACCATATAGTGTATAATGTAACTGCAACACCAGAGGGGGGGGGGGGCACGCCATATAGTGTGTAATGTAACTGCAACACCAGAGGGGGGGCACACCATATAGTGTGTAATGTAACTGCAACACCAGAGGGGGGGCACACCATATAGTGTATAATGTAACTGCAACACCAGAGGGGGGGGCGCACGCCATATAGTGTATAATGTAACTGCAACACCAGAGGGGGGGGGGGGGCACGCCATATAGTGTATAATGTAACCGCAACACCAGACGGGGGGGGGCACGCCATATAGTGTATAATGTAACTGCAACACCGGAGGGGGGGGCACGCCATATAATGTATAGTGTAACTGCAACACCAGAGGGGGGGGGGGCACGCTATCTAGTGTATAATGTAACCGCAACACCGGGGAGGGGGGGGCACGCTATCTAGTGTATAATGTAACCGCAACACCAGAGGGGGGGGGCACGCTATCTAGTGTATAATGTAACCGCAACACCGGAGGGGGGGGGGGGGATGCAATATAGTGTATAATGTAACCGCAACACCAGAGGGGGGGGGGCACGCCATATAGTGTATAATGTAACCGCAACACCAGAGGGGGGGGGGGGCACGCCATATAGTGTATAATGTAACCGCAACACCAGAGGGGGGGCCACGCCATATAGTGTATAATGTAACCGCAACACCGGAGGGGGGGGGGGCCACGCTATATAGTGTATAATGTAACTGCAACACCAGAGGGGGGGGGGGGGCACGCCATATAGTGTATAATGTAACCGCAACACCAGACGGGGGGGGGGGGGGGGGCACGCCATATAGTGTATAATGTAACCGCAACATCAGAGGGGGGGGCCACGCCATATAATGTATAATGTGACCGCAACACCGGAGGGGGGCCACGCCATATAATGTATAATGTAACCGCAACACCGGAGGGGGGGGGGCACGCCATATAGTGTATAATGTAACTGCAACACCAGAGGGGGGGGGGGGCCACGCCATATAATGTATAATGGAACCGCAACACCGGAGGGTGCGCCACACCATATAATGTATAATGGAACCGCAACACCGGAGGGGGGGGGGCACGCCATATAGTGTATAATGTAACCGCAACACCAGAGGGGGGGCCACGCCATATAGTGTATAATGTAACTGCAACACCAGAGGGGGGGCCACGCCATATAGTGTATAATGTAACCGCAACACCAGAGGGGGGGCACACCATATAGTGTATAATGTAACCGCAACACCAGAGGGGGGGCCACGCCATATAGTGTATAATGTAACTGCAACACCGGAGGGGGGGCACGCCATATAGTGTATAATGTAACCGCAACACCAGAGGGGGGGGGCCACGCCATATAGTGTATAATGTAACCGCAACATCAGAGGGGGGGCCACGCCATATAGTGTGTAATGTAACCGCAACACCAGAGGGGGGGCCACGCCATATAGTGTATAATGTAACCGCAACACCGGGGGGGGGGGGGGGCACGCCATATAGTGTATAATGTAACCGCAACACCGGGGGGGGGGCCACGCCATATAGTGTATAATGTAACCGCAACACCAGAGGGGGGGGCCACGCCATATAGTGTATAATGTAACCGCAACACCGGGGGGGGGGGGGGCACGCCATATAGTGTATAATGTAACTGCAACACCAGAGGGGGGGGCCACGCCATATAGTGTATAATGTAACTGCAACACCAGAGGGGGGGGCCACGCCATATAGTGTATAATGTAACCGCAACACCGGGGGGGGGGGGGGCACGCCATATAGTGTATAATGTAACCGCAACACCAGAGGGAGGGCGACACCATATAGTGTATAATGTAACCGCAACACCAGAGGGGGGGGGCGCACGCCATATAGTGTATAATGTAACCACAACACCAGAGGGAGGGCCACGCCATATAGTGTATAATGTAACCGCAACACCGGGGGGGCCACGCCATATAGTGTATAATGTAACTGCAACACCGGGGAGGGGGGGGCACGCCATATAGTGTATAATGTAACCGCAACACCAGAGGGGGGGGGGCACGCCATATAGTGTATAATGTAACCGCAACACCGGGGAGGGGGGGGGGGCCACGCCATATAGTGTATAATGTAACCGCAACATCAGAGGGGGGCCACGCCATATAGTGTATAATGTAACCGCAACACCAGAGGGGGGGGCGCACGCCATATAGTGTATAATGTAACTGCAACACCAGAGGGGGGGGCACGCCGTGTAGTATAGTGTATAGTGTTGTACAGCCTAACTGCTGAAGGAAGGAAGAACTTCCGATATCGCTCCTTCTCGCACTTTCGGTGAATTAATCGGTCACTGATTGTACTGCCCAGTGCTATCACGGTCTCGTGCATAGGATGGGAGTCATTCTCCAGTATGGAGCTGACCACTGACAAAATCCTTTGCTCCTCACCACCTGGTATGGTGTCCCCTCTATTCCCGTTCTCATCTATCCCCATTATGGCGTCTCCTCTATTCCCGTTCTCATCTATCCCCATTATGGCGTCTCCTCTGTCCCCCGTTCTGGCGTCTCCTCTATCCCCGTTATGGTGTCTCCTCTATCTCCATTATGGTGTCCCCTCTCTTCCCGGTTATGGCGTCTCCTCTATCCCCGGGTCTGGTGTCTCCCCTCTCCCCGTTCTGGCGTCTCCTCTCTCCCTGTTCTGTCGTCTCCTCTCTCCCTGGTTATTGCGTCTCCTCTATCCCCATTATGGTGTCTCCCCTATCCCCGTTCTGGCGTCTCCTCTCTCCCCGGTTCTGGCATCTCCTCTATTCCCGTTCTGGCGTCTCTTCTCTCCCTGGTTATGGTGTCTCCTCTATCTCCATTATGGTGTCCCCTCTATCCCTAGTTATGGTGTCTCCTCTATCCCCAGTTATGGCGTCTCCTCTCTCCCCGGTTATGGCGTCTCCTCTATCTCCATTATGGTGTCCCCTCTATCCCTGGTTATGGCGTCTCCTCTATCCCCGGTTATGGTGTCTTCTCTATCCCCGTTCTGGCGTCTCCTCTCTCCCCGTTCTGGCGTCTTCTCTCTCCCCGTTCTGACGTCTCCTCTCTCCCTGGTTATGGCGTCTCTTCTATCCCCTGTTATGGTGTCTCCTCTATCCCCGGTTATGGCGTCTCCTCTATCCCCGGTTAGGGCGTCTCCTCTATCCCCGGTTATGGCGTCTCCTCTATCCCCGGTTATGGCGTCTCCTCTATCCCCGGTTAGGGCGTCTCCTCTATCCCCCGTTATGGTCTCTCCTCTCTCCCCATTCTGGCATCTCCTCTCTCCCTGGTTAGGGTGTCTCCTCTATCCCCGGCTATGGCGTCTTCTCTCTCCCCGGTTCTGGCGTCTTCTCTCTCCCTGGTTATGGCGTCTACTCTCTCCCTGGTTCTGGCGTCTCCTCTCTCCCCGTTCTGGCGTCTCCTCTCTCACCGGTTATGGCGTCTCCTCTATCCCCGGTTATGGCTTCTCCTCAAATCCCCGGTTATGGCGTCTCCTCTATCCCCGGTTAGGGCGTCTCCTCTCTCCCCGTTCTGGCGTCTCCTCTCTCCCCGGTTATGGCGTCTCATCTATCCCCGTTCTGGCGTCTCCTCTCTCCCTGGTTATTGCGTTTTCTCTATCCCCGGTTCTGGCGTCTCCTCTCTCCCTGGTTATGGCGTCTCCTCTATCCCCGGTTATGGCGTCTCCTCTCTCCGCGGTTATGACGTCTCCTCTATCCCCGGTTATGGCATCTCCTCTCCCCGTTATGGCGCCTCCTCTATCCCCGGTTTTGGCGTCTCCTCTCTCCCCGGTTATGTCGTCTCCTCTCTCCTCGGTTATGGCGTCTCCTCTCTCCCCGGTTATGGTGTCTCCTCTCTCGCCGGTTATGGCGTCTCCTCCCTCCCCGGTTATGGCGTCTCCTCCCTCCCCGGTTATGGCATCTCCTCTCTCCCTGGTTATGGCGTCTCCTCTATCCCCGGTTATGGCGTCTCCTCTATCCCCGGTTATGGCGTCTCCTCTATCCCCGGTTATGGCGTCTCCTCTATCCTCGGTTATGGCGTCCCCTCTATCCCCGTTATGACGTCTCCTCTATCCCCGGTTATGGCGTCTCCCCTATCCCCGTTCTGGAGTCTCCTCTATCCCCAGTTATGGTGTCTCCCCTATCCCCGTTCTGGAGTCTCCCCTATCCCCGTTCTGGAGTCTCCTCTATCCTCGGTTATGGCGTCTCCTCTATCCTCGGTTATGGAGTCTCCTCTATCCCCGGTTATGGCGTCTCCTCTCTCCCCGGTAATGGCGTCTCCTCTATCCTCGGTTATGGCGTCTCCTCTATCCTCGGTCATGGAGTCTCCTCTATCCCCGGTTATGGCGTCTCCTCTCTCCCCGGTTATGGAGTCTCCTCTATCCCCGGTTATGGCGTCTCCTCTCTCCCCGGTTATGGCGTCTCCTCTATCCTCGGTTATGGCGTCTCCTCTATCCCCGGTTATGGCGTCTCCTCTATCCTCGGTTATGGCGTCCCCTCTATCCCCGTTATGACGTCTCCTCTATCCCCGGTTATGGCGTCTCCCCTATCCCCGTTCTGGAGTCTCCTCTATCCCCAGTTATGGTGTCTCCCCTATCCCCGTTCTGGAGTCTCCCCTATCCCCGTTCTGGAGTCTCCTCTATCCTCGGTTATGGCGTCTCCTCTATCCTCGGTTATGGAGTCTCCTCTATCCCCGGTTATGGCGTCTCCTCTATCCCCGGTTATGGCGTCTCCCCTATCCCCGTTCTGGAGTCTCCCCTATCCCCGTTCTGGAGTCTCCTCTATCCCCGTTATGACGTCTCCTCTATCCCCGTTCTGGAGTCTCCTCTATCCCCGTTCTGGAGTCTCCCCTATCCCCGTTCTGGAGTCTCCTCTATCCCTGTTATGACATCTCCTCTATCCCCGTTATGACGTCTCCTCTATCCCCAGTTATGGCGTCTCCTCTATCCTTGGTTATGGCGTCTCCCCTATGCCCGTTATGATGCACCTTATGTATTGGAGATGGTGTTCCCATAACCCTTCTCATGCTGGAGTTCGGAGCCGGTGCTGAGGCTGACACAGGAGCTGACACTTCACAGGCCGCAGGGCAAACACCTTGTGTAATCTTCCCAGTCATCCCCAGCAGATATGACACCCAATGGGGGCAGCTAGTAAACTTCTCAGGCGAGTGTCAGCAAACAGCACCATAAAGATGATGGGGGGCATTGTCCTGTGAATTTATGATGGAATAAAAGAGTGACAGGAAATCCGTCCACATTCCTCCATTATAGCAGGTTCAAAGGGAAGAAGAAGAAGAGGAGGAGGAGGAGGAGAAGGAAGAAGAATGCACCTGAGGGCCGGGGCATCCACTCTACAGCAGACTATGGGATGGGAAGGTGAGAAGAATTCTGCCCCCCGGGGGAGGCTGCAGGGGCTTCTGGATTTACAGAGGAAACATCAAGAGTAATAGGAAGCTGCAGCAGCTCAGGCTTTACTGCTGGTGGGGGAGGGGGCGCTATGGGCTGATGTGCCCACCCCCCATCCCAACACTGTATGCCCACCATTATATTCTGCATTGACTCAAAAAAGGGATCTGAAAAACTGTGTGTGAACTTACTCTTAGGGATTATATATATATATATATATATATATATATATTGTTAAGGTTAAATTTATATGTTGACCTCTCTCTATGGAGAGAAGTCGAAAACCCAGGTAAAGGATGGTTTTTAAATTATATCTAGAGTTGGAATCCTGCAGTATTACCAGCTCGTTACTTATAAGTCATGGACACAGATAAGACAATGTATCATGATTATAAGCCTGGAGAAAAATGGCCCAAGTTTTATTATGGTAATCACATTTTATAGACAGATAGAATATAGGGTGGCAACAAATGCTAATAAGACATAGATGAGGCGGTGCTAGTGATTTAGATATTCAGTCATGCGCAATGGCATCTATATTAGTATTCATTATTATTATTCAAAAAGGTTAGAACAATACATTCTGTGCAAAGATACTTTTTCATGAATCCAAGAGCACAATGTATTTGTTTTCCATAAATTGTTTATAGATAAGTGTCTCTGGGTCCTTGGGGATTGTGTCTACAAATGATAACTTTCCAGGAGTTGTTCTCAGTGACGTGCTTCCAGTATTCCTCTTCTTTATCCAGAACATCTCTCTGTCACCCTCTGATCACGCTCTCATCACGCTCTGATCATCTCCAGTCTCTTCAGAGGGCAATATATATAGGTGTAGTCATATAGGTACGGTGCAGGTAGGTAAAATCGTATCGCTGGCCTTATCATATATATATACACATCGTCTGTGGTGTTCCCCTTTAAGACCAATGTGTTCCTTCTCCTTTATAGATGAATCAGATAGAGAATAGTCTGGGAGAAGGAGGGAATGAGACATAATGACTGCAGTATATACTGTATTACTTATGAGTGGGCTCCATCCATTTGCCATTGGCTGTCCGAGCATGCTGGGAGTTGTAGTTTTCCGACAGCTGGGAAGCCAAAGGTTGGCGACCATTGGAGATAGTGGTAGAGATAAAGTCATCTCCTGTAGCCGGAATCTATGAGTCAGTAATCCAGATGGGGATGTATCACCGGCGTATCACAGCGTCACTGCTGAGAAATGTGCTGCAGAATATTCACAGGAGACCCTGCAGGGTTTAGGTTCACTTATCTTGTACTGTTTCATCATTTCTGTTCCTCCAGAGCTGCACTCACAGTTCTGCCGTTCTGTCATGTCTTATTGTTCGCTAATAATGCTGTTCCATCCTGTCTTATCCTCCAGAGCTGCACTCACAATTCTGCTATTCCATTATGTCTTATCCTCCAGAGCTGCAATAACAATTTTGCTATTCCATTATGTCTTATGCTCCAGAGCTGCACTGTCAATTCTGCTATTCTATTATGTCTTATCCTCAAGAGCTGCACTCACAATTCTGCTATTACATTATGTCTTATCCTCCAGAGCTGCACTGTCAATTCTGCTATTCTATTTTGTCTTATCCTCCAGAGCTGCACTCACAATTCTGCTATTACATTATGTCTTATCCTCCAGAGCTGCACTCACAATTCTGCTATTACATTATGTCTTATCCTCCAGAGCTGCACTAACAATTCTGCTATTCCATTATGTCTTATGCTCCAGAGCTGCACTGACTATTCTGCTATTCTATTATGTCTTATCCTCCAGAGCTGTACTCACAATTCTTCTGTTCCATCATGTCTTATCCCAAACACATCCTCCTCCCTGCACTCTACAGCAGTGATCTTCATCCCGTGACTCTCCAGCCGTTGTAAAACTACAACTCCCATCATGCCCAGTCACCCAATGGGTGTTCTTGTCTGCTGGGAATTGTAGTTCTACAACACTGAGAGCTGCAGATTGAACACTACAAACATAGGACGTCACGTTTCTGTCCCCTGTATCTGAACTGTCACAAAGCATCCCCCTCCTGTAAAAGGCAGCCGTCAGAATTGTGATTGCAGCTCTGGAGCATAATAAGTATTTACTATATGACTCTTACCTACACATACACACTGTAACAAATTCTCAGCTTTAAGCAATGGATCAGCTGATCCTGCTCTTGTGTCAGTCTTCACTCTCCTTCTGGGATTCTGTTCATAGACCAGAGCCTGTAAGGACTGCGGCTGCCACCTATGGGGTAAGCACCTATACCAGCAGCGGCTTCGGCAGGTGAGGACAGGATTGTCCCCGTGTGACCTCATTGTGTGCTGCCGCCAGTCATCTCCTCGCCTGCCGATGACATCATGAGAACACAACCGTCTGCTGTTCTCTGCTCCACTGCTGTGATGCTTGGCTGCAGCCATGTTTGTTTTCTTCTCTTTTCTTTGATGGAACGCTTCCTTAAAGCAACAGCGTCACAAATTACATTACAGATTGGCAGATACATAGTGATATATCATGCAGATTATTACACCCCCAACAGATCTGCAGAACATTGCCCTGTCCTCTCTACCTCCTGGAAGATACATAGTGGTATATCCTGCAGATTATTACACCCTCTACAGATCTGCAGAACATTGCTCTATCCTCTCTACCTCCTGGAAGATACATAGGGATACATCCTGCAGATTATTACACCCCCTACAGATCTGAAAAAAATTGCTCTATCCTCTATACTTCCTGGCAGATACATAGTGATATATCCAGCAGATTATTACACCCCCTACAGATCTGCAGAACATTGCTCTGTCCTCTCTACCTCCTGGCAGATACATAGTGATATATCCTGCAGATTATTACACCCCCTACAGATCTGCAGAACATTGCTCTGTCCTCTCTACATCCTGGCAGATACATAGTGATATATCCTGCAGATTATTACACCCCCTACAGATCTGCAGAACATTGCTCTGTCCTCTCTACCTCCTGGCAGATACATAGTGATATATCCTGCAGATTATTACACCCCCTACAGATCTGCAGAACATTGCTCTGTCCTCTCTACATCCTGGCAGATACATAGTGATATATCCTGCAGATTATTACACCCCCTACAGATCTGCAAAACATTGTTCTGTCCTCTCTACCTCCTGGAAGATACATAGTGATATATCCTGCAGATTATTACACCCCCTACAGATCTGCAGAACATTGCTCTGTCCTCTCTACCTCCTGGAAGATAGTGATATATCCTGCAGATTATTACACCCTCTACAGATCTGCAGAACATTGCTCTATCCTCTCTACCTCCTGGAAGATAGTGATATATCCTGCAGATTATTACACCCTCTACAGATCTGCAGAACATTGCTCTTTTTTCTCTACCTTCTGGCACATACATAGGGATACATCCTGCAGATTATTACACCCAATACAGATCTTCATAACATTGCTCTATCCTCTCTACCTTCTGGCACATACATAGAGATATATCCTGCAGGTTATTACACCCCCAACAGATCTGCAGAACATTGCCCTGTCCTCTCTACCTCCTGGAAGATACATAGTAATATATATCCTGCAGATTATTACACCCTCTACAGATCTGCAGAACATTGCTCTATCCTCTCTACCTCCTGGAAGATACATAGGGATACATCCTGCAGATTATTACACCCCCTACAGATCTGCAGAACATTGCTCTATCCTCTATACCTCCTGGCAGATACATAGTGATATATCCAGCAGATTATTACACCCCCTACAGATCTGCAGAACATTGCTCTGTCCTCTCTACCTTCTGGTACGTACATAGGATATATGCTGCAGATTATTACACCCCTGGCCAGTTTTGCAGACCATTGTGTTGTTGAACTAGATGTTGACCTTGCTCTGGGGGTCTCCCCTCCCCCCCGTCTGTGGATGTGTCAGGTATTTGTCAGGCTGGAGATCAGAGAGGAGGAATCTTCAAAGCTTGGAGATCAGTCGAAGGGGGGAGGGATGGCTGTGACTAGTAGTGCCCTCTTCCCGCCAGTCATAGAAGTGTTATCTGAGGGCAGGGCCCTCAAGAAGTGACAATAGTCAGCCATGTCTTCTTCTTGGCCTAAGCAGACGCCAGATGAGGCAGTATATGTAGAGGAGCTCCTTCACCTTGATACCCCACACGTTCATTCTTCTGCTGCTGGGACCCTTGGTGATCAGATGTGATCAACTGAGGATCCTCTCCCCTTGTGTTACATTTCCCTGCAGCGCCACCTCAGGGGGAATGAAGTATTACATTGTTTCCATATGATAGATCAAGGATGAGGAACCTTCGGCCCTCCAGCTGTTGCAAAACTACAATTCCCATCATGCCTGGGCAGCCGAAGCTTTAGCTTCGGCTGCCCAGGCATGATGGGAATTGTAGTTTTGCAACAGCTGGAGGGCCGAAGGTTCCCCATCTCTGTGATAGATGGATGTGTTTGGTCCTCCAGGATGAGAGACGCTCTTTATAACAACTTTCACTATGAATGGCTACCTCACCTAGATTTTTATCATACATCCCCTTCACCTAATTCTGGACGACCCCTTTAATTCTATCCCGCTCGCAGTTTGTACTGTGCGGTATACATCCCCGCTGATTCACCATAGAGTTTCCCGACCGCTTCCTGCACCGCCTGTCATTAGCCGAGAGTTACTGGAAGACGTTTACTATCCAAACCCAAACTCCTTTCCTAGTAAAGATTATTACAGCTTTATCACCTCCGCCCCCACCCACCGCGGCGTCCTGGAGACACAACACCCGCGAATCATAATACCTGAGAGGGTCCGGGCTCCTTCACCATAACCAGACCCTGAGGGCAACAAACTTATATTTTTTTCCTAAAAGGATTTTGGTACATAGATTAGCTGGTTGATCACAAGTAGTGGCGCCAAACACTGGGATATATATAACGCTATATCTCCACACAGACCCCGGACAGTGACGACCACACACACTGCCTTCAGGACTTTACAACAAAGTGTTCACTTATAGCAACTTTATATTACGTCCTGGTGTAATATAAACAGGAGGAGGGGGACTACTATTCCCAGCAGTATAATAGTAGTTATATTCTTGTATATAGGAGCAGTATTATAGTAGTTATATTGTATATAGGAGCAGTATTATAGTAGTTATATTCTTGTATATAGGGGGCAGTATTATAGTAGTTATATTCTTGTATATAGGAGCAGTATTATAGTAGTTATATTCTTGTATATAGGAGCAGTATTATAGTAGTTATATTCTTGTATGTAGGAGCAGTATTATAGTAGTTATATTCTTGTATATAGGAGGCAGTATTATAGTAGTTATATTATTGTATATAGGAGCAGTATTATAGTAGTTATATTCTTGTATATAGGGAGCAGTATTATAGTAGTTATATTCTTGTATATAGGGGGCAGTATTATAGTAGTTATATTCTTGTATATAGGGGGCAGTATTATAGTAGTTATATTCTTGTATATAGGAGCAGTATTATAGTAGTTATATTCTTGTATATAGGAGCAGTATTATAGTAGTTATATTCTTGTATATAAGAGCAGTATTATAGTAGTTATATTCTAGTATATAGGAGCAGTATTATAGTAGTTATATTCCTGTATATAGGAGCAGTATTATAGTAGTTATATTCTTGTATATAGGGAGCAGTATTATAGTAGTTATATTCTTGTATATAGGAGCAGTATTATAGTAGTTATATTCTTGTATATAGGGAGCAGTATTATAGTAGTTATATTCTTGTATATAGGAGCAGTATTATAGTAGTTATATTCTTGTATGTAGGAGCAGTATTATAGTAGTTATATTCTTGTATATAGGGGGCAGCATTATAGTAGTTATATTCTTGTATATAGGAGCAGTATTATAGTAGTTATATTCTTGTATGTAGGAGCAGTATTATAGTAGTTATATTCTTGTATATAGGAGCAGTATTATAGTAGTTATATTCTTGTATATAGGGGCAGTATTATAGTAGTTATATTCTTGTATATAGGGGCAGTATAATAGAAGTTCTATTATTGTATATAGGGAGCAGTATTATAGTAGTTATATTCTTGTATATAGGGAGCAGTATTATAGTAGTTATATTCTTGTATATAGGAGCAGTATTATAGTAGTTATATTCTTGTATATAGGGGGCACTATTATAATAGTTATATTCTTGTATATAGGGGGCAGTATTATAGTAGTTATATTCTTGTATATAGGAGCAGTATTATAGTAGTTATATTCTTGTATATATGGGGCAGTATTATAGTAGTTATATTCTTGTATATAGGAGCAGTATTATAGTAGTTATATTCTTATATATAGGAGCAGTATTATAGTAGTTATATTCTTGTATATAGGAGCAGTATTATAGTAGTTATATTCTTGTATATAGGGGGCAGCATTATAGTAGTTATATTCTTGTATATAGGAGCAGTATTATAGTAGTTATATTCTTGTATATAGGAGCAGTATTATAGTAGTTATATTCTTGTATGTAGGAGCAGTATTATAGTAGTTATATTCTTGTATATAGGGAGCAGTATTATAGTAGTTATATTCTTGTATATAGGAGCAGTATTATAGTAGTTATATTCTTGTATGTAGGAGCAGTATTATAGTAGTTATATTCTTGTATATAGGGGGCAGCATTATAGTAGTTATATTCTTGTATATAGGAGCAGTATTATAGTAGTTATATTCTTGTATGTAGGAGCAGTATTATAGTAGTTATATTCTTGTATATAGGAGCAGTATTATAGTAGTTATATTCTTGTATATAGGGGCAGTATTATAGTAGTTATATTCTTGTATATAGGGGCAGTATAATAGAAGTTCTATTATTGTATATAGGGAGCAGTATTATAGTAGTTATATTCTTGTATATAGGGAGCAGTATTATAGTAGTTATATTCTTGTATATAGGAGCAGTATTATAGTAGTTATATTCTTGTATATAGGGGGCACTATTATAATAGTTATATTCTTGTATATAGGGGGCAGTATTATAGTAGTTATATTCTTGTATATAGGAGCAGTATTATAGTAGTTATATTCTTGTATATATGGGGCAGTATTATAGTAGTTATATTCTTGTATATAGGAGCAGTATTATAGTAGTTATATTCTTGTATATAGGAGCAGTATTATAGTAGTTATATTCTTGTATATAGGAGCAGTATTATAGTAGTTATATTCTTTTATATAGGGGGCAGCATTATAGTAGTTATATTCTTGTATATAGGAGCAGTATTATAGTAGTTATATTCTTGTATGTAGGAGCAGTATTATAGTAGTTATATTTTTGTATATAGGAGCAGTATTATAGTAGTTATATTCTTGTATATAGGGGCAGTATTATAGTAGTTATATTCTTGTATATAGGGGCAGTATAATAGCAGTTATATTCTTGTATATAGGGAGCAGTATTATAGTAGTTATATTCTTGTATATAGGGAGCAGTATTATAGTAGTTATATTCTTGTATATAGGAGCAGTATTATAGTAGTTATGTGGTTCAGGGAAGAAACAGAGTGCTGCACCTCACACCTATGGCTGATACTAGTGCCGCTAGGCTAAATAAAAAACACATCAGAATTTTGTGTATGAATTGATCAAGCCATACTGCCCCATGTACCTCGTGCCGGTATCTGATACACATGGGTCCCTACACTAAGTCCACACCGTGCCAGTCAGTGGCCACCAACCCCGCAGGCGTGCACAGCCAGGGAACGGGGGCCATGGGACAGCCCTGCGACCCCCATGCCACAGGACCAGACCCAAAAAACTGGCCGGGTTCTGGTGTGGTGTTTTTGGGTCTGGTCCTGTGGCATGGGGGTCGCAGGGCCGTCCCATGGCCCCCGTTCCCTGGCTGTGCACGCCTGCGGGGTTGGTGGCCACTGACTGGCACGGTGTGGACTTAGTGTAGGGACCCATGTGTATCAGATACCGGCACGAGGTACATGGGGCAGTATGGCTTGATCAATTCATACACAAAATTCTGATGTGTTTTTTATTTAGCCTAGCTGCACTAGTATCAGCCATGGGTGTGATGTGCAGCACTCTGTTTCTTCCCTGAACCGCATTATAGTAGTTATATTCTTGTATATAGGGGCAGTATTATAGTAGTTATATTCTTGTATATAGGAGCAGTATTATAGTAGTTATATTCTTGTATATAGGGGGCAGTATTATAGTAGTTATATTCTTGTATATAGGAGCAGTATTATAGTAGTTATATTCTTGTATATAGGAGCAGTATTATAGTAGTTATATTCTTGTATATAGGAGCAGTATTGTAGTAGTTATTCTTGTACATAGGGGGCAGTCTTATAGTAGTTTAAGTCTTGTCCACAAGGGGAAGTTATTTAGCCAACATTCATATGTTAAAATGACAATCTCCATAGTCCCAGGTCTCTTTACTCGGTCTCTGTCTCTTTACTATATCACTGTACCCTGGAGGTTTGTGGGATTTGTTTGCAGTCTTACAAATAAATAAGTATTGCGGTATGGGGGCTCTTTAGGGGGCTGCACAGTAAATATCAGTTTCATTAGCTGTCAGGGGTCTATGGAGACCAGGCTCGTATTTCTCTATGGGCAGTGACGGTGTCTGGCTGCCATTCATGGGAAGGGATGTGGGTTATGGACTGTGGTTTGTGGAGACCACATCACAGGATGGTTCTTGGAAGAGATGAGCGATTGTCACAGTCCAGGACCTTGAGGATGTCCCCCAGATGGTGCCTGATATGTCCTGCAGAACAGAGGGGACAGAGGAGCCCGCTAAATGTTCTCTCTACACATGGCCCTGCCCTAGGCCTCATCTTTTATAAGCAATAGTTCTGTGATGTTCTTGGTCTCTGTTCACTTTTGCGCCACAGGTTGGTGCCCCTCAGGCGCTGCTGGTGTCCATTGTGCGGTGGATCCGGGCGGGTGTGTAAGGAGGATGACAGTCTTTGTGTGGGGGGGACAGTCTGGACTGGGTTATCTAAGCTGTGGATACAACTGTAACAAACACTCAGCTGTGAGCAGTATTAAAGGGATCCTCTCACTAGAGTTCATGACGCTCAGATCTGGCCTCAGGAGGCACTGGTTTTATTATGGCCATTGTCCCTATAGGATAAATGGAGCCCTGAGTGCGGGAGGATCCAGGGACAGGATCAATGAAGAGAGAGGAAGCAATGGAGATGACTGGATGACACCATAAACCTGTGCAGTCCTCCCTGGGGGGCGGCTGGCCATTGCCCCTCTGTTCCTCTGCCCTTTGATGCAGCCTCCTGGCTTTGTGTGTGCAGGAAGTGAACACTTGTTAACAAACATCCCCCCTCCCCTCAGTAAACAGACCCCCTCCCCGGCCCAAGACAATGAGCCGCAGCCTTGAGGCACAAAGTCAGTTCATCCCACTTCATGGTCAGGACAATATGCGACCATCAAGTGTCTGACCGTCCCCGGCTATAAACATGACCCCCCCCCCATCAAGAAGTAATAAGAAATCCACCATCAAAGTCTCAGAAATCCGCACTGGTCTCCAGTGATGTCCAGTGTGACACCACGGCACGACACAACACTGACACTGCTACACAACGCAACACTGCAACACCACAACTCAACACTGACACTACTACACAACGCAACACTGCGACACCACAACGCAACACTGCGACACCTCAACTCAACACTGTCACTACTACACAACGCATCACTGCGACACCACAACGCAACACTGCTATACTTCTACACGACGCAACACTGACACTACTACACAACGCAACACTGTGACACCACAACGCAACACTGCGACACCACAACTCAACACAACGCAACACTGCGACACCTCAACTCAACACTGTCACTACTACACAACGCATCACTGCGACACCACAACGCAACACTGCTATACTTCTACACGACGCAACACTGACACTACTACACAACGCAACACTGCGACACCACAACGCAACACTGCGACACCACAACGCAACACTGACACTACTACACAACGCAACACTGCGACACCACAACGCAACACTGCGACACCTCAACTCAACACTGTCACTACTACACAACGCATCACTGCGACACCACAAGGCAACACTGCTATACTTCTACACGACGCAACACTGACACTACTACGCAACACTGCAACACCACAACGCATCATTGCGACACCACAACCCAACACTGTGACACCACAATGCTACACTGTCACTACTACACAACGCAACACTGCTATACTTCTACACGACGCAACACTGCAACATCACAATGCAACACTGTCACTACTACGCAATACTGCAACACCACAACGCATCGCTGCGACACCACAACACTGCAATACTTCTACATGAAACAACACTGCGACATAGCTACACTACAACTCTATATAGAGGGGATACAGGGGGTCTCAGTTGCCCCTAGCAACCAATCAGATTCCATCTTTTATTTTCCAAAGAGCCTGTGAGGAATGAAAGGTGGAATCTGATTGGTTGCTAGGGGCGACTGAGCCAGTTTCACTTTACACCATGTTGGATAAATCTCCCCCTAAGAAACTTAACTTACATACACAGGACCAGGGTCCTGAGAAAGGCAGAGCCTGAAATTAATACTGATCCTAACCGTCCTTAAGGACCCTTCTTACCTATACCTGCCACCCCCACCCCACGGGGATAAAAGTAATAAAGGGTTGTGCTTACAGACCATGCACACCCCCTCCATTCTTAAAGGAGCCACAACACGCTTAGTGAGATAAGTCCGAGACGATGGTTATCACTGATACGTCCAGTGGTATTAATAGTCAGGTCCAACAACTGCACATTGACCTCTGGTGACTGATCTCAGTCTGGGATCTGCAGATCTATGAGGGAATCACAGGAGGGGGCCACAGTGTAATGGCTCCCAAACAGCTGAGTCAACATATGGCTGCCCCACTACCTGCTGACTGAGGCCAATGGTGGGACAGCAGGCTGGCTAGTAACCCCCTCATCACTGGGATGGTCTGTGTATTAATAACCCCCTCCCCGCCCTCTGTACAGCCGAAGGGAAAGTCATGGGCAGCCGGGGAAGAGGGGGGAGATGTGGCTGCAAGGACCAAAACAGGAGAGGTTCAGCTGCTGCCATGTAACCTGTACACCTGTACTCCATCTACTATACCCTGTACACCTGTACTCCATCTACTATGCTCTGTACTCCATCTACTATACCCTGTACTCAATCTACTATACCCCATACACCTATACTCCATCTACTATACCCCATACACCTGTACTCCATCTACTATACCCAGTACACCTATACTCCATCTACTATACCTCATACACCTGTACTCCATCTACTATACCCCGTACACCTATACTCCATCTGCTATACCCCATACACCTGTACTCCATCTACTATACCCTGTACACCTGTACTCCATCTACTATACTCTGTACTCCATCTACTATACCCCGTACACCTGTACTCCATCTACTATACCCCGTACACATGTACTCTATCTGCTATACCCTGTACACCTATACTCCATCTACTATACCCTGTACACCTGTACTCCATCTACTATACCCTGTACACCTGTACTCCATCTACTATACCCCGTACACCTGTACTCCATCTACTATACCTCATATACTTGTACTCCATCTACTATACCCCGTACACCTATACTCCATCTACTATACCCCGTACACCTGTACTCCATCTACTATACCTCATATACCTGTACTCCATCTACTATACCCTGTACACCTGTACTCCATCTACTATACCCTGTACTCCATCTACTATACCCTGTTCACCTTTACTCCATCTACTATACCCTGTACACCTGTACTCCATCTACTATGCCCTGTACACCTGTACTCCATCTACTATACCCTGTACTCCATCTACTATACCTCGTACACCTGTACTCCATTTACTATACCCTGTACACCTGTACTCCATCTACTATACCCCGTTCACCTGTACTCCATCTACTATACCCTGTACTCCATCTACTATACCCTGTTCACCTTTACTCCATCTACTATACCCTGTACACCTGTACTCCATCTACTATGCCCCGTACACCTGTACTCCATCTACTATACCCTGTACTCCATCTACTATACCTCGTACACCTGTACTCCATCTAACATACTACCCCATATACCTGTACTCCATCTACTATATAGTACTCCATCTACTATACCCTGTACACCTGTACTCCATCTACTATACCCCGTACACCTGTACTCCATCTACTATACCTCATACACCTGTACTCCATCTACTATACCCCATACACCTGTACTCCATCTACTATACCCTGTACACCTGTACTCCATCTACTATACCCTGTACTCCATCTACTATACCCTGTTCACCTGTACTCCATCTACTATACCCTGTACTCCATCTACTATACCCTGTTCACCTTTACTCCATCTACTATACCCTGTACACCTGTACTCCATCTACTATGCCCTGTACACCTGTACTCCATCTACTATACCCTGTACTCCATCTACTATACCTCGTACACCTGTACTCCATTTACTATACCCTGTACACCTATACTCCATCTAACATACTACCCCATATACCTGTACTCCCATCTACTATATAGTACTCCATCTACTATACCCTGTACACCTGTACTCCATCTACTATGCCCCGTACACCTGTACTCCATCTACTATACCCTGTACACCTGTACTCCATCTACTATACCCTGTACTCCATCTACTATACCTCGTACACCTGTACTCCATTTACTATACCCTGTACACCTGTACTCCATCTACTATGCCCCGTACACCTGTACTCCATCTACTATACCCTGTACTCCATCTACTATACCTCGTACACCTGTACTCCATTTACTATACCCTGTACACCTGTACTCCATCTACTATGCCCCGTACACCTGTACTCCATCTACTATACCCTGTACTCCATCTACTATACCTCGTACACCTGTACTCCATCTAACATACTACCCCATATACCTGTACTCCATCTACTATATAGTACTCCATCTACTATACCCTGTACACCTGTACTCCATCTACTATACCTCATACACCTGTACTCCATCTACTATACCCCATACACCTGTACTCCATCTACTATACCCCATACACCTGTACTCCATCTACTATACCCTGTTCACCTTTACTCCATCTACTATACCCTGTACATCTGTACTCCATCTACTATGCCCCGTACACCTGTACTCCATTTACTATACCCTGTACACCTGTACTCCATCTACTATGCCCCGTACACCTGTACTCCATCTACTATACCCTGTACTCCATCTACTATACCTCGTACACCTGTACTCCATTTACTATACCCTGTACACCTGTACTCCATCTACTATGCCCCGTACACCTGTACTCCATCTACTATACCCTGTACTCCATCTACTATACCTCGTACACCTGTACTCCATTTACTATACCCTGTACACCTGTACTCCATCTACTATGCCCCGTACACCTGTACTCCATCTACTATACCCTGTAATCCATCTACTATACCTCGTACACCTGTACTCCATCTAACATACTACCCCATATACCTGTACTCCATCTACTATATAGTACTCCATCTACTATACCCTGTACACCTGTACTCCATCTACTATACCCTCTACACCTATACTCCATCTAACATACTACCCCATATACCTGTACTCCATCTACTATATAGTACTCCATCTACTATACCCTGTACACCTGTACTCCATCTACTATACCCCGTACACCTGTACTCCATCTACTATACCCTGTACTCCATCTACTATATCCCATATACCTGTACTCCATCTACTATACCCTGTACACCTGTACTCCATCTACTATACCCCGAACAGCTGTACTCCATCTACTATACCCCGTACTCCTGTACTACATCTACTATACCCTACACTCCGTCTACTATACCCCATATACCTGTACTCCATCTACTATACCCTGTACTCTATCTACTATACCCCGTACTCCTGTACTCCATCTAATATACCCCGTACGCCTGTACTCCATCTACTATACCCTATACACCTGTACTCCATCTAATATACCCCGTACTCCATCTACTATACCTCATATACCTGTACTCCATCTACTATACCCTGGAAACCATCTACTATATCCTGTACACCTGTACTCCATCTACTATACCCCATAAACCCTGTACTCCATCTACTATACCCTGTACACCTGTACTCCATCTACTATACCCTGTACACCTGTACTCCATCTACTATACTACTATACCCCATATACCCTGTACTCCATCTGCTATACCCTGTACTACATCTACTATACCCCATATACCCTGTACTCCATCTGCTATACCCTGTACTGCATCTACTATACCCCATATACCTGTACTGTATCTACTACTATACCCCATACACCTGTACTCCATCTACTATACCCTGTACACCTGTACTCCATCTACTATACCTTATATAACTGTACTCCATCTACTATACCCCATATACCATGTACTCCATCTACTTTACCCCATATACCTGTACTGCATCTACCATACCCCATACACCTGTACTCCATCTACTATACCCCATACACCTGTACTCCATCTACTATACCCCATACACTTGTACTCCATCTACTATACCCCGTACTCCTGTCTTCCATCTACTATACCCCTTACTCCATCTTCTATACCCTGTACACCTGTACTCCATCTACTATATCCTGTACACCATCTACTATACCCCGTACACCTGTACTCCATTTACTATACCCCGTACACCTGTCCTCCATCAGTGTATGCGTCATGGAGCAGCAGAGCGGATATGGGGGCAGGGGGATTGGCAGTATGACGTTTACTTCAGTTCTGGGGTTCTATTTATGAACCAGGAAGATCAGGCTGAGCAGAGCTATAACCCTCCTAGATAAGTGCAGTCTGTTATGGGGGATTCCTGGGGGTCTGCCCTGTGTACACACATCTGAGTATACAGCGCCCATGGCGTCTACATGTGTCGTTGGATCATAGGCGGCGGCCATTCTCCATCCTCACGCTCTATATGTGTTTGACCAGCTGAGCGCTCGCTTACCCAGATGGAGCAAACAAAGGCGGAATGTGATCGCTACAGAGAATGACCCCCAACATAGGGGCAAGTACAAGGCAACTAGTTATCAAACATGGTAAGCTTAGGAACCCAGCAGACAGCACCATACGTGATGGGCTTAGGGCCCTTTTACACAGAAAGATTACCTGACAGATTATCTGCCAAAGATTTGAAGCCAAAGCCAGGAACAGACTATAAACAGAGATCAGGTCATACATGAAAGCCTGAGATTTCTCCTCTTTTCGAATCCATTCCTGGCTTTGGCTTCAAATCTTTGGCAGATAATCTGTCAGATAGTCTTTCTGTGTAAAAGGGCCCTTAGATACAGAGGCCCAGCAGGCAGTATCACACATGAAAGGCCTAGATACAAGTATCAGCAGATTGTATCGCACATGATGGGCTTAGGTACAGAGGCACAGCAGGATAGGTTCAGCTACAGGGATCAGCGGACAGTATCACACAAGAGGCCCACATACCGGCTGAGCGGTCCATGCTGGGAGTTGTAGTCCTCTGCGGTGTCTGAGTAGTTACAATCTTATATTTTACAAGGTTTCGCAGACATTATGGGCGGTGGGTTTCCCGCACTGTAATATACATCCCCTGACTCATTTTATAGACCAGACATAAAGATGAAACGCTGAGACCCCTGAAGGTGAAGACCACCTATATAATAGCTGCACATCCTGACAGGTTTCCTTCACCCCGGGGGACAGAGGGCTCCATAATAATAGAGGACATCCTCCACAATGAGATCACAGGCAGCAGATACACAAAGCTTTATAGCCCCTGAATACCGCCCCCTGCAGGGCAATCCACATACCCTGCGCCCTGGATTCAATGTGGCATTACGTAGTGCCCAGACCCCCATACAATATCATAGTGCCTAGACCCCCATACACTATCATAGTGCCCAGACCCCCATACACTATCATAGTGCCCAGACCCCCTTACACTACCATAGTGCCCAGACCCCCTTACACTACCATAGTGCCCAGACCCCCATACACTAACATAGTGCCCAGACCCCCATACACTAACATAGTGCCCAGACCCCCATACACTAACATAGTGCCCAGACCCCCATACACTAACATAGTGCCCAGACCCCCATATACCACCATAGTGCCAAGACACCCATATACCACCTATTACTCCGACACTACCATAGCTCCTAGACACATTGGGATAGTGCATACACAATACTCAACTGTAGTGCCCAGACACCCACACTCTGGGATAGTACTCACACAATACACAGCTATAGTGCCCAGACACCCATAGGGTCCTATTACACGAGGGGATTTTAAACGATTAATGACTAACGATAACCGATCGCAAACAAGATTGCTTATCGTTAACCTGAAATTGTTCACCATATTATGGTGCGTTTACACAGAGAGATTTATCTGACAGATTTTTTTAAGCCAAAGCCAGGAATGGAGTTAAAAAGTGGAGAAATCTCTGTCTTTCCTTTATGACCTGTTCTCTGTTTATAGTCTGTTTCTGGCTTTGGCTTTAAAGATCTGTCAGATAAATCTCTCTGTGTAAACACACCCTTACACAGAACGATGGTCGTTAGTTACGATTGTTACTATGATCGTTATTGCGATTGTTACTATGATCGTTATTGCGATTGTTACTATGATCCTTTATTCCTTCTGATCCCAGCAAAACAATGAACAATGTGCAATTACACTGAACAATGAGTGAAAAAATGCGGAATTACAGCGAACGATTAATGATAATTTTAGTTTCAGATTTAAATCAACGACATACGTACGGTTTTTCGATCGTTGACTGCAGTTACATAGAACGATTATCATTTAAATTTGAACAATATAACGATTTTTCACGCGATAATCGTCCCATGTAATAGGGCCCATACACTATCATAGTGCTCACACACCCATATAAGCCAATGTGCCATCCCATACTCCCCATTGAGTACAATATCATAGTGCCTGACACTCATACCAGACAGTGTGACACTGACAGTATCCATATAGCTCATCCAATATGCCATAGTGCCCATATAACTCCGCACAGTATAATACCACACTCTTTATACAGCACATTGTTATGGCACCCATACACCAGATGCAGGGCCATACACAACAATGCTGTAGTGCCAATGTGATAATAAGACCCCAGGGCCCCCATAACGGTGACCAGATCATCACAGCGGCTTACCCTGCCATCCGCACTGATACACTGTAACAAACCATCAGCACAGGAGAGATCTGAGCTGCTGCTGCTTCATCTCACAGAGGATTAAACCACATTATAACCACTGAAACAAACCCTCAGCTGTGCAACGTCTCGGCAAACAGAGATCTTACAGACAATGAGGAATGAATTACAAAGTCTATTAGAAAGCTGTAGAATATTCATTATCTAGGGATTAGAGAGAGGAGAGGGAGGGGGGGGGGTCCGATGTAGCCCCCCTGCAGGTCACAGATCTCCTACACATCCCCACTAACTACAAAGCCAATGTCTATGTGAGCTCTCACTGAGAAGTCCAGGCTGTAGAGCTCACAGAGCATTGTCTAGAGTGGATACAATGTAACAAGCCTATAGGGTAATACACAGACTCCAGTGTAGATGTAAATACTGGAGGAAGTAGTAGATATTGGGAACAACCTTCCAGCAGTTATGGTTGGTAAATCTACAGAAAGTGAATGGGACCCTGTGGGGTTAGACATCGCTCCATCCTATGGTAGAGATAATAGAAGAACTGACTATGGGGCTCGGGGTCTTAGGGTCCTATTAGACAAAGTGATTTGTAACGACTAACGATAAACGATCGCAAACAAGATTGTTTATAGTTAACCTGAAATCGTTCACCATATTACACAGAGCGATAGTCGTAATGCTGCGCTTACACTGAGCGATAATTCGCCCAATCGATCGTTTTAACGATTTTGAAGCAACCATTTGGTTTTTATAACGATCAGCGTATAGACCAATAAATCGTTAGAAAAATTGTTAGAAAATTTGTTCGAAAAATCGTTATTGCGATCATTTTAAAATCGCTTAAGCCCATCTCACACATAGGGTGAATGAGTGAAAGACTGTTTACACAAAGCGATCTGCGAATTTTCAGTGAACGACCAACGACGATTTGAGAACATGTTGAAAGATCAAAATGAACGATTTGTCGCTCGTCGCTTGATCGTTTGCTGTGTTTACACGAGCTGATTATCGAATGCGCTTATCAAATGCGATCGTTATCGTGAAAATTTTAACGATAATCGTTTTGTGTAAACGGAGCATAAGTTAGGATCTGATCCCAGATGGAGTACACAGAACGATTACCATTTAAATTCGAGCGATAACGATTTTTTTGCACCATAATCGTCCCGTGTAATAGGGCGCTTATTCTGCGCTCCGTGTTTTATTCTTTACAGCAAACAGAGATCTTGAAGAACAAAAAGTTTCTGAACTTTTTTTATTGCGCATGGATGACATTAGTGGTCACTATTCACACTGCGCAGTTTGCGGCTTTACACGTTACACAGGTCACTGTTCACACTGTGCGGTTTGTGGCTCCATACGTGTTATACAGGTCACTGTTCACACTGCGCGGTTTGCGGCCCCATACGTGTTATACAGGTCACTGTTCACACTGTGCGGTTTGCGGCTCCATACGTGTTATACAGGTCACTGTTCACACTGCGCGGTTTGCGGCCCCATACGTGTTATGCAGGTCACTGTTCACACTGTGTGGTTTGCGGCTCCATACGTGTTATGCAGGTCACTGTTCACACTGTGCGGTTTGCGGCTCCATATGTGTTATACAGGTCACTGTTCACACTGTGCAGTTTGCGGCTCCATGCATTACTCAGGTCACTGTTCACACTGCGCAGTTTGCGGCTCCATGCATTACTCAGGTCACTGTTCACACTCTGCGGTTCCGGTTTCCTCCCGGCCATCACTGCGGGTGGGGGGGAGGGGGGGGAATCGGTATCTCAGCTCTGACCTTGTTCTCAGAGTCTTGTCTGGAGTTTGTTATTTGCTCAGACAATAGTCTATGGAGGGCCTGAGGCTGCAGCACCCGCAGGGGGTCTTCTCTGGCAGGGTAGGGGTTAATGCCAGGCAGGGCCGGTGGGCTTTCAGGGAGTTATAAGCCATTGTCTCCTGTTCTGCTCACTCCACCCAGCACAGAGCCAGCCCCTCACCATCATCATCCTCCTGTAAAGTTCAGCCTCTTTTAGGCTCCCTCCTCCTCCTCCTCTGCTCCATTCCCTTCTTTCATGTCTTGATGTTAGGAAGGAGTTTAAAGGCTGCAGAGGAGAAGCTTGGTCACAGTGTAGCAGGCGGTGTGTGGCCCCTAGGATTACCCCAGTGCTGGTATTATGCGGAGGGACTGATACATTGCGGAGCTCCTGAGAGTCGCGTGGCCCCTGGATCTGGCCCCCCATCTCTTCCCATCTGTCTGGACTGAAGCGGAGCCATGCGGACCCTGCTGACCCTCTCCCTGCTGCTCCTCTACAAGGTGGGACCCTCTCTCTCTCTCTGTTCTTTGTTAGCCTTCTGGCAGTGAAGGGGTTACTGGCGGATCGATGACATCATAGCGATTACCATGTCTGATGTACGGTGGGAATCCGCCGCTTCCCTGGGACTACAACTCTCAGCTTGAGATTGACTGCTGCGACTTGTAGTTCCACCAGAAGCCTGCGGTGAATCCTAGTCATGTGATCGGGCTCCTACATCCTTTACAGGGGCCAAAAGTTGCCCCCCCCCAATGGTTACCAAACCAATCACATCTCTCCTTTCTGGACACAAGAGCTTACAATCCCATAGACAACCTCGTGTTATGGGTGATTATTGATGATGATGATGGCCGCCATTTGATCGGTCGCTGCTGTGTCCATAGAGGGAACTTTTTCTTAGTTCCCATCACTTTTTGCGGTCCGTAAATTGTTTCCCAGGTGGGACGTTGTCTGCTGGATAATAAAATGTCTGCCACCGGCAAGACGTCAGGAGACAAAGATGCGCTGAGAGAAGGGACTTGTAAGAACCTGCCCGCCGCCTCCATCCCCACCAGCCCGCCATCAGCCGCAGTTGGCAAGGGCCCCGCCGAGTGACGAGAGTTTTGGGAAACTCTTTGGATTACTCAGCGCCGGCGACACCGGGTACCTGGCTATTAACCCTTCTCTCACCCCATCACTCCTGTGTCCGTTCCTTTATGTAAGTGTTGCTTTTGTTGCAGATTTTTGCGCCATTAACTACGGCTGAGGGTTTGTTACATTGTTACTTTTGCGGTTTATTAATCATGGCCGCCGTTGCTGAGACGCGGCTTGAGGGCCATTTGTTGCGTCTTTTACGCCATAGGAAGATATCGCGCTTGATTGTATTGTATATTACGGGCGCTCTTTGTTATTATTTGGTGCAGTCACATTTTCGCCCCTCTGCGTAGTGATTCGCGGCCTTTCACTTCCGTAACTGGATTTTTGGTGATCTTACCTGTTAGTGGTGAAAGGGTTAACAGCACGTGTGGCTGCAGGGCGATGCAATGTGGTATAAACGGATCCTGCGCAGTGATGATCCTCCATTGAAGTGGTCACTCAGCTTTCCCAGACTCCTGAATGTCATGTCTGTCCGTTCCATCACGTAGTGACGCGGATCTGCTGTTCAGGATTCTAGGAAAGTTGTCTGACAGCCGCAATATACAGCGTCACCCAGCTTTCCCGGACCCCTAAACAAGTCTATGGTAGATTTCCCATTCATAGGAAAGCTGGATGACTGCGTTGGCGGGACCGGTATTGGTGGCCATACTAGTTCCCAGAATCAAGGATGGCTGCTCAGAAGTTTGATATAGTGCGGTGGGATCTTTGGGGTGTAGTACCCACTGCACTATATGGCGGCACTCACTAATGTACCGTAGATCCATTCCAGCATTTCTCTCATTAACACTTTCTTAGCTCACTTGGTTTATAGTTGTCACCTCGCCCCCCTTCCCCCCCCAAAAAAAATACACACACAACGGTGGTGTCAGCCTCACCATGGTTGTCACTGTGCGGATTATTTACCCACTATGGGATCCACTGGTCACGCTGCCAGGACCAGATCCAGAATAACTATAGAAAGAACTGTCAATTTTCTTATAAACTTTGTTTCAATTCTAAATTGTGAGCGAGATCTCAGATTGTTGTCAGTGAATAGAAACATCCAGCCCTGAACTTCTGCATCTCAGTTATTACATTGTATCCAGTGTAGACAATGCTCTGTGAGCTCTACATCCTGCACTCCAGTCTGATACATTGGACATAGCTAGTCCTGCTCCCAGCTGTATCCAGTGTAGACAATGCTCTGTGAGCTCTACAGCCTGGACTCCAGACTGATACATTGTACATAGCTAGTCCTGCTCTCAGCTGTATCCAGTGTAGACAATGCTCTGTGAGCTCTACAGCCTGGACCCCAGACTGATACATTGTACATAGCTAGTCCTGCTCTTAGCTGTATCCAGTGTAGACAATGCTCTGTGAGCTCTACAGCCTGGACCCCAGACTGATACATTGTACATAGCTAGTCCTGCTCTTAGCTGTATCCAGTGTAGACAATGCTCTGTGAGCTCTACAGCCTGGACCCCAGACTGATACATTGTACATAGCTAGTCCTGCTCTTAGCTGTATCCAGTGTAGACAATGCTCTGTGAGCTCCAGACTGATACATTGTACATAGCTAGTCCAGCCCGGGCCCCTGACATCAGATATGGGGGTGGGTGGTGTCGGGACGTTCTGAGTATCTTCTGCTCCAGTCACTGTTATCTATGAACGATGTATCACACATTGTCTCAGCCCCTCGCACTGTATCTAGATGTGATACACTCGCAGCTTCTGTTCTAGTGTTAAATTTTCCCAAATAAAAGTTTTTTTCTGTTGCGCAACCGTGATCTCCACAATGTTCACATACCGGGGGAAGGTTGGAGGCTGCAAAACTTATTGTTCCTCTATTTACTGCCTCTCATTATATTGCACTTAATACTGGGGCGTGACAACCACCCCCTCTAACTTCATCCTTAAAGGGCATGTCCATTTATTGTCAGTCTCTGTATTCTGGGATTGCTGCAGTAGTTATGGCGTGCGTTGTGGGGGTTTGTACGTTTTTGTGTTTTTCTGCGTTTCCCCCTCCGGCTGCGGCGTTCACCCTGAGTCAGTGTCAGGACTCGCCGGAAACCGCACGTCCCCTGCTGGATCCTGGGGAGTGAGGCAGCACGGCTGGGGGGGGCGCTGCTCCGTCCTCTAGGAAATTCTCCTGAGTTACCCCAGATTGTGCTCTATAAGTTAGAATAAGACTCAGGGCGATGGGCAGCCACAGCCATCAGCGCCCCCCGAAGGTCTCAGTATACAGGGGGCTTCTCTGTACCCTGGTGCGCATCCGAAATGCGTCGGTGGTGCTGACCTGTTAGGATTTTCAGAACCTGGAGTCACTTTTTTTTTTACATATCTTATGGCGACTTTTCTGGTGATCCTACAGGGGGCGTAACTCATGTGACAGGGGTGGATAATGACATCAGAGAATGGATTCCATTCAGCAGTCGTATCATATTACCAGCGGCTGTAGGGTTAACAGATGTGGCGCGGAGCGCTGTACCTGCTCGGTTACAGGGTGCGGCCGGGAATAATTCTTATTGTCTTTTATCTGGTCCTGATCGGCGCTGGTTACTGTGGTGACACTAATGGGTCTGGCCTATGGGGAGACTGTGATGACGTCACACGAACCAGCGCCGCCGCCATATATCACAGAACCACGCTAATTCATGTCCCTTGTCCAGTCTTGGGGGAATCACCTGGCGTGACCCGACTGATCTAATAGATCAGTGTCCATTAACATCTGGCTCCCAAACTGTTGTAAAACTATGACAGCCAAAGGCTTTCAGGGCATGATGGGAGTTGAAGTTTTACAATATATTTAAAATCCCTTTTTACGCTGTAAATTTTCAGCGTCAGCGCCATTGTGTAACAATGGCGGTCGTATCTGACTCATGAAGTTGTCAGAAATCATCCTCTGGCTGTGAGGAGGTCTGTAGAGATGTGCGGACCCCCCATGTCTTGGTATGTACTGGACCAGGGGGCACGTTTGGGTTCTTGCTGTGGTGCCGCCTCTGCCTACTCCTATGGGACATAGCGAGGGTCTGGGAATCCTCTTCCAAGGGGCTAACAGACTGGCACAGCTGTGCGGAGGAATGGCGGCCCCCCGCCTCACTGGGCACAGGTGTGGAGATGCCCCCTAATCCCTCCTGATTTGTGGAGCCAGAAGATGAGCGCGGGGGTGGTCACGTCTGTCACGGATCACGTCCCTGTCTTGTCTTAGGGTGCGTTTACACCTACAGGATCTGCAGCAGATCTGCAGCAGATCCGCAGCAGATTTGATGGTGCAGATTTGATGCTGTGTTCAGTTAATTAAATGAAATCTGCTGCGGATCCGGTAAGTGTGAACGTACCCTTAAGACATGTTGTCTGCCATGACATCATAGGGAAACTTGTAGGAACTCTGATATCCTGATGTGAATGGAACCGATAGAGAAAAAAAAAAAAAAAATCATAAACAAAAAGTTGTTTCTGTACAATATAACGTCATACGCGTCCTTCCTGTTGCACGGTTTCTGTGCCTGCCCCTTTAAGAACAGGATGGCGGCTTGTTAGGTGATATATTGCGTCCTGATATACACTGGGATCTGGCCGTTGGCACTACCCCCCCCCCCTCCTCCTGTCCCCGTGTGCCTGCAGGGCGTCCTCTGATGTCTCCAGATGCTCAGCGCCAAAGTGCGGCCTCGCCGGGGAGACAGACAGCTGCGTCCTCACCAAATATGGAGCTGGTTCTGTGTAATCCGATCATTGTATGAGGAGAATGGGAAGAGGGGGAAACGCGGCGGCAGCGGCGTAATGAGAACAAGATCCCGGCCGGAGGATTCGCTGTGTGTCCGTTAACCCTTCATCACATCGCAGCCTGATGTCACGCAGATGCCCTGACATGTTGCTCTGTATAAGCCACGTAAACGTAGTGACACAGCAATGGCGGCCCATTTGTCACAATTGGTGACCTGTTGGCCTCGTGGGTTACAACGCAACGCACGTGACCTCTGTTGCGTCTATATTGACAGTGATATGACGTCATGTGACCCGTGGTGGTTATTGCAGTGGGAGACTTGGGTGGGTTGCGGTGTGGTAATGCGCGTTCGGCGGCAATATTAATCTATGGACACAGGAAATCTCATCTGTGTAAGGCAGGCCTTCGGCTGTCCAGGCATGATGGGAATTGTAGTTTTGCAACAGCTGGAGGGCCGAAGGTTCCCCATCCCTGGTGTAAGGGGTAGCAGTGCGCAAAAGATTCAGCGTGGGCCACAAGGGGGCGCAGTGTCGTCCCTTTATTTCTGTGTTCACCACTTGTTGCAAAACTACAGCTCCCATCATGCCCAAAACATGATACTTTCATCCCCGTTGCCCATGGCAACCAATCACAGCTCAGCTTTCGCTTCTCATATGCTCTGGTAAAGTGAAAGCTGAGCTGTGATTGGTTGTTGTGGAAGCCAATTGGTTGCTAGGGGCAACAAGGAGAATCTTACAATAAGGCAACGTGATAATTTTCCCCTTTAAGTCCCTGTCTGCGCCATTGTCGGCTGCGGTAGAACAAGGCGGCGCTGTGAGGCCTCTTTGTGGGTTTGTTCAATTAAACAAACTGTACGTAACCCAGAAACTGGCACCGGGCCACCCCGGCCACACTACCTGCCAGGGGGCACGACGGAGCCGACACACAGGGCCCAGTGTGACAACCTCCCCTCCACTACACAGGAAGCGGCTGATGAACAAGGGCTCTGTCCCCAGAAGCTGACAGTCTAATGGCAGTAATGTGTGCCGGGAATACTGGGCCGCATTGTGTGTACATAGCACCGCCAGGGTATCCTGACAGGCTTAGATACAACAGTATCACATATGGAAGACTGAGATACAACAGCTTAACAGACAGTATCACACTTAACAGCTCAGCATGGTGTATCACCTATGAGAAGCTTAGATATAAAAGCTTATCACACCTAATAGGTTTGGTTAATACATGATACCAGCTCAGCAGACAGTATTACACTATAGGATTAGATACAGCAGCTCGGCTGCCTTTAGATACATCTGCTTCCTGTCCCTAGCAAGTATTATGTGATCAGATTCAGTAACATTACCAGACTGGGGCACCCTGCAGGCAGTATCACACATGATAGACTTAGATACAGTATCACACAGAAACTTGGATACATCTGCTCAGTAGACAGTATTACACATGATAGACTTAGTGCCCTATTCCACCGGACGATAATCGTTCAAATAATCGTTAACGATTACCGATTTCAAACGACAGCTATTGCGAAAGACCTGAAAAAGTTCACTCATTTCCATGGAACGATAATCGTTACTTATGATCGTATTTGCAATAGTTTTTTCTTCGCTATTTCTTCGCTATTGCGTTCGTATCTACTGCGAACGACCGAACGACGTCTTATTCAATGCGAACGATTTCCGAACGTTATGCGAACGAGCAACGATAAAAATAGGTCCAGGTCTTATAAAGCGATCAACGATTTCTCGTTCGGTCGTTAATCGTTAACTGCATTTCAACCGAACGATTATCGTTAAGATTCGAACGATTTAACGATAATGCGAACAATAATCGTCCGGTGGAATAGGGCCCTTAGATACGTTATCACACAGAAGCTTGGATACATCTGCTCAGTAGACAGTATTACACATGATAGGCTTAGATACAACAACTAGTACACACCGTAGGATTAGATACAGCAGCTTCCTGTCCCTGGAGAGCATTGTGTGGTGAGATTCAGTAACATTCTTGGAAGGGGGGTGTGGTGCAGACAGTATCTCACCTGAGGCTTAGATACGTCATTTAATGACCTGGCTTTGAAGTGTAGATTGGCAGGATATGGCCTTTGTTGTCTCTTTCATCTTGTTGATTCGGAGCCTTGTTGTGACCCCCCCCCCCTCCCCAGCTGCAGGGGGTCTGGGGTCTAGTTGTGGAGGAAACATGAAAGCCCCTGGCTGTGTATATAGGGGGAATGTGTTATATCCCCAGGAAGGTTTCTATAGAGGGAGGGGGTGATACCATGGAGCCTGTATACATATTCATGGCCACACGAGGGGGAAGGGGGCCTTCCTGTATACTCTAATCCTGACCACCATAGAGCACAAATCACAGGTGTGATCACAGAGCCCCCACAGGCCATGAGCGGGACTGCAGGCTACTTCCAGATCTTCTCTGGGGTCCACAAAGAACATTAAAACAATAGTATCATTTTATAGGGGGTCTCCCTGTCAGCATGGTAATAGCCTTTCGCCTATAGCAGATGTAGCAGAGCTGAGTGCAGCTTGTTTATAAAACAGCAAACAATAGAGGGCAAGTAAATAATAGATGAGTCTGAGTCCATTGTGTCCTCGGGGTAGGGCGGGGGATTGTAGATTGTACGCTCTTCTGGACCTCTAACCTGATGTCTGTATTGTTTACAGGTGGCTGCGGAGGACACGTGCCGGAGCGGCCTGTACACTAAGGCTGGGGCCTGTTGCTCCCTGTGCCCCCCGGGTTATGGGGTCTCGGTCGCCTGCAGTGACTCGGATACGGTGTGCGAGCCATGCAAAGAAAGTAAGTGACTAAGTCTGTGAGAATCCTCTAGTCATCTGGGAAAGCTGGGTATTCACTGGCCGCCACTACAGCACCCATGGGGCAGTCACTCAACTTTCCACAATGTCTTGCAACAACTCCCAGAATCCATAGAGATGGAAAAATCTCTCATGATGGCCCACCCAGAAGTTGTCACCCAGCTTTCCCTGGATCCTGACGGTCACATCTGTTCGGGGCTGTATAAGTAAGAAGCTGAGTGGCAGCCCGTATGGTAGAGCCTGTCTGTGGTAACCATCATAGTTCACAGTTGGGTCATCACCTAGCTTTCCCAGGATCCTGAATGGCATGTTCTTCTGGGGATGTTGATGCTGTAATATTAACCTTGCTGCTGTGCTCTTCCACAGACTCCACCTTCTCCGATGTGTCCAGTGCCACTGCCAGGTGCAAGCCCTGCTCCCGCTGCCAGGGTGCCATGCAGTCAGTAGAGACCACCTGCACCGCCAAACAAGACGCCAGCTGCCTGTGTTCTGACGGCTATTACCTCCACGCCAAAGATGACAGCGATCATGTCTGCCTGGCCTGTCAGGTGTGCTCCAGGGGCCACGGTGCCAAGACGCCCTGCAGCCTGACTGAGAACACAGAGTGCCAGCCATGCCCGACAGGCTTCTACTCTGAGGTGAAGAGCAGCAAGTCTCCCTGCCTGCCCTGCCGGACCCAGTGCCTAGACACAGAAGTCCAGATCGGAGACTGTACAGCGCACCACGACATCTTGTGCATGAGTGAGTGACCGCCACACACTGTGTTACATACACCTCAGTCACTGCTAACTCTATACACCCACAGGCTGAAAACTGCTCCTAACCAAACAGTTCTCACAGCTGAGGGTTTGTTACAGTGTCAACCAATCCGGACAATCCTCTATGGTCTATATAGCCTGGACTGTAACAATGTACCAGCGCCAATAAGAGGTATCAAATACCTGGATACAACTGTAACAAACCCTCAGCTGTGAGGAGTCTCAAGTCAGGATAGGTTGTCAGCCTCCTATAATGTATACAACAAAGGATATATTTCACTGACAACAATGGCAAGGTATTGTATTATAGTGGTTATATTCTTGTATATAGGAGCAGTATTATAGTAGTTATATTCTTGTATATAGGAGGCAGTATTATAGTGGTTATATTCTTGTATATAGGAGCAGTATTATAGTAGTTATATTCTTGTATATAGGAGGCAGTATTATAGTAGTTATATTCTTGTATATAGGAGCAGTATTATAGTAGTTATATTCTTGTATATAGGAGCAGTATTATAGTAGTTATACACGAACTGGAGAGAGTAGAACGGCTGCACATCCCATCTATGGCTGATACTAATGCCGCTAGGCCTATATTAAAAATCAACACCAGAGTGTCTGTATATGAATTGATCAAGCCATATTGCCCCGTGTACCACCGCGCAGGTCCTCTGGTCCACACGGGTCCCTACGCTAACTCCACACCGTGTCGGTCAGTGACCGTAATTATATTCTTGTATATAGGGCCAGTATTATAGTAGTTATATTCTTGTATATAGGAGCAGTATTATAGTAGTTATATTCCTGTATATAGGGGCAGTATTATAGTAGTTATATTCTTGTATATAGGGGCAGTATTATAGTAGTTATATAAGCACAAGCCATTGAGATAGACAGTAGAAACCAGCGGCACTCACCGGGTTAATGCAGTAATCGTGGTTTATTTACAAGATGTCCTCATGCAGGCAACCTCAGGGCAGGGAGAGACAGGTCCAAGGGTGCTGTGCACTGTGGCTACAGCCGTTTCGTGGGCTAACTTTCCCGCTTCATCTCGTATAGTAGTTATATTCTTGTATATAGGAGCAGTATTATAGTAGTTATATTCTTGTATATAGGAGCAGTATTATAGTAGTTATATTCTTGTATATATTGGCAGTATTATAGTAGTTATAGTCTTGTATATAGGAGCAGTATTATAGTAGTTATATTCTTGTATATAGGAGCAGTATTATAGTAGTTATATTCTTGTATATAGGAGCAGTATTATAGTAGTTATATTCTTGTATATAGGAGCAGTATTATAGTAGTTATATTCTTGTATATAGGGGGCAGTATTATAATATACACAGTATTTCTACTACAATGATCTGTAATCTTTATGAGCTCCAGAGATAAGATAAGTCTTCCTGGGATTGGTCTCTTCTTTATCTTCCTCTCATCTCATGTTTGTGCTGACACTGACCTCTTTGCTATCAGCTCCTTGTTACCTTCTTGGTTGTATTTGTTGAGGATGTGAATATTTTGTGTGACCCCCATTCTCTGACCCTCTTCACACAGACACTTCAAAGACAAGAGGAGGGGGTGCAGCATCTGGTGTGCAGGCAGTGTGGTGTTGACAGCAGAGCAGGGTGGGGGGCACAGCTGGAGAGATGACGCTTTGCAGTCAGTAAGGAGCAGCACTAAGATCTGCCCTGCCAGTGGTAGAATAGTGAGTGCAGCTCTGGGGTATAATACAGGATGTAATTCAGGATCAGTAATGTAATGTAATGTACACAGTGACCCCACCAGCAGAATAGTGAGTGCAGCTCTGAAGTATAATACAGGATCAGTAAGTCGTATATTCTGTTTGTAATCACCAGATAAAGATGTGCCGATCCTGAAGCGGAAGGATGATAACAGCACAACGTTGACCTCCCTGGAGGATGGCAGTAAGTATAATGTTATATGGCTTCTATTTTAAATAGAAAATTGCCTATATATTTTTTTTGTCTGTTACCGGGAGAGCTGGGTGATAACCATTGTGTCCTCCAGTTATCACCCATCTGCCCCACATAACAGAAAGTTATACCTGGGAGAGTTGGGTGACACCCCCCTAGTATTGCAGTGATGGATCTTTTACTCAACAACAGAGTTGCTGCATATTGAGGCAGATTAACCATTCAGGAGTCCAGGAAAGCTGAGTAAGCAGAGGCTTGGACACTGTTGACTCCTGCAAAGCTTTAAGTAATATCTTAAGAATGAGAACATTTCTTACCTTTTCCCTAGGACCCCATCCTCTGACTCCCTGCAAACACTTCAAAGGCGGAGGAGGGGGGGGGGGGGGCGTCATCTGGTCTGCAGGCAATAGTAAGCTGACAGCAGAAACGGGTGGAGGGGAGAGGGGACGGGTTCAGATGCATGTGCTTGGAGTCTGCTCTTATTCTCTATATATGCACACTGCACAGTATCACTTCTCTTGTCCTGTATGCTGGGTGTAATCCTCAGTATCTGCTCCTATTCTGTATATATGGACAGTGCACAGTACCACTTCTCCTGTCCTGTATGCTGGATGTAATCCTCAGTATCTGCTCTTATTCTGTATATATGGACACTGCACAGTACCACTTCTCCTGTCCTGTATACTGGGTGTAATCCTCAGTATCTGCTCTTATTTTGTATATATAGACACTGCACAGTACCACTTCTCCTGTCCTGTATACTGGGTGTTATCCTCAGTATCTGCTCTTATTCTGTATATATGGACGCTGCACAGTACCCCTTCTCCTGTCCTGTATGCTGTGTATAATCCTCAGTATCTGCTCTTATTCTGTATATATGGACGCTGCACAGTACCACTTCTCCTGTCCTGTATGCTGGGTGTAATCCTCAGTATCTGCTCTTATTCTGTATATATGGACATTGCACAGTACCACTTCTCCTGTCCTGTATATTGGGTGTAATCCTCAGTATCTGCTCTTATTCTGTATATATGGACAGTGCACAGTACCACTTCTCCTGTCCTGTATGCTGGGTGTAATCCTCAGTATCTGCTCTTATTCTGTATATATGGACAGTGCACAGTACCACTTCTCCTGTCCTGTATGCTGGGTGTAATCCTCAGTATCTGCTCTTATTCTGTATATATATACACTGCACAGTACCACTTCTCCTGTCCTGTATGCTGGGTGTAATCCTCAGTATCTGCTCTTATTCTGTATATATGGACAGTGCACAGTACCACTTCTCCTGTCCTGTATACTGGGTGTAATCCTCAGTATCTGCTCTTATTCTGTATATATGGACACTGCACAGTACCACTTCTCCTGTCCTGTATACTGGGTGTAATCCTCAGTATCTGCTCTTATTCTGTATATATGGACACTGCACAGTACCACTTCTCCTGTCCTGTATACTGGGTGTAATGCTCAGTATCCTTTTAGATTCATGCCCATGCATAGTACAACTTCCTTTTGTTGATAAGGTTTCTATAACACAGTATTTATCTCCACAGACAAAGATCTATCAATCCTGAGACGGACAGATGGAAATGGCAATAGAGATGAGAACACAACGATGCCCGGCTCCCCCCAGTTTACCGCACCAGAGGACAACAGTAAGAACATCATCCCCGTCTACTGCTCCATTCTGGCTGCCGTGGTCGTCGGCCTCATTGGATATGTGGCCTTTAAGTGGTGAGTTCATCTGATGATATCATAATGTTGGTGGTCTTCATCTATGAGGTCATCCTGTTGGTGGTCACATGCACACACCCCAACCGTTCCAGTAGGCATGGCCAAACCAAAACTACTGATGATACCATGAAACAGGCCAGTGGAGTAGAAACTGACCCACTCTACAGTCTACCTCGGGCAGTTTGTCCACCATTGGGTCTCTAAATCATTGAGGAAGGGGTTGGAGGTGGTCACTATGGTCACTTTATGCCTGTTCAATATTCTCCTGGATCCAGTATTATGAGGGGACACCATGGAGTCCCCCTGAGCTTGCAGATAGTTACAGACAAGACGGACGTTTGGAGAACCTTCTGACAGGGACGTTCATGGGAACTTTTCTTGCTCCATCATCTTAAAGCACTTCCCTGGAGTTGTCTCATGTTCAGTGTAAAGCGTCTTCCCTCTAGGAGATCGGTGAGCGGGGTTTTCCCAGGGCCGGGCTGGGTTTCCCGTGGCTCTGCTCTCGGTAGGGAGGACATTCCAGGCGGAGGATGAAGCTTTTGTCCCCTCAGTGGCTGTTCCAACCAATTTCCAGCATATGAATAGGATTAGTGTCCCGCTCGGTGGATTAGATCCGTGTCTTTCACAAATCTCATCTCTCGCTGTTCTGTAACTTCGTCTCCTTTTTACTTGTTCGATACCAGAAGTAAAATCTCGGCGGCTTCTTCTGTGAACGCCGCTCACTTAGATCGCTGACATCACACATTGTCTCCGTCCTGTTGATCCGAAGACTCTCACAGCTGGGAAGAGATATTGAATCTAGGCCAAGACAGAATTTCTCAGTTTAGGCTCAATGTTAGTTCTTCCCGAGCTCTGTGCGGGTTCGAAGCCCACCCTATACACCATGGCTGGTTGGATTTGTTCTGCTTCTGGTCTTGTTGGGTGATCGGGAATTTGTTGGTTTGATCAGATTCATTGGTCTGCCCTCTTTGTATATTATCTCCATGTGTAGCGCCCCCTTGAGTTACCACATGCTGGTACACATACCACTGGCTGACATCCTGAGCTTGGAAACATACGACCATTGTGTTTTGTTGCTTTCTAGCTGGGTAACTTGCAAGCAGAAGAAGCTTTTGGCCAAACAAAGGGCTGGAGAACTGGCGGCTTCTGGTGAGGGCGAGAAGCTTCACAGCGACAGTGGGGTTTTCCTGGACACACACAGCCTGCAGGAACAGAACCATCTCAACAAAGGTATGTGGGACATTCCATAGTACACACACACAGGAGTAGAGTACAGAGGTAGTAGTTGTACCAAGGCCTGGAGTATAAGGGACACAAGTTTTTTTCCACACTTGGGGGACCTGGTACAGAATTTGTAGTGAGGCACAAGATCTTTAGGATACATCAGTCCTCGCTTCCTGACTTTGAGTATAGTCCACATGTTACATGGTGGTTGAGCTGAGTCAGTGTGTGAGACGAATGAGTCTTCAACCAAGTTATGACATATGGACTCTACTTGATAACTCTATGACATGTGGACTCAATCATTAATGTGCAGGTAGCTCCGGTGGTCACTATGCTTGTCATTACTCTATACATCCAATAAATGTTACGATGTTTTTGCAGCTAAAAGTAACTTTGATCCTTTTGTCCCTATAGCCAAACTGGAGCCAAAACTTTACATTAACCTCCCACCGCACAAGCAAGAAGAGGTAGAGCGGCTCCTGACTGACACAAGTCGTGGGAAAGACTGGCAACGTTTGGCTAGCCTGCTGGGGTATGAAGAAGATACCATAGATACTTTTGGTAGAGGAGAAGATCCAGTTCATACTCTTCTTACTGACTGGTCATCCAAGGATAGCTCTACCCTGGAGGTCTTGTGTGCAGCCTTGGTTAACATGGAGCGGGCCGATGTGGTGGAGACACTGAACAGTGCAGCCGATGCCAGCTCCGTGGTGTAATGCTCAATGCTCCCATCCAGCAAGGTCTGGGGTCTTACCACCAAACTCGTTGAGGGAACTTTAAGAAGAAAAAAAGCAAAAACCAAAATGAAACAACAATTGGTGGAAGGGTCCGACTAACATGATGGATTTCCTACACACAGAGTAGAGACTAGTGCTGATGCGTCTAGGACTCGGGCTCAGCCGGGGTCTTCTACCAGTCTTGGATCTTCACCACCTTCTTCTTCATCTGCCTCCCTACGGTGAGGTCAGGTGGCCAAAGACAATTTCCTGGACTAGATCCTTGAGTCAGGACTTTTTAAGGGTCATTCCGACTAAGAAACCTCCTTGTTTATGGTCCTGGATGGATAAGACTCAGTCTCGTTCTTGAGAGGATCTGTAACATCAGGATGGCCAGTCCTCACGTCGTCTTTATTAACGTTATTCAGCTCGCCGCGTTCAGGCTCCTCGTGGTTTCTTTTCTGGCTTTTTATCTTTTTTTTTTTTTTTTTGCTATGGAATTATTAGACTTTTTTTTGTTCTGTTTTTCACATCTGGGAACTAAAGCCATAACTCAGTATGGACGACAGTGATGATGATGAATTGGTTTACTTCGACTTCCCCACAGAACATGGAAGAGAATGGGATGTCATATTTTGTGTTAATATTTTATTATAAATGAAACTTTGGGTTCGGCCATTTTTTGTAATAGATCTCGGGCGCCTCTGAGAGGTTGCTGCTGCCGCGCTGTGTCACATGATATCACCACGATATTAAATGTTATTTTTATTTCAAAAGGTTGATCGTTTTTTCATTGTTTTTGGGTTGGATCAGATGCGTTTTTGTTTTTTTTTGTTTTTTTTAAATGCCAGTTTATATGTCCTGAATCTGTTTTACCTGTAGTTCTCCCTGGTCAACGTTTAGTACAATTTATCAGTGCTGTTTAGCTTACAGAGTATTGCCATTAGAAGAGATAAACCAGCCATATACATCAGATAACAATTTTCTCCCTATGTGCATGTACACTCTGCTCAGCTTAGCGTGCATGCATTCTGTGAGAGCCAATGCCAGACACCTCTGGCAGCAGCTTATCTTCCCTGACCCTTCCCCAACTGCTGTTGGCGGACAACCAGGAGGCCACTGTACGTAGAGGAACAGGTAATCCCACTTTATAGTAAATGTTTTAGCTGTTGATGGTATTGACTTTCAACATTTGGATGAAAAATAAGGCGTTCTCATTCACTGACAGCAAACTAAGGTGCTGCAAAAGCTGCAGTAATGAAAGTTCCTGGAAACCATACTTAAAGGGATATTCCCACTGCAGCATACATGGTGGCTGATGGGTTTGGTTGTTTGGCAAAGCATGATAGGGGTGATAGTAATAGGGGTCTGGATCCCACTGTGACACTGGATGATCTGGGGGATTAGCGGCACTGCACTGACATTGAGCGCTCGCTTGTTTTCACACCCTGCAGACTAATCCTGCGCTAATTGGTTTAAACTAGAAATCTCAGTGTTTGGAAACAGAAACTGATCCTGGTCTCGTCTCGCGGATATTCCTGTGATTGGCTGAAGAGGCGGCAGGAGCCTCGGAGCGCTACTGAGGGTCTGAGGGACTACAAGGGGGACCTGAGTCCGAGAAGCAAATCATGTCAGCAGTGGTCTGGGATAATAGCACCAAAATCCTGCATAAATTATAACACCTATACTGTGCATAAATAATACCAACACATAAGGCTACCATAGTGTAGCCACATAATACGGCTGTACTGTACATCTATAACAATGCTAAACAGAGCTCATATACTGCTTAGAGCATAAATAATACTGCTATACTGTACACATGTAACATTGCTAGAAAGAGCACAAATACTGCTATACTGTATACATGTAACATTGCTAGACAGCACAAATAATACTGCTATACTGTACACAAGTAACAATATTAGACAGAGCAAAAATAATACTGCTATACTGTATACATGTAACATTGCTAGACAGAGCACAAATACTGCTATACTGTACACGAGTAACAATGCTAGACAGATTACAAATAATACTGCTATACTGTATACATGTAACATTGCTAGACAGAGCACAAATACTGCTATACTGTACACGAGTAACAATGCTAGACAGATTACAAATAATACTGCTATACTATATACATGTAACATTGCTAGACAGAGCATAAATAATACTGCTATACTGTATACATGTAACAATGCTAGACAGAGCTCATATCAGCAGAAGGTGACAGTGACCCACATTAGGTTATGGCACAATCTGCTTTATTTTTTTCACAGCTATATGGCTATCCCTCTGTATCCTTGTGTCATGCTGTGCCCCTCAGATGACATAAAACAGTGTATAAGTCCTCCCTGGAGTGTTCCTTTAAGTAAGCCCTCCCACAACCCCCTAGTAAAACGTACCAGCTGACAACTTACCCACATATTACCCCCATATGGAGAGGCCGAGATGCCGGAGAACCTCCGGTGCCGCCCCCTACAGTCCATATGCTGCATGGCGGCCGGCTGTCTGGGCCCCTCATCTGCAACAAGTTAGTGCATCTGGTAACACTGATGACTGAGGATGATGGGGGATGATGGGGCTCACAGAACAACCCATCCTCAGGAATGTCCCCCCAGCCGGGAGACACGGTTCACGTTTGGGCCACATTAACCCCTTCTTAGCAGTCGGATACATCAGGCGCTGCTGCCTGCAGAGGAAAGTGACACAAAGGAACGAACCAGAGAAGAGGCTGCTGTAGAAAAGCTCTCCACTGACCATGTGTTATTCATGTCCTACACCTCAGTCACCTCCACAGCTGCACTCACTATCCTGCTGTTATATCACGTCTTATCCTCCAGAGCTGCACTCACTATTCAGCTTGGTTCCATTTGCTCTTAAGATACAGGACCTAATATCTAATGATGGTTATCTATCTAATCTATCGAACTATCCAATCTCCCTCCGCTGTGCTGTTGGAGGTAGTTGTCCTGGATCTTCCCTCTTTAGTTGTTTCTTGTGACTTTTTCTTCGAGGGTCTGAACAGGTGGCAGAAACTGATGGGAGTAATGTGAGCGTCCAGTGAAGGATTTGTAGTTTATGTGGCGTGGCGGTGGGGACAGCTGCTGCCTCTTCTGAGGGGCTTTGTTTGCCTTGGCCTGGGGTGGGCTCCTCTACATGAGCCGGAGTTCACACATCTACTGCTGGGGCCCATTTACTAACAGAACAAGTGATAACTAAGTTGCCAAAATCGAGGGGTTGTCGACTGGTGTCCTATCTACACTGCATGCACAGTGGCTGTGCACAGTGGCAGTTATGGGGGCACTGTCACTGTTATGGGGGCACTGTGGCTGTCACGTATGGGGGATCTGTGGCTGTTATGGGGGCACTGTGGCTGTCACTGTTATGGGGGATCTGTGGCTGTTATGGGGGCACTGTGGCTGTCACTGTTATGGGGGATCTGTGGCTGTCACTGTTATGGGGGATCTGTGGCTGTTATGGGGGCACTGTGGCTGTCACTGTTATAGGGGTTCTGTGTCTGTTATGGGGCACTGTGGCTGTCTGTTATAGGGGTTCGGTGGCTATCGCTGTTATCAGTGTCACTGTGTAAATAAAAAGAACGCAAGGAAGAGCTGCCCTGAACTTCATGGGTGGTTATAGATGAAGAGGAAGCCATGATTTACCTTACAGAAACAATGTGGAGGCGGCAGACAGGCTCAGGACGCATGCACACAGCCCTGGCTTGCTCCTTTGCATAACACTATGTAGGTCCCATCCCACTTCCTGTGTCCCCACTCTGCACTACTTAGGCCCCGACACCAATCCACCATATTCACCTCTGCATTGTTTAGGCCCTTCCACTCCTATACTATCTAGGCCCCACCCCACTTCCTGTCTTCTGTCCTGGTCTCTACAATACATCAAGCAGTGGAAGAAGATTTTGGCAATGGAGACACCAAGTGGCCAAGACGTTTATCTGGGATGAAGGCATGTAACCGATCACACACGATTCTCCAGGATTTCAACAAGCTTCCCCCCCCCCCCCCCCCCCCCCCCCCCCAAAAAAAAAAACCCACCTCCATCCTCAGGTTTATGAGGATGACACATGAGATGGGAGGCTGACTACAGGCCAGACTACACCGGGTTTGTGTGTAGTCTGTTACCATGGAGACACATAGGTATGCATAGCAGCTGTATACACAGATCTTCAGTCAGGGTTTATTGCATGGCGCCTGTGTCAATCTACACATGGGAGAGTGGGTCATAGGCTGCCCCTACTAAGTACCACGCTTATCTCCCCAACAGTATATTCATAGACCTGCACAATTCTGGGTCCCTTCTCCTTTAAGTCAGCAGTTATAGGTCACATGATCGTGAGAGTCAAATGTTTCATTGTTCCTCTCCTTTCCATTGTTGTTTAGGCCGCCAGCCGAGGAAACTTCTCTGTGTCTCTAGGACTTGGCAGGAGCGCCCAGGGCGCGGATGTAACAAGATGCTACAGATGTGTACAAGTTTTCACACCCTCCCTACGCCAGAGACGGCGCTGTCCAATCACAGGATATTGTGCCAGACAACAGGGGGCTCAGGGCTCTATTTGGGGTCCGAGCAGTTTTCACCATTCACTCCCATTAATATGATACTGGATTGCGTGCAGAGAGTGTAATGGAGAATGACCATTATGGAGGGGATTTGCAGGGAGACACGGAGTATACAGAGCACCGGGGCATTCTGCAGGGAGACACGGAGTATACAGAGCACCGGGGCATTCTGCAGGGGGACACAGAGTATACAGAGCACCTGGGCATTCTGTAGGGAGACACAGAGTATACAGAGCACCGGGGCATTCTGCAGGTAGACACGAGTATACAGAGCACCGGGGCATTCTGCAGGGGGACACGGAGTATACAGAGCACCGGGGCATTCTGCAGGGGGACACGGAGTATACAGAGCACCGGGGCATTCTGCAGGGAGACACGGAGTATACAGAGCACCGGGGCATTCTGCAGGGAGACACGGAGTATACAGAGCACCGGGGCATTCTGCAGGGGGACACGGAGTATACAGAGCACCGGGGCATTCTGCAGGGGGACACGGAGTATATAGAGCACCGGGGCATTCTGCAGGGGGACACGGAGTATACAGAGCACCGGGGCATTCTGCAGGGAGACACGGAGTATACAGAGCACCGGGGCATTCTGCAGGGGGACACGGAGTATATAGAGCACCGGGGCATTCTGTAGGTAGACACGGAGTATACAGAGCACCGGGGCATTCTGCAGGGGGACACGAGTATACAGAGCACCGGGGCATTCTGTAGGTAGACACGGAGTATACAGAGCACCGGGGCATTCTGCAGGGGGACACGAGTATACAGAGCACCGGGGCATTCTGCAGGGAGACACGGAGTATACAGAGCACCGGCGCATCCTACAGGGAGAGACCAGGAAGCATTTTATGATGCTGCAACCATCTGAGGCTCCAAACACAATATGTAAATAATTATAAGCAATCAAAGCCTTTGTCTGAGCAGGAAGAGAGCAAATAACGTCCCCCTACATGAGACGTATTAAACTCAGGCCCTCCAGCTGTTATAAAACTACAATTCCCATCATGCCTGGTCAACCAAAGCTTTAGCTTTGGCTGTCCAGGTATGATGGGAATTGTAGTTCTGAAACAGCTGGTCGGCCTGAGTTTGACACCCCTACCCTACATCGTAGAAGGCCCTCTGTGTAGGTCCCCCTTAAGTAGAAGGCTTCCTGTTGTAGAGCACTGGCAGGCAAAATGGACGTCCAATGCAGGCAGCAACTAACACATGCTGCCTGTGCTGGAAGACAGAAGAGGACAGCGTGTGCCGGGACAGCCGCAGAAACAAGGAAGCCTGTGAGTCCCCCCCCCCCCCCCCAATTATTATGTTTTATTATTATTTGATGTGGACAGTTTGCATGGCCATGGGCCCTCCAGGAGCCCACATTATAATACGTGCACTAAGGGGGCCTGGCCCCCTTAGTGCACTGGGCCCTGTTGCAGTGGCATGGTCTGCCTTCATACTAGCTAAGCAACTGAATTTTATCACTTCTCAGCTGAGAGCAGGACTAGCTATGTACAATGTATCAGTCTGGAGTCCAGGCTGTAGAGCTCACAGAGCATTGTCTACACTGGATACAGCTGAGAGCAGGACTAGCTATGTACAATGTATCAGTCTGGAGTCCAGGCTGTAGAGTTCACAGAGCATGGTCTACCCTGGATACAGCTGAGAGCAGGACTAGCTATGTACAATGTATCAGTCTGGAGTCCAGGCTGTAGAGCTCACAGAGCATGGTCTACCCTGGATACAGCTGAGAGCAGGACTAGCTATGTACAATGTATCAGTCTGGAGTCCAGGCTGTAGAGCTCAAAGAGCATTATCTACACTGGATACAGCTGAGAGCAGGACTAGCTATGTACAATGTATCAGTCTGGGGTCCAGGCTGTAGAGCTCACAGAGCATCGTTGACTCCTCTAGGTAACACATTATAACATCCTAAGAACACTTAACAGCAGCCATGTTCTTGCTTTCCCACACTGATCATTGCAGAATAGCAAGGCCTATGGCTGTGTACAGGTTTCACATTAGGTCTGCAGCTTACTTCTTCAGCCACCGGTAACCAGATACCAAATGCTCAGGCAGACCCGAGCATGCTCCAGTTGCTTTCATCTCTAGTGAGCGCCATCTGGTGGCTGTGTATATGTAATACTGTGTCTATCAGAGACTGAGAGGTTAAAAGGAGAAGTCTGGCGAAAATTTTTATTTAAGTATTATATTGCCCCCCAAAAGTTATACAAATTACCAATATACACTTATTATGGGAAATGCACATAAAGTACTTTTTCCCTCCACTTACTACTGCACCAAGGCTTCACTTCCTGGATAAAATGGTGATGTCACGACCCGACTCCCAGAGCTGTGCGGGCTGTGGCTGCTGGAGAGGATGATGGCAGAGGGAAGCTCAGTGTTCCCCCAGTGCCCTGTTTCCCTCAGTGTCCCTCTGCCATCATCCTCTCCAGCAGCCACAGCCCGCACAGCTCTGGGAGTCGGGTCGTGACATCACCATGTTATCCAGGAAGTGACATCACCATTTTATCCAGGAAGTGAAGCGTTGATGCAGTAGTAAGTGCAGGGAAAAAAGCACTTTAAAAGCATTTCCTGTAATAAGTGTATATTGGGGATTTGTATAAGTTTTGGGGGACAATACAATACTTTAATAAACATTTTCACTGGACTTCTCCTTTAACTGCTCCCTTCTCTGTTGTCTGGATTGAATATTGATGGTAACTGAGATCAAGAACTTCCAGATTACCTGAACCGGGATCCTGGCTGGATACAGAAGGGGTTCAGGAGCCAATCAGGACCTTGTCCCATATACAGCAGAGAACTAAGAACAAAGTTAAACCCTGAAAAACAAGAATTCAAGTAATAAAAAAAAGTCACATTACACACTGGTCTGTACCTATACAGTCTCCAGCTGAGGTCTAATCATTACACAATCCCCACCTGTGTTCTCACAAACTTGTCCTGCCCCTTAGAGGCCATAGCTGAACATTACACCAAGGGCAAAACCAATTTGTACAGTAATTTGTACAAGAATATAACTACTATAATACTGCTCCTATATACAGGAATACAACTACTATAATACTGCTCCTATATACCAGAATATAACTACTATAATACTGCTCCTATATACCAGAATATAACTACTATAATACTGCTCCTATAAACAGGAATATAACTACTATAATACTGCTCCCTATATACAAGAATATAACTACTATAATACTTCTCCTATATACAGGAATATAACTACTATAATACTGCTCATATATACAGGAATACAACTACTATAATACTGCTCCTATATACCAGAATATACTACTATAATACTGCTCCTATATACAAGAATATAACTACTATAATACTGCTCCTATATACAAGAATATAACTACTATAATACTGCCCCCTATATACAGGAATATAACTACTGTAATACTGCTCCTATATACAATAATATAACTACTATAATACTGCTCCTATATACACGAATATAACTACTATAATACTGCTCCTATATACAAGAATATAACTACTATAATACTGCTCCTATGTACAAGAATATAACTACTATAATACTGCTCCTATATACAAGAATATAACTACTATAATACTGCTCCTATGTACAAGAATATAACTACTATAATACTGCTCCTATATACAAGAATATAACTGCTATAATACTGCCCCCTATATACAAGAATATAACTACTATAATACGGCTCCTATATACAGGAATATAACTACTATAATACTGCTCCTATATACAGGAATACAACTACTATAATACTGCTCCTATATACAAGAATATAACTACTATAATACTGCTCCTATATACAGGAATACAACTACTATAATACTGCTCCTATATACAAGAATATAACTACTATAATACTGCTCCTATATACAAGAACATAACTACAATACGCAGAGTTGCTTAACGGCACTGTGTGGCTCAAGGCTCAGGTAGGGTGCTCTGCCCCACGGTCCCAGACCCAGGTCCCGGAGATAACTCAAAAGGAAGGCAAGAGGCGGCACTCCGAACTTAAAGTGAACAAAACGTGGTTTTTGTTTATTCACCCAGTATGCAACGTTTCAATCTACTCAATGAGATCTTTGTCAAGCACAAAAGTGAGCAATAAGGGGCTGGTATATAACACACCATACGACAGCCCACTAATCAAGTGACATCATATCAATCAATAATGTAAACATATATAAAAAAAATACATAACTGTGTAATACATAGTGACATGTCCCCGTGTGATGTGCAATTGAAACGTTGCATACTGGGTGAACAAAACAAAAACCACGTTTTGTTCACTTTAAGTTCGGAGTGCCGCCTCTTGCCTTCCTTTCAAGAATATAACTACGATAATACTGCTCCTATATACAGGATTATTGCTCCTATATACAGGAATATAACTACTATAATACTGCTCCCTATATACAAGAATATAACTACTATAATACTGCTCCTATATACAGGAATATAACTACTATAATACTGCTCCCTATATACAAGAATATAACTACTATAATACTGCTCCTATATACAGGAATATAACTACTATAATACTGCTCCTATATACAAGAATATAACTACTATAATACTGCTCCTATATACAGGAATATAACTACTATAATACTGCTCCTATATACAAGAATATAACTACTATAATACTGCCCCCTATATACAAGAATATAACTACTATAATACTGCTACTATAAACCAGAATATAACTACTATAATACTGCTCCCTATATACAAGAATATAAATACTATAATACTGCTCCCTATATACAAGAATATAACTACTATAATACTGCTCCTATATACAGGAATATAACTACTATAATGCTGCTCCCTATATACTGGAATATAACTACTATAATACTGCTCTTTTATACAAGAATATAACTACTATAATACTGCTCCTATATACAAGAATATAACTACTAGAATACTGCTCCTATGTACAATAAATCTTTTCTTCCAGTCATTCATGCAGTCAATCGCTCATTTCCGTGTAGGCAAATGTATTTTATTCTCTTTTTTTTTTTTCTTTTATACATAAAAAATTCAGTAAAAATTTGACGTAAAATGATATAGGCAGTACAATAAAAAATCCATCAGTAATGCACAATGCTGCCTAATGAAAAACAAAAAAAATAACACAGCGGTGAATGCACAAAGGGGAAAAATATTTATAAAAAAAAAAAGAAAAGAAAATCCCTCTAGATGAGACAATGAGCGATGGCGGGGGCGGGGGGGTATTTACAGGGAGTGCGGCGGATGGTTACGCTCGTGTCCTCATTCTGGTAGTTCCTGGATTATGGAACAAAAATATATAACATTATATTCACAGATATGATAAAATATAATACAGGCCCACGGCGGGAGAAACAATAAAAAAAAAAAATGCCACAATTTATTGCGCTGTACACTTCAGAAAAGGCTCCGGCCGAGGAATTCAGATATCTAGGTCCACAAAGCTCACGCTCCATCCTCTTCTAGGATCCAGTGATGGGAGGGAGGGAATCCATCATGTGAAATGTGCTGTCAGATTTAATGGGGAGGGGGAGGGGGGGGCTGTTCAGTCTGTTAAGGGAGGGGCCTCAGCATGGGGGGTGTGGTTTGAGGCTCAGCCTGCAGAGGACGCTATTCAAAGTCCACATCCTCTTTGGGCTTGTAGGTGGAGCCAAATTTCTGCATGTACTTCTTGATGTACTCCTTGGTTTTATGTTTGACGTTTTCGTTGCAGTCGAGGTCCTCGGGGTTCTTACAGTATTTTAGCTCCTTGTTCATGACGCCGTGTGTCAGCTGTGGATGGGAGGAGACGGGAGGATATTAGTCTGTCCCAGATATAAGCCCCACCCATAAAGGGGCAGGGGAAAAAAAAAAAAAGGGATAGGATATAACCCCCTCCCCATAAGTAAGGTCACCCCTACCACAACTACTAACACTGAGAAAGAGAACTGGACAGGTCCGCTCTTCACGCTAATATGGAGGCAGCCGGCTCCTATCTGATATGAAAGTAGTTTGCAAAGAGTCTATCCACAAAAACCTTTAAACCTGTGTCTAATCCTAACTTTAAGGGGGTCTCTACATATTCACAGACACAAATGACACGCAGTCATGTGGCTATTGTGCTTGCTCTGGGGTTGCCATGGTAGCAATAAGAGATGATATACATGGGTCTTCCTGTCATGTGACTTCCACTCTTAAGGTGGTATTTATGGGATTGTGCGAAGGTCCTGTCTAATTTCATGAAAGTCACATGACAGGAAGTCCTAGGGGTTGGTTGGTTTGTTTCTGCTACCATACCAACCCCAGAGCAAGCGGGACAATGTACAGGAAATATTACAGGGGATTATCATTCTACAATAACCCTGCAAAAGCAAGTAACCAAGGCAAAGGATCCTGGGATGTGTGTTACTCAACATCTGATTTTTGTAATTGAGACCAATAGGTCAGCACATGCGGTGTATAAACAGTAAGTCAACATGGTGGAGCTCCCCTTTAAATATAACCCGCTTCTATAAAGAGCCAGTCAGTCGCCTCTGTGTCCGCTATGTGGATCCCTACCTTCCGCGCCAGGTGCTTGAAGTCCTCGGTGTTGTTTATCCGGCCGATCTTACAGTCCGGCTTCCTGTACGGGTTCAGACACTGCACGATGAACTGCGACATCTAGAGGGAGATGGGCAAGAAGACATGAGGAGTACGAGATCTCTTGTGCAGACGACAACAATGATGGTAATGGCTGCACATCGCCTCTCTAAACAGTGCAAGTCTATGGCTCCCAGCAGTTCTGCGCACGGCTCATGTCAGGACCTGACTATGAGATTGCTGGGGTTATATAAGCGGATCCTGCCACATGGGAGGAAAGATAGGTGTCCACTAAAGGACCGCAGGAACCGCCCAGCGATCATACATCATACAGCCTGATTCGGGGGAAGGATCATTATTAGAGATCAGTGCTCATTATCGGGGGTCTGTCAGACCAGTGTACAAGGGTCTTATAACTCATCAGCTTTGTGAGTAGGACAGATTTTCATCCTGCAAATGGATGTTTTCATTCACTGAGAGCAAACAGAGGTGTTAGAAAGTCTAAAATCTAGAAGATGCTGAACTTGTTATTATAGAACAAACAACTGGACAGCCCCTCTAAGCCTGGAGGGATGGATGCAGACTCCTGGGGCCCCTCTAAGCCTGGAGGGATGGATGCAGACTCCTGGGGCCCCTCTAAGCCTGGAGGGATGGATGCAGACTCCTGGGGCCCCTCTAAGCCTGGAGGGATGGATGCAGACTCCTGGGGCCCCTCTAAGCCTGGAGGGATGGATGCAGACTCTTGGGGCCCCTCTAAGCCTGGAGGAATGAATGCAGACTCCTGGGGCCCCTCTAACCCTGGAGGGATGGATGCAGACTCCCGGGGCCCCTCTAACCCTGGAGGGATGGATGCAGACTCCCGGGGCCCCTCTAACCCTGGAGGGATGGATGCAGACTCCCGGGGCCCCTCTAACCCTGGAGGGATGGATGCAGACTCCCGGGGCCCCTCTAACCCTGGAGGGATGGATGCAGACTCCCGGGGCCCCTCTAACCCTGGAGGGATGGATGCAGACTCCCGGGGCCCCTCTAACCCTGGAGGGATGGATGCAGACTCCCGGGGCCCCTCTAAGCCTGGAGGGATGGATGCAGACTCCTGGGGCCCCTCTAAGCCTGGAGGGATGGATGCAGACTCCTGGGGCCCCTCTAAGCCTGGAGGAATGGATGCAGACTCCTGGGGCCCCTCTAAGCCTGGAGGGATGGATGCAGACTCTTGGGGCCCCCTCTAAGCCTTGAGTAGGGCTGGGCGATATGGAAAAAAATAAAATCTTGATTTTTAAAATTTTTTGCTAAATAAACAGAGTTTTATTCTCGCAGCATCAGATACTATTTCAATGACGTTTGAAACAACAACTGTATTGCTTCCCAGTGTATCTGCTCCCCCTGTGACTAGAGCAGACTGGTGGTGACTGAGGGGGCAGGTCAGTAGCTCCTGGAGGCCACCCGCGTCACTTCTTTTGGGACTGACCGCCCGCCACTGTACTGTGCGCCCCCCCCATACTGTACCATGCTGCCCGCCCCACACTGTACCACGCCGTCCATCCCGCCCACAATGAAAATCAAATTTACGATTTTCACAAAAAATCTAATTGATTCTAAAATTCTGGGCGAATTAATTCCATTAATCGTCCAGTCCTAGCCTTAAGAGGTGGATGCTGGCTCCTGGGGCCCCTCGGTTACTGGATGGATGCAGATTCTTGGAGCCCCTCTATGCCTGGATGGTTGGATCCAGGCTGCCGGGGCTCCTCTAAGCCTCAATGAATGGATGCAGACTCTTGCCCCCCCCCAGTGATTCTTACCTCCTTTCTGAAGACCTCCTTGCTCTTCTTCGCCAGCTCGCTCGATGTATCCGCTTCAGCCGTTTTGGCTTTTTTGGAAGACTAGAAAAGAAAAATGGTAAAAAGGTGGTGAGTAAGAACATTGGGGGTGGGGGGCGTCTCTGACCCCACTGATTCCCAACACTATATAGCAGGGGATTATGGGTTGTGGTGTAGTAAAATAAGTGACCTTGAAATGTCGGGCGCGCAGCCCCCGCTCCTGTTACATTTGTCCACTCTCCCCTCCCCATGGACCCACATTCCGGCCCCGCAGGTCTTCTCCTGTAATAAGTACACAGCCGTCCCTGTGTTACCATGATTTATTGGGGGAGACGGCAGGGGGTCCTATCTCCAGTCTCAGCTGCTTTTGGCCTAACCTCAATGGGAGAGTGAGGATCTCCAAGGTGGAAAGCTGTAACATTCCAGAATATAAGGGGGGGAAGGGGCACAGACAGCTGAGGGTCACCCCCTGGGGGTCTTTGTGATGGGCACTACCTATGTAGGGGGCTGTGAATTAACTGTAATAGCAGTAGTGGGGGAGGGACAGTGTGAACATTTATATCCCACATCATCCTCCCCAAATCTGCCCATCCTCCCCATAATGGTGAAGCATCACTCAGCTTTCCCAGCATCCTGCATGGCCGTGTATGGAAGGCAGTGAACACCATGCTTTTCAGGAGCAGAACAGGAACAGCAACAATCATGGTGGCCATACTGTAGTCACCCAGCTTTCCCTGATAAGAAGCACTGTCCCTGTGGCTCACCCAGCTTTCCTGTATGACCTAGGATACAAGCCGGCCCTTTGTCCATTGACGGTATGGATTGTAGACCTGACTGTATATCTGGGCCGTTTTTGTGGCTCCGCAGGATGCCCACATGTCAGACAGCTGGGGCATAAAGCGACTTCAGGGGGTGGGGGAGGGGTAATATTCTGCAGCTTATTGTGCTTATTATAAGAATATATAGATTTAATATGCGGGTGGCAAGCGGCCAATTCCGCCCCGGCCCCTCGGTAACAAACGTTTCCATGTTGTATCTGGGCTCATAAATGATCTCGAGTCTGGGGCGACTCAATGTGCCCATTTATGAATATGACGGGGGTCTTAATGAATGAATGAGCGGGGGCCCTCACTGCAGTCAGGGGCTTTAATGGGGGGGAAGTGGCCGGTGACAGCTCCAGGGGAACATTCCCCACTTGTGTTTTACAGCATTGTGAAGGTTGTTAAGCGCCGGTCTGGAATCTTCTGTGCGTTTCGCCACAAGAAGTGAGAGACATGTTTATAATTAGCTGAGGGCTCGAACAAAAAAAAACAAAAAAAAAACAGCCGCGCCCCGGAGTCTACAGGGAGGTAAAGCTGCAACTCATGTCTCCGGAGAGAACAGAGGATGGGACAGAGGAGATGACCTGAGAGAGGAGGAAAGGAGGCCCGAGAGAAGAGGAGAAAAGGAGGCCCGAGAGAAGAGGAGGAAAGGAGGCCCGAGAGAAGAGGAGGAAAGGAGGCCCGAGAGAAGAGGAGGAAAGGAGGCCCGAGAGAAGAGGAGGAAAGGAGGCCCGAGAGAAGAGGAGGAAAGGAGGCCCGAGAGAAGAGGAGGAAAGGAGGCCCGAGAGAAGAGGAGGAAAGGAGGCCCGAGAGAAGAGGAGGAAAGGAGGCCCGAGAGAAGAGGAAAGGAGGAGAGGAGACCTGACAGGGGAGTGAGAGGAGAAGACCTGACAGTAGGAGGTGAAGGAGGAGAGGAGACCTGACAGAGGAGGAGAGGAGACCTAAAAGAGAAGTAGGAGGAGGAGGAGATGACTAGACAGGGCAGCCAGAGGAAAAGACCTGACAGAGGAGACTGAGAGGAAAACTGACAGAGGAGGAAAGGAGACCCGACAGGGGAGCAACACCTGACAGAGGAGGAGAAAGAGAAGAAGAAGAGGAGACAAGCCTCAAAATAGGTCCATCTGATGGCAGTGTGCCCCACAGTCACAAAAGTAAAAAACAAAAAACAAAAGCAAAAAAAAAAAAAAAAAAACTTATCACAGATTTCGGTGTCCCTTACAGATGTTTCCCTCTTGTTCAGACTGGTGGTCACCCGGCTGATATTGCTGTGTGGACACAGATGATCATAAGCTGCATTACTGCGCCCCCTGGAGTTTGGCAGAGGCAGCTCATGCAGACGTCAGCTGAGGCAGCGGTGTCAACCTCAGAGGCCGCAGGCCGGCAGCTGATTCACAGTCTGGCACGGGCAGCAGGATCGTGTGTCCGCCGCGGCCTCTCACCTCCTCTGATTATAGGCTGTGTCTCCGGCTTCCTGTATAATTCTCCTGATATATGAGGTGTACACAGCGACAGCTCCTGGCACCTCCAGCTGCCCACAAATATAGACAGCATCCCTTAAAGGGGCTGCAGACCTTCTGAGTGCCTCCACCCTCTCTGGTCAGATCTGTTATATTCCTCTCTGGGAAAGCTGGGTGACTGACAATACAAACACTATTACAATTCTCACAAGCTTTCCTACAATCCCAACAGGCAGACACAGATTCCCTGCTGCTCAGGACTCTAGGACAGCTGGGTGGCAGCTATACCGGCAACTTCTCCTGAACTTTGTTGCCAATGGAGGAAGCACTACATCTGTCAGATGCTGGAAAAGGAGGTTGATCTTTCTTAAGGCTCTCATCATGGTTACCACCCAGCCTTCCCAGATAACACGAGGACAGTGTTTTTTTTTCTATTAGCCGCATGCAGTGGTGTGATATGGCGGGATGAACTAACGACTTACCCCCTTTTCATGTTTGGAGCTGCTGCTAAGAACACATCAGACCCAGCAACTCCAGCGTCTCCATGGCAGGTCATCAGGAGGAGAACATTTCTGGCTTGTCAGGTCAGCGGAAGGATCGCTGTGTGAGCCAGGCCGGATCATGTTCTCCTGTACAACCAGCGGATCAGGCCACGCGGTTTGGCACTTTTTTAGTACATTTTTTGGGCGAGTAGGTAACACTCTATAAAAGTGAACTGTGAGTCCGACTGCCCCCTGGCTGCTTCATCAGAATCCGGGTCATGAGCACACCTACCCCACAGTAACACACAGATGCACCTGGCAATGCAAGATGTTACAGGGACTACAATCCCCATCATCCTCAATACTCCCTCTAATTTCTAGAAATGCAGATGCCAAAACTGTGAGACCGATAGTGTCACCCATGATAAGAGTGGGTGCCTCCCCGGTATGTTGGAGCAGGTGACCCCCCCTCATATGATGGAGCAGGTGACCCCTTTGCCCCCCTGTCCGTGATACAACTGGGGGTAGCAGTTCTATCACTGTGTATCCAGTCTTTACCTTCATGGGATTCTCATCATAGGTCGGCGTTCCCAGGTCCATCTCGGCCTCGTGGTCCATGCTCGCTCCTTCATCCCCGGGGCTGTCCCAGGACGGTGGGTCCCACTGTGTCTGTCTAGAAAAGCACAAGATCCAGAGATGAGAATTACAGCGGCGTAGCATTGTGTACAGCCAGTAGAAATGGAAAAGACAATAGCTGTATACCAGAAGACGTTTTGATGTAATGCTTCTTACAGCTCAGGTTTTTTTTTACACTTTGAGATTCCCAGCAAGCCAATGGCAGCTGTACAGAATAGAAACTGTATACAGAAAACAGCACCCCACCTGTCCTTAGGTTGTGTGTGGTATTACAACCTGCCTCCTGGCACCCCTGGCTTACCTGGTTATTACATGGTAATAATAGATTTTGCCCTCAGGGTCCCGGGCCGTCTTCCAGTTCGGGGGAAGGACGATGGTTTTAGGTTTGGGTGGAGAAGGAGGCGGCAGCTCCATGATGCTGTTGGGGGCCATTCCCATCTCAGGCTATAAAAACAAAAAAGACAGAGAAACAGTGATGGCGGGAAAGGCGCAAGGAGGGCATCACCACACAGCGGCTTATGGCGATCACTTACCGGCTGCAGAGCTGGCGGCTGCCCGGGTGCCACAATGGCCGCCACAGGAGGGGCCTGCTGAACCACCACTCCTGGTGGGTGCGGTGCGTAGATCTGCTGACCTGGCATGTACTGTAATCCGGGCTGAGTGTAGCTCTGCAAATACAAAGTTATATGACGGTCACCCAGCTTTCCACACAGCAAGAGCGGCTCATCATTCACCGGGAACCACACAGAGACCACCCGCACATGACCCCAATATGCACAATTCATTGCTCGCACATTTGGCACAGGAACGCCTTTTTTTTTTTAAATTACAGCCGGAGCGGAATCTTATAAAAAATATTGAGTAAACATTCCTGACGACTGGATCCGAGGAGGGCGACACATTGTAACAAACCACAGGCGCGGGGGCTTGGATTAATTAACATTCATGGCGAGACTGCGACCAACCAGAAAGAGGAGAAACTCAGTAAATACCCCAATGTCAGGGTCTACAATGTGATGTCAGGGGTCAGACTGACCGGACATGAACACAGCTGAGGATTTGTTACAGTTTTATCCTCCGATCAGCACAAATCTCCCTCCTGTACTGTTTGTTACAATGTATCAGAGCAGGTATAATGCGTCAGTATGGAACATACGCAGATTCTTCGTTACAATGTATCAGAGCAGGTATAATGCGTCAGTATGGAACATACGCAGATTCTTCGTTACAATGTATCAGAGCAGGTATAATGCGTCAGTATGGAACATACGCAGATTCTTCGTTACAATGTATCAGAGCAGGTATAATGCGTCAGTATGGAACATACGCAGATTCTTCGTTACAATGTATCAGAGCAGGTATGATGCATCAGTCTGGAACATTCGGCCATTATTTCTCACGGCTGATTGTTTGTTACAATGTATCAGTGCAGGTAAAATGTGTCAATATATCGAGGCATAACAATGTATAACTAGGCACCTACCTGCACCATGGGCTGTGCCGTCTGCGGGTAGGGGGCTGGCACTCCGTACACAGCTGGGCAGGCCTGTCCTGGGTAGTAGATTGCAGGCTGGGCAGGGGCTGCTGAATACTGAGGTTGCGTCTGGTGCTGCGGCACTGCCACTGCTTGCTGGTTGGGGTCCCACACCCCATATGTTTGAGTGGGTACAGAGCCAGGGGCTGGCACCGACATCACAGTCACATTGGAGTCTGGAGGAACCATTGGCTCCGGCTGGGCTACATACTGCTGTGCGGGGACATCCATTGGGGCCGCCACATGCTGCACCACAGGGACCGGCTGAGGGGTGAGCATTGCTGGATTGACCACCATGCCTTGAGAGGGGTCATAGCTGTTGGGAGAGTTCACAGACTCCAGAGGAGGGGGTGTGGGCAACAGGACTTTGCCGGCATTAGGGTTTGTGGGGTCTACGAAAGACTGGATAGGGTATCCTTGAGGGTATGTTATGAAGGATGGGGGGAGCTGGGTACCGAAGGCCATGGTATCGTAGGGGAGGGGGGAGGTGATGCCGATGTTCTGCATCTGCTGCTGTTGCTTTTGCGCCTCCCTCTGCGCCACCTCCTGCTCAAATAGCTTCCGGCGCTCCTCCGTGGACAGCTTGTTGCGGTCCTGTAGGCGACCCTTCTTCTTAGAGGAGGCCGGAGTGTCGTACCTGCGAGGAAACCAGACACATCATAACCCTGCTAGGCAACACCATGGCCTGTACTCCACTCACAGCCAGAGCTGCACTCTCATATGTGATGGCTGGAGTTTGGTATGTATGCCTGACAGGTGACCATCATGTACTGTGTACTGATGCATTGTGGGAGGTAACAGAAATGTCATCTCTCACAAAGCACTACAGAATATATCCCATAACCACCACTGGAAACCATCAAAACTGTGCAGGCAACTCTGGATGTGAGTAGAGTACAAAGACACTATGCAGCTCTGGATGTGAGCAGAGTATAAGCCCCTATGCGGCTCTGGATGTGAGTAGAGTACAAAGACACTATGCAGCTCTGGATGTGAGCAGAGTATAAGCCCCTATGCGGCTCTGGATGTGATTAGAGTACAAAGACACTATGCAGCTCTGGATGTGAGAAGAGTATAAGCCCCTATGCAGCTCTGGATATGAGCAGAGTATAAGCCCCTATGTGGCTCTGGATGTGAGCAGAGTATAAGCCCCTAAACGGCTTTGGATGTGAGCAGAGGATAAGCCCCTATGCAGCTCTGGAAGTGAGCAGAGGATAAGCCCTTATGCAGCTCTGGATGTGAGCAGAGGATAAGCCCCTATGCAGCTCTGGATGTGAGCAGAGGATAAGCCCCTTACGCAGCTCTGGATGTGAGCAGAGGATAAGCACCTTACACATCTCTGGATGTGAGCAGAGTATAAGCCCCTTACGCAGCTCTGGATGTGAGTATGGATGCATACTGTAGATGTGGTAAGAGTGTGGGTGTGGTGATGTGCGGGCGCAGAAGTGATCACCTTGATGTAACAGTAAGTCGGTAAGATAAGACAGGTTCCCCTTAGGCTGGGCTCACACCCAGAAATGGATGGTAAGAACGGATGCTGTTGTAGGCCATACTGCAGAATCAGTTTCCCATTGACTCAAATTATATGAAAAAACGGATTCATTTTTTCCCCCGTACACAAAAACGTGGTTTACCGTGTTATTCTGTATGTTAAAACTGAAGTGTACCTGTCATGAAATACGCTGACCCAATCGGCGTATAATTTTCACCTGCCTGGAAGTTCAGGTATGCATAGACAGGACCACACTGGGTCGGTCACTCAGAAGGTGGTCGAGCACAGTACTGACCCAGCAGGGTCCTATTCAGGGATACCCGAATGTCCGGCTGCAGAATGGATCGATCGGGTCGGTGTACTTCATGACAGGCGCTCTTTAAACACAGTAAAACAGACTGAAAAACACAGCGTGAAACCAGACCCAGAGTTACCTGGACCCCCCCTTCTGGCAGTACACAATCCTCTGCGGAGCCCTGCAGACCCCCTTACCTGTCCTCTCCCCTCTTCTAGCAGTATACACTCCTGTAATGAGCCCTGCAGACCCCCTTACCTGTCCTCTCCCCTCTTTGCGCTGCGCTCATAGAAGGACGGTGGAGATGGAGATTTCTTGCGCTTCTTCTGGCTCTGTCGCTCAGAGTCCCTCTCTCGGCCTGGAGTCTTGCTGGTTGGGGTCTGGTAACCTCCACCCGAGGAGTCTCTCCAGCGGTCATCTGTGGAAATGGGGAAAAAAAAGAGAAGACAGTGGGGGTGAGAATGATGTGCACAAAGCGACGGCATGTAAGATCTAAAATAAGGATGTGCACACAGTGGCGGTATGCAGGATCGGTAATAAGGCTGTGCACACCATGGCGGTACATGAGATCAGTAATAAGGATTTGCACACAGTGGCGGTACATGAGATCAGTAATAAGGATTTGCACACAGTGGCAGCACGATATCAGTAATAAGAATGTGCACACAGTAACGGAACAAGAGATCAGTAGTACAACGATACAGCGGTGTGCCATCTTTATACGTGCATTCTTAGGCAAGGATCACACACAAATTTCTGTCATATATATTGGTACCGCAGAAGAATTGGAGGCTGTCATGTTTGCATTTGAATGTGCACATACATAGTCTAAAAGTCGCTTCTATGAGCACATTTGCGATAACGCACTGCTATGTTATGGATAGGTGTAAACCAAGCCCAAGGATGTGCACACAGTGATCACACAGAGATACAAAAACTCCATTGCTTTATGCTATCTGTCCCATCCATCTCGGCTACATCTGTACATGACTGCCCTCTGTTGGTGAGAGTGCAGCAGTACAGGCAGGAGGATCAGCTTTCTCAGCAATGTGTAGTGCTTATTCTCACTATTGAACATAAGAAATGACCCCCCCCCCGAGAGGTGATGACTTCTGGTCACCACCCCCAAATTCCTGTATCAATCACCTCAGGTCTTCTCCGGACTGTAGGTGGTATTGGTTGTGGTGAGGGGTGTGGTAGTTGTGGTCACATTGTGGGGGGTTAATGAAAGACAAATCACTTACTGTTCTCCTTCTCCACTTGGGTTTTCTTTGGAATCCGATAAACTTCCTACAAAGAAAGAGCAAAGAAACCAATCAGATTACAGCACAGAACTGAGCGTTACTGAATGTATACATGTGTGTACAGGACTGTCCACTACTGAATGTATACAGGTGTGTACAGGACTGTCCACTACTGAATGTATACATGTGTGTACAGGACTGAGCACTACTGAATGTATACATGTGTGTACAGGACTGTCCACTACTGAATGTATACATGTGTGTACAGGACTGTCCACTACTGAATGTATACATGTGTGTACAGGACTGTCCACTACTGAATGTATACATGTGTGTACAGGACTGTCCACTACTGAATGTATACATGTGTGTACAGGACTGACCATTACTGAATGTATACATGTGTGTACAGGATTGACAGTTACTGAATGTATACGTGTGTATGGGATTGACCGTTACTGAATGTATACATGTGTGTACGGGACTGACCACTACTGAATGTATACAAGTGTGTACAGGACTGAGCGTTACTGAATGTATACATGTGTGTACAGGACTGAGCACTACTGAATGTATACATGTGTGTACAGGATTGAGCACTACTAAATGTATATTTGTGTATACAGAACTGAGCAATACTGAATATTTTTCCTAATAAAGACAACTCCTCCTTATGCCCCTTTCCTGTAGGCAGATGTCATGGAGGGGTCCTGCTTTATGAGAACAGTTCCTGTCGTATGGCTGACATGTGATGCTACAATTGTTTTGCTGCCCACAGGTTCAAGGACTGGTGGCTGCGGTGAGACAATGCAGTGCATGATGCAGTTACCCCAAACCACCAGGGGCAGCAGCGAGGTAGGAAGGAAAACACCATAACTAGAACAGGAGTAGACGACCTGATGTAAAACTTAGTATTTGTAGATCTAATCTGTAATCTTCAATTTTGCAAGGGACTCACGCAGCACCTGCCAATAACTGATCAGCAGCAGCAGGGAGTCTCCTTACCTTTAGATCTTTCCATCCATCCAGCAGCTTGTTAGCAAGTTCACTCATATCCAGGATCTTGTCTGTCTGTTCCTGGCTCCGCTCGCTCTCCACATCAGATACACCTTCCTCCTCGTCCTGAGACGGGGTTTCCACAGCAGGGGTCTCTTCTGTCTTCACGCTGGTCATATCCTTTGTCTCCATTTCAGAAGCCTCCATTCCAGTGGATGGCTCTTTGCTGCCGTCAGGTGAAGACTCGTCTTCCGTTTTGATGGATGGAGGTGGCTGCTCCTCTAATGGCGGTGGGGGTGGAACCTCTTCTGTTTTAGTATCTTCTCTGAGCTGACCTTCTTTCTGGTCATCGCTGGCCTGGGTCTCTGGCTTCGCCGGGGCCTCCTTCACCTCGATTTCACTGGCAGCGTCAGACACGGCACTGTCCATGCTGTTCTCACTGATTATCTTCAGTCTTCGTAGCACTAGCTTCTTGGGGGTCTCACCCTCCATCTCTATGTTCAGTTTGGCAGCAGGGTCGGGTGTGTTGGCCGGAGTATTAAGCGGGGTGTGAGCTCGGGACGTGTTCTCACTGGAGTAGCCGTCACCCTCACTTAGCTGTGGGATGGCCGTCTTCGTCTGGGCCCATCGCTGGATGATGGGAAGTATCTTACTCTCCTCCAACATGTTCTTATTGGGGATCGGAAGCAATTCCAGCGTTTTGATGATCTGATGCAAAGAACACAAAGAAGTTTATTTTTGTTCATCACTTCATCTTAATATACACGGTTGGCCTGATAAGTTACCAATGTTACGTCAGCAGGGGTTTGGCCTCGGCGGCATAGAGATATCGTAGTTCTACGGGGCTCATGTCAGCCTGTTCAGTGATTACCTGTTTGTATCAATAAACTCAAGTGTAGCCCTGTTCAATGGCATGGGACGCTATAGTACTTTACGCTGCCCATAGTAATGTTGCGGCAACAGTCAGATCAGCACTGAAGCTGCTGCTGCTAAATCAGATGCCTGAGCATAGGCCATTAGATTGTAGGGTTGGGCCTTAACCTGGTCAGTCACACACTGTAGTATTGTAGTGATCAGAAGTACTGACCTCTAACTGCAGCTTGATGCTGGTACTTGTGTTCCCCCGGTTGTCGCCAAGTTCCGCCATCCAGATCCACAGGAGTGACAGTCCGTGACATTCCAGAAATGACTTGAGACAGGTCTGAGACTGTGTGTTCTGCAGAGAGACAAGCGGTGGAGATGGTGAATGTGCTGGAGATGCTGCTATACGGAGCCAATGTGCGCACGTCACAAGCAGATTAATAATGGCTACAATCTGTGTAATGTAAAGACCTCGTATCAGCATCTTACCCTGATCAGCTTGAGGCAGGTGAGCTTCTGATCCAATGTCTCTATTCGGACCATGAGCCGCGATAAGCTCAGCACCTGGTTTTTGTCTGACAGGCCTTCTCCATTCTCTAGCAACGCCTCCAGCTCCCCATCCACCTAAGTCAAAGCAGGAAGAAAATTAAGAATGAATGGGACTTTCTAATAATACCGGGAAAATCTGGGATGGGAATTGGAGGTGCTGGATTATCAGAAATTTGGATCCATATAAATTTGCTTATAGCACTAGCAGCAGCAACTATAGGGCCTACTAGGTTCAAGGACTATATAGGAGCAGAGATGCCCTTGCAGTAAGGCTAGTAAGATGCTGGGTGCTGGAATGGAGTAATTTCCCTATACAATGTCCAGAACAGGGGGCACTCACTGAATCCTTTTTGCGGGACCTTTCTTTCTTCATCTTGCCCCCTGCTGCCCGGACGCTGACACGGTTCTCTCCCCCGAGGTAACCTCTACAATTTGCAGACCCACAAAAGCACTTCTGAGCTTCTTTGCTGCAATGAATCAGAGAGAATAGAAGGTTATTTCGCTGGGAAAAGTTTCAGATTTGCCACTGTAGAGAAGAGCGGAGACCATCAATATGGCTGCCCATATAGCTTCCACAGAGGGTGTCTGAACGCTTTCTCAGACTTTAAACTGGCAGATGTATAAGAATGGAGGATGTATAGTGGGGGAGATTTGCCACTCAGGGGCCTGGGAAAGCCCTATGCTGGAGGCCAGCAATTAGAGGCGAAAAGATGGGCTCCGGCTGGTTCCTAGCTATATGGTTACCATGTTACATAATGGGGACTGGTATTTTTCCCCTCAGCATCGGGTTTATTCTCAGAACACTATATAAAAGATAGGCTTTACCCGTATCGCTGAAACTGGTAGTCAAAGGTTAGTTCAGCCCCGGCTGGGACCAGTCTTGTGGTAAAAAAGCCGACTCTGAGCTGTCCATTGACCGTCCACTGCAAGACACAAGGCAGGGCAACATTAAGAGCGGACCCCCGGATACACACAACCCTGTCCCATCACAGCCTGTGAAGCGGGCCTATACTCAGCCCGGTCCATACTCACCTTCTGGGTCTCACAGTTGGGGTCACAGCTATGGTTCATGAAGCGTGAGCAGTTCCCCTTCTGCGTTGCGTCTATAATCTGAGAGAAAAAAAAAACGACAACACAGAATAAGAATGTCAGCGTTGGGGCCAGAGAGAGCGCCTGCCGCCTATATGGAGCAATTCCATGTGTGCTGGGAGCTGCCCCTTTACAAGCAGGCGGGATGGTAAGTGTGAATGGCGCATTCTAGCTACCATTCATAGTTCTCTCTTCTCACCTCATCGTTTTTTAGCGCCATGAAATAATAGTGAATGTTCTTGTTGCGGGCGTACTCCTTGACACGGGCTTTAAACTCCTTGTGGTCCAGGACCTCTCCGCAGTACTCCAGGACAAAGGTGTTCCTATAGGAAGGAAGAAAACCAGCCTGAATGATCTCTTTCTGGAGCTTATCCTGTGATCTTGAGCGCCACACATTTCACCATAAACCAAAATTGGCCACAGCTCTTTACGAAAGAAGGAACAGAAGGCTTGTGGGTGAGGAGAAGGCCTTACCCTGGTATAAAAGCCCTTATCTCGGTGTTAAAAAAACAAACAAACAAAAAAAAAAAACTTACGGTGTTAGGTCTCTGCCGGCTCGGAGGCCCCAGCCCTTCTTCTCGGTCAGGATGACTTCTACATCAGCGTGCTGCTTCCTCTGGAAACGCCGGTTGGAGCAGTAGTCTCCATTAGGGCACCGCGATGAGCTAAAGAGACAAGAGCAGCAGAGTCAGAGAGAAGGAAGACACTCAACCAAGAGTCCACCACAATACGGCCCTATAACGCAGAGTGACCAACAAATAAAGGGACTGGGGGTTTCCCTGCAAAACTATTCAAAAGAACTTCCTTCAGGCTGCTGTACACATTCCTAATATTCACTTACTCATTTTTTTTTTATATATCTTTACAGCAGGTGGCTTATAGCATCCTAGTACAGAGCACCAAAACCCATGCACAGCCATAGCATTACACTGGAAATTTCTCCCTTGCTGCAGCCACCACTAGGGGGAGTTGATTGTATACTGTATATTCATTAAGGCTCCGTTTACACTGAGTAAAACTGGCGGAATTCCTTGTCAGCTATAGGAGACTCATGCGCCTTCTCTCTCCACACAGAAGAATGAACATGTCCATTCTTCTACGCGGAGTTATCCCACAAGTCTACAGACAACACCAGGAGGGATACAGGAACACTGACCACTCAATCATGAGGAGCCGGTTGAGACAGTCTTCCCCACAGGCCACCTCTTCCTGAGACCGCTCCTCTTTAGACAGCAGCGGACACTCGCACTGCATGCGCTTTATGTCCCGGTGACTCTTATTCTTCTTCCTGCAAAACAGAAATCATTGTCAGAACAGACTGTATATCTAAAGAGCTCAGGGGTGTAATATTCTGCAGGACATATGACATATCTGTCAGGAGGTGAGGTCAGGGGTGTAATAACCTGCAGGATATATCACTATGTATCAGATAGGAGGAAGAAAGGATAGCACAATGTTCTGCAGATCACAGATCATCACACACAGTAGCCTCATACCTCTCAGTGAGATAGACGTTCTCCTCGATGAGGTCAAAGTATGTTGGCATCTTTCCCAGTTTGTAGCCATCTTTCCAGTGCTGGGGGTCCCTGAAGTCATCCATGCGGCATATGGTGCCCATTCTTCCCTGTTTGGAGGCCAGCGAGTCCACTAGTCCGGCCTCAGCCTTCATTCTTCTTCTTACTTCTGTGTCATTCTCCGAGTCGCTCTCTAACTCCTGCCTCCGTTTCTTTGGTGGTCCTCGCTCTTTCATGTCGGAACGCTCCCTCGCTAGCTGCTCTCTCTTGTCTATTCGCGGGACGTTGTCCTTTATGGAGTTGCTGCTTATCTCGTGTGCCTGCACCGAGCCACTTTCCCTCGGTTTTTCATGGAAAACCCTGGCGTGGTGACCAAACTCGTGGACATGGTCCTTGTCCCAAGCAAAGTCATAATCGTCATCATCGTCGTCTTCATTGTAACAATGTGTGACCGAGTCGGGCACTTGACCTGACATCTTTCCATACTTGAAGTCGTGTTTGTTGTGGTAGCCGGAATTCCAGTATCCGTTGTCTCCAGCATAACCTTGTGAGGGGTCAAGGGAGGCGTTTCCCTGCGGGTAACCAAAGTACATGTAGCTGCTGTCGGGGGGCTGATACGTGCTGCTCGGCTTCTCTGGCTGCGAGAAATCCCACCCCAGATCAGACAAGTCTTCTGCTGCCTGGAATCCATCAACTCGAGAATAGTCGGGAGGTCCCAGAGCATGGTTGTACTCTGATGCCTGATGTCTACTGTCCGGCCTCTCTGTGATGCTCCTCTCAGGCTGCTTCTCCATCACGGCAAGCTTGGAGGGCGCTGCAGGCTCTGCAGGCCTTTCCGGCTCCTTTGGTGTTGGTTTAGCTGGGCTGAGGACGGATATCTCCTGCAATGCCATACTCTCCATGAAGGCTTTGCCTTTGTTTTTAGGTTTCATGGGTACAGGGCGGCTGGTGCTGACATCGGCGTCAGATGGACGAGGCCGAATCTCTGCTTCTGAAGTCTGAATTGCATCAGGGGTGGACTCTGGAGCGGGGATGTTTTTTACATCTACCGGGGTATCAGGCACCTGTACAGAGTCCCTCTCTTTAAAGTCTTCAGACCTGATCTCTTGAGGTTCTCTATGATCTGAGGTCTCTGCACTGATCGGGGGACCTGGAGGTGGTGAAGGACTAGCTACTTCCATGGGTAACGTGTATGTTGTAGGGTCTTGTGTGCCCACTGTAGAGACTATAGCACCGTCATTGTGTAATGCTGAGGGTTTAGCCTCTTCTGTGGATAATACTGATGGTGTAACATCCTCCATGGACGCTGCAGATGCCGTCACATTGTCCCTGGATACTGAAGATGGTTCAGTATGGTCTACGGATAACACATACAGTCTAGCCTCTCCACTGGACTCTGCAGCTGCTTCAGCAACGTCCATAGCTGGTTTAGTCTCTTCACTGGCTACTGTAGATGATTTAGCACCTTCGATGGTCACTGCAGATGGTTCAGTGTCTTCTATGGTTAATATAAAAGGTTTAGCATTGTCTATGGTCACCGAAGACATTGTAGCACCATCCATGGTTAATGCAGCTGGTTTTGCATGTTGTACAGTCAACGCAAGAGGTTCAGCAACATCCTCGGTCATGGTGGACATTTCACCTTCTTCTACAGATAATGTAGACGTCTGATCATCTTCCACACTTAATGTAAACATCTGACCTTCTTCTGGAGTCACTGGAGACATGTTTGCTTCTTCCAGGGTCAACGTAGAGGTTTTAGGAACCACCACAACTGACTGAAGGCGGTTCCTGGGTAGGCCGCTGTCATCAGAATCTGTGTCATCTGATTCACTCTCTTCGCTCTCGCTTCCTTCGCTATCTGAGTAATACGCCTGGACAGCACTGATGAAGTTCACAGAAGGCTTCACACCGTCAGGTGGTAACTGTGACCCATCATTTACCTCCTCTTCGGCTTTGATAGGGAGGACCTCGGGTTTGTAAAGTTCCTGCTTACAAGAATCGCTCTTTTCTGTTCGAACTTCTATCCATTCAGTGGGGGATTCTTCATGGTTTTCCTCATATTTTGCTAAGGGGCTACCATTCTGTAAAGAATCTGCTTCAGTGAGAACTTGTGGGGGTGGTGGGGAGGGTGGCTCTTCTTCTTGTAGTCTGTCTACAGTCAGGTCAATGGCGACACAGCTGTCTTCGTCATCAGTGTCATCACTTTCTATTGTTTCTAGAGGACTTAGTTGCCTATCTGGTGGTGCACTCTCTGTGGTCTCTATATGACAGATGTCAGGGGACATAGGCTCTTGAGGTAAGTGGCGCTCGGTAGAGTCGCTCTGGGCTACACTTGGCGTTTCTGACACCAGCCTTGTTATATGAGGCTCAGTCTGAACGTCTATTACAGAACATTGATTGTCGCTTATTTCATCCGACCCCCAAGAATGATGGACATCTTCTCTGGGGTCAGGCTTAGAGTCCACTTTGTCCGAGTCTCGACAAGGACTGAAATCTTTGGTTATGTTTTCTAAGACGCTGATTTTGGATGTAGGGTCTATATCCTCATTAACAGAAGACCCCAATGCTTCACTATTCAGAGGGGTTTTCTTGCAATGGTTATTGGTCAAAACAGGACTATGAATTGGATGCGCTTCGTGATCCTCTTCAACTTTTTTGTGCAACTCGCTTTCATAGTCAGTAACCATATCAAAAACATTGGCTGCGTCAGCAACGTCTGAATGGTGGTTTTCTGAGCTCGGTATTTCACATGGTTCTTCTACATGACTAGTTTCAGTAGAACTGAGGGTAACAAAATGCCATCCATGACTGTGGGAAAATTCATCATCATTAGACTGCTCAGGACTGTCACTCTCACGGGCATCGATAAATGAGTCCTCGGTGTTCACATCATAACTATTTTCCAGTTCGTTTTCGGTGGAGGAAGTCGCCTCCTGTTTGAAGCAGGAAGGAGATGCCATCTGATTTTCCATCATGCCGCTCTTCTTGTGCACTGATGGATCACATGACGCACTTTCATCTTTTCTGCCTGTTTTGCGCTCCTCTTTTGGCGCTGGCCTTTCCTCCAGGTCCCACTTAGAACTTTTTCTTCCGGAAGTAACAAAATCCATTTTGGAATCTGAGGATTTTGAGAAATTAGATTTTGCTCCACTGTCGCCCCGCGAGTGTGAAGACACATGTCTGACATCAGCGTCTCTTTGGGGAGAACCTTTCCGATTAGATTCTCTTTCTGGAGACTTGACATCTTTCCCAGCTCTGCTGGAAGATGTTCTTCCTCTGCGATCAGGATCATAAGAAGAATCGAATTTGGGATCTTTGTCGTATTTTGAATGTGAAGAGGATGTCATCCTTGTTTCTCTGTAGGAATGAGAAGATGATGATGAAGGGCGCCTGGAATCGCCCGATCTGGAATATGTTCTTCTATAATCATCCTCCGAATCAGAACTTTCCCTGGCTCTGCTGTCTGCATAGGAGCGTGAATATCTAGTTCTGTAAGGAGAACTTCTATGGTACCTTCTTTCAGACTCATAATGATGTGAACGCTCAGATCTATCGGATCTAGAATACGATGAGCTAGTCCTTGGACCTCTGTCAGATCGAGACCTTGAGCGTGATCTGGAACGAGACCGGCTTCTTCTTCTGTCACGGTCTGATCTAGAATGGGAATAAGATGAGTACTTGGAGTCTCGATCTGACCTGGAGTAACTTGAATGCTTCTGATCTTTTACAGGCTTCGACCTTGAAGATGAATATCTCCCAGCATCCTCACTTCTCATAGACATTGAGCTTCTTTTTAAGTCTCTTTCTCTACTTGAAGTGCGTTTTAGCTCATGGGATCGGTGGCTTGAGGAGGTTTGTACAGAATCCCCATCGGACTCTGACCCAACCACCATGGTTTCTGAGTGAGACGACTTTGACCGTGGTTTTTCAGGACTGGGATTAGATTTGATGCTTTGTGCACTGGCTGTAGTCTTCTCTTCCTTCCCAATATGGGAATATTCTCTCTCGGCAGTCGTCTCCGTTTTGTCGGTGACTGCTTGAGTGCTTGGGCTTTCTACAACAGAAATGATAGCGCACTCTTTACTGTCCTTGAAGCCAGTTCTGCTTATGACGATTGTCGCTGATGGTGGTGGTGGTGGTAACAGTTCTTTTGAGGACACGGTGCTTGTTGGTTCTTTCACTGGTGACTTTGCAGAAGATGAAGTAGCGCCATCTGTAGCCAACACAACTTCAGGAGAGGACATAATGCTTTCCATCTGTGCCTCCTGGGGTGATGGTGAGGGGGACTTGGGAGCGGACATTGTCGGAGGTGGAGGGGGTGGCGGTGGTTGGGGGGCTGGTAGCTTGCTTGTAACACTAAGAAGATGCTTTTTGAAATGTATTTTACCCAGCTCCACCTTGGGCTTTGGTAGGAAAACCTCAGTAACTCCGCCAGTGGATTCAGCAAACTCCATCTTGAGCTTTGATATATGTTCGGTGGAGCTGAGCGTTGGTAGATTACTCTGCGACTCATTCTGCTTGTCGGCTAAAGACGTCAGTAATCTGTTCTGTAGGGTTTTCTTGGTGAAGCTGAACGACACCTTTTGCCTTCCCTGTTCTTCCAAGTTCACCTTCGATTTGGTTCCTTTAGGTAGAAATCTACTTGAGGAAATGCCCTTAAAGGCGTTTGTCAGCTTCCCAAGTCCTTTTGTTGAGCCGTCATTTTTGGCCTGTAATAAAGGAGAATTGACAAGTGTAGATGAACATGCTGTGTACTTTTTCCCATGCAAGAATAGACAGACATTGTGTGAATCAATAGACAGTTTACTACAGCAAACAGTGTCCTAGGAAATTATTCTCTAATGTGGCGCTTAGTGATGGGGGCTGGGTGGCTATAGGAGGAGGCCAAAAAACTACACAGGAGGAGCAGAGTCGCCAGAAGTACAGAGAATTCATAGAAGGGGTGTGCTGACCACAGCTTAAGACCTTATGCACATGGCGGTATTAGTGCTCCATATTGTGGTGTACTATACTTCAATAAGCCTTGTGCAAAGTTCAATAGAAAGTTACAAATAATATCACACTCCAATGGTGCCCGTCCAGTAAATCTAGGGGATGCCATACATCTGTGTGCTGCCACACAGCTTCAGTGCAAGAGAGAAGAGCTGAAGAGTGAAAGCATTAGGGTCCCCAGAAGCAGAGTGTTTAAGGAAAGGATCACCCTAATATTGTAAGAGGTTAGGTATAACTTAGTCCACTAAGCAGCACAGACTATCAAAAGGAGAGGAGGGGTCTGGTATAGACCTGAGGACAACAGTATATAGGGGCAGATGCTGAGCTTGTGAATAGTTTTCTATAATTTAAAGGGGTTATCCTGCGCTACAAAAACATGGCCACTTTTGCCCCACTCTTGTCTCCAGGTCAGGTGTGGTTTGCAATTAAGCTCCATTTACTTCAATGGAAATGAGCTTCGAACCCCACCCCGATCTGTTCACATCAATAGAGCCACTGGCTCACCCACTCAGAGAGCATAAGAGCTCTGTTGACGTACCCATTCATAGAGAGCCCAAGAGTCCAGCTGGCCAGCCCAACCAGACAGCCATAGGGCCCTGCCGGCCCGCCCAACCAGACAGCCTAAGGCCCTATTACACGGGACGATTATAGTGCAAAAAATCGTTCGAATTTAAACGATAATCGTTCTGTGTAATTGCAGGCAACGATTGAAAAATCGTTCATATGCCGTTGATCTTTGATTTAGATCTGGACCTAAAATTATTGTTAATCGTTCGCTGTAATTCCACATTCGTTCGCTCAAGTTCCACGTTTTTTCACTAATCGTTCAGTGTAATTGCACATTGATCATTGTTTTGCTCGGATCAAAAGGATTAGACGATCATAGTAACGATCGCAATAACGTTCTGTGTAATATAGTGAACGAATTCAGGTTAACGATAAACAATCTAGTTTGCGATCGCTTATCGTTAGTCGTTAAAAATCGATCCATGTAATAGGACCCTTAGAGCCCTGCCGGCCCGCCCAACCAGACAGCCTAAGAGCCCTGCCGGCCCACCCAATCAGACAACCTAAAAGCCCTGCCGGCCTGCCCAATTAGAGAACCTAGGAAACCTGCTGGCCTGCCCACTCATAGAGAGCCTAAGAGTCCTGCTGGCCCGCTTAATCAAACAGCCTAAGAGCCCTGCTGGCCAGCCCCATTAAAGAACCTAGGAAACCTGCTGGCCCGCCCACTCATAGAGAGCCTAAGAGTCCTGCTGGCCCACCCACTCAGAGAGCCTACGAGTCCTGCTGGCCCGCTCAACCAGACAGCCTAAGAGCTGTGCTGGCAAGCCCAATTAGAAAACCTAGGAACCCTGCTGACCCATCCACTCAGAAAGAGCCCTGCTGTCGGTGAAGGCCTGAGGGTGAGCAGGTACAAGTGGAGGACTCAAGCTGTGAATATTGGCAGCATTACTTTCCATGTGAACTTAGCATCTGTCCCTCTATAATACACTGCCCTGATACAGGGGCGTTACCAGCTATTGTGAGGACCCTGTCTTGTCTATATACTGGTGTCACATTTCACTGTACTATCCTATAATAAGAAGATGTCACATTAGGCCTAGCGCTCATACTGAAAACTGCAAGAGTTCAAGTTTTCCTGTCACCTAAAACGACATTTGACAAGTTGCAGACATGTGAGAAGTTTTGATCAGACCATCACCCATCTCTAAAACGAGCCGGGAGAAGCGCACAGTTCTGCAACTCCCTCTCTGGCTTACTGAGCGCTCTATCCTAATTCATGAGATGAGCGCCATTCTAAGCCTATGATGGAAAAGGCAGCTAGTCAGGGAGTGAAGCGCATAACGTCCTGCTTCTTCTGGCTCACTGTAGAGATGGGTGGGGATCTGAATTATCAGAGCCTGAAAGACAAAACCATTTCACACACAAGTAAAATGGAAAATTTGAAGAAATGTCACCAAAAAGTCTTAAAATATATGTTTATGGCTGGGGTGACACCACAGTCAGCAGAACCTGAACCAGCTGCTAATGTGTCTGTGGTGGGATTGGCTCCGGTTAACTACTGACTGGTCAAGCACGGTCAGCTACTGACTATGTTTGGTCCAAGGCTGGTATACTGCTGGGCCGTGGAAATGAGCGGGCCCTGTACCAATCCGAGCACAGACACCACGGCTGATGTATTCAAGCATGGTGTGAACGCAGCCTAACATAAACCCTGGCTGTGAACAACAGGCCATGCTCTGGGGACATGTTCCCTTCACATTACAGGTGACACCATATGTGGGGTAATGGAGGACGGCGACCACTCACCTCATTCTCTTCTTCTCTGTCGTCATTCAAAGAGATAGACATGAAAAAGAGAAAAGGAAACACAAAGTTATGGTGAGAAATATTTAATGAAAATAGACAATTATTCAATGTATCAGGGGCCGTCCAGTCTGGCGGCCATTACAGGAAATCTAGTCCAGAAGGAAATAAAAAGTCTCATTACTCTCATTAGGAGGAAGGAAGATCGGCCCTGCAGGTAAAGAAGCCTCCAGGATTATACAGCAAAGGATATTATTACAGGATAATGCAGAGGTTCTTGTGTACACCTGTGACTCAGCCATACTGATTCCTAGCTCTTTACTGAAAGGATTTTTTAATATTGCCTACATTTCCCATGATGCAGAGAGAGAGAGGGTGGAGCCTTATTGACTGGGTAGGGGTGAGTACACATCATGTGCAGTTTTGAGGAGTTTTCCTAAGTGCGTTTTCAGAAGAACATTAGGAGGTAGTGATCTGACCACTGAACACCACAAATGAGGACACCGATTCCTCTGTTCTCAAACTTCATTGGTTCAGGAAGGCAACTTGAGAACGGAGCAGTGTCTCCCCATACGAAATAATGGAAAGGTGTTTAACTGGTTCCAGAACCTACAAATAATTAAAGGGGTATTCCCCCCAAAACTTTTTCACACCATGTAATAGCTCACCCATAGCGTTTTTGGTGCTTTTTTCTGCCGTCTCGCCCCCTCTGGATGCAAAAAAGGAGCTAAACAGAGTCCACTCCAACTCGCTTTTTTCTCCTGGCCCCCACCCTCCGTGTCAGGGATCACGTCTTCCCTCTCTTCAATGGGCTGGGTTAGTGAGCCTGCTTGCACAGCTCTGTTATTCTGCCGGCACCCCTTCTCCTCCTTTTCCCGGCGGCACACAGCTGGTCCGGACCTGCTGCCTTACCCTGACCCCCCCCCAACCCGGGGCATACATATTTTATTTCTCCAGAAGCACAATGACCGCCCTGCAGCATATAGCTAAGTGCCGAAACCAGCCCGCTCTGTTACTCCACTACCAATCCCCCCCACTCCCGCTGCTGGACAAAGCTGACTGCGGGTGACGGACACCCTCCTGCACCATACAGCTGTCACCCCTGTTCCTGCCCACTCCATGGATAGCAGTTGTAGTTCTACACAATAAATCAGGTATCACAATATATCACAGACTTCTGTAGTACTACAGGTCCCAGCAAGCTGCTATCCATCCAAATCACAATATATCAGGTCACAGAGCTTCTGATGTGAACAGATAGCAGCATGCTGGGATCTGTAGTTTTACAGAAGCTCTGTGTCCTGATATATAGTGAAGAACACAATACGTTTTTGCGAGTGTGGATCATGGGTTCTGCATAGTAAATTTAGCACTGGTGAGGCTTTACATACAGTACAGTATAAGACTGCTGGAGTGCATATACAGTACAGTAGTAGCACAGTCAGTGCACCATCTCCCATCCTGTACTATATAAGACTGCTGGAGTGCATATACAGTACAGTAGTAGCACAGTCAGTGCACCACCACCTCCCATCCTGTACTGTATAAGATTGTTGGAGTGCATATACAGTACAGTAGTAGTACAGTCAGTGCACCACCATCTCACATCCTGTACAGTACTGTATAAGACTGCTGGAGCGCATATACAGTACAGTAGTTGTACAGTCAGCGCACCACCATCTCCCATCCTGTACTGTATAAGACTGCTGGAGTGCATATACAGTACAGTAGTAGTACAGTCAGTGCACCACCATCTACTATTCTGTACTGTATAAGATTGCTGGAGTGCATATACAGTACAGTAGTAGCACAGTCAGTGCACCACCATCTCCCATCCTGTACTGTATAAGATTGCTAGAGTGCATATACAGTACAGTAGTAGTACAGTCAGTGCACCACCACCTCCCATACTTTACAGTGCTGGGGGTGCAGTATACAGTAAAAGATAAGTGAGGAGTTGGTGACTACTGTACTATAATTGCTGGTTTTCTAGAACATTTCTCGTTTAGGGTACAAACACACAAAACTTATCCGCTGCGGAAAATTCCCCATTCACTTTAATGGGTTGACATACTCGCAGCATCCCGCTGAGAGTCTGTCAAACTCAGTGTCATTAATCCCTGCGGCCTGGGCAGACACTGTACCGGGCGGGCCCCCGCTTGCTTCTGGGGTTCTCGGCAGTCAGCCAATCAGTATGCTTCCCCGCCACAGCGCACAGATTGGCTGACCCCTGATCCATGCTCGCAAAAACATTCAAATTTCTTCTAGGTAAATTGTCGTTCAAATACTGAGCAGTTCAAATTCGGAGCTATTAAAAGGGGTACTTCTTTCAAATCAACTGTTGTCAGAAAGTTATATAGATTTGTAATTTACTTCTATTTAAAAAATCTCCAGTCTACCAGAACTTATCATCTGTTGTATGTCCTGCAGGAAGTGGTGTTTTTTTTCCAGTCTAACAGTGCTCTCTGCTGCCACCTCTGTCCTTATCTGGAATTGTCCAGAGCAGCAGCAAATCCCCATATAAAACCTCTCCTGCTCTGGAAAGTTCCTGACACGGACAGAGGTGGCAGCAGAGAGCACGTGGTGACATTATACACTCTGATCAAATAGTTTGCTAAGATCCTAATTTTTCAATATCTACAGAGCAGGTTTTTATCGTGTGTACAATGGGAGGAATATATACGGTAAGATCTTGCACCTGTGGGTTGCTGTTGCACTTTTTGTATTTTTGTCAGCAGAGAGCACTGTGTCAGACTGGAAATAGTCCAGCACTTCATGCAGGACATACAGCATCTGATAAGTACTTGAAGATTGAAGAGTTTTAACTAGGAGTAAATTACAAATCTGTGTAACTTTCTGAAACCAGTTGATTTGAGAGAAAAAAAATTTCCTCAGAGTTCCCCTATGACTGTACTTCAAGACTGGGTGCCAAAAAAGTGTTTGGGGTCCGAGCAAGAGTTTAAGTTCTGAAGAAAAAGTTCAGAGCAGTTGGAGAAGCGAGATATCCCTGTATTATTTTTCTTATATTTTCAGGCTTCGCTCAGAGCATAACCTCAGAGGCTGTTTTGTAATTACAGTGGTACCTTGGTTTAAGAGTAACTTGGATTGAGAGCGTTTTGGTTTAAGAGCTCACAGTTTTACAAAATTGTAACTTGATGTAAGAGCATTGCTTTGGTTTAGGAGCTCCCTGTACTGGGTGGGAGGGGGAATGGGGAAGGGGCATGGTCTGCATAGCGGGGTCTACAGCCCTGTACTCTGACCCAGGAAGTCTCCCTCACCTTCCAAATCATAGCAGATCCACTGGGGCTTACATCAGGGGACAGGACTGTGGAGGTAATCTCTTCATAGCTGTAACCTCTCTCTCTCCGGACAGAGAGGGCTGATACACTGTGTTCACACATGTCCTGCTCACTCCTTTATGCTCCCTGTAGTCTGTCAGCCCTTGTGTTTCCCATCCTCTCCATTTCTGCTATAATGTGCCTGCACTCACACTCAGCTATACACAATGCTGTTATAATGTGCCTGCACTTACCCTCAGCTATACACACTGCTGCTATAATGCGCCTGCACTTACACTCAGCCATTCAAACTGCTGTATATAAAGTTTCTGTCGCTGTCCTCCTGGTCCATGCTGAACACACACCTTCCATATTGCTGTCATGTGACCACACAGACCTCTGACAGCAGCCCTGCTTCTCTATTCTAGCCTGTTGTACTACACTACTGCATTGTGGGTATCTGCATCTCCATTCTGTATCTACAAACTGCTGGGGGGGGGGGGGGTAATTGCTAGGAGGGATCTGATAGGTGATGATGTCATCATCATGTGGTTCGCAGGAAGTCAGCTGACTAAGGAGCGCCTGCTTCCTGGGAAACATAAAGCCATGCAGTTTTCTGGTGGTCTGGGTCACATGACCAGGCTACACCACTGAAATGTATGGATGCAGCTGAGCTGGGATGAAACAGACATCACTGCAGAAATATGGTTGGGGCATTATATAGGCGAAACAAAAGCTGGAGTGCTTATTTAAGGAATACACCAAAAATAATCCCTGTCCACAGGATGCTGATAGCTAGCTGATCAGTGGGGGTCCAACCACTTGTGGTGGCCTAGTCAATGTCTAGGGGACTTTTTGGAGTTCAGCATTTGGAATTATCCGAGGGGCCTCACCTGCAAATTTACAGTATCAGGTTTTTTTTATAACAATGGATAAGTCAGAAGCCCAGTGTGAATGGGTACCGACAACAATGGTACCTGAAAAGCATCATCATCCACAACCATATACAATACGTTCCCATCCTCCACCCTCTACAGTATCACACCCGTGTGCTACAGTCATCCTGCTCGGCTTCCGTCTCAGGACTGGTCTCTATATATGTCACCCAAGGATAAACAGGGGGATGTAGGCTCTTTATACTGCTATCTGCTGGCAGCCATGTTTGATAGCAATGTGGCGGTGTGAGACATCACAGGTATATAATTGATAACTGTGCCCCCCCCCTCAGAAATAACTCCCGGACCTGACGCTCACACAGTACAGAGCTCCCTGTATAGCTGCCCAGTACCAGTCCGTCCCCGCCATGTCCCCTGTGCAATCGCCTCTTCAGACTTTATTACCGTCAATGGTCCGGCCCAGGACCCCCTTGTGATCAGTGCCTAATGATAGAAGCCTAATGATGTGTAATATCCTCATGGGGCTCCCCCCCCCAGCACTATATCACATGTATGGAGGACAAGCTGGGGGGCTCAGGTTGCTTAAAGCAGACCAGCGTTAACCCTCTCCTGACCTAACAGATGGCTCCGTCCCCCGCCTGCCCTCGGATGATGACATCAGCACTTCCATTAAATCACAGAGCTGGTATTATGCTGCTCCCCGGCGACGGACGACTGTAGTCATGGCAACAAGGAGTTTTCAGATGACGCCAGGGCCAGGAGGCGGCAGGTGCTTCTCCGCTCCCACCCAAATGTGTGTGCGAGAAATGCAGATTATATTACAGCAGAAATACAAGTTCTGGCGAGCGGAGGAGAAAGCCAAAAGATGGGGCAGACTGAGGGGCGGATGGGGTTAAAGGTCAGGGCCGGTCAGAGGCCACATAGATGTAATCTAAAGCAAGGATACGGAACCTTCGGCCCTCCAGCTGTTGCAAAGGTACAATTCCCATCATGCCTTGACGGCAAAGGCTAAAGCTGTCCAGGCATGATGGGGTTGTAGTTTTGCATCAGCTGGAGGGCCGGTTTCACCCCCCCATGTTACATTATACAGACATCTAGTCCTGCCAGACCAACAATAACGTGCATGGGAGCGCAGCTCTGGAGCATAATACAGGATGTAACTCAGGAGCAGTACAGGATAAGTAATGTAATGTATGTACACAGTGACCCCACCAGCAGAATAGTGAGTGCAGCTCTGGGGTATAATACAGAATGTAACTCAGGATCAGTAATGTAATATATGTACACAGTGACCTCACCATCAGAATAGTGAGTGCAGCTCTGGAGTATAATACAGGATGTAACATGTACACAGTGACCCCACTAGCAGAATAGTGAGCACAGCTCTGGAGTGTAATACAGGATAAGTAAAGTAAAATATGTACACAGTGACCCCACCAGCAGAATAGTGAGTGCAGCTCTGGGGTATAATACAGGATGTAACTCATAATCAGTAATGTATGTACACAGTGACCCCACCAGCAGAATAGTGAGTGCAGCTCTGGAGTATAATACAGGATCAGTAATGTACACAGTAAGTGTCTGTCTATGTAGATTAATTCTATAAGTTTTTGCTGTGGATGCAGGAGCCGGATTGCTATACGCTGCCGGTCTATGGAAGGTTATGCGCCCTGTCACTCATACAGTCAGTAATACATCACAGCATTGAGCAGAGCCCCCGAGCGGCACAGATGGATGGCAGAAGCCACAGCCCTTATCAGAAGCAGCAGAGCCGTGTATGCGGCCAGCCGTTCTCCTCTCCCTCGTGTACAGGGGGGTGAGGGGGCAGAGACTGTACATCACGATATGGTCACATATACGAATAGTCACAAACAAGGGCATTTACTGTGGTTCAGGAGGGCTCTGCGATTCCTCCTGTGCTGTCTCATCATCTTTTTCTGTCCTGAAAGACAAACACACACACATTAAGAATACGAGCGGCCGTATAAGGGTCAACAACAGAAACAACACTCAACTCTGCAAGAGCAGGACATGATGGCGAAACAGGAACCCACCAAACGGCAAACCCAGCAGAGAACACTGCCGCCAAACTAAGATACACGGCCCAATATACAGGCTTATCTGGGGAAAACCGCAGAGCTTTCCTCTACTGTGTGTTATCTGTGGTGTTACATAGGACTGCAAGCCATGCTGGTACAGTTCATGGCAGGTTGCTGAGCGGGGGGCGGTTGTAATCTCCAGTTATTCGGGATCAGGTTTTACGGCGGCTGGAAAGGATCTTGGAAAGAGTCAGAGGGATGTGACCAGTGGAGGTCGGATCATCTGAGGATATGAGGAGCAGCTCAGGAACAGTCCCTAGTCTACAGCAGAGATACGCGGCGGCGTTAACCCTGTGCACGCTCTGTGATGTCACCAGGATTATAGGACCGGGGGGGGGGGGTTGTCATCCACACTGGCCGACCACCTAGCAGCCCCCAACACAAAGCAGAGACTCAGAAGTATGGGGATCAATGTAAATGATATCAGACCAGTCAGGAGGATGGAGCGACACTGGGCACGTCACCATCGCTCCACTTTTGGCGCCCTATTCACACACACTGACAAGTGACTGACTTTGGGCTCACACACTGGAAGGACAGGAGCCCAGGGGCCCAGCGTGTTGTACTCGTCTTGTGAGAACCTCTGCAGAGAAGCCGCCCGAGGCACGAGCTACCAGAAGCCTCACTGACCGCCGATCAGCAACGTCCACTCAGGAATGTGGAAAAAGGAGAGACAAATACTACAGAGTGTACAGGACCGACCTGATCCCAGCAGATCACATGACCAGGAAATCAGTGATCAGAAGGAGCAGAAGTTCAGATTATATATATATATAGAGAGAGAGAGAGAGAGAGAGAGAGAGAGAGAGAGAGAGAGAGAGAGAGAGAGAGATCATAATAGGGTTGTATGCATAACCGTCTCGATGTAATCATGGATACCTGAACTTCCGCCTGCAGAGAGGAATCCACGGTCGATGGGGTCAGAGGACACTTCCAGCTCTTTAGCTGTTGCACAAGTACAATTCCCATCATGGCTGGAAGTCAAGGCTTTGGATGCCCAGGCATGATGGGAATTGTAGTTGTGCACCAGTTCCCCAACCATGAACCACCGCTTAATATATCATTATTGTCCTGAACAAGGGTTCCCCCAAACCAAGACTCCTGGGGACTCTCTGCATGGAGACTGGATTTCTATGTACAACGATGGAGCCCCATGCACACAAAGGATTGCTTCCCCCCACACACCGATTTATCTGGAGACCTACAGGAGGTTTATTCACTAAAGGGAAGATTAACCATTGTGTCCATACGGAGGTCCTATGACAGAGCTATCCTTTAGAATACAGGGGGTGGAGGGGTGGTCAGATCTGGGATGGAGCAGACGTGCTGCAGGAGAATTCTGATTTAGGTCTCAGTGTGAGGTTTTATAACATTCTATTCACATGCATCATACCGTCCCACACACTATACCCTGTCACATGCATCATACCACCAATCACTATACCCTGTCACATGCATCATACCGTCCCACACACTATACCCTGTCACATGCATCATACCACCAATCACTATACCCTATCACATGCATCATACCACCAATCACTATACCCTGTCACATGCATCATACCACCAATCACTATACCCTGACACATGCATCATACCACCAATCACTATACCCTGTCACATGCATCATACCACCAATCACTATACCCTGACACATGCATCATACCACCAATCTCTATACCCTGTCACATGCATCATACCACCAATCACTATACCCTGACACATGCATCATACCACCAATCACTATACCCTGACACATGCATCATACCACCAATCACTATACCCTGACACATGCATCATACCACCAATAACTATACCATGACACACACACACCATACCGCCACACACACTGTACCCCGTCACATGCATCATACTGCCACACACTATACCCTGACACATGCATCACACCGCTACACACACACTATACCCCGTCACATGCATCATACCACCAATCACTATACCCTGACACACACACACACCATACCGCCACACACACACTGTATCCCATCACATGCATCACACCGCTACACACACTATGCCCGATCACATGCATCATACTGCCACACACACACTGTACCCCATCACAGGCATCATACCGCCACACACACTGTACCCCCAAAACAAAAAGAAAAGGCCTGTCATATGTACTCACTGGCACATCAGACAAAAAAAAAGAAGAAAATGTGTATCTTTATGCCCCAGTGTGATGTTTGTTATTTTGATCTATGTGAAATAAACTGTTAAAAACATCTAAAAAACACAAAATACATGAAGGGGCCCCACTACATATAGGGAAAAGCCCCCAGGACACTCCGACAAGCAGAAATGGCAAGGACAATATCTAACCAATGCATCTGATGTGATAACTATGCCCCACTACTGTAATGATGAGGAGGTAGAAAAACTAGCAAAAGGTGTGCAAAACAAGCCAGGGCAGGTATAACCAAATTATCAGAAGGTCCATGTCGGGGTCCACTGCTCCCACTTCCTCGGGGGTTAAATGAAGTTCCCAGTGAGGAATGGAACGTGTGGGGAGCAGTGGACCCCGACATGGACCTTGTGATAATTTGGTTATACCTGCTCTTTCTTGTGTTGCACACCTTTTGCTAGTTTTTCTACCTCATCGTCATTGTTACAGTAGTGGGGCATAGTTATCACATCAGATTCATTGGTTAGATATGGTCCTTGCCATTTCTGCTTGTCGGAGTGTCCTGGGGGCTTTTCCCTATATGTAGTGGGGGCCCTTGAGGTATTTTGTGTTTTTTTAGATGTTTTTAACTGTTTATGCCCCAGTGTGATGTTTGTTATTTTGATCTATGTGAAATAAAGATGCATCTTTTCTTCTTTATTTGTTTGGTGTGCCAGGCCTTCCCTTTTCGTTTTGTTGGTACTATTTATATTCCTGTCATCTTCTGAGCACCCTGTAATTTTGGCGGTGCATAGGACACATATTTTTGTCCTACACATTGTACCCCATCACATGCATACTGCCACACATACACTGTACCCTGTTATACCCTGTATGCTATCACCCGCACCATACCGCCACACACACTGTACCATGTTAAACCCTGTATGCTATCACCCGCACCATACCGCCACACACACTGTACCATGCTCAGTGACCCTGATCTGAAGCCCGTCCGCTACCTCCACTGCTTTTGGACTTTAATTCCTCCCCATCTGTTGTCAGTGAGTGGAATCCGTGTCATCGGAGCAGCTCCTGAAGGAAGAGGGAGAAGATTCCTGCTGTCCCTATCAGACCGGACAGGCGTGATCCGGAGCAGCTCAGAGCTTCCCTATAAATCTAAATTACTCATAAAACTCCAACTAAATGCGTCTGTAACTCACTACCTGGGGCCTCCATCTCCTGAGAGCTGATAGTCTGCTACAAGGTGTCAGCCCAGACAGCAAGGACTCCAGACTGACACATTGTAACAGGGGCAGACCACCTGGAATACTGATACAGTTATATACAGTGTGATGTAACAAACCCTCAGCTGTATACTACTGTGCTGGGTCAGGATAGAAACGTTTCCATTCACTGACAGCAAGAAAGCATCCTGAAGGCAGCGATGACCCGGAACAGACATGGCCGCAGCTTTCTGGCTTACGAGGGCGCACACTGTTATACAAGGATAAATTCTGCATTAGAATCAGCTGGTGCACGGTCCCAGACCACCCCACGCATTTACTTCAAATATGTCAGAAATAGATTGGTGTCCTCCAGCAAAACTACAACTCCTATTATCCTCCGACCCCTGCACCCCATATAACCGTATTAACCCCCGTATACCTACAGCGACCCAGCTGCTCCAAAACCAGTGTCTTCAGCTGTCCTGGCATGATGGGAGTTGTAGTTTTGAAACAGCTGGAGAGTCCCAGGTTGTGGGACACTGATGTAGATTGTAGCCCAAGGAAGATCAAAGATGCATCAAACTTTAAAAGGGGTTGTCCAGGTTTAGAAAAACATGGCTGCTTTCTTCCAAAAACTACACCCTCCTGTCCTCATGGTTGGGTGTGAGGTTCTGCAGCTCAGTTCTATTGCAGTGAATGGAGCAGAGTTGTAATAACACAAGCAACCTGAGGACAGGGGGGCGCTGTTAATGCAAGATAGTAGCAGTGTTTTTTCTAATCCTGGAGAACCCCTGTAAAAGGGCCAGTCCCTCGTAATGTATTTGTTGCATCCCGCTCCTACCAGTCATTCATATATTCCCCCCAAACGTCTAGTAGGACGTAGAACCTTAGGACTTGTACAGTCCACACACTGCGCCCCCTTCGGTCGCAGTGTACGCACAGACCTGCTCTACTGCCGTATTCACTTTTATTGGAATCACAGATGCTGACACAAACACAGAGAAGTCACAGACACTGGTGATGGACAACAATGTAAAGAGACACCAGGCGGGCGCAGGCAGCAGTGGGGGGCTCCGTTTCTAGTCAGTTTATCTTTAGGAGACTCTGACACTACTCACCACTGGGGCTTTGCCTGGGGTAAAAGGCGACCCCCCCCTCCCAGGGTAGTGATCCCCAACCTGCAGCTCTCCAGCAATACTACAACTCCCAACATACCCTGATAACCTGCAGGCGCAGCATCTAGGGCAGTGACCCCCAACCCTGGCAAAACTCCCAGGGGGGATTCATCATTGCTGCCGTCAGGGTGTATAGCAGGGAGAAGGAGCAGATTTGCCCCCGCTCCCCCGATGGGCGGACAGGGGGGCAGCAGCAGCAAGGTGGGGCAGAGGTGAGGCCTCCCCCGGTGCCGGATTTACCCGTTCGTAGGCGGAAACCATGACTTAAGAGCAGGTGTAGATTTCTGTGGCCGCTGTACGGAAGGCGCAGATCAGGACAGATTCACTGAGAGGTGTGCGCAGGGCAACTGGGGGTGGGGCCTAATTTAAGACCAGTGTACCCTGGTCTTGATAAATCCCCTCACCTTCCAGTGTCCTAAGCATTCAAAAGCTGTAGAGCCGTAGGTTGGGGATCAACGCCATAGGGCAAGACTTTGTCAGCGAATCAACCTAAGGGTACGTTCACACTTACCGGATCTGCAGCGTATTTTCTGCTGTGGATCTGCAGCAGATTTCATTTAAATAACTGAACACAGCATCAAATTTACACCATCAAATCTGCTGCGGATCCTGTAGGTGTGAACGCACCCTTAGCGGAACTATCTACTAAGGCCCCTATTACATGGGATGATTATTGTGGCCAAAAATCGGTATATCGTTCGAATTTAAACGATAATCGTTCAGCGTAATTGCAGACAACGATCGAAAAATTGTTCGTATGTTGTTGATTTAGATTTGAACCTAAAATTATCGTTAATCGTTTGCTGTAAGGGCCCATTTACACAGAAGGATTATCTGCAAAAGATTCAAAGCCAAAGACAGAAAAAGACTAAAAACAGACCAGGTCATAAAAGAAAGCCTGAGATTTCTCCTCTTTTCACATCCATTCCTGGCTTTGGCTTCAAATCTTAGACAGAGAATCTTTCTGTGTAAATGGATCCTAATTCCGCATTTGTTCACTAATCGTTCAGTGTAATTGCACATTGTTCATTGTTTTGCTGGGATCAGAAGGAATAAACGATCATAGTAACAATCATAACTAACGACTTATCGTTTTGTGTAATATGGTGAACGATTTCAGGTTAACAATAAACAATGTCTTTGCGATTTTTAGTCGTTAAAAAATCACTCCGTAGACTCCCATCAGATGCTGAGGCGGCTAATCTCTCCACCATGCTTTACACTGCAGCTCAAGTGCTCAGTAATGTGTGTGTGTGTGTATATATATATATATGTATATATACACACACATATACACACACACACAGTCATAGCACGAGGATCTGCAAGCAACTAGACCGCAAACAAGAAGAGAAAGACCTGAGAGCCGGGACCAGTCAACTACAACCCTTATAGTGAACCCCAGTACAACTCCCTTCCACTTTAATGGGGGACTGTGATCTGTCACCACCAAGTACTAGCTGCAGACCACAATGAGACGCTGGAGGTAAACGGGAACAGCGCCCCCATAAATTACAATGTAATCTGTAATATAACACCCCTTACCTCGCCCGCTCCACTAAGGAGACCGCAATGTCCCTCCCTGCTGGGGGGCGGGGGGGGGGGGGGGGCAAATTCCCTACAGCTGTGTATGCTGGGACTTGTAGTTTCCAGCAGTTACAGCAGCCAGCATGGAGACTATGACCTTTGTTCTCAGTGTCAGCCTCTATAACCTACAGATAGGGGAGCTGTCAGGGTAAGTGCACCTCATTATCTACATCACATGTGCCCCTCCTCTTCCATAGCACACAGTGACCCTCCATAGAGGATCCTGGGGTGATATAGGGGAATCTGGGATTGAAAATGTTGGGGTACAGTTGTGTTTTGTGGGGTGACCATGCAGCGTGTATATACTTACTCAGTCGGGTGTTCTGGATCATAGAAATCCCCCATTGTCAGTGGTGGAGCAAGTCATCCAGCCTGCAGAGAGGAGGGGGCGAGGTCAGAGAGATGGGGGCCACGTCTTCAGAGGGGGGCTAGGACCATGCACCCCTAAAGGTCAGAGAGGACAGCTGTCAGTGCCAGATATAGGGGGGCAACTAAAAGATCCAAAGAAATTGTCCAGATATAGCGAGAACTCAATGCAGGGGTGCAAGGAAAATCATCCAATATTGGGCTCCAGGGGCTGATCCACTCAGGTGCAGGGCTCTCTAGATGTGGGGAGAAGCCACAGATGTCAGGGCGCAGGAGCTCCAGGAATTGATGCCGAACTCCAAATGTTAGGGTGCAGATTTCCTTAGATTTGGGGGTGCTGAGATGTTGGGGTTCAGGAGCTGCAGAAAATGACGTGTGTGCACTGGATACTGGGGTGCAGATACCGGGGTTCAGGACCCTAAGATTCAGACCCGTTCTGTAATCTCGGGGTGCACGGTCCGGGCTATACGGTGGGGTGCACGGGGTCTCCGGTGATGTCGGGGTGCACGCTCTCTCCGGTGATGTCGGGGTGCACGCTCTCTCCGGTGATGTCGGGGTGCACGCTCTCTCCGGTGATGTCGGGGTGCACGCTCTCTCCGGTGATGTCGGGGTGCACGCTCTCTCCGGTGATGTCGGGGTGCACGCTCTCTCCGGTGATGTCGGGGTGCACGCTCTCTCCGGTGATGTCGGGGTGCACGCTCTCTCCGGTGATGTCGGGGTGCACGCTCTCTCCGGTGATGTCGGGGTGCACGCTCTCTCCGGTGATGTCGGGGTGCACGCTCTCTCCGGTGATGTCGGGGTGCACGGTCCGGGCTATACGCTGTCGGGGTGCACGGTTAGTCCGGTCTCTCCGGTGATCTCCTCGCTCCCCGGGCTCTCAGGCCATCTTGTGCCGCTCACGTCTCCTCTCCCTCCGGCCTCTGCCTCCCGTGTGCCCCCGGCTCTCGCCTGCAGGTGAGGCCGCCCACCGGCTCAGTCTCCCCGGGCCGCTCGGTTACTCCAGGCCGCGGCTCCTCCACGTCGGGGCAGAGTCACGAGTCTAGGCCGGAGGAGGGCGCACGGTTTCCCGGCACGATCGCAGCTCTTCGGCCTCCGGCTGCTCGGCTCCTCCTCCCCCAGAACACGGAGCGGAAATGGCGCAAACTCATCCACTTCCTCCAGTCACAACTGTAACCCGGGGAGGGGGCGGAGGAGGAGGTTATACCCCCGGCGATGAGGACAGCACACGGCTCCGCACACAGGTGAGACCGCCGCCTCCGGTACCGCACCGCGCACATACTACACGCGTTATCCGCCCCGGTACCGCGGCCCTCATATTTACTCCGTTGTATTGTCAAGCGCTGCAGCTGTTATCCATAGCGACCTATCAGCGTCCAGCTTACTGGTATCCAGCGTCTGCGAGAGAATGTAACGCGCGCGGTGATTGGCTGAAAGAAGTTTATTATCAACTTTATACAGCATAGAAAGAAAGAAAGAAACCCGAGGCGCGTGCTGACAGCAGCCAATCAGAATCCAGCTTATATGTTAGGGATGTGGGTAAGAAAACGAAAGGAGTTATGTGATTGGTTGCTATGGACAACATTCTGCCATTCTTTCTATAAACTTCATTTATACAGTGCAGTTACTCAAAGCAGCTAATTATATAATTGATTGAAAGTTGATTAATTTCTATTGGGAAATTAACCTGTGCATAATAGTATAAATAACCCTGTTCTGGGGTGTGTATACAGGGGGGCTCTGTTCTGGGGTCTGTATACAGGGGGGGGGGGGCTCTGTTCTGGGGTCTGTATACAGGGGGGGCTCTGTTCTGGGGTCTGTATACAGGGGGGGGCTCTGTTCTGGGGTCTGTATACAGGGGGGGCTCTGTTCTGGGGTCTGTATACAGGGGGGGCTCTGTTCTGGGGTCTGTATACAGGGGGGGCTCTGTTCTGGGGTCTGTATACAGGGGGGGCTCTGTTCTGGGGTCTGTATACAGGGGGGGCTCTGTTCTGGGGTCTGTATACAGGGGGGGCTCTGTTCTGGGGTCTGTATACAGGGGGGGCTCTGTTCTGGGGTCTGTATACAGGGGGGGCTCTGTTCTGGGGTGTGTATACGGGGGCTCTGTTCTGGGGTCTGTATACAGGGGGGCTCTGTTCTGGGGTCGTATACAGGGGGGCTCTGTTCTGGGGTCTGTATACAGGGGGGCTCTGTTCTGGGGTCTGTATACAGGGGGGGGCTCTGTTCTGAGGTCTGTATACAGGGGGGGGGCTCTGTTCTGAGGTCTGTATACAGGGGGGGGGCTCTGTTCTGGGGTCTGTATACAGGGGGGGGGCTCTGTTCTGGGGTCTGTATACAGGGGGGGGGCTCTGTTCTGGGGTCTGTATACAGGGGGGCTCTGTTCTGGGGTCTGTATACAGGGGGGGCTCTGTTCTGGGGTCTGTATACAGGGGGGGGGGCTCTGTTCTGGGGTCGTATACAGGGGGGCTCTGTTCTGGGGTCTGTATACAGGGGGGGGCTCTGTTCTGAGGTCTGTATACAGGGGGGGGCTCTTTTCTGGGGTCTGTATACAGGGGGGCTCTGTTCTGGGGTCTGTATACAGGGGGGGGGGCTCTGTTCTGGGGTCTGTATACAGGGGGGGGGGCTCTGTTCTGGGGTCTGTATACAGGGGGGGGCTCTGTTCTGGGGTCTGTATACAGGGGGGCTCTGTTCTGAGGTCTGTATACAGGGGGGGGGCTCTGTTCTTGGGTCTGTATACAGGGGGGGGGGGCTCTGTTCCGGGCTCTGTATATAGGGGGACTTATGGGGGGGGGCATGCTCATGTCCTGGATGTCCCTCCTCAGTTGTGGCCATGTACATGCTAAGCAGTGTCGGACTGGCCTACCAGAGGATTGGAGAATCCTCCGGTGGGCCCACAGCTTTAGAACCTGCACTAACATTGACTGACATGTCTTTTCTCACTGGTTCTTCATTGGTGGGCCCCCAGGATAATTTCCCCTGGTGGGCCCCAAATACCCCAGTCCGACACTGGTGCTAAGAGATGCAATTATTTGCCCCCTGACGTTGGACGTGCTGCCCGTGAGCGCCAGTGATCATACATCTCGCCCTGGTATATATAATTTTACATTCTCCTTGCTGTATACACAGTCTAGTTGTATATAATTCCCCTGGGGACTGGCGCCTGTGTCCTCTGTATTAGTCCACGCTCCGGTAATCCAGAGTATTTGATATTCCGCCACATGTTTGGATTGAGCCACCTCCTGCTGTTGTGTCTGATGATTTTGCCATTTTGTCATTGCCTCTAGGAGAAAATGTCGCTGATCTGGCTCCAGGTTGGACAATGCGGCAACCAGATTGGACAGGAATGGTGGCAGATCCTGAGCAGCAACATTGCGGAAGCTGACCGGTAAGACCCGACAACGGCCGCCACATTGTGTGGGGTCTCCATGCTTTTAAGGGGGTTTTATACTTTACTCTGCTAGGGCTAACATAGAAGATAAATTAGTAAGTGACCCTCCCCATGTGATCAGCTGATTTATAGGAGGGGTCCAGGGGAGTAGATGTACAATATGGAGGTATTGTCTCACACTGTGTCCCTATCTCTCGCAGGTATCCGTATTTCTCCCGTGACGGGCTAATAAACGCCATCTGTGTGGACACTGAACCCAAAGTGATCCGTAAACTCCGCCAGCAGGTGAAAAGAGGGTAAGTGAGGGTCCATCCTCTTTTCACAGCCCATCACTGAGTTCTATCAGATACAAACCCTTCCAAGACACTGCATGTGGTAGATTACTACGGGCATAACTGCGCAAAGACCTCCAGAGTGGGAACTAATGTCTCCAGCATCTACTGCTTTACCTCACAGATAGGAGGCACTAGTGCCGGATCCCTAATGTCTGAGCTCAGACAGTGTCTTGTTATAGAGGTCGCCCAAATAATCTGCTTATATTAAGGGGGTCTGATCCCCAGGAACAGAAGAGAGAAAGCTGCTCCAAGCAGACAACCATGTAAGGATAAAATAATGTAATGAATGATGGGGAGATACCAGCAAGACTAGGGGTCACCACCTACCCATCGGCTGTGGGATTCATTACAATAGATACCTCTAGTAACACCCCGGCCCATGACTGATCCATGTGTTTCCATTCAGATACTTCAGAGACGCCAATATCATTGTGGGACAGAGAGGAAGAGGAAACAACTGGGCGTATGGTAAGAAGACTGCAGGAGGGCTGCAGGGTCCCACAGAAACCCTCTCAACCCACCACCCGACACTAAACCCCAACCCCAGGTGCAAAACAACCACTAAAAATAACACTAATAGTTTATACAAAACAAATATAAATCCACACAAATAAACACCCACTAATAATATATACAAAGTATGTGTAACAAACATACACAAGAAACCATAGTGAGTCTTCTCAGACCCCCACACAACTCTAAAGCCCCTAAAGTTCAGCCTCACAAGCCATATATTCCTCTAATCTGTAGTACTGAACAGAAATTGTCAGCACAAGGAGAGAAGATGCAGGCTAAGCCACCTAGCCTAGCAGTCCCCAGCCTCCTGCACCTTCACCAGGTTACCGAGGGTGCCCTAACCACCTCATTCACAGGGGGGCGATACTAAACCACATGCACTCCATGTGTGGTACCTGACCACTATGCCAACTAGGAATAAAGTGTCCTGCTCCCAGCCACCAAGGTCTCTGAATGTTCCATAGGCCCATTCCATATAGGAGAGACGGGCCAACTGATGGAAGCGCCCACACTGTTGCACACCTCTGTAGCAGAAAATGCTCCATACTTTCCAGCATGCCTCCACACTCCTCCCGGGGCCATCCCCAATCCTCACAGCTCCTGCACTTCAGAAAGGATCCAGTGTCTGCCCAGGTCTTTCTCTGGTGATTTACATTCTTGGATCCATTCTCTTTGTACAGTCATCTGATGTAGATAATCCTGGCTGCCCCAACATTATGGGAGCACGGGGCTGTTACCATTCACAATCTTGCTGACTGCCTCCTATAACAACCATGTGACTTTTCTATGCAGATATAATTGAAAACCTCAGTATCACAGTATCACTGTATAGGGAAGCTTAGATACCCGTACTTGTATATAGTACCTAATGTGGTACCTGTCATCCTATATTGTTCGGCATCTTACATTGGTCCCTCTCCATTGTGCTCCTAGGATACCAGGGCATTTCTACCAGCGGAGAGAAGAACCTGCTAGACAGAACCATGGAGGCTTTCCGTAAGGAGGTGGAGCGACGGGACTGTTATAGCGGCACAGTGATCCTGCACAGCCTGTGTGGGGGCACTGGCTCCGGTATGTTACATACAGGGAAACTAGGATTTGTAAAGAAGATAGAACTACTACGCCAGTTTTATGGTGTACATTGATGTTTATAGCAAAACCTGTGCATACCCAGTCCGGCTCTCAGCTGAGAGTCTAAACAATGCTCTGTGAGCTCTACAGCCTGCACTCCAGACTGATACATTGTACGTAGCTAGTCCTGCTCTCAGCTGTATCCAATGTAGACAATACTCTGTGAGCTCTACAGCCTGGACTCCAGACTGATACAGTGTACATAGCTAGTCCTGCTCTCAGTTTTTCTACAGCCGGGACTCTGATACTTTGTAGAAAACACTGAGATTTTTGCTGCTGTAATGTATTGAGATTGAACATTTCAGTTATATAGTTATTAACCTAGAACTAATGGGGTGTGCCCCCGCTCTGTTCTCTGCTTCTCAGGTATGGGCTCTCGGCTTTGTGAAGAGATCAGAGACACGTATCCCGCTGGGTATATATTATCTGTGACCGCAGCACCGCATGAGGCGGGAGACTCTCCTCTCCAGCATTATAACTCGCTGCTTTGTCTGGCCTGGATACAAAGGTAATTTTGGGTCACTAAGAAGGACCCCATTGTGGTACTTACAGGGAAACTATCAGCAGGTTCGATGAATCTAACCTGCTGATAGGGCCCTAGTGTGCACAGGGTGCTGAGGATAAAGGTATGTCTGTTATGTTCATCCTTGGCGCCGTTCCCGTGCTGTTTATTCTGAAATCGTCTGCCCGGTAAGCTGTTGCTACCTACCGCCCCCAAACACCAATCTGGCTTGGCCCCTTCCATTGATGATCAATAGAAGGGGCCGGCCAGGGCCATAACCCTGCCCCTGAATGGCTCGCCAACGCAATGATCATCAACAGAGGAGACCGCCCACGGCCAGAACGGTGCTCGGGGGCAATAGCCCTTGCCTCAGTTCTCCTAATGGCTTACTGGGATGATGATTTTAAAATAAACAGCACAGAAGATGAAGGTAACAGACATACCTTCATCCTCAGCGCCCTGAGCCCACTAGGGAGCTATCCACAGGTTAGATTTGTGTAACTTGCTGATAGTTCCCCTTGAAAGGGAATCTATCACTAGGTATATGGTGCCTTAAATGAGGGCAGCATAAATTAGTGACAGAAATGCTGAACAGATCGGTGTATTACTTACAGCATTCTGTTCAGCCATTCTCCTAATATGCAGGAGAATAGGATTTTCCCCACACCCCTCCTCCAGCTGCTGATTGACAGATGACTACCTATACATGGCATGGATAGATAACTGCCAATCAGCAGCTGGTGGGCGGAGCTTTCTGTTTCTTATGAATATCCAGGACTACTGAGCTCATGCACATAATGGAGAAGACTACTTATTGTCCATGTTATTTAGGAGGATATCTCTGGACCAGCTGCACAGAACAATGCAAGTGATCCATCATTCTGTTCAGCTTTTCTTTCACTAGTTCATGCTACCCTGAAATAGGACACCATAAACCTGCTGATAGAGTCTCTTTAAGTACCATAATGGGGCAATGCAGTAATGTAGTCCCATTTTAGGTGTCACAGTGGGGTCACCTGCAGAGCTGCAGTCATATATTTGCTCTTCTGGGTACTGCGATGGGTTCATTGTTGCAGCCCTATACATATAAGGTCTTATTTATGATGTCATATATTTTGTAGGTAGTGCTATGGGGTCTTGTTCTACACCGCAGTAACTTATTTCACTTTTCAGGTTCTGTGATGGGGTCCTCCTCTTCCAGAACGATGAGGTGATGAAGAGAGCGGCCTCCTTGACAGAGAAGAAGTCATTCACTGCATCTGGGCTCCAGCCGTCCGTCTCCCTCACCTCTATGAACACACACATTGCATCCTGTTTGGCTGGGCTCCTATGTCCTGTATATTCGCTGAAGACGAGAAGGTGCGGTCCTCTGGAGGGTTGCCGTCATGTGTTCTAGTATTGGGTGGGCTGCACTAAACTTTTGTTTGTTCCAGTTCGGTGAGTGTTGGCCTGGAACCCTGGGAGCTGATCCGCAGTCTGTGTCCCATTTCCACCATGAAGTTTCTCCACACGTCCCAGGTCTGCAGGAGGTGAGGGGCCCAGGATTTACTGCATATACCTTCCTGCATCCCACCCACGATACTCGACATGTCATGTGACTACAAAATATGACTGTAGACCCCAAGTACTCTCTAAAGCAGTATTTTTCAGTCAGTGGCTCTCCAGCTGTTGCATAACTACAACTCCCAGTATGCACAAGCTTTAGAGCCACAGGTTGGGGAGCACTGCTTTAGGGCACCAGCTATACATCAGGGGTCCAGGGGGGTAATCGGCTTAGTATCATGGGGTCTGCAGATTAATTTGTTGTTGTTACATTGTATCCGCAGGGGAAGCGTTTCCTGGGACAAAGTGACGAGCTTAGCGGTGCAGACCGTCCCCCGGGCCGATCCACACGGCCAGCTTGTATCCTTTTGCGCCATTCACGTCACCTTTGGGGCGGGACCTCCTGTAACACTGGAGATTTACTATAATCTACACTAGAAATAGGCATAAATCCTGGTAAAATTCTATGCCAGCTCCTAAACATCTTACTCTCTTTAACGCTCCCTGCCCAGCACCACAGTCTGTCTGTACTTGCCGTGGCTCGTAACTCTCAGGACTACTCCTTCCTGCTGTCCCAGGACTCGGTGCTGACAAAGCTGCGGCAGGCATATCGCTGTGTGACATGGAACCCCTCCCCCATCCACTGCTGGACAGGTCAGTGTGTGTTTTCGTATTACAGCGATGATCATGTGGTTGCGTTCTGCTCACATACTTTATTTCCGTAGACCCCCAGAATATTCTGGACCCCTCGTGTCACAGCCACTCTCTGACCGTCTGTGCCAATCACTCCAGTGCGGCCGACCTGATGAGCGGCGTCCTTACTAAAGCTCGGAGGATGTACGACGCAGGCGCCTATCTGCACTGGTACCGGAGATACGGCTGTGAGGATGACCACTTCCAGATGTCCTTCGATGCCCTGAACTCGGTGGTGGATGAGTACAGGGGTCTGGGGGTCCCGTGAGCAGCCGAAAACCAGACAGCAACCATGACTATGACCCCAGTAACCTCATCACATGTATGTGCCTTCTCCACACGCCTGACGCCGGCGTCAGCTGACCACAGGAGACCATCAGCATTTTTATTGTTTACATCAATATTTGGGTGCTTGTTTTTTTTACAGGAAAAGTTGTCGGTTTTTAGACTGTATTCTTGGGTACAAATAAGTTAATGTTTAATTTATATGAATTTTTATATAACGTCAAAAAAGCATAATAATCCCTGAGATGTGAATTTTTTTTTTTTTTTTTATAAATTTTTATTCAATAAAAATATCTAATTAAAAGAACCCGAATTATTATGCTTCTATGTTTTCTGTCGCTATCATAAACTATTTATCAGGTTATTTAGTCTTATTGGGGGATTGTTTGTGACCCTTTTAATATTTTGTTTCTCTACTGAGTCACATGAAAGCTTTTCCGCAACTCGTGTCTCTCCTGCAGTGCGAGACTACAATTACCAGTATGCCCTGAGAAAACTGGTGCAGAATGTTTACAGACTAAGGGCCCTATTCCACCGGACGATTATCGTTTGCATAATTGTTAATGATTAACTATCTCAAACGACCGCTATTGCGAAAGACCTGAAAATGTTCACTCATTTCCATGGAACGATAATAGTTACTTATGATCGTAATTGCGATAGTTTTTTTATCACTATTTATTCGCTACTGCGTTCGTATCTATTGCGAACGACCGAACGATGTCTTATTCAATGCGAACGATTTGCGAACGTTTTGCGAATGAGCAACGATAAAAATAGGTCCAGGTCTTATAAAGCGATCAACGATTTCTCATTCGGTCGTTAATCGTTAACTGCATTTCAACCGAACGATTAAAGTTTAGATTCGAACGATTTAACGATAATCTGAACGATAATCGGCCGGTGGAATAGGGCCCTAAGAACTACAATTTACATAATTTGATGACAGATGATGCGTCATGGTAGTTTATTTTTTGCAGCGCCAGGAAAGCCCCATTGCCATGATCCTCATTAATACCAGTACATGAAAACATAGAAGACTGTCGGGAGAAAAAGCCCCCTGCTCCATCTAGTCTGCCCTGTTAGTATTTCCCTTCTTATTATCTTAGGATAGATATATGTATACACCGGGCAGGTTTTGTAGATTTACCTACCACATCTGCTAGAAGTTTGTTCCAAGCATCTACTACTCTTTCAGTACAGTAATATTTCCTCGTCTTGTTTCTGACCTTACCCCCAACTAACCTCTCACTGTGTCCCTTTGTACTTCCTCCTTAACCTTATTTAGTTCTTTAATGTATATAAAGGTTTCCATCATTTCCCCCTTTCCCTTCTTTTCTCCAGACTATACAAATTCAAACCCTTAAGTCTTTCCTGATATGGTTTATGCCTCACACCCTCCACCATTTTTGTAGCCGTCTTTGGACCCGTTCTATTATATCAATATCTTTTCCTAGGTGAGGTCTCCAGAACTGGACACAGTATTCCAGATGTGATGTCACTAGAGCTCTATACAGCGGGATCACAATCTCCCTCTTCCCACTGGTTCTACCTCCAGCTATATAGCCCAGCATATATATATATATATATATATATATATATATATATATATATATATATATATATATATATATATATATATACACACACACACACACATACAGCCCAGTGTACGATTTACTTTCCCTGCCGTCTGGTTACACTGATCACTCATTTTAATGCTGTAAGAAATCACTACCACTAAATCCTTCTCCTCTGAAGTCTTTACCAAGACAGAACTGCCGATATGATGCTATGATAGAGGATTCCTTTTCCCTAAGGGCATAAAGCATTAAATAGCTGAGACCAGAGTTTTCTCTGATCCCAGTGTTGTGTTGCTGGAGGGAAGCTGTCAATCATAGCTGATAATGCCGCCCCCCCCCCCCCCAATCAGTGTCCAACCCTACTGACCAGAAGGCTCTGGCAAATAGAGGAGAGTGCACTCATAAGTGAAGAGCAGTGCAGGGTCCGACCTCCATAGAGATCAGACCCCCTGGCCCTTCTGCTTTCATACTGGCCCCGTCACCTTCAGGTAGCTATAAAGCTAACCTGTGAATAACCAATGATACAACCCCTCTTATAGGTGGTCAGAGGCTACTTTTGGGTAGTGTACCTTTTTCCCAAGTAACAGATTATAAGTGGGGGACAGAGGGAAGCGGGATGATTGTTTTTATGATTGATTTTATTACAGTATTGAAACTTCTTTACAGATGAGAAACGTTTATCTGTTTATTGTAATACTGAGACTGGGGTGAGTGCAGCGCCCTCTGGAGGTAGAGCTGTGTGATAAACCCCCCCCCGGTTGGCGGGACTTGTTGTTACACTGCCGTCAGTATGGAGGGGGGCTTGTTTTTCACGCTGCTGGTTATTACTCCCGCTTTCTTCCTGGTCGGTGGCAGATGGGTCTGGGCTCGGGTGTAATTGTGCTGCCAGAGAAAATGATTATAATATAACATGACGTGCCGCAATATAATCGTACCTACATCATCGCTGCGTCACTGATGACATCACTCACCTGTCGATCAGACTTGATTCTTGCATTGTTGAATGGGAGAGCCCCCGGGGCCTCCATTAGCAGCTCCTGCTGAAGTTTATCGTATCGCTCCTGGTCATCTTCACCCTGATGTGAGAAGATGACAACAATGTCTCCCAGCTGCTGAAATACTCTGTGCTGCAGGAGGGCGCTGTTCACACTTATTTATTGAGAATGTTGTACCTTTCACTAACCGTTTAGTCCCCTGGTCTTCTTTGCCGTGAGCTGAGTAATCTGACAGACTGGTTGCTATAGACTAGATACCTGACACAACTTTGTATCCATAGCAACCAGGCTGTCAGACATTGTGCGGCTGCTCCTGTGCTCCCATAATGCATAGCTCCTGTATGGGATTACATCACTGATGACATCACAGTACTCTGGACTCACCAATGACAGCAGCTTATTCATGGGGATCAGAGCGGGTCTCAGGGGGCCGACAAATTTCACCGAATTCTGCACGTCCTCTGGGAGGATGAACGACTCATTATACCAAACCTCAAACTCTGTAAAACAGGGAGGAAACCGTTATAACGTTATTAATAACCCCGACCTCATACTACAAGGACAATCCAGTAATCCGGCATCCAAGCTGCTCCTTGCTGACAGCGCTACATTATATTACCATGCATCCCCAGTGACAGCAAGTCGGCAGGAACCACGGTCAACAAGGGGGGGTGCAGCGGTCAGCAGTTACTGAGGGGAGGGGCCTAAATAAATGGGAGGAGCCGTGCTCAGGGGTATGATTCTATAAGAAATGAATGTCCCTGTAATGCAGAATAGGGACAGGGCAACAAATAGAAGTAACCCAATGGGGGCGCTATAGACAACCCAAACAGAAGTCAATGTCTTCACAGCCCACCTGTGAGCAGCCGCTGCCGGCACTGATCCACCAGCTTCTGGCAGTACTGCACCTCCGCCTTAAGATCCTGCAGCTCATCATAATCGGCCCGGTACTGCTTCTTCAGGTCCTTGAGTCTGCAGATCAGCATGAACTCCTCCTCATCAATGATAACCTGCCCCTCCTCACTGATGTATTCACCTGGGGGAGACCAAGGCATCAGTCACTGATCACATGGGGGTGCCGCAGACAGCATACAGGACAAGTGAGTGCAGCTCTGGTGTATAATACTGGTACTGATCAGTACAGGATAATTAATGTAATGTATATACACAGTGACCCCACCAGCATAATAGTCAGTGCAGCTCTGGAGTATAATAAAGGATGTAACTCAGGATCAGTAACGTAATTAATGTACACAGTGACCCCACCAGCAGAATAGTGAGTGCAGCTTTGGGGTATAATACAGGATGTAATTCAGGAGCAGTACAGGATCAGTAATGTAATGTATGTACACAGTGACCCCACCAGCAGAATAGTGAGTGCAGCTCTGGAGTATAATAAAGGATGTAACTCAGGATCAGTAATGTAATGTATGTACACAGTGACCCCACCAGCAGAATAGTGAGTGCAGCTCTGGAATATAATACAGGATGTAACTCAGTATCACTACAGAATAAGTAATGTAATGTATGTACACAGTGACCCCACCAGCAGAATAGTGAGTGCAGCTCTGGAGTATAATACAGGATGTAACTCAGGATCAGTAACGTAATGTATGTACACAGTGACCCCACCAGCAGAATAGTGAGTGCAACTCACTGGAGTATAATACAGGATGAGTAATCTTCATCAGCAGAATAGTGAGTGCAGCTCTGGAGTATGTACACAGTGACTCCGCTTTTCATGTAGAATTATTCTGTATGTGAGCTGTAATATGGGGTTTGGAGGTGTAGATAGAGGTTATCTGCACCATCTGCTTCACTAACACAACCAGGATGTAGGTTTCTGTACATTCCCCTGACATACACCGAGTTGCCTGTGACCCTGTAGTGGTCATAGGATAGTAGCCTTGCTGGAATCTGTAGTGCACCCCATTTGAGCAATCACCTTGCTTCTCCCGCTCCAGTTTGGCCACGTTGAGGTTCTGGCTGGTGGTGTCGATCTCCTTCTTGATGAGGTTGATTCGCTGGGTGACCTCCTTCAGCCTCCTCTTCTGCTCGGACAGGGTGGATTTATTCTCCTTGAAAATTCGGTTCAGTTCGCTGCCTCTTTCTGCTTTAAACTCCTCAAATGCTGAAGCTTTGGGGGGAGGGGTCCTGAAAGGGAAACCTCAGGGGTAAGTCAGGTATGAAGTGTGATGAGGATGGACTCCTGTACATAAGAGCACAGGCAATGTTCTCAATTCTGGCCATGGGGTGGCGCTACTGCTATGTGGCACACAGCGACACAGATTTACTAGTAGCAGCAAACAGCCTGTGATCGGACAGGAGGTGGAATTGAGATGACCTCCAACCCTAAAGCAGCTAACCTAGTACTACCTGTACAGTCACTTAAAACATGGCACCAGACTACACCTCTCACCTGTATGACAGACTTTGACTCTCACCTGTATGACAGACTTCGACTCTCACCTGTATGACAGACTTCGGCTCTCGCCTGTATGACAGACTTCGACTCTCACCTGTATGACACACTTCGACTCTCACCTGTATGACACACTTCGACTCTCACCTGTATGACACACTTCGACTCTCACCTGTATGACACACTTCGACTCTCACCTGTATGACACACTTCGACTCTCACCTGTATGACACACTTCGACTCTCACCTGTATGACACACTTCGACTCTCACCTGTATGACACACTTCGACTCTCACCTGTATGACACACTTCGACTCTCACCTGTATGACACACTTCGACTCTCACCTGTATGACACACTTCGACTCTCACCTGTATGACACACTTCGACTCTCACCTGTATGACACACTTCGACTCTCACCTGTATGACACACTTCGACTCTCACCTGTATGACACACTTCGACTCTCACCTGTATGACACACTTCGACTCTCACCTGTATGACACACTTCGACTCTCACCTGTATGACACACTTCGACTCTCACCTGTATGACACACTTCGACTCTCACCTGTATGACACACTTCGACTCTCACCTGTATGACACACTTCGACTCTCACCTGTATGACAGACAACGCCTCTCACCTGTATGACACACTACGACTCACCTGTATGACTACGACTCTCACCTGTATGACACACTACAACTCTCACCTGTATGACAGACAACGCCTCTCACCTGTATGACAGACAACGCCTCTCACCTGTATGACAGACAACGCCTCTCACCTGTATGACTACGACTCTCACCTGTATGACACACTACGACTTCCACCTGTATGACTACGACTCTCACCTGTATGACAGACTACGCCTCTCACCTGTATGACATATTATAACTCTCCCCTGTATGACACATTATAACTCTCACCTGTATGGCACACTACGACTCTCACCTGTATGACTACAACTCTCACCTCTATGACTACGACTCTCACCTGTATGACAGACTACGACTCTCCCCTGTATGACACATTACGACTCTCACCTCTATGACTACGACTCTCACCTCTATGACTACGACTCTCACCTCTATGACTACGACTCTCACCTCTATGACAGACTACGACTCTCACCTGTATGACAGACTACGACTCTCACCTGTATGACAGACTACGACGCTCACCTGTATGACAGACTACGGCTCTCACCTGTATGACAGACTACGACTCTCACCTGTATGACAGACTTCGACTCTCACCTGTATGACAGACTACGACTTTCCCCTGTATGACACACTACGACTCTCACCTGTATGACAGATTACTCACCCAGGGCGGCTCGTCTCCTCTCTTGCCGCCGGTTCTGCCCGCTGGGTGTCCATAGCTGCCCCTTCTTGCTGCTCTTTGATCGCAGACTCCTTCACATCGAGCTCTCGGACAGACGTGGACATCATGGTTTTGGATGGTGACACGGCTTCTAGATCCTTCCCGGGGGTGGGGCTTGCTGCGCCTTCTCTGCGACTTGTGGGACTAAAATTATTACAACAGAATCTCATCACCTCATTCTCCTTTGTTATGTCAGATTTCTGGGGTGTGTGCCCCTTTAAGACCAGATCAGTAACACCGAAAAGATCTGCAACTTCCTAATATACCTTATGTAACTGTTCAACATCTCTGCTTACTGTCAGTGAATGGAAATATTCTTGTTCACTGGAAGCTTTTCAGCTCTCTCACAGCTAAAACTTCGTTACATTGTCTATGCAGCCCCCTTCATACTACAAGAAGGGGGGAGTATCCAGGTGCGTTTGCTTACCTGGACGGATCCTTTGACTTCCGCCCTTTGGGTTTTTTCTCGGACAGAGAACGGTTTGATTTGGAAGAAAATGGAGCTAGACCAATGCCAAAGCTGCTGCCGTCCACCTCCCCGACCAGCTGCCCATCTGCATCCAAGACGCCGGCCTAGAAAAGACACCGGGTTAGAAAGATCCCCTCAGGACCCCATAGACCTTATTGATGTGTCTTCTGGTGAGCAGGACCCTCCAGCTCTATAGCTCCGTTCATCTTGTACCGCACAGTGTCGCTTAGTGGATTGGCGCTTACCTTCTGAGCGGCACTGACCGCGGCGTAATCATTCTTATTGATCAGTGTGTATTTCTCCCTCAGCCGAGCCTCCACCTCCTGCTCCTGCCGACTAAAACACAGCGACCAGATCACACACAGCGCAGAAGATCATAGACTACAAGGAACCAAACCCCCCAGGGAGGAAAGACGGTCAGGGAACTGCAGTATGTAGATTGGGGGAGGAGCCTAAAGTATGGGGAGGGGCCTTAATAAGGGGAGGGGCTTGGAGAAAAGCTTTAACCACTACCAACACTTACTTCAATATGACCTTGAATTGGGAGAAGACTTCCTGGATTTGTCGGAGGTTTATAATCTGCCCAATAGGAATAAAGAGAGAATAAAGGACACAGATCAGAATCAATGCCACAGGGGGCTTTAGGGGCCAAGGAGCATTCAGCTACACCTCTATATAACTGTAACCTCTACATAACAATGGATAGTAAGTACTGCCGCCCGTATCAAACTCCAGAGCTGAACTCACAATTCTATTCGTTGTTATTGGAAGCAGTAAGAGCCTGTGGACACAACACACTCCAGAAGGGGGCAGCATGGAGTAAAGGGGACACTAACCAGAATTCAAATCATGAGAGCTAAGTGTGTGGAGGGGAATGCTCAATGATTTCAGCTCTAAAGCCTGAAATATTAGAATTCAGTATAAGTAATGTAATGTATGCATATATACAGTGACTGCGCTGTTTATACGGATTTATTGTATATATAAGCTATACATAGTGCTCAGAGGTGGACACTCCCTTGAAGGTTTCCTTGTTGGTTCACGTGTCAGATACTCACATCTATCTCATCCAGAGTACCGTCCAGATACCTGCGGACCTGGGAGTTGATCTCTGCAATCTGACTGTCACTGAACGGCTCATAGCTGGAGGAAGGACGTTTACTCTGAAAAACAGAACCACCATAATGATGGCTGTGTAACCAGTCATACCATTGATATGGGGGTCACACTGCACAGGGATACCAGTGATATGGGGGTCACACTGCACAGGGATACCAGTGATATGGGGGGTCACACTGCACAGGAATACCAGTGATGCAGGGGTCACACTGCACAGGAATACCAGTGATGCAGGGGTCACACTGCACAGGGATATCAGTGATGCAGGGGTCACACTGCACAGGGTTATCAGTGATGCAGGGAGTCACACTGCACAGAGATATCAGTGATGCAGGGGGTCACACTGCACAGGGATATCAGTGATACAGGGGGTCACACTGCACAGGGATATCAGTGATGCAGGGGTCACACTGCACAGGGATATCAGTGATGCAGGGGTCACACTGCACAGGGATACCAGTAATACAGGGGGTCACACTGCACAGGGATACCAGTGATGCAGGGGTCACACTGCACAGGGATACCAGTGATGCAGGGGTCACACTGCACAGGAATACCAGTGATACGGGGGTCACACTGCACACTATTAGCTGCTGTCGGTATTCGGAGCTGCTGTTATGTCCTTACCAGGGTGTCGTGGATGGCCAGCTCCCGCCTCAGGTGATCAATCTCCCGCTGCAGGTTCTTACACACTCGCTGAGACAAGGAAGAACAGGAAAAAAATAAAAGGCGTTCTCAGCAAATCCCAATCTGTTATTGTTTGATTGTTTGTTTCTTCTATAGTAGCTGATGCATGTTGGAGTAATACAGGGACAGACGGGTCTGTAATTGACCCCCTCTATGCCTCACATGTCTATTAGGACAGATGGACAGGGGTCTCTATGATAGACCCCCCCATAAACTCTACAACAGAATAGCGTATCCATGTCCCGTCACTGTGACATTTCCTGTCTATAGCAACAAACTGTAGACTCCCACAAGGCGCCATCCTATGGTCTAACAACCCTATTACACCCTAAAGCTCTGTATTATTGTGCACTTCCTACAGCTGCTCTGCACCTCCATATAAATACAGCTGGACAGTAACAGCACAACGTATCACTGCCGCTCCCTGAAATGTCACAAGTCGCCATTGCTAGAATGATGTCAGCTGTCACTGCTGCTGGAAAATCTTAAAGGGGTTGTCCAGCGCTACAAAAACATGGCCATTTTTCCCCCTCTCTTGTCTCAAGTTCAGGTGTGGTTTGCAATTAAGCTCCATTTACTTAAATGAAACTGAGTTTGAAACCCCACCCAATCTGGAGACGAGATAGGGGAAAAGTGGCCATGTTTTTGTAGCACTGGATGACCCCTTTATAGATTAGGTCAGTGCTGCACACCTCTCGCTGGTTGGTGCTCAGTGGGTTGTGGTTCTTCAACCATGCATACCAAAACGTAGTAAAATCCACGGCACTCAATATTATGCAGAAGTGATAGTGTATACTCCGACCAATATGAAATACTATGCAGTGGAGACCATAAATATAAAGCAAGCTTTCGGCCCTTCCCGGACCTTCCTCAGGCTAATGGATCTCACAGTAGTCAGTCTGTCTGGAGTCTGGTGGAGACTCCAGACTCCAGACAGACTGACTACTGTGAGATCCATTAGCCTGAGGAAGGTCCGGGAAGGGCTGAAAGCTTGCTTTATATTTATGGTCTCCACTGCATAGTATTTCATATTGGTCGGAGTATACACTATTTGTCTATCACTGTAAAATAAACTATCACTTCTGCATAATATTGAGTGCCGTGAATTTTACGTTTTGGATGACCCCTTTAGGCAGTTGAAACAAGATGTCACCCCAATACTGTATCAACTTGACTCCTCCCCCAGCCTGGAGGTGCGGGTAATCAATGGTCTATAGCAGCGGCTTACCACGGGGTCATAGCGCTCAATGACGACCGTCTCGGCCGGGATACATTTCATCCTGCTGGCGAATCGGAGTGTGGACAGCTGAGAAAAAGAGAAAAGGGTTACTCCTGAGGGTAAAGCGTCATACCTCCTCCACTGCAGCGGGGGCGCTGTATAATCTATTGGCACAGGGTGTGCACCACTCTCTACAGACATAGCCCATCCATGTGGCACCCTATAAGGATAGCATGTGCTTATAGACTCACTGCGGGCCCATCTACTCACCGTCTCATCAATCTGAGCTGCCTCACCGTAGATGTTCGCCACCAGCACAGTGTTGCAGTTCCCTCCTACAAAATCATGATATGAATGACATGATGTGAAGTCTCTATGTGGTCTTCCTGCTTATGGTTTCCTCAATGTCTCCTACCTATGGAGTCCTTCAGTGCGTGAGTGAGTTTGCTCTGCCGGTATGGGACGTGGTCGCGGCGGTCGGCCAGGGCAATGATGGTCTGCTCCAGGAATGACAGTGACTTGTTGATGTATGTGGCTTCTTTCAGGACTTGTCCTTCAGACTGAGGAACAGAGCAAAGAATCGCAGCTATTAATCGCAGCCTATGTCAGCCACTGAGGTGAAGACATAGGAGAGGATCCAAAAAAATCATGATACGACCGCTCTAATTACTTGGTATAACACTGCAAAACTTTTCTCAGTCAAGGTGTGAGATCTCAGCTGAGAAAACCCATCTCTCTCATCGCTCTCATCGCTCTGTGTCTATGTGAGTGAGATTGTCTTAAGACTCAGGGGGCAATCACACGTCCGTAAACTTGCGGATGTTACAGATGGGGAAGGAAGGTCATGGATTCATTCCCCGTCTGGCATAATGTGTCAGTATCATGCCAGCAGCGGGGAAACTCTTTGAATGGCCACAGCACTCTAGTTACATTGTGAAGCTGCCTTGATCATATGATACAGAGCCAGTTGTGAATGTGCTAGGTGTGGGACTTGCTAGGATCTGTTCCAGTCTGAACACTCGACGAAAAGAAGTAAACTTTTGATATGTGTCTCTGCCGCACGTCTGTCCACTTTATGATACAGTACTCACCCCAGTTTTGCCGAGTCGCTCAGAACCGGCCAGATCCACCAGGTTAATCTTTGATACTGTGTATTTAGCATTGGATAAAGTTCTGGAATGAGACTGAAGAATAACTGGTTATTAAAGGGATTTACTGACACAATTCATAAGACTCCCAGGGTTACATCTTCCTAGTGTTTCCAAAATGCACAACCATGTAATCACATATTATATATATATATATATATATATATATATATATATATATATATATATATATATATATATATATTTATTTATTTTATTTTTTTGTTTACATGAAAAGTTCAGTGCAATGTGACTGCAGATGAATATGTAGAGAAGACAGGACAGAAGATATGTGACTACAGCTCTGGAACTGTCAGAACTGTGGGGAATCAGGGCATCATGCCTTGTATACCTGTTATCAGTTCTACTGCCGGATCAGCAGTGAATTATACTCTACAGGCAGAAGTTTGGGTCTCCAGGGCTATGAACATGCTTACAAATGCATACAGTCCCCATTGGATAAGAATTGGGGGCATCCACATTACAGCCCCATACGTGTTCGTATCCATCGAGACCCGAACTTCCTCCCACAGAGTGGAATTCAATGCCGATCCGGTTTGGACCCTGATGACAGGTACACTTCAAGGTTCATACAAACCCTTTAAGCTCCTCACCTCCAGATGAATAGTGAAGATGCAGTGAGACCGGGAGGAATTCTTATTCAGGGTGTGAGAACCGATGATCCTGTTCGTCTCGCCCTGCAAAAACATATAGAAAAGACAATGTAACAACAAGGAGCACAAACCAAACACCACAATGCTGTATGCTATGTGCAATGTGATGTCTGAATACAGCCCAAGCATACGCTTTTTTATTAGAGGAGATGTAGCAAAATTACTGCGGCACTGTGCGAGTGGAATTGCTGGCACAATTACTGTGTGAATCATCCTAATCCAGCAACATCCTGTGTCTATGTATTACGGCCTCTCACCTCGAAGAGCAAATTCAGGGCACGCTCCTCGTCTGTGGCCTGATGCAGAGACAACCCTTTAACAAACACTCCCTGGGGGTCCTCCACAATGGTCACCTGGGTGTCGGAAGCTGGGCTGTCCGGCAGGGTGGACAGGAGGTCGAACAGCGTCTCATTGTAGATCTCCAGGTAGGATACCCTGACAGTGACGGTATTTTCACTGAGCTCAGCGATCTCCTTAAACACCTGATGGATGGAAGTAAAGGTGTCACAGACTGAGCTGTAAAACAAAAAGGTGCCCATTTTCTGATAGCCTTCAGGTTTACAGCCTCCAGTGGCTGGTGAATAGGCGACCAGAAGTATGACTGTAGCTCTGGACGTGACAGGAGAATATGAGGAACCTCTAGATTCGCACACAGTAAGAACAGACCAGGATGTGAATAGTCAGACATCTATCCAGAGCACAGACAATAAAGAGGGTTTCTGGTGTTATATCAATGATAATGTGATTGGTGGGGGTCTGACACCCAGAAACCTGTACAAAAGCTGTTTACCAGAGCCAAGGCCCTAACACAGAAAGAATGGACAGACACCACCATTGTGTAGTAGTTATGCTGGGTCCCAGTGAAATCGACAAGTGCTAAGCTGCAGTAACCTATCACAGCCACTACACGATGTAGAGCGCTGTGATACAAGAGTCTGGCTCTATTCTCTGTGTATATAGATGCTACAGCTCTGGCAAATAGCTGAACAGCAGGCATCTGATCAAATATCAATAAAAAGGTCTCAGACAACCCCTTTAATAACCCCCCTCCCCGGTCAGTACCTGCTGCAGGGCGCGGGGGATGATGCCACGGTTCTTGTAGTTCTCTGTGGCCCCTGTGATTGTGTGAGTTTTTCCTGCTCCTGTCTGCCCATAGCACATGATCGTACCTGGAAGAATACAATATAACAAGTCAAGAAACACACCCAAAATAACATCATGTACACTATATACCACCGGATGCTGTACACTGTATACACCACAGAACACTGTGCACACCAAAGGACACTGTGCACTGTATACACCACTGGGCGCTGTGCACTGTATACACCACTGGGCGCTGTGCACTGTATACACCACTGAGCGCTGTGCACTGTATACACCACAGGGCGCTGTGCACTGTATACACCAAAGGACACTGTGCACTGTATACAAAACTGGGTGCTTTGCACTGTATACACCATATGGCGCTGTGCACTGTATACACCACAGGGTGCTGTGCACTGTATACACCACAGGGTGATGTGCACTGTATAATCCACAGGGTGATGTGCACTGTATACACCACAGGGTGATGTGCACTGTATACACCACAGGGTGATGTGCACTGTATACACCACAGGGTGATGTGCACTGTATACACCACAGGGTGATGTGCACTGTATACACTACTGGGCGCTGTGCACTGTATACACCACAGGGTGATGTGCACTGTATACACGACTAGGCGCTGTGCACTGTATACACCACAGGGTGCTGTGCACTGTATACACCACTGGGCATTGTGCACTGTATACACCACAGGACGCTGTGCACTGTATACACCACTAGGCACTATGCACTGTGTATACTTTGTTGATCTGCCACTCACCATTATAGCCTTTTAATGCTTGGGAGACAACTGACTTGGCCACCGAATCATACACCGTGTCCTGAGACGCATTGTGAAGAATCCCATCTACTTTAAAGGACCAATCATATCGCTTGTTATTGACCACTCCGAGCTTCTCATCCTTCCTGAGGTGAACGTCTATGACCTGTGCGAGATATAGAAATAATACTTAGGGTAAGAAGAAATCACTGTGACCAGAGACCAGGGAGACTTCGACTTCATCATCATCATCATCCTCCTCCTCACCTTACTGTCCTCCCCGAGTCTGATATTTTCTTGAGCAAAATGGGAGGTCGGCCTGGTGCGGACGAATACCTGCACATGGTCACTGCCCGTACCCATATTCCTGCCCTGTAGATACAAAGAACAGAACATTACTGATCCATTATCGATCCTGAGTTACATCCTGTATTACACTCCAGAGCTGCACTCAAAATTCTGCTGGTGGGGTCACTGTGTACATAACATTACTGATCCTGAGTTACATCCTGTATGACACTCCAGAGCTGCACTCACTATTCTACTGGTGGGGTCACTGTGTATATACATTACATTACTGATCCTGAGTTACAACCTGTATTATACTCCAGAGCTGCACTCAGTATACTGCTGGTGGGGTCACTGTGTACATACATTACTGATCCTGAGTTACATCTTGTATTATACTCCAGAGCTGCACTCACTATTCTGCTGGTGGGGTCACTGTGTACATACATTACATTACTGATCCTGAGTTACATCCTGTATTATACTCCGGAGCTGCACTCACTATTCTGCTGGTGGGGTCACTGTGTACATATATTACTTATCCTATAGTTAATATAAATCACCTGGAGAACTACAACTCCCAGTTGGACTCTCCTCTCCCCTGCGCTCTGCAGTCTCTGTAGTTCTCAGTGTAAACTCTCGGTCTCCATGGTAACAGTCAGGTAACCGGAAGTGATCTTCAGCTGTGCCTTCCCTGTGGTCACGTGACCTCCGTCTTCTCCGGTTCTCGCTGTGTCGGGCTCTGGTTCTCCACTCTCCGCCTTTCCTCTCTCCTCGTTGCTTCCACATAATCCCCCATAGCAGGCATCACCGGACATGATCCCGGGCACTACTGAGATCGGCCATAGGAAGTGACGTCACGGCTCAGCCGAAGGGGCGTGAAGGTAGCGACGGGCGGAGCCACAGCGGGTCACAGGGTGATCAGTGTCAGATTGTTTCCCGCCGGGTCACAAAATGGTGGACGAGTTAGAGGAGCTGGAAGACCTGGTGCATGTCACGGTGGGCGACCTCCCGAGCCGGGGCTACGGGGTGATGGAGGAGATCCGGCGGCAGGGGAAGCTGTGTGACGTCACGCTGAAGGTAAGACACCTCCCCCCCCCCGGATGATAATGGACTCTCCCGACCTCTGACCCAGAGATACCGACCTCTCCCCTACCTGACCCCCCAAACTCCGGTACCTCTTCAATACCAGACACCCCAATACTGCACCCCTCACCCCCAATACTGCACCCCTCCATTACCTGACCCCCCAATACTGTACCCCTCCCCTCCTGTGCCTGACCCCCCAATACTGCACCCCTCCCCTCCTGTGCCTGACCCCCCAATACTGCACCCCTCCCCTCATGTACCTGACCCCCAATACTGCACCCCTCCTGTACCTGACCCCCCAATACTGCACCCCTCACCCCCAATACTGCACCCCTCCATTACCTGACCCCCCAATACTGTACCCCTCCCCTCCTGTGCCTGACCCCCCAATACTGCACCCCTCCCCTCCTGTGCCTGACCCCCAATACTGCACCCCTCCCCTCCTGTGCCTGACCCCCAATACTGCACCCCTCCCCTCCTGTGCCTGACCCCCCCAATACTGCACCCCTCCCCTCCTGTACCTGACCCTCCAATACTGCACCCCTCCCCTCCTGTACCTGACCCCCCAATACTGCACCCCTCCCCTCCTGTACCTGACCCCCCAATACTGCACCCCTCCCCTCCTGTACCTGACCCCCCAATACTGCACCCCTCCCCTCCTGTACCTGACCCCCAATACTGCACCCCTCCCCTCCTGTACCTGACCCCCAATACTGCACCCCTCCTGTACCTGACCCCCAATACTGCACCCCTCCTGTACCTGACCCCCCAATACTGCACCCTCCCCTCCTGTACCTGACCCCCCAATACTGCACCCCTCCCCTCCTGTACCTGACCCCCCAATACTGCACCCCTCCCCTCCTGTGCCTGACCCCCAATACTGCACCCCTCCTGTACCTGACCCCCAATACTGCACCCCTCCCCTCATGTACCTGACCCCCAATACTGCACCCCTCCTGTACCTGACCCCTCAATACTGCACCCCTCCCCTCCTGTACCTGACCCCCCAATACTGCACCCCTCCCCTCCTGTACCTGACCCCCAATACTGCACCCCTCCTGTACCTGACCCCCAATACTGCACCCCTCCCCTCATGTACCTGACCCCCAATACTGCACCCCTCCTGTACCTGACCCCCCAATACTGCACCCCTCCCCTCCTGTGCCTGACCCCCAATACTGCACCCCGCCCCACCTGTACCTGACCCCCCAATACTGCACCCCTCCCCTCCTGTTCCTGACCCCCCAATACTGCACCCCTCCCCTCCTGTGCCTGACCCCCAATACTGCACCCCTCCCCTCCTGTACCTGACCCCCCAATACTGCACCCCTCCCCTCCTGTACCTGACCCCCCAATACTGCACCCCTCCCCTCCTGTACCTGACCCCCCAATACTGCACCCCTCCCCTCCTGTGCCTGACCCCCAATACTGCACCCCTCCTGTACCTGACCCCCAATACTGCACCCCTCCTGTACCTGACCCCCAATACTGCACCCCTCCCCTCATGTACCTGACCCCCAATACTGCACCCCTCCTGTACCTGACCCCCCAATACTGCACCCCTCCCCTCCTGTGCCTGACCCCCAATACTGCACCCCTCCCCTCCTGTGCCTGACCCCCCCAATACTGCACCCCTCCCCTCCTGTACCTGACCCTCCAATACTGCACCCCTCCCCTCCTGTACCTGACCCCCCAATACTGCACCCCTCCCCTCCTGTACCTGACCCCCCAATACTGCACCCCTCCCCTCCTGTACCTGACCCCCCAATACTGCACCCCTCCCCTCCTGTACCTGACCCCCAATACTGCACCCCTCCCCTCCTGTACCTGACCCCCAATACTGCACCCCTCCTGTACCTGACCCCCAATACTGCACCCCTCCTGTACCTGACCCCCCAATACTGCACCCCTCCCCTCCTGTACCTGACCCCCCAATACTGCACCCCTCCCCTCCTGTACCTGACCCCCCAATACTGCACCCCTCCCCTCCTGTGCCTGACCCCAATACTGCACCCCTCCTGTACCTGACCCCCAATACTGCACCCCTCCCCTCATGTACCTGACCCCCAATACTGCACCCCTCCTGTACCTGACCCCTCAATACTGCACCCCTCCCCTCCTGTACCTGACCCCCCAATACTGCACCCCTCCCCTCCTGTACCTGACCCCCAATACTGCACCCCTCCCCTCCTGTACCTGACCCCCAATACTGCACCCCTCCCCTCCTGTACCTGACCCCCCAATACTGCACCCCTCCCCTCCTGTACCTGACCCCCAATACTGCACCCCTCCCCTCCTGTACCTGACCCCCCAATACTGCACCCCTCCCCTCCTGTTCCTGACCCCCCAATACTGCACCCCTCCCCTCCTGTGCCTGACCCCCAATACTGCACCCCTCCCCTCCTGTACCTGACCCCCCAATACTGCACCCCTCCCCTCCTGTACCTGACCCCCCAATACTGCACCCCTCCCCTCCTGTACCTGACCCCCCCAATACTGCACCCCTCCCCTCCTGTACCTGACCCCCCAATACTGCACCCTCCCCTCCTGTGCCTGACCCCCAATACTGCACCCCTCCTGTACCTGACCCCCAATACTGCACCCCTCCCCTCATGTACCTGACCCCCAATACTGCACCCCTCCTGTACCTGACCCCTCAATACTGCACCCCTCCCCTCCTGTACCTGACCCCCCAATACTGCACCCCTCCCCTCCTGTACCTGACCCCCAATACTGCACCCCTCCCCTCCTGTACCTGACCCCCAATACTGCACCCCTCCCCTCCTGTACCTGACCCCCCAATACTGCACCCCTCCCCTCCTGTACCTGACCCCCAATACTGCACCCCTCCCCTCCTGTACCTGACCCCCCAATACTGCACCCCTCCCCTCCTGTTCCTGACCCCCCAATACTGCACCCCTCCCCTCCTGTGCCTGACCCCCAATACTGCACCCCTCCCCTCCTGTACCTGACCCCCCAATACTGCACCCCTCCCCTCCTGTACCTGACCCCCCAATACTGCACCCCTCCCCTCCTGTACCTGACCCCCCAATACTGCACCCCTCCCCTCCTGTGCCTGACCCCCAATACTGCACCCCTCCTGTACCTGACCCCCAATACTGCACCCCTCCTGTACCTGACCCCCAATACTGCACCCCTCCCCTCATGTACCTGACCCCCAATACTGCACCCCTCCTGTACCTGACCCCCCAATACTGCACCCCTCCCCTCCTGTACCTGACCCCCCAATACTGCACCCCTCCCCTCCTGTACCTGACCCCCAATACTGCACCCCTCCCCTCCTGTACCTGACCCCCCAATACTGCACCCCTCCCCTCCTGTACCTGACCCCCCAATACTGCACCCCTCCCCTCCTGTACCTGACCCCCCAATACTGCACCCCTCCCCTCCTGTACCTGACCCCCCAATACTGCACCCCTCCCCTCCTGTACCTGACCCCCAATACTGCACCCCTCCCCTCCTGTACCTGACCCCCCAATACTGCACCCCTCCCCTCCTGTTCCTGACCCCCCAATACTGCACCCCTCCCCTCCTGTGCCTGACCCCCAATACTGCACCCCTCCTGTGCCTGACCCCCAATACTGCACCCTTCCTGTGCCTGACCCCCAATACTGCACCCCTCCTGTACCTGACCCCCCAATACTGCACCCCTCCTGTACCTGACCCCCCAATACTGCACCCCTCCTGTACCTGACCCCCCAATACTGCACCCCTCCTGTACCTGACCCCCCAATACTGCACCCCTCCTGTACCTGACCCCCCAATACTGCACCCCTCCTGTACCTGACCCCCCAATACTGCACCCCTCCTGTACCTGACCCCTCAATACTGCACCCCTCCTGTACCTGACCCCTCAATACTGCACCCCTCCCCTCCTGTACCTGACCCCCCAATACTGCACCCCTCCTGTACCTGACCCCCCAATACTGCACCCCTCCTGTACCTGACCCCCCAATACTGCACCCCTCCTGTACCTGACCCCCAATACTGCACCCCTCCTGTACCTGACCCCCAATACTGCACCCCTCCCCTCCTGTACCTGACCCCCAATACTGTACCCCTCCTGTGCCTGACCCCCAATACTGCACCCCTCCCCTCCTTTGCCTGACCCCCAATACTGTACCCCTCCTGTGCCTGACCCCCAATACTGTACCCCTCCTGTGCCTGACCCCCAATACTGTACCCCTCCTGTGCCTGACCCCCAATACTGTACCCCTCCTGTGCCTGACCCCCAATACTGTGCCTGACCCCCAATACTGCACCCCTCCTGTGCCTGACCCCCCAATACTGCACACCTCCTGTACCTGACCCCCCAATACTGCACCCCTCCCTTCCTATACCCGACCCCCAATACCAGACCCCTTTGTCTTCTTGCTGGACCCCATCCCTGAGCACATGGTGACACTAAGAAGCCATAGCTAGTGATGATGATGATGATGATGATGGGCAGTGTTACAGGAGCGCTGCCCCTAGATGTGCTGATGTTTGATAACTAGATTCATACATGTCCTGCTAATGTCCCCTGATGTGACCAGGAGGGGCCGCACAGTCCTCCCCGCCCTGGCACCACACACACACTGCCACCCTCACTTCCTAGTACACAGCACCAGCATTGTCCTCAGCAGCAGACACTGCCGCGTGAGCGTCCTGCCCCCCGGGCCATTACCAGGGTGTGACTGTAATATCATACCGCCCCATGGTGTACCTCACCTCACCCCGAGCTCCTTACCTGCCAGACACAGGATAGTGAGCGCAGCTCTGGCCTATCATACAGTATAATGTATGTACACAGTGACTGCACCAGCAGAATAGTGAGTGCAGCTCTGGAGTATAATACATGATATAACTCAGAATCAGTAATGTATGTACACAGTGACCTCACCAGCAGAATAGTGAGTGCAGCTCTGGAGTATAATACAGGATGTAACTCGGTATCAGTAATGTATGTACACAGTGACCTCACCAGCAGAATAGTGAGTGCAGCTCTGGAGTATAAAACAGGATGTAACTCGGTATCAGTACAGATTTCTCTGTAGATCTTGCTGCCTCCTCTTCCTCTTCGGGTTGGTTCCTGCAGAGCGTTGCGTCCAGGGATAGATGGAGGTGACGTAAATCGGTGTTGATTAAATAGGCTCGGGGTTTATGTTTTGCCTTTAGCCTCTTACCCAGAGATCAGCAGTAAATCCGGCTGCTGCTGCATCTGTGCCGCCCTATATAATGTCCATCTGTCCTGCGCTCCCCCCCGATCTGTGTCGCTGATCCTTCACCTGTTTCACCTCTGATTGTTACATAGAATACGATAGTACGCAGAGGCACGCTATTATCACATGGGGCCACATTCTAGATTAGAGTAATATAATGGCTGCATTCCAGATTAGCAGGCTGTGATCTGATAGACCGGCACTGGACCTGGTGGAGTGAGGAGCCCGGGGACATCCTGTAATCCAGCGTCTGATCATCTAGAGGGTTCAGCAGCTCTGCTAATGTGGAGTCCGGTCCCAGTGATTCCCTGTAGGGACAGATGAAGGATCTGTTAATCCGGCGTCTCTGCAGGATCATCAGGGGTTTGTCTGTTGGGTTGGAGCAGCGTCTGCGCAGGGTCGGCTCAGCTCACTCTGTGCACTAAGCAGATTACTGGTTAATTCTGCCGGATAAGTTGGCACAGAGAGGAATGACTGCTCCTGGCACGCTGGTGGCACTGCCCGAACGTCATCCCTTATCCTGATACCACCACCACTCCCATCATCTCCACGTCAGTCACTGACTACTTCCTGTCTACAGGGAAGATTGAGGAACTGTGTTCTGCTTCTGAGTCGCATTCAGAGCTGCAGTCACAATTCTGTTGGTTGGCATTGCATTGTGGGGGGTTCAGAGGATGGTGACACAGGGGTCCGGTCACATGGCAGGTGTGATTACGGGGGCGGCGAAGCTGCTGGAGGTGACTAGTGAGTGCAGCTTTGGAGGATGAGACATGGTGTAACAGCAGGATAGTGAGTGCAGCTCTGGAGGATAAGACATCATAGAACAGCAAAATAGTGAGTGCAGCTCTGGAGGATGAGACATGACAGAACAGCAATATAGTGAGTGCAGCTCTGCAGGATAAGACATCATAGAACAGCAAAATAGTGAGTGCAGCTATGGAGGATAATACATGATGGAACGGCAGAATAGTGAGTGCAGCTCTGGAGGGTGAGACATGATGTAACAGCAGGATAGTGAGTGCAGCTCTGGAGGATTAGACATGATAGAACAGCAGATTAGTGAGTGCAGCTCTGGAGGATGAAGACCTGATATAATCATGTGTAAACTAATGGATAATTTATATAATTTTTTTCTCCCAGGTCGGGGAACATAAATTCAGCGCACACCGGATCGTGCTGGCGGCCTCCATCCCCTACTTCCACGCCATGTTCACCAACGACATGATGGAGTGTAAGCAGGATGAGATCGTCATGCAGGGAATGGACCCATGGTGAGAAGCGGAGGGGGGGTGGATCGGCAGGCTGTTACATTGTTACAAACCCTCCGCAACAATGTCCTAGTTATCTTAGAAGGCCAGAGACCTGCAGTGTTGTCATAAGAGCTGTGTGTATGTGTGGGTATTGATGTGGATGGTGGGACTGGGCAGGACAGGTCAGATGTGGGTGGGGATGAGTATGTCACATCTCCTGTAAGTCTGTACAGCAGTCTTCAAAACCACAACTCCCAGCCAAAGGCTGTCAGGGCATGCTGGGAGTTGTAGTTTTGCATCAGATGGAGGGCAACCAGTTTGGTATCACTGCACAGTAATAAGTAAGTGCCCCTTCTGTCTCCCGCAGCGCTCTGGAGGCTTTGATAAACTTTGCCTATAATGGTCACCTGGCCATAGACCAGCAGAACGTTCAGTCCCTCCTGATGGGCGCCAGCTTCCTGCAGCTACAGAACATCAAGGACGCCTGCTGCTCCTTCCTGAAGGAAAGGTAAGCGCCCAGCTGGGGGGTGGGGGGTGGTTCGGGTCTTCTCCAGTCACATCCCAAGCTGCGTACAATTCATTCCAGTGGGGTCAAACTGCAAAACTACAATTCCCATCATGCCTGGGCAGACCACCCCAAAGCCTTTGACTCTACAGGCATGATGGGAATTGTAGTTTTTCTGGTTTGAAATCACTGGTGAACAATTTGCATATCTCCGCCCACCTTGCTGTGGTTGGGATTACCTGCCTTGTGTTTCGTGTTGCATGATGGGATTGAGATGCAAGCTCCTTCTGGCCTGATGTGTAACCTCCATGCAAAGTACCCCTAACCATGAGCTTAGATACGCAGGGGTTCTGTATTCTCAGAGGAAGATACAGCCATGCAATCCGGATTATATCCTTTTATGGTTTAAAGAGGTTGTCCAAGCAAAATTAAAGGGATTCTCTGGCATGATGTTTTTTCTTTTAAATCAATTGGTTTCAGAAATTTATACAGATTTGTAAGTTACTTCTACTTAAAAATCTCCAGTCTTCCAGTACTTATCAGCTGCTGTATGTCCTACAGGAAGTGATGTATTCTTTCCTGTCTGACACAGTGCTCTCTGCTGCCACCTCTGTCCATGTCAGGAACTGTCCAGAGCAGGAGAGGTTTTCTTTGGGGATTGGATAAGGACATGGACAGAGGTGGCAGCAGAGAGCACTGTGTCAGACTGGAAAGAATACAACACTTCCTGCAGGACATACAGCAGCTGATAAGTATTGGAAGACTGGAGATTTTCAAATAGAAGTAAATTACAAATCTGTATAACACGAGTTGATGTGAAAGCCTCTCCCCATTATTACCAGGGATTATTACCAGGGTGTTTATTCTCCTGTAAGGTTACACCCCAAGAATTGCCTGGGGGTGCGGCAGTTTGCGGAGACCATGATGTGCGCAGTGCTGTACGATGCCGCCAACCGCTTCATCCACGAGCACTTTGTAGAGGTCTCCATGTCGGAGGAGTTCCTGGCGCTGGCCTTCGATGAGGTGCTGGAGCTGGTCTCCAGAGATGAGCTGAACGTGAAGGCCGAGGAGCAGGTACCAGACCACCCTCTCAGATACCACACCCCCATTCATGTCCACACGTGTGACCCCTCCATCATGTGCTGTCGTGTCCTCACATCTCATGACTGGTCAGCACCCTCCTTCTCCTCCACCACCCTTCTGACATACTCTGTGCTGCTGGGACCCTGCTCCTTCCACAATACCAGCACCCTCCTCTCCTGACATACTCTGTGCTGCTGGGGACCCTGCTCCTTCCATTATACCATCACCCTCTTCTCCTGACATACTCTGTGCTGCTGGGACCCTGCTCCTTCCACAATACCAGCACCCTCCTCTCCTGACATACTCTGTGCTGCTGGGGACCCTGCTCCTTCCATTATACCATCACCCTCTTCTCCTGACATACTCTGTGCTGCTGGGACCCTGCTCCTTCCATAATACCAGCATCCTCCTCTCCTCACATACTCTGTGCTGCTGGGACCCTTCTCCTTCCATATTACCAGCATCCTCCTCTCCTTACATACTCTGTGCTGCTGGACATTCTGCTCCTTCCATAATACCAGCATCCTCCTCTCCTTACATACTCTGTGCTGCTGGGACCCTGCTCCTTCCATAATACCAGCATCCTCCTCTCCTGACATACTCTGTGCTGCTGGGACCCTGCTCCTTCCATAATAGCAGCAGCCTCCTCTCCTGACATACTCTGTGCTGCTGGGACCCTGCTTCTTCTATATGACCAGCATCCTCCTCTCCTGACATACTCTGTGCTGATGAGACCCTGCTCCTTCCATAATAGCAGCAGCCTCCTCTCCTGACATACTCTGTGCTGCTGGGACCCTGCTCCTTCCATAATAGCAGCAGCCTCCTCTCCTGACATACTCTGTGCTGCTGGACATTCTGCTCCTTCCATAATACCAGCATCCTCCTCTCCTGACATACTTTGTGCTGCTGGGACCCTGCTCCTTCCATAATACCAGCATCCTCCTCTCCTGACATACTCTGTGCTGCTGGGACCCTGCTCCTTCCATAATAGCAGCAGCCTCCTCTCCTGACATACTCTGTGCTGCTGGGACCCTGCTTCTTCTATATGACCAGCATCCTCCTCTCCTGACATACTCTGTGCTGATGAGACCCTGCTCCTTCCATAATAGCAGCAGCCTCCTCTCCTGACATACTTTGTGCTGCTGGGACCCTGCTCCTTCCATAATAGCAGCAGCCTCCTCTCCTGACATACTTTGTGCTGCTGGGACCCTTCTCCTTCCATAATACCAGCAGCCTCCTCTCCTGACATACTTTGTGCTGCTGGGATGCATCTCCTTCCATGAGATTTTTAGTTTTTTGAAGTGACAGTGCTCGTTTAAGATCTTCACCCTCCTCTCCTTTAATACTCTGTGCTGCTTGTTGCACCATGTGACTCTCATTTTCCCGTCAGGTGTTTGAGGCGGCCCTGGCCTGGGTGCGCTATGACCGGGAGCAGCGGGAGCTCTTCCTTCCGGAGCTGCTGACTAAGATCCGGCTGCCCCTGTGCCGGCCGCAGTTCCTGACAGACCGGGTGCAGCAGGACGACCTGGTGCGCTGCTGCCACAAGTGCCGGTAAGGGCTGACCGTGTGCGGTGAGCGTGGCTACTCGTGTCGTGTTCTGCCGTATATAACGCGTGTCTGCATTTCAGGGACCTCGTAGACGAAGCAAAGGATTACCACCTGATGCCGGAGCGTAGGCCACACCTCCTGGCCTTCAAGACCCGCCCCCGCTGCTGTACATCCATAGCCGGCCTCATCTACGCCGTGGGAGGACTGAACTCTGCAGGTATCTTGTAATCTGAATTATTTCCTGGTTATCGGGAGGGAATCAGTCATCTGTCCTGAAATACTCTGTGCTGCTGGAAAGACAAGCCCCTGTCAGCAGCATCACCCAGATACTGGTGGCTCTCATCCCTCTGGCAGGGAAGGGGTTACACTGCTACAGGGATTAATCTGGGGCTGGATTATGAATGAGGTGGAGGAGGGGCAGCGGCGTATTCCTGATAACATCGCGTCATCATATCCAGTACATATCTGTATAATGTCCCTGCAGTCCTATGTAACACCACAGATAACACAGTGATCTCTCTGAGTACAGATAATGTAGTAGATGTCACCTGCAGTCCTATGTAAGGCTCTACGATTATACAGATGCATGACACCTCACTGTCCTGTGGTTAAGACGAGTAGCGCATTTCTACGCAGGTGACTCTCTGAATGTGGTAGAAGTCTTCGATCCAATCGCCAACCGCTGGGAGAAGTGTCAGCCAATGACGACGGCTCGCAGCAGGGTGGGCGTCGCCGTGGTAAACGGACTCCTGTACGCGATTGGTGGTTATGATGGACAATCACGTCTGAGCACTGTGGAGGTCTACAACCCTGAGACTGACTCCTGGACCAAAGTGGGAAGTATGAACAGCAAGAGGAGGTGAGTCCAGAGAGAGCAGTCCGGTAATCCAGCGTACCTCGGGGCTGTGGTACTGGATTATAGGATGTGCCGCACTATTTACTGTATGGGGGGGGGGTCGTCTATAGAGCCGCATAGGTCTGTCACCAGCCCGTGCCCCAGTCATTGCTGATTTGTTTCTTGACAGTGCAATGGGAACAGTGGTCCTGGACGGACAGATCTACGTATGCGGGGGATACGACGGCAACTGCTCGCTGAACTCTGTGGAGACGTACTCACCGGAAACAGACAAGTAAGATGCAGGAGGGAAAGGGTTAGTGCTCCTCCCACAGGCCATGCACTGGGAGCCACAGGGGAATATGGGCAGCCGCAGATCACCGCCCTCCTGGCAGATACTGCCCTGATCTTTGTGTTTCCTGGGTGACATCCAGAATGGCGGCTGTTACCAGACGGGTAGATGAGTATCGCTACATGCAGCTTTCTCTTCTTAGGTGGACGGTGGTGACCCCCATGAGCTCCAATCGCAGTGCGGCAGGTGTGACTGTGTTTGAAGGGCGGATTTATGTGTCAGGTGGACACGACGGGTTACAGATCTTCAACACTGTATGTATAATCCTAAGTAATGTCATGTGATCAGGAGGGTCCCCAGTCACCTGCTTATAGCCCCCCCTCCCTCCACATAATCCAAGACCACCTGAGATTCCTGCTCCCCCTTCCTCTCATAGACACCCTACTAAAGGTCCTAGTACACAGGCCGACTACGGCCCGACCATTGTAGTAAACGAGCGCCCATCTGTTTGACCTATTAGACGGCCCAAGCACCTGATACCTTAGCTGTCTCTGCTCCCGGTCTTCTCTCCAGTGCTCCGCAGCTTCTTGGTCCCAGCTGCAGCAGCAGCATCTGAATACCCTGTCAGCTGACAGGCCACTCAGCCAATCACAGGATGGGACTGCCGTGGCCTGTCAGCTGACAGGCTGCTCAGACGCTGCTGCGACCGGGAAGCTGTGGAGCACAGGAGAGAAGACTGGGCAGGGGGGAGGTAAGGTGTCAGGTGTTTGGGCAATTGTCAGCCGCACATCACTATTACACGTAGCAGTGCTGTGTGGGTGCCCGATGTTTTTAGGTCCAAACCTAAACCAACGATCATTGTCTCTATTACAAGGAGCATTAATTAATAGCCCCCCCATTCGGCCAATTATCACTCCTTGTAATAGGGCCCATACTCACAGAAACAGCCTCCTAACCCCCCACTCATGTATAGACTGAGTTTTCACTCACTCATAGAGACATTCTGAGAGTCCTAAAGTCACTTACTCCCACCCCCACACGCAATGTATGATATCTGTTCTCTTTTCACCCTTCACAGATGGAGTATTACAACCACCACACGGCCACCTGGCACCCTGTGGCGAGTATGCTGAACAAGCGCTGTCGCCATGGAGCTGCTTCCCTGGGCAGCAAGATGTTTATATGCGGCGGTTATGATGGTTCTGCCTTCTTGAGCGTCGCAGAAGTTTATAACTCCATGGCGGACCAATGGTACCTCATCACTCCTATGAACACTCGGCGCAGTCGCGTCTCTCTAGTAGCCAACTGTGGCCGTCTGTACGCTGTGGGCGGCTATGACGGCCAGTCTAACTTAAACTCTGTAGAAATGTATGATCCCGAGACCAACCGCTGGACGTTTATGGCCCCGATGGTTTGTCATGAAGGGGGCGTGGGAGTGGGCTGTATACCGCTCCTGACCATATAGCAGTATCGGCCAAGAACATATTCCCCTCCTGTGGGGTACAGGCTCAGTGTCTGCTTTTTTTCATTAATGTGAACGTCAGGACCATGAGGTATGAGGTGCCCCGGTGCTCGTGTCTCCTTCATTGTGATATATGCCTGTGTTGTCTACATAAAAAGAATGTATGTATCAACTATACTCCGCCACAAGAGGGACCGCCATGGGGCTAACCACAACCCCAAACCTCCCAAGTATTGGATTTCATAACGATGTGTGAACGTGTTGATCCTAGCTTCTGCACCAAAGTGATCCGTGTGTTGTGCACCCTGCCGTGCGCTGTAGTCCGGCCGTCCGGGACCTTGCAATTCAGTAACAAGTCACTTTTCTCATTCTTTTTACCTACAGGTTTACCAATTATTGTGATTATAGTGCCATAGAGTTACCTGGGACCCCTCTAGTCTACATTTCTGCTGCCATCTTCCTTGTAGATCAGTGCTGCCTCTTAGGACCGGTGTGTTGCGAAGGTGACTGATGTGGTCATAGTGCATATTGGGAGAATATGTAAGCTTTATTTATACGCCATGTATGGTGAGAACACAACCTGGCAAGAGGGAAGGATTGGATGCATTTGTTAGGTTCAGGAAACTTTAAGCAGCCTTTTGCTGTATCCCTTGAGTTTGTGTCTCCTCTCACAGCCAGAGCTGCAATCATAACTCTCCAGTGCTAATGCCAAACCTAAAGGCTTTATACTATTCTCATTTCCTGCAAAGTGGGCTCTGGTTAGACACTGCACCAGTAGGAGGCACCAGAGAGCTAACAGGAAGGCAGCACCATCCAGGGTGAACTTGTATGATATAGAACACTATAAAATAACAAGTGTGGGCCAGAAAGACTGCAAATACAGTGTCGGACTGGAGTATCTGGGGCCTACCAAAGAGAAACGACATGTCAGTCTATGTTAGTGTAGGTTCTAAAGTTTGGGACCCACCGGAGGATCCTCTGGCAGGCCAGTCTGACACTGAGCATATATAAAGACAGTGGCAAGTCTGAGAGTTAACAGGAAGGTGGCACCATTTGGGGTATCCTTGTGCAAAGAGCAGATGGCACTGTGAGGAGGAGTGTACTGGTGTGATGCCATTCTGCTGAGCAGTAGAGAGCCTGGGAGTTAGCAGGAAGGTGGCGCCATTGACAGCATATCTGTGAGAGATAGTAGAGCGTCTGAGAGGTAACAGGGAGGCAGTAAGCAATATGCAGACTGAACTGGTGCAATGATTAGTATGTACTGTAACAATACATGCTCTGAGAAGACAGCATATCTATACTGTAATAAAGTGTGCACTGCAAAGAGAGTACCCAAAAAAGTGGTGACAGCGTATCAGTAAGAGACAGTAAAGAGCCTGAGGGGTAACAGCAAGGCAGTAAGTACTATGCAGGCTGTACTTGTGCAATGATTAGTATGTACTGTAAGAAAGCATGCTCTGAGATGATAGCACATACATAAGTGACGGCACATCAATAAAAGTAGAGCGCCTGAGAGGTACTAAGTACTGTGCAGGCTGTACTGGTGCAATGATCTCGATGTACCGTAACAATGCATGCAATGGGTAGACAGTATACAACTCATACAGTATAGAGCCTGAGAGGTTGTGGAGGAGGTATGTGCAGGCTGTACTTGTACAATGATGAGTATATACTGTAACAAAGCATGCCCTGGGTAGACAGTATACAAATAGTACAGTAGAGGATCTGAGAGGTAACATGGAGGCAATACTGTGCAGGCTGTACTTGTGCAATGGTAAGCATAGAATATAATGTAACCTGCAGCCGCCTGTCCCAGTTGACAATCTGTAGTTGCCCCTTTTGGTTTGTTTAAGGACACTGTGCAATGATGGGGGTTATACACTATTCCGAGGAACAATCAGCTGCAATGAACCCAGCGTGGACTGCATTGGCTTGTCTGCAGTTCTGTAACTCCTCCAGCAGGGGGCGATGTACATGAACAGGTCTAAGTAACAAGGAGCCTGTGTGCTGCTTCAGGTGCAGCTGGAGGTAAATGTGAGATGTACATGAAGGGTTAACCTGGAGGATAGTGGGTGCAGCTCACACTGCTGACAGACTCTTGGCACCTGCAACGTTAACCCTTTCAGGCCATGGTTAGGTCTCATATACATGCAGCTGATGGGTTGGGAGTGAGTGTAGTGCAGGGTGCAGTCTTCCCTGAGTATTTGTGTATATGACCCCCCCCCCCCCCCCCCCCCCCCCCCCCCCCCCCCCCTACCAGATTTTAGCTGTGAATTGGTTTTGTGTGTGATGGGTTAATGACTCTAGAGGGCGCTGTCATAAATGAGGCACAGCCTGTATTTATTTACATAAGGAATTCTGGGTAGTTTTCAATGCGTTACTATACAATAAAGCTGGTGAATATTGTCAGTGTCTCACTTTATTTTGGGGGAGGTGTGACTCCTCTTTTGCTGGGTGTCACGGCTCCCGCTGCTTGGCCGGAACCTGATGCTCTAGGATTGCTCTGCTGCAGCTCTTCATGTGACAAGCTGTCACCTGTGGGGGGCGCCCTCAGTTACCTGGAGTCAGAGAGCCAGAGGTGATTACTGCCGGTATGAGTATGAAAGGCCGTTCTGCTCCCTATAAGGTTTACAGCTGGAGTCATGGCTACGGCGTCGTCTTGTTTTTGAGTTCTGTTTCCTCTTTCTTCCTGGGGTTGTCCGGTTAGTCCTGTTGCTTACAGTGTATCTACCAAGCTGAGTGCCAGGGTAGTTATGGGTGAGTAGTGCCCAGGTGTGGCAGAATGTCTCCATCCTGTACAGGGGCGCTCTTACCCGTTCCCAGAGTCCTATCAGTCTTATTGCTTCTCTATTCTAGAAGTGTAGGTTGTGTTCCTATAGCTGGGGGTAGATCAGGCTCCTCTTGTCTCCCTAGAGCTGAGGGTAGATCAGGTTCCTCTTCTCTCCCTATTGCTGGGGGCAGATCAGGCTCCTCTTCTCTCCCTATTGCTGGGGGCAGATCAGGCTTCTCTTCTCTCCCTATTGCTGGGGGTAGATCAGGCTCCTTTCCTCTCCCTAGAGCTGGGGGTAGATCAGGTTCATCTTTCCCTAAAGCTGTGGGTAGATCAGGCTCCTCTCCCTAGAGCTGGGGGGTAGATCAGGCTCCTCTCCCTAGAGCTGGGGGGTAGATCAGGCTCCTCTCCCTAGAGCTGGGGGGTAGATCAGGCTCCTCTCCCTAGAGCTGGGGGGTAGATCAGGCTCCTCTCCCTAGAGCTGGGGGGTAGATCAGGCTCCTCTTCTTTCCCTAAAGCTGTGGGTAGATCAGACCTCTATAGCAGGAGCATCTCCATCCCCAGGGTCCTCCTGTCAGTCTTACTGATGGCTGCTTTATACAATAATAATAGGGAGTGTCTCTATAGCATCCACCATGGCTCAGTGATGAGGCGCTGGGCTCTGGGAGTGACTCCGATAACCTCTGTATGTCGTCTGCACAATCTCAGCTTCTCCGGCTTCCTCTTACACTCCAAACACATCCTAATAGGCTGCGCTCTGTGAGAGGTCCAGTGTGAATGGAAACAGTAGAGACCGTGCTCTGGTATAAGTTGGTGCTATACACACAGGGGGAGATTTATCAAACATGGTGTAAAGTGAAACTGGCCCAGTTGCCCCTAGCAACCAATCAGATTCCACCTTTCATTTTCCAAAGAGGCTGTGAGGAATGAAAGGTAGAATCTGATTGGTTGCTAGGGGCGACTGAGCCAGTTTCACTTTAAACCATGTTTGATAAATCTCCCACACAGTGTATGTGAATGTGGAGAAGCTGATAACACCCCCCCCCCCCCCCCCCCCATACAGATCCGGCCTCTGCTCTCACTATTCTCCAATGTGTAGTTTTGCCTTAATGTGATGTGAACAAACCCTTAAACATCCCTAATATTATCCGCTCAGGTATATAGATCTCCTATTACACTAATGAGACCGGCAATGAAGCACTGCAACAAAGGCCAGGACAATGCAGATGTAAAGTTGTAGATTGTTTAGACAAAGCTCTGTGAGATCCAGACTGATATATCAGGGCTCCAGACTAAAAAATTTACCTAGGAGCCATTGGCTCCTAACCTGAAAAATTTAGGCGCCAAATAGAATATTTGGTCGCCAACATTTTAAAACATGTAAAATTAATGTTATGTTAAATGGGACTTACTGTGTGCAGAGGCCACGGCAGCCTCCTCCTCCTTTAGATCCTTTCTTTTCTTAGTTTGAAAACGTTCAACATGGAAACTTGCAACTTGACAACCATATACCCCCCTGCTGCCGGTGTGTTCCCTCAGCCAGCTGCCATCTTACCGGCAATGATCTACTATATATATATATATATATATATATATATATATATATATATATATATATAGCCCCCGGCAGCCGATGACATATAGCCCCTGTGGCAATGTATATGGGAAGTGGTACTGTGCAGTGTATACATACACACACACTGAGGGAAATGGTACTGTGCTGTGTATATACATACAGACACTGAGGGAAGTGGTACTGTGCAGTGTATACATACAGACATTGAGGGAAGTGGTACTGTGCAGTCTATACATACAGACACTGAGGGAAGTGGTACTGTGCAGTCTATACATACAGACACTGAGGGAAGTGGTACTGTGCAGTCTATACATACAGACACTGAGGGAAGTGGTACTGTGCAGTCTATACATACAGACACTGAGGGAAGTGGTACTGTGCAGTCTATACATACAGACACTGAGGGAAGTGGTACTGTGCAGTCTATACATACAGACACTGAGGGAAGTGGTACTGTGCAGTCTATATATACAGACACTGAGGGAAGTGGTACTGTGCAGTCTATACATACCCCCCCCCTCGCACCCCACACGCACTGACTACCGCACCTGGCCGCCATCACAACAGACACACTACCAATCCCCCGCCCAGGCCGCAGTCCCCCCACACACATTACTGTCCGGCCGCCACCCCTGCCGTCCCTCCGGTTGTACTCACCCACAATCTAAGCTTAGTGCCGCTGGGGTGAACTTGAAGAACCGCCGGGTGAGGAGAGGCGGGAGAGAGGCGCTGGAGGAGTGTGGCGCCTCTGCGGCCGTCCGTCCAATGAATGACGGACGTGCTGGATGATGTCACTGGAGAAGTGTGTCCCCAGTGTGCGGGGACACGCTTCGGTGCAGCGTGCGGAAGGCGGTCATTGTCCTTAAAGAGACAGCGCGCCACAGCCGGGGCCAGTCGCAAATGGCGCCCTGGGCGCCATTTGCAAGATGTCAGTCGCATCTGGAGCCCTGTATATTGTAAACTTAGAGTATGGTCTACACTACATACAACTCATCTGAGAGCAGGACTAGCTATGCACAATGTATCAGTCTGGGGTCCAGGCTGTAGAGCTCACAGAGCATTGTCTACACTGGAGACAGCTGAGAGCAGGATTAGCTATGTACAATGTATCAGTCCAGGCTGTAGAGCTCACAGAGCATTGTTTACACTGGAGACAGCTGAGAGCAGGACTAGCTATGTACAATGTATCAGTCTGGAGTCCAGGCTGTATAGCTCACAGAGCATTGTCTACACTGGATACAGCAGAGAGCCGGACTGGCTATATACAATGTATCAGTCTGGGGTCCAGGCTGTAGAGCTCACAGAGCATTGTCTACACTGGATACAGCTGAGAGCAGGACTAGCTATGTACAATGTATCAGTCTGGGGTCCAGGCTGTAGAGCTCACAGAGCATTGTCTACACTGGATACAGCTGAGAGCAGGACTAGCTATGTACAATGTATCAGTCTGGGGTCCAGGCTGTAGAGCTCACAGAGCATTGTCTACACTGGATACAGCTGAGAGCAGGACTGGCTATATACAATGTATCAGTCTGGGGTCCAGGCTGTAGAGCTCACAGAGCATTGTCTACACTGGATACAGCTGAGAGCAGGACTAGCTATGTACAATGTATCAGTCTGGGGTTCAGGCTGTAGAGCTCACAGAGCATTGCCTGTTGGGGAATCTGGCTAGGGGATCCATGCCACAATCCTCTGCATCACAGCACGGATCCTGTGAATAAGAAATAACACTTAGGCCTTGTTCACATGTCTGTAGTGCGGCTGGTAATTGCGGATCACACTATGAATGTGCATTGGTAGTGCTCCACAATTTAGACCTCTAAATAGAAGATAGCGGCCCGGCCTTTTTTTTTTTTTTTGCAGCTTGGATCGCAGCTCGTATCCATGAACGGAGGTGTAAACGGAGCCATTGAAATCTGTTAGTCCTATATTCTGTGCACAATTGCAGACAGAACTGTGGACGGGTTCATAGGCCCTTACTAGAGCTTTTAGCCACTTCTCCCCCCTTCCCTCTCCATAGACTTCTTGTAGCAGCTGTAACTGATCCTTGAGCTGCTCTGTCTGCATCTTAGCAGTTCTTGCAGAGGGAAGGATCAGTTGCACCCTGAGTTTGTTGTAGACGCCAGTGACAATTTAATGGCTGCACACGAGATCTGGGATGTGATGGGACTTTTATTTCTATGATCAGCAAAACATTAAGATCTGGAGGCCGAGGATGATGAAAGCTCAATCTATGTAAATCTGGATTTCTTGATCCTTCCTATACATTAGAAGGAAGTCTGTGGGGCAGGATAGGCGGCTCCTGTGCGGCAGTCAAGTCCTGTGACCACCTCTATGTGTTCTTGGGGTGGTCACGCAGACAGGAAGTCATGTAAATTTTTATTTGTGGGGGGGGGGGGGGGGGGTTAAAGAAATTGCAGGATTATTGTCCAGAATTCAGTCCCAATAACCCACAGGGGATCAGTCCCTCCACACGACCCATAATGCTCCAGGGTGGTGATCATCGTTTTCTCGGTTTATTTAACATTCCAAATATACAGCCCAGACAGCGGGAGAGGTCCCAGCTGTCATCCTCCTCCTCGGGTGACTCCTCGTCCTGGGTGTAGCCAGACCCCTCTTCTGATTCGCTGCTTACAGTGGCAGTGACTGGTGACTCCTCCACAGTCTTCTCCCATCTGGACCCCTAAAAGCAGAGGAGACTTAAGTGTCAGTCTGCTGTACAGTAATAAACATCAATGTATTCCATCCCCTGCGGACCCCCAGTCTCTTTAAAGGGGTTTTCTGCTTTGTAAAGTCTATATTTCTCATAAGGGCTCCTTAGCATAAGCTGATCAGCTGTGATCGGTGAGGAAATCTTGCACTAAGGGTTTAGTTTTCCTGCAGTGCCACCACAGGAGAAATAAAGCGTTGCTTAGTGTTCATTCACATAGGCTGTCTGTATGTAGCCGGACAGGACCGGTCAACCAGAGCAAGTGCTCTACTCCTAGAATCCTAATCAGTGATCTCTCTTTATTATTTCAGAACTACCTACCAGTAAATATAATAAAGTATTTCTAAGATGTGCCTCCCCTTTAAGAACAGGAAGACGTCTCCTTTAATTAGAAGGGAGGAAAGTGCGGAAGACGAGGTCTCTGCTGATCGCTGCTCCTTTGAGGATGTTGTCTATGTAGCGTAACCACTGACCTAATTGCCCCCCCATTACCTAACGGATGGTTTAGGTTCCAGCAGAGATGGCGTCAAATTCCGATACTAACACCCATCAGCCTCCAGTCCTGACTTCATCATCACCTTCAGTGTCATAATATATCAGCTTCTGCAGCTGATTTGCTTCTGATCCAGAGCACCAAATCTCCCGCAGTCATGATAAAGTTTAGCTCCTGCAGCCACCACTAGGGGGCACTGTTATCACTAGGTTCTGTGTATAGACAGCACTGATCCCCTAGTGGTGGCTGCAGAATGTCATCATTTATGTCTATATCTCTGCAGAGGGTTTGGTGCTTTGTATCCCCAAACGGAGAAAATACAACATTAGGAAAAGTGAGATAATACTGAGCACAGCACCTCCTGCGTGACATTGTGACAGGAGAAGATGTACTGCACGGGAGCCTGACTGGTCAAGAAGCCGGAACACGTCCTGACAACCTGTAAGACAGGAACAGAGGGGATCTAGGGTTATATCTGATGGTGTGTGATGTATAACATGTATATAGTGATAGGGAGCATGCTGGTATAACCTGGGTATGTCCTGTATATAATATATATATACAGCTGATATAACCTGGGTATCTGCTGTATATAATATATATGTACAGCCGGTATAACCTGGGTATCTACTGTATATAATGATATATGTACAGCTGGTATATCTTGCATATAATTACATATGTACAGCTGGTATAACCTGGGTATATCCTGCATATAATTATATATGTACAGCTGGCATAACCTGGGGATCTCCCGTATATAATATATATGTACAGCTGGTATAACCTGGGTATCTCCTGTATATAGTTATATATGTACAGCTGGTATAACCCGGGTATCTCCTGTATATAATGATATATGCACAACTGGTATAACCTGGGTATCTCCTGTATATAGTTATATATTTACAGCTGGTATAACCTGGGGATCTCCTGTATATGGTTATATATGTACAGCTGGTAAAAGTTATACATCTTCTGTGTATAGTGATATGGATGGTGCTGGTATAACCCGGGCACTTTGTAATGTACAGTAAGATGTATGATCAGTATTATACATACCGTGTTGTTGCCGCTTTCCAGACTTGTCTCGGTCAGAGGTTTCTTCCAGGCTGTTGTGGTCAGGATGAATTGATACTTGGGGGGTCTATACAGCCAGGGGAAGAGACGTCGGAGGGGGGGACTGGGGCGGCGAAAATATGACGAATATTTAAAGAACATTCCCTTGTTCTGCCAGGAGATAAAATGGTGAAAGCAATGAATGATGTGAAGTAAAAGGATTATCTCTGTTACTCTATTATAATGTTGGGGTTACTGTCCCTTTAAAACTTCATCGTTCTCTTGTACAATATTGATATTCTGTAATACGGGGGATTAGCACTAAGTCACCCGGCTCCGTATCCGCTACAAGGAATAGGAAGAGATCCGGGATAATTTGCAGTGTGAACCCCCACCCGAAAATACCGCAACATACACGCCTGTACATGTGACACATATATGACACATATAACCCATCTTATTACACCGCCTCTTTGTTACCTCAGGATTTTTTGCTGGAACATCCAGGAATTTGAAGTCAAAGTTAGCGTTGAGCCTGTTCCTACAGGAGTCTACTGCGTTAGTGATGGGGTCCTCCGGGGGGGTGCGGGAGCCCAGGGCGGAGCACCCCAGGAGTACGATCACCCTGATCCAGAGCTGCATCCTCCACACTGCAGCGGACGGACTGTGCAGCCTCCCAGGCGCAGGGCGCTGAGTGGCCAAGGACGCGGCGGGCGTTACTGTTTGCTTTGTGGTTTGATGGATCCTGGCCCGAAAGCCAAATAGTGGAAAATCAGCAGCGGACGCTATAATACCGGCGATGACAAGGGATCCGTCCGGATTAATCCTAAGAGGTTACATTATGACACCGGAGCTTCCTCTCATAAAGCCGCACAACCCGTCACTTGTTACATTGTATCTTCTGTTATAGCGGTCAGATTTAAAGGGGAAGTGTCACCTGTTCCCCTTTAAATCTGACCAGCTGATCATGGAGAATTCCGCTTGGGTAGGATGAAGGATGCGAACTGCATTTACTGTGTTCTCTTTCTATTCATTGACAGCAAGCACAGGCTCCTTGTAATAGGTAAAAGGGTTCAAAGGCAACTCCAGCCATTGTTCTTTTTCTTTCAAATCAACTGGTGTCAGCAAGTTATATAGATGTGTAATTTACTTCTAGTTCAAAATCTCCAGTCTTCCAGTACTTATCAGCTGCTGTATGTTCTGCGGAAAGTGCCGTATTCTGACACAGTGCTCTCTGCTGCCACCTCTGTCCATGTCTGTGCAGAGCAGGACAGTTTTTTTATGAGGATTTTCTACTGCTCCGCACAGTTCCTGACATGGACAGAGGCGGCAGCAGAGAGCACTGTGTCAGACTGGATAGAATACATCCCCTCCTGCAGGACATACAGCAGCTGATAAGTACTAGAACACTGGATATTTTTTAAATAGAAGTAAATTACAAATCTATATAACTTTCTGACACCAGTTGATTTAAAAGTTTCCGTTTAAGTGTGTATGTGATTTCTAGCATGTAATTCTGCTGCCACCTGCTTGTGGTTGGTCTGTCTCAGGTTATCCCCGGGTCAGCCTATCACAGCTTACCAATTCAGCTGTTTGTAACTCTTTTCTTCCCTGTCCTTTCAGGGCTCTGACCAACCTCTCCCCATCTTGCCAGTTTTATCAGCAACCAAGTTACCTCAGGTGACCTCCACCAATCAGATTGTTTCCCTGTAGTACTGAGGTCATTCGGGCCTAGTGTGCTTCAGGTTTCCAGATTTCCTGCTGTCATTGTCGAGTTGTCTCCAGAGCCAGCTGGATGTTTTTGAGGGGCCTGGCCTCGGGCCAGTCCTTGTTCCTGAGCTGCTGAGTTCTTGATTCCGTGTGTTCCTGACCCTGCAGTGCTGAGCTCAGCAGAGGGGATCGTGCTGTCCACGCTGACAGGGTCATCGTTCTAAAGTCAAATCTTTAGTCAAAGTCCTGTGGTCACAGAGGTACCACAAAAGTCTAGTCAGGGATTGGAGAAGCTGCGCTTTCTTGCCGATGTGCCTCTCTGCTTTTGTTGAGTCGTATTGGCGAAGGGTTGAAGGTTGGCTCTTCTTAGTGACCCACTCGTACCAAGTAGGGATGGTCCGAACCTGCCGAGGTTCGGGTTCGTATGAACCCGAACGCTCGGCAGCAGATTCCAGCTGTCTACCAGCTCTGTGGAGCGGGCGGATACAGCGGGAGTAACGCCTGGAAAACAGGGATACAGCCTATGGCTATGGCTGTATCCCAGTTTTCCGGGCGGTCCTCCCGCTGGATCCGCCCGCTCCACGGAGCGGGCAGACAGCGGGAACCATTACCGAGGGTTCGGGTTCGTACGAACCCGATCCGAACTCGGTTCGGACCATCCCTAGTACCAAGTACTACTGGGTGTTCTGCTCCGTGTACTTATCACAGCACGTGTCAATACTGGTTCTGTGTCTCTCTATCATAGTCTTAAGGCCCTATTACACAAAACTATTATCGGCCGTTACAGCCAATATTCATCTTTTGTAATAGAAGACAATTCTTCGGACCTCTAGGTGGTAATTTGTGACGCCAGTGCCTGGTGGGCACACAGGTGTGATGGCACGCCTGCTTTTATTTTACAAGGCCAGTAGTATCCTTTTCCCCTGTGGTCAGTTTCCTGCTGGGTTGCTACTGGGTCCCTTGGGTTGGAGTGATCACGGATGGCCAGGGTGGTGTAGTGACCCTCCCAGATGATAGGACCCGCCACCCACAGAAAGGGGAGAATGTCCCAAGGTTGTGGTATGTGCTGTGTCGGTGGTGGCGAATAATCACAGAGTCTTTGGATATAGAGTCGGTTTACTACTTGTAAATGTGCAGCAGGTAATACAGGTTCAACAGAATGAGGTTCCTTTAGATAAAGTCTCTGAGACACACTTGACAAAGTTCCCAATAAACACTTGACAATAGGACGACCAGATCTGTAGTAGAAGTACAGTGTAGGATATAGTCGTGTTGGTTGAGTTGTGCTGAGTGATACAAGAAACAGAGTAGCAAAGAGGAGGATGCCGTGAGAGTCTCAACCTATGTAGTACTGTGCTCTGCCGGGATGTTGGAGGATAAGGTAGAATACTTAGAAGAATAAGAAGAACACCTGTGCCCGTGTATTGACCGTTGACTTCAGTCTTTACACCACCTTATGCCCACTAGACTCGGCTGAACCTTCCTAATGGGTGACACAGGCCCCAGACCTTACCTGGGATGAGCGGAATGCTGAGGGTTCCCTGCTGACACCCTCGCTGCGAGACAGAGTTCATAGGCTACTGCAACTTTGCTCTGTCCAGATCAGTTCCAAGCTCTTTGGCTCTGTAGTGGATACTGTCCTGCTCTGTGACTTCTCCTTGTCCTCCGCGTGGGTTGAGGTTGTCTCTGGCTAGTCCTCTCTTAAGAGGAGTTGAACAGTGCATAGTGCTTTGGAGTGTTACTAATAAAGAAGTTGTGAGAGATGTGCTGTCTTGTGTCCTTCCCATGCGGGGTACTGACTAAGACTGACCTGGGGTACGGGGACCCGGCAGAGGGCCAGGACCCAGATAGGACCACCATGTTGAGCTATCTGGCTCGTGTCCTTCCTCCACAAAGATCAGCAGACAGTATGACACATGAGGTTGCATCAGTAGATTTATTGTATAATATTGTACAGAGATCATGTGATCAGATCAAGTTATGGCAGCCATGCAGGATAGTGGGGCCCCTAGTGGGCTGGTAATGAGTTGGGGAGGGTCTGGGGCAAAATCTGGACCCTTAAACTGCACCTTTAGGAAAGACCCAGAAATGCCCTGAGAACAGATGGTCCAGTCTGAGGATGGGGACAGGTGGGCAGTATACTGCATTGGTGCAAGGGCCCCCGGGGGTCCTAGAAGTCTTCATGGGGGATCATTAACCAACAAGGTCGAAGATGCAGCGCAGACAGCTGGCCACATGATGCTTAGGCGGTTTCAAAAAAATGTCTTTGTTGATGGCTGTGATGGTCGTGTTCCCCTTGGCAGGCGGTTCTTTATCTGTGACCTGAGATAAAACAAGATCCATTATTCTATATGTAACACTGGATCCACTGGAGTGCCGCCATATAACACCCACATAGCTATACAACCATCACATACAACCCGGACAAAGCATGCTCCAGAGCTGCACTCACTGTTCTGCAGGCCAGTAGTAGGAGCAGTCCTATAATATGAGGCCATCAGTGTTCTCTACACCAGATGACTGTACACTTGTTGTGACACAGAGGGTGAGCTCTGTGCAGACTCTTAACCAGCAGGGGTGGAGGCAGCGCTTACATAATTGTAGTCATATTGTAGCCATATGACTGGCCCAGGTGAGCACAGGGGGCGCTGTCGTTACATGTACACAGCTACTCTGCAGCTATGGAGATGGTGATTGGGGGGGGGGCTCACAATAGCCTGTACCCCAGGTCCCCCCTGAACACAGAATCAGAGTAAAACATATTACCAGTTTGTTGTCCTTGCTGATGGGAGTATAACCCTCATCAGGAGACTCCACGGCTGCTGGAACAGGGATGGACAATGTAACGCTCAGCTGAAGACACATAATGTAGATGACGAGGAGACCCATCTGTACCCTGTGTATTTCACTCTGCTGTGTCGGCTCCGCTGTTTTGGCTCCGCTGTGTCGGCTCCGCTGTTTTGGCTCCGCTGTTTTGGCTCCGCTGTGTCGGCTCCGCTGTTTTGGCTCCGCTGTTTTGGCTCCCCTGTTTTGGCTCTGCTGTGTAGGCTCTGCTGTGTAGGCTCCACTGTGTCGGCTCTGCTGTGTTAGTTCTGCTATGTCGGCTCTGCTATGTCGCCTGCCAGACTCTCTGCACTGAGGGAATGGTTAATTCTGTATTTCAGCTGCGCAGTCCTCCCGGAATCACCTTGTATTTATTTTTGGTATTAACACGGTCGGATTACACGCTCCGCATATACGACATTTAAAGGATCAGTTCATTTAAACATCTAAAGACCTGGCGATATATATATATATATATATATATATATATATATATAATATATGGATGGCGCCTCTTACCCTGCCGCTCCTATAACTGCACTGGGGGCTGATTTTGTAGTCTGAAACTTTTGCTAAACTTACAATTTACTATTGATTCTATAGGAAGGGATGGAAATCAACTGTTTATAACCTTCGACGAATCAGAGTTGGGACCTGCAGAACTTGGGAAGGTAGTCACAGCCCCGCCCCCTGTATGACATCACTGATAATGATATGAGACGCACACACCTTATACTACAGGAACAGCTGTTCATCTATTACCACTGACATCAAGCCTGTATATCATGTGTACATGATATACAGAGGTAGTCTCAGCCCCGCCCCCTGTATGACATCACTCATATAATATAATAATGACTTGTGATAAGACATGTGATCCACACAACTTATACTACAGGAACAGCTATTCATATATCACTGCTGACAACCAGCCTGTATATTATGGGGGAGATTTATCAAACATGGTGTAAAGTGAAACTGTCTCAGTTGCCCCTAGCAACCAATCAGATTCCACCCTTCATTTTCCAGAGTCTGTGAGGAATGAAAGGCGGAATCTGATTGGTTGCTAGGGGCAACTGAGCCAGTTTCACTTTACACCATGTTTGATAAATCTCCCCACATGTGTATAGAGAGGTAGTCACAGCCCCGCCCCCTGTATGACATCACTGATATAATATGATATGAGACCCACACACCTTATACTACAGGAGCAGCTATTCATCTATTACTGCTGACATTCAGCCCCTATATCATGTGTATAGAGAGGTAGTCACAGCCCCGCCCCCTGTATGACATCACTGGTTCTAGTGTTCTCATCTCATCTTTATAAATCTCTGTTTGGGGTTATTATATTTGGCGCTCTGTACAGGAAGAACACAGGGGAGTAAATGTCATTGAGTTTTCACAATAGAAATTATTATTAATCCTCTAAGTATTTCCCCTCCCTTCTATGACACGTCAGGAGATGATGACATCATTGTGCAGATCACATCTGATTGGTTGGTCTCTAAACGAAACAATAATAATAACAACAAAACAATAATAATAATGGACTGGACAGTGGTTATATTGTCACCGGACATAAGAGAGGAATCAGGAGGACGTCCATCTGTCCCTGTACACAGCACCGCCAATCTGACAGCGCTACAGCCCCGAGCTGCTTCCTATATCAGAGACGAGATCCTGTGGACACATAAAGAAGTTATAAAAGTGACCGCCTCTTAAAGGATCCAAGAAAAAAAAAAAATAGTAAAAGATAAGGGGAGGTTCCATGAAAATAAAAACAAAAAAAGGCAGGTTGGGCGGTGCGGGAACTTAAAAGACAATGGGCCACATGTATCATCCGGCGGACGGATGATTTTTGGCGGAAAGTGCCGATTTGCGTATTATTTTATACGCAAATGGCCGATTTGCGAATAAAATAATCGCAAATCGGCACTTTCCGCCGAGTACACCAGGGGGCGGAAAGTAGGCGGGAAGTGGGCGGAACGGAGGGCGCGGACTCAGAGTCCGCGCGATTTATCACCCGTTCCGCCCAAATGTACGCCGAAAACCTACTCCAGTCCTCAGCTGGCGTAGGTTTTCGGCGGTGCGCACCGGCGCGCACAGGATTTATGTACAGGCAGTCCGCCTCTACATAAATCCCCGTACCGCGGGAGCTGCGGGGGCATTTTTAAGTCCGGCGTAAAAAACGCCGGACTTAATAAATGCCTCCCAATGTATACTTACCAGTCCTCGAGTCTCTCCGCTCTCGCGCTCCGCTGTCATTTTCGGCTGTAATCCCGGTACGTTATGTACCCGGCTCTTCCGTTGCAGTGTCACGCCCAGTCACTGATTGTTAGCTGGCCCAGGAGCGGCGCTACAGGGCACCAGGTTAGGTAAATATACTTAGGGTAGCTTCACACGTACCGTATAGCTGCGTTTTTAACGCTGCGTATTTAACGCTGCATTTTTATCGCTGCGTTTTTGGTGCGATTTTTACATGCCAGTTTTGATTTTCACATGAAAATCATGTGAAAATCAAAATGCGCATGTAAAAAACGCACCAAAAACGCAGCGTTAAAAACGCAGCTATACGGTATGTGTGAAGGTACCCTTAAAGAGGTTTTCCAACATTTTTTTTCTTATTGGAAATGTGAATAATTTGTAATCTGTCTGTTTCCCTGAGTGGTTTTCTCCCACCTTTTTTTTCCTCTGTACCCCCTGGCCTCCTCCTCTGTTGCTGCTTTTTGGATTTGTTTGTTTACATAAATAACTTCCAGGTCACAGGGGTCAGCAGTGACATCACAGCTCTACAAGCCTGTAGCTCCGCCCACTCTACCTATAGGCAGTGAAATGTCTGTATTACTACAAGTGCCCTTTGAGCAGTGTGGTGGCTCAGTGTCTGCCAATTACTTATGTTATCAAATCAACTAGTTTTTTCACACTTTTATCTGTTGTAGGACTACAAACCCCAGCACACATGTACATGATAGGAGTTGTAGTCCTGGATTACATATGCACTATAGTAGCCATCTCACAGGTGGGCGGGGTCTCAATGAGGCAGGATTCTGTTACCTCAGCAATAGATAGATAGAATGGTGACTGCCATGAGGTGAAGTCTCCTCTCTCCTCTCTATATTACACACAGCAGCAGAACTGCCCTCACACTGTACAGCTTTACACTACAATAGTAACAATATAGGGGGAGATGTATCACAGCCTGTGCAGGGGAGCAGTTACCCATAGCGACCAATCAGATTGCTTCTTACATTTTTAAAAGAGGCCTTGGAAAATGCAACCTAGAATCTGACTGGTTGCTATTGGCAACTGCTTCCCTGTTCCTCTGCACAAGTTTTGATAAATCACCCCATAGTTCCTTTATTTACTGTTTATAGCTCCAACCTATGCTGCAGTGCTGTACAGAGATTGTAGTCTGTCATGCTGCCCTTACTGCTGCAGTTTCTTCTGGGCTCAGATGTCAGTTAGATGTTAGGGGTGTGGCTAAAGAAATATATGCATAACCCCACCCACCTGATGACTCACTGTTCCCTCACTAGCAGGAACAGGAAACAGAAAGGGAACGTGACATCACAGGAAGTAAACATGTGACTAAGTCTGAGAACACAGTAAGCGCTCTAAATAAAAAATAGAAGTGTATATAAAATATGCAACATCCACAGAGGTCAATGCAATGCTAGTTTATTGAAAAATCCCGGACAATCCCTTTAACATCCTTTTTTAAGGTTCCTGCCCCCGGCTTCATTTTTCTTTTTTCTAATGTCATGAGACCTCTACTTTAACCCTTAGGCCATGGCACTTGTAGTAGTTATATTCTTGTATATAGGAGCAGTATTATAGTAGTTATATTCTTGTACATAGGAGCAGTATTATAGTAGTTATATTCTTGTACATAGGAGCAGTATTATAGTAGTTATATTCCTGTATATAGGGGCAGTATTATAGTAGTTATATTCCTGTATATAGGGGCAGTATTATAGTAGTTATGTGGCTCAGGGAAGAAACAGAGTGCTGCACATCACACCCATGGCTGATACTAGTGCCGCTTGGCTAAATAAAAAACACATCAGAATTTTGTGTATGAATTGATCAAGCCATACTGCCCCATGTACCTCGTGCCGGTATCTGATACACATGGGTCCCTACACTAAGTCCACACCGTGCCAGTCAGTGGCCACCAACCCCGCAGGCGTGCACAGCCAGGGAACGGGGGCCATGGGACGGCCCTGCGACCCCCATGCCACAGGACCAGACCCAAAAACACCACACCAGAACCCGGCCAGCACCGCCGGCGGAGAAGGTCGCCCCCAAGCAGCATTGGCGCTGATTAAACTCTGTCTGAACAAACTCAATGTTGACATTTTATATTAACAAAATCATTAAGTGCAAAACCGTAAACTCCTATTAAAGGATCAGACCGAGGAGAGAAACCTGGAAGAGGTCCTGAGAACCGCCATATACCTGTCCATAGGGGGCAGCATCACCTGGAGCTGTGAGAGGGGAGGCACGTCTGCATCATGTATGATGTCTGCAGGAACATGTAGAGGAGAGAGAATGATAACTACAGTGTAGTTAATTCTGTCAGTATTATAGTACTTATATACTTATGTACATAGGAGCAGTATTATAGTACATATTTTCTTGTATATAGGAGCAGAATTATAGTAGTTATATTCTTGTATGTAGGGGCAGTATTATAGTAGTTATATTCTGGTACATAGGGACAGTATTATAGTAGTTATATTCCTGTATATAGGAGCAGTAATATAGTAGTTATATTCCTGTATATAGGGAGCAGTATTATAGCAGTTATATTCTTGTATATAGGGGGCAGTATTATAGTAGTTATATTCTTGTATATAGGAGCAGTATTATAGTAGTTATATTCTTGTATATAGGAGCAGTATTATAGTAGTTATATTCTTGTATATAGGGAGCAGTATTATAGTAGTTATATTCTTGTATATAGGAGCAGAATTATAGTAGTTATATTCTTGTATATAGGAGCAGTATTATAGTATTTAGATCAAAGAAAAAGAAGGAGGTCTGCTACACCTGTTCCATAGAAATGGAAACCACCCTTATCGAGTGCACTACTGTCCCGGCGCTAATGGGATAAAAATAGAAATCAAATATGTAACAGTGTAGTAGGCTCTCAAGAAATGGGTGAAATAATATTATAAATGTAGCTGTAATGATTTCAACAAATATTTAATACTGCAATTCATAAGCGGCAATAATCTAGAAGCATAGAAAAATAAAAATACAATGAAATAAAGATACACGTATATATCTGATAAAACGTCCACATGGACAATAAAAATATCCAATAAATGGTGGAAATGTATATATATAAATATACTAAAAAGAGAGCCAAGTGGTGAGCACCGCGCCGGGCCCAGCGCGGTCACCCCACTTTAATAATGGCAGTCCCGAGTCACGGTTTTTAACCTAGGCTCGTATTGTTGTTGAGCCGGTGTACTTGTACTTTAGATAAATAATACTCCTTTTAGAATGAGATCATGCAAGGGAGAATTAAAAGACAAGTAAATGGTGGTGGGATATCCACCTCTCACCCTGCTGGTGATATCATCTGCAGTCAAATGCGGTATTGTGATGGTAATCCGTGAACCAGTCTCTGCAGTCAGCTTGGGAGCCGTGTGATCGCGGTCTAGTGCAACTATGCGTTGACTTGAGTTGTTTGTGGCGTCCGCGTGGATGGAAGTGCGCGCTCCTTCCGGCTGATGTTGTGTAGGGTGCCAGGGGAATGTGGCTCCGGTTCGGGATCTACGTTTGTAAACCTAGGTATAGTTTCTGAAAGGCTCTGTTATCCTGAATTCCCAGGACGCGTTTCAGGAGATCTACTCGCTCCTTTCCTCAGCAAAAGGAATCTGGATAACTCTAATGTCCCTTGTATCCTGTCAGCTTTTATATCCGTTCTGGACTAATCCACAAAACCTGTGATGGATCCTTCCAGGTAATTCTCCACACCTGTAGATCATTTGCTGCTACATAGTTGTCACAATCTCATATGGAGTTACATGGATCGGCAACTTAGCAACATATATTAATCTACATCATTACATTTCTTTTCTTATTTTTGCATTGCTCCCACCGTACAGTTTAAGTGGAAAATGAATTAAGTTTAGATATAATAATAAAAATAATAAACAATAATGAAAAGTAGTAAAAAGAATAAGAAATGTAAGACTGCATAGAGGAATATGTGTCTGCAACATATAAGGACAAAATAAAATGCAATACAATAAATATGTAAAATTATAATTGAATTCCCTCTGTATTGCCATCTGATCTTACTTAGTACATCTGAACATATGAGTGTTCCACGTATTTCACACTAGGTGTGGCTTCTTTCCTGTGTGAATTCTTTGTGATCTGATCTTACTTAGTATATCTGAACATATAGGTGTTCTGAACATATAGATGTTCTATGTATTTCACACTGGGTGTGGCTTCTACCCTGTGTGAGTTCTTTGTAATCTGATCTTACTTAGTGTATCTGAACATATAGGTGTTCTACGAATTCCATACTGGGTGTGGCTTCTTCTCTGTGTGGGTTCTTTGTGGGAGGTTTGCCGATGTGGCTTCTTTCTTGTGTTGGTTATATTACAGGTGAGATAAGATGTTGGTGTTTCAGGCGATATGGTCTAAGTACTATGTTCACTAGGGCACCAAGGTCTGGCCAGAAGTGTTGTTTGGTAGTATCATAGATTTACATATACATGAAGGTATGCCCATGTCCAAAAGACAAATGTATATATACACCAACAGATATGGAGAAATAAACTGGGAAAGAATAAATGGATCAGGTAACAGATGAATGGAATAGAATAAAATGGATACAAAATATATGAATAAAAATATAAAAATATATATAAAAGATGTATATATAGAATGTAAAGAAAAAGAAAAAATAGAAGGATGCCGGGAGTCACCAAGGGGCGGTCCAGGCACTGATGAAACAGTCTGGCACTGTACCGTCCATCGGTCACACCCCCCCATCCCTAACCTAGTAGGTTTAAAAAATCCAACCAAATCATATCCCTCTCACATTTACCACTCACAGGAACCCAAAGATTTCTAGTTCGGCATTGAGGCCATAGGGTGCGATTGTCTGTAATTCAAAAATGAGTCTGGACTCCTGTCTTGACATTTTAGATATAAAATCACCTCCTCTCCACTCGTTCTCCACTTTTTGAATGGCTGCAAAAGTGGTGCCTCTCAGTCTACTCTGATGGACTTCTTTATAGTGGGCTGAGAGTGTATGTTTTTCATATCCCCTTTTTATATTGTATAGATGCTCTGTTATTCTTTTTTTCAGTGTTCTAGAGGTCCTCCCTATATATTGCTTATGACATGGACATTCAATAACATATATGATATTTTCAGAATTGCATGAGAGTGTGTCTCTGATCTTATGCTCATGTCCATTTGTTGTTGATATTATTGTTTCCGTGCGTCTTGGAAATTGTGTGGCTTTACAGTTATTACACATGCCACACCTAAAAAAACCATTTATTTCAGGACAGATAGTCGGTTGGGAACTACCAGTTCTTTTTCTTACAGTCGGAGCTACCTGTAGACCAAGGTTGGGTGCCTTGGAGTATACTATGGGGGGTCTCAGGGGTAATATGGGGCCAATCAATCTGTCGTCTCGTAAATGGTGCCAGTGTTTAGTAATGATTTTGCCTATGTGTTTATGGTTAGAGTTGAATGGGAGAACCAGTTTCACCTCCTGATGTGTATCTTCCCTATTTTCTGTATTTGATGGTTCCAGAAAGAAGGAACTCCTGTCTAACTCCCTCGCTTTATTAAGAGCCTTCTCCAGGACTGCTTCTGGATATTTCTTTTCTTTAAATTTTCCTTTTAGTACAGATGCCTCCTGTTCAAATCGGGCATCTGAGGTACAATTCCTCTTGAGCCTCCGGAATTGACCAAAGGGGACATTGAGTAGCCATTGAGGTAAATGACAACTATCAAATAGTATAAATCCATTTCTGGAGGAGGGTTTATGGAAAGTACTACATTGTAGTCTGGATTCATGAGTTGTGATTTGTAAGTCTAAATATTCTATGGAAGCCTGGCTGGAGTGTGATGTGAAGGTGAGGTTATATAGATTCTGATTGAGTTGGTTGACAAATAGTGAAAGATTATCTACTGTCCCTTTCCAAAAAATTAGTATATCGTCGATATACCTTTTCCAGAGCACCAGGTCAGCTCCCAGCTGGGGCAAGATGTGATGTTCCTCCCAGTATGCCAGTTAAACTGTACGGTGGGAGCAATGCAAAAATAAGAAAAGAAATGTAATGATGTAGATTAATATATGTTGCTAAGTTGCCGATCCATGTAACTCCATATGAGATTGTGACAACTATGTAGCAGCAAATGATCTACAGGTGTGGAGAATTACCTGGAAGGATCCATCACAGGTTTTGTGGATTAGTCCAGAACGGATATAAAAGCTGACAGGATACAAGGGACATTAGAGTTATCCAGATTCCTTTTGCTGAGGAAAGGAGCGAGTAGATCTCCTGAAACGCGTCCTGGGAATTCAGGATAACAGAGCCTTCTAGAAACTATACCTAAGTTTACAAACGCAGATCCCGAACCGGAGCCACATTCCCCTGGCACCCTACACAACATCAGCCGGAAGGAGCGCGCACTTCCATCCACGCGGACGCCACAAACAACTCAAGTCAACGCATAGTTGCACTAGACCGCGATCACACGGCTCCCAAGCTGACTGCAGAGACTGGTTCACGGATTACCATCACAATACCGCATTTGACTGCAGATGATATCACCAGCAGGGTGAGAGGTGGATATCCCACCACCATTTACTTGTCTTTTAATTCTCCCTTGCATGATCTCATTCTAAAAGGAGTATTATTTATCTAAAGTACAAGTACACCGGCTCAACAACAATACGAGCCTAGGTTAAAAACCGTGACTCGGGACTGCCATTATTAAAGTGGGGTGACCGCGCTGGGCCCGGCGCGGTGCTCACCACTTGGCTCTCTTTTTAGTATATTTATATATATACATTTCCACCATTTATTGGATATTTTTATTGTCCATGTGGACGTTTTATCAGATATATACGTGTATCTTTATTTCATTGTATTTTTATTTTTCTATGCTTCTAGATTATTGCCGCTTATGAATTGCAGTATTAAATATTTGTTGAAATCATTACAGCTACATTTATAATATTATTTCACCCATTTCTTGAGAGCCTACTACACTGTTACATTATAGTATTTATATTCTTGTATATAGGGACCAGTATTATAGTAGTTATATTTTTGTATATAGGAGCAGTATTATAGTAGTTATATTCTTGTATATCGGGGCAGTATTATAGTAGTTATATTCTTGTATATAGGAGCAGTATTATAGTAGTTATATTCTTGTATATAGGAGCAGTATTATAGTAGTTATATTCCTGTATATAGGAGCAGTATTATAGTAGTTATATTCTTGTATATAGGGGGCAGTATTATAGTAGTTATATTCTTGTACATAGGAGCAGTATTATAGTAGTTATATTCTTGTATATAGGGGGCAGTATTATAGTAGTTATATTCTTGTATATAGGAGCAGTATTATAGTAGTTATATTCTTGTATATAGGGGCAGTATTATAATAGTGTAGTGTAGGGACCCATGTGTATCAGATACCGGCACGAGGTACATGGGGCAGTTTGGCTTGATCAATTCATACACAAAATTCTGATGTGTTTTTTATTTAGCCTAGCGGCACTAGTATCAGCCATAGGTGTGAGGTGCAGCACTCTGTTTCTTTCCTGAACCGCATTATAGTAGTTATATTCTTGTATATAGGGGGCAGTATTATAGTAGTTATGCGGTTCAGGGAAGAAAAAGAGCGCTGCACCTCACACCTATGGCTGATACTAGTGCCCCTAGGCTAAATAATAAAACACATCGGAATTTTGTGTATGAATTGATCAAGCCATACTGCCCCATGTACCATCGTGCAGATATCTGATACACATGGGTCCCTACACTAAGTCCACACCGTGCCAGTCAGTGGCCACCAACCCCGCAGGCGTACACAGTCAGGGAACGGGGGCCATGGGACTGCCCTGCGACCCCCATGCCACAGGACCAGACCCAAAAACACCACACCAGAACCCAGCCAGCACCACCGGCGGAGAAGGTTGCCCCCAAACAGCACAAGTCTGGATGAGGTATTGCGCTCACCATAGCTGCTGCAGACAGAATGGGAAAAGACAGGAGGGATTAAAACCATGTGCACTCAGGTGTCTCCTGCTAATTGCGGTCATGTGGGTCTCACCAGGAGGAGTGCAAAACACGGAGAAAAGAGAGAAACAAAATGCGGTTCAGGGAAGAAAAAGAGTGCTGCACCTCACACCTATGGCTGATACTAGTGCCCCTAGGCTAAATAAAATAACACATCAGAATTTTGTGTATGAATTGATCAAGCCATACTGACCCATGTACCATCGTGCAGGTATCTGATACACATGGGTCCCTACACTAAGTCCACACCGTGCCAGCCAGTGGCCACCAACCCCGCAGGCGTGCACAGTCAGGGAACGGGGGCTTTTTCTTCCCAGAACCGCATTTTGTTTCTCTCTTTTCTCCGTGTTTTGCACTCCTCCTGGTGAGACCCACATGACCGCAATTAGCAGGAGACACCTGAGTGCACATGGTTTTAATCCCTCCTGTCTTTTCCCATTCTGTCTGCAGCAGCTATGGTGAGCGCAATACCTCATCCAGACTTGTGCTGTTTGGGGGCGACCTTCTCCGCCGGCGGTGCTGGCCGGGTTCTGGTGTGGTGTTTTTGGGTCTGGTCCTGTGGCATGGGGGTCGCCGGGCCGTCCCATGGCCCCCGTTCCCTGACTGTGCACGCCTGCGGGGTTGGTAGCCACTGACTAGCACGGTGTGGACTTAGTGTAGGGACCCATGTGTATCAGATACCTGCACGATGGTACATGGGGCAGTATGGCTTGATCAATTCATACACAAAATTCTGATGTGCTTTTTATTTAGCCTAGGGGCACTAGTATCAGCCATAGGTGTGAGGTGTAGCGCTTTTTCTTCCCTGAACCGCATTATAGTAGTTATATTCTTGTATATAGGAGCAGTATTATAGCAGTTATATTCTTGTATATAGGAGCAGTATTATAGTAGTTATATTCTTGTATATAGGAGCAGTATTATAGTAGTTATATTCTTGTATATAGGAGCAGTATTATAATAGTTATATTCTTGTATATAGGGGACAGTATTATAGTAGTTATATTCTTGTATATAGGAGCAGTATTATAGTAGTTATATTCTTGTATATAGGAGCAGTATTATAGTAGTTATATTCTGGTATATAGGAGCAGTATTATAGTAGTTATATTCTGGTATATAGGAGCAGTATTATAGTAGTTATATTCTTGTATATAGGGGGCAGTATTATAGTAGTTATATTCCTGTATATAGGAGCAGTATTATAGTAGTTATATTCTTGTATATTGGAGCAGTATAATAGCAGTTATATTCCTGTATATAGGAGCAGTATTATAGTAGTTATATTCTTGTATATAGGAGCAGTATTATAGTAGTTATACTCCTGTATATAGGAGCAGTATTATAGTAGTTATTAATAGGTGTATAAAGTAGCAGAAGCCCGCACCGCGCCCGACTTGTGCACTCAACACGGTATATGGAGTCCTCTTGTATACTGGAGATACGGCTGCCGAATGGGGTGTGCAAGCAACGGAGAGAAGGTTCATCAATATATGGAGGTAGAAAAATGAAGAAGCACTCACCCTTGAAGTATCGGCTTAGCGGCTTTATTATAGTAGTTATATTCTTGTATATCGGAGCAGTATAATAGCAGTTATATTCCTGTATATAGGAGCAGTATTATAGTAGTTATATTCTTGTATATAGGAGCAGTATTATAGTAGTTATATTCTTGTATATAGGGAGCAGTATTATAGTAGCTATGATCCAGGGGAGAAAGAAGCACTGCACCTCACACCTATGGCTAACACTAATGCCTCTCGGCTGCATATAAAAAGACATCAGAAGTTTGTGTGTAAATTGATCAAGCCACACTGCCCCATGTACCAACGTGCAGGTCTCTGATACACATGGGTCCACACTTCTATGAAATAAAGTTTGGAAGACTCTGACCGGTGAGTGCTGGAATTTCTCCTGTTACAGTATACTGCATCTGCCCATTCATCCAAGCACCCCGTTGTCTCAATTCTGACACATCCTTTGTCCTACTATCTCATCTACTAGGGGACTATTCTGTTAGCAGTGCGGGCTAGCTATATCTGCCATAAACTATTATAGTAGTTATATTCTTGCACATAGGAGCAGTATTAGGCTATGTTCACACTACGTAAAAGTACGGCCATTGTTGCCATCGGCAACAATGGCCATACTTTGTGCGGTGTGGAACATTGCCTTATCTTCTATGGGATCCCAGCCGGAGCGTATACACATAGTATACGCTCCGTCCGGGATCCCATGCAGCAGCGCAAAGAACTGATATGTCAGTTTTCTGCGGTCGCAATTCACTGAATCAGACCTGTCAGTTGTACATAGGGGACGGTAATATATTAGTATAGGCTGAGGTTTCTTGTTTAGAAATGAGTAAGGAATATGATGGATCCATTTCATACTGTTAATTCTTTACTCTCCTATAATCCGCTGTTTATATGTGATGTAATTCAGGATTAATCAGAAGCGCACACAAGCAGTAAAGTGAGAAGCCAGTGATATAATAATAATCATCTCTATAGTAAATACACACAGGATACAAGGTTAGTACATCATTGTTTTTTATTAGGATTTATGTAGTGCAGATGCGATGTAACCTCCGCTTCTCCTTCATTCTTGTCTTTTCCCCCTTATTTTATGGACTTTTTCGATGATCATTTATGATGACATCATGATGCTTATAGAACTTCATCCATATGGAAGATCCTTAAACATACAACCTAGACAGGATCCAGGGGCTTTGTGACGCTGCACTATGGGAAGTTCTGGGCTCTTGTCTCCCGCCTCTCCATCTGGGATCTGCAGCACAATAATAAGGATCTTGTTATTGGAAGTTTCGATTATATCTTCACCGGCCTCAGGTTAGATAATCTCAGCTCCTTTTCCAGAAACAGCGCCTTCCCCCGCCCGTCCTATATGATTGGAGTCTAATATACAATATAATACTACATCATTGCTCCTCTAACAGACATGGTTACATCTTTACTCCTTTTCAGTACACACAACTGGCGCACGGTCGTGTCTCTATATAAGACAATATATCGGTCCATGACGTCTGCACCAACTTTACAAACGTTTATCAACTTAAAGAAAAACAAGAAGGTCTCAGATGAGAAGAATTTACCAGGTGGTGTCCATCTCTCCTCGTCTCCTCTGCCTCCGGGGATTCTGCATTGGACTGAACAGTGGTTATGTTGTCACCGGAGGAGACGTCTTCATATCTGGGCGCTGAGAGCACGATACCAGCCTGGAGACACAGGAAAGGAATTAGGAGGACGCCCATCTGTCCCCGTACACAGCGCCGCCAATCTGACAGCGCTACAGCCCTGAGCTGATTCCTATATCAGAGACGAGATCCTGTGGACACAAAGTATTAGGAGAATCAGTCACCAGAAACTTGAGCGGCTTTTAAAGGATCAGACGTTGATCAGCGGTGACGCCACAAATCCGTATATTACAATGGAAAAAGGGGTACTCTGAAAAATGTTTTTTTTCTTCGACTAAATGGCGTCAGAAAGTTTTACAGATATATAAATTACTTCTATCTCAAGTCTTCCAGTACTTGTCAGCTGCTGTATGTCTTGCAGGAACTGGTGTATTCTTTCCAGTCTCACACAGTGCTCTCTGCTGCCACCTCTGTCCATGTCAGGAACTGTCCAGAGCAGTAGCAAATCCCCATAGAAAACCTCTCCTGCTCTGAACAGTTCCTGACATGGACAGAGGTGGCAGCAGAGAGCACTGTGTCAGACTGGAAAGAATACACCACTTCCTGCAGGACATACAGCAGCTGATAAGTACTGGAATATTGGAGATTTTTTTTTAAAATAGAGTTGATTCAAAAAATATATTTTTCTCAGTATGCCCTTTAAGGGTACTGCAGCTTTCTCTAACACGCTATATATACTATGTATTCTATATATTTACTATAATAAGGTCTAGTAGGATTGGCTCTATGACTTGTTTTGCCTTTGATGTTACTGATCTTTCATGGGGATCTCCACCCTTCAATACCCTCATAGGTGACAGCTAAATGGCCTATTTAGCTGAATTTCATTCATGGTCATTCTTGTTGTGGATGCTCAGGAGCTGCTCCATGAAATCTCTATGAAACCTCTACACCAAATATAATGGCATACAATTCAAGTCTATGATCAGGGCACAATGGCTTCCTATGTCCATGTTCTCTGGTCTTCCAGGCCTCGTAATAACTCTCAGCATCCGGTTACAATACACTGACGACAGAACAAGTTTTAGACAGAAACTTTCCAGACTCTATCTCGGCGTGTCAGAAAATCATTGGCATGGCATCACAGACATGACTGGTGTCCCAGTACAGAGGTTCTTTTTTAAATGCTGATCCTTGGAAGAATCCTCCAAGGCAGGTAGCGATAGATAGAGACACCTCCCTCATGTGGCAAGGCCACACCTCTGATCAGTAAGCCACACCCACGAGGAGCATCATCATCTCCTTACTATGCCACAGTAACAGCTATGAGGCCTGCAGTGTCAGAGAGGCCTCCTCTTCCCTGGGGACCCCTTTGCTGTTTCCCTACCATTATATCTGGTATCTCGGACCCAGTGTTCTTCAATCATCACACGGCAATAGAATTGCAGTGAAGCAGAGGATTTGTAGGTCTAGGGAGGACTCCATTACATTACAGGAAGATTCTTAGCTCCTACGAGCCGGGGAAGGACTTCTTATGACCTTACAGTTACCTAAGAACTGTAGACCTCAATGTCTGAGTGCTGTGGAAAGCCAGTCCCAATATTTGCAGTAAATGTGGTTGTGTTAGTAGAAGGAGAACAGGAGGATCGTGTTATTCATAGAGATCCACTATAGAAAATGATCCCAGTAAGGATGACACCAGCTATAAACACCCCCTATAGAGCATATACTGTAAGCATACACCGCCGCCTGTGTCAGTCCCCACTGTATAGTCAGGAGCTCCGGATGGGTTAACTATAGTTACTCTCATAGACAGGATTCTGGATTGCCGGGGATTGTGTAATAAGCAGCAACACACAAAGCCAAGTGCAGCCTCCGGCATGTTCTACCGCTGATCCTTAGCTGACCTGTATGATCGCCTATCTACCGCCATCTGCTGGTCCAAGTATGTGTGTGCAATCTCATGTAGTCTGCCTGGGCTCTCCTTATGGTTTCCTCGGCACTTACTGTAAAATGTGCCGCTCTTGTGGTACCTCCTCTTATGTATGTGTCTGCTCCTTGAGACCTGATATAGAGGACTCCACTTGTTGACCTTTTCAATGTTCAGCTTGGTTCGGGCTGAAGAGCTTGAGCTCTTTTGGTCTCAGTGTGAGTTGGCAAAGAGAAAACCAAAATGGAGAGACTTTGCTGTCCGAGCCGTTTCTTGGCAGAATAACTTCAGAAAGTGACGGTATTAACCTTTAACAAATCACTTTCTTGCATAGATATCAATGTTCCATGTTGTTTATGTCTAGAGAAAACTGCTGTCATTCCCATAGACTTGTACGAAAACTCAATACAAGTCTATGGCAGACTAAAGTTGAAACATTGTATCTAATAGGGCTGTGCTTCTCCACTCCACCTCACCCTCTAGAAGGTTCTAGTCTTCTAAGAAACAGTATAAAGAGGTGAGAAGACTCTGCTAGACTGCACAGAAGACAAAGAAGAAGACGCTAAATCACCGGGGTCACCTGCCCCTCTGACCAGAGCACCAGCCTGCAGAGACCTGGAAGAAGCCTGATAGCTTAGGCCTTTCCCTTGCACGAAATGTGCTGCATTAGGACGGTCGCTGACTCCTCAGTCTTGTTGCTCAGTATAAGAACAGTCGCTGACTCCTCAGTCTTGTTGCTCAGTATAAGAACAGTCGCTGACTCCTCAGTCTTGTTGCTCAGTATTAGGACGGTCATTGACTCCTCAGTCTCATGGCTCAGTATTAGGATGGTCGCTGACTCTTCAGTCTTGTTGCTCAGTATAAAAACAGTCGCTGACTCCTCAGTCTCATGGCTCAGTATTAGGATGGTCGCTGACTCCTCAGTCTCATGGCTCAGTATAAAAACAGTCGCTGACTCCTCAGTCTTCTTGCTCAGAATAAGGACAGTCCCTGACTCCTCAGTCTTGTTGCTCAGTATTAGGATGGTCACTGACTCCTCAGTCTTGTTGCTCAGTATTAGGACGGTCATTGACTCCTCAGTCTCATGGCTCAGTATTAGGATGGTCGCTGACTCTTCAGTCTTGTTGCTCAGTATAAAAACAGTCGCTGACTCCTCAGTCTCATGGCTCAGTATTAGGATGGTCGCTGACTCCTCAGTCTCATGGCTCAGTATAAGAACAGTCGCTGACTCCTCAGTCTTGTTGCTCAGTATAAGAACAGTCGCTGACTCCTCAGTCTTGTTGCTGACTATTAGGATGGTCGCTGACTCCTCAGTCTTCTTGCTCAGTATTAGGATGGTCGCTGACTCCTCAGTCTTGTTGCTCAGTATAAGAACAGTCGCTGACTCCTCAGTCTCATTCAGTAGCGAAAATAGGTGGGGGGCAAGGGGGGCCGCCGCCCCCGGGCCCACCAAGGCTGGGGGCCCACTGACAGAAGTGAATTTGCCTCCAGGGCCTGCCCCTCAGTAGCTGCTTAGGGCCACAGCCGCCACCTTTTGTGACTGGGCCCTCAACTTAACGGGAACCTGCCAAGGGATCTGGGATAAGGGTTCCAGATCCCGGGGCCTGAGTGACCTTTAGTTGTGCGTACGCCTTTAAGACGCACGCACAGCTAAAGGGAATGTCACGCTGGAGCAGAGATCGCTTCCTGTGCAGGCAGCCTCTGCAAGTCAGGCTGGCTGCCTACACCGGAAGCTTGAAAAGGAGGCTCGGCTACAGAAGAGCTGGAGAACGGGTGAGTGTGTGCGTGTGTGTAAAGGGAAGGGGAATCTTGCACTGCACAGAGGGGGGCCTTATCCACAGTGCGGGGAGAGTTGCCATCAGTCAGTTTTTACCGGGAAATTAATCTCTCGGGTTGGTCCCGACAGGCTCCGCCCCTTTAAGATAAGCCCCGCCCCCAGCACGACTCGCGGGTCAGATAATGACCCTATTGTTGACAGAATAAACTGCCTGAGGAGGAGAGAGGAGCAGCAGGTGCGATCTGATGTCACTGCCACTTTGAGGTCACCCATCTTCCCAGCATCATGTGTGATGGAGGTTAGCCAGCTTCCCAGCATCATGTATAATGGAGGTTAGCCAGCTTCCCAGAATTATGTATAATGGAGGTTAGCCAGCTTCCCAGCATCATGTATAATGGAGGTTAGCCAGCTTCCCAGCATCATGTATGATGGAGGTTAGCCAGCTTCCCAGCATCATGTATAATGGAGGTTACACAGCTTCCCAGCATCATGTATAATGGAGGTTAGCCAGCTTCCCAGCATCATGTATAATGGAGGTTACACAGCTTCCCAGCATCATGTATAATGGAGGTTAGCCAGCTTCCCAGAATCATGTATAATGGAGGTTAGCCAGCTTCCCAGCATCATGTATAATGGAGGTTACACAGCTTCCCAGCATCATGTATGATGGAGGTTAGCCAGCTTCCCAGCATCATGTATAATGGAGGTTACACAGCTTCCCAGCATCATGTATAATGGAGGTTAGCCAGCTTCCCAGCATCATGTATAATGGAGGTTAGCCAGCTTCCCAGCATCATGTGTGATGGAGGTTAGCCAGCTTCCCAGCATCATGTATGATGGAGGTTAGCCAGCTTCCCAGCATCATGTATAATGGAGGTTAGCCAGCTTCCCAGCATCATGTATAATGGAGGTTAGCCAGCTTCCCAGAATTATGTATAATGGAGGTTAGCCAGCTTCCCAGCATCATGTATAATGGAGGTTACACAGCTTCCCAGCATCATGTATAATGGAGGTTAGCCAGCTTCCCAGAATCATGTATAATGGAGGTTAGCCAGCTTCCCAGCATCATGTATAATGGAGGTTAGCCAGCTTCCCAGCATCATGTATAATGGAGGTTAGACAGCTTCCCAGCATCATGTATAATGGAGGTTAGCCAGCTTCCCAGCATCATGTATAATGGAGGTTAGCCAGCTTCCCAGCATCATGTGTGATCGAGGTTAGCCAGCTTCCCAGCATCATGTATGATGGAGGTTAGCCAGCTTCCCAGCATCATGTATAATGGAGGTTAGCCAGCTTCCCAGCATCATGTGTGATGGAGGTTAGCCAGCTTCCCAGCATCATGTATAATGGAGGTTAGCCAGCTTCCCAGCATCATGTATAATGGAGGTTAGCCAGCTTCCCAGCATCATGTGTGATGGAGGTTAGCCAGCTTCCCAGCATCATGTATAATGGAGGTTAGCCAGCTTCCCAGAATTATGTATAATGGAGGTTAGCCAGCTTCCCAGCATCATGTATAATGGAGGTTACACAGCTTCCCAGAATCATGTATAATGGAGGTTAGCCAGCTTCCCAGCATCATGTATGATGGAGGTTAGTCAGCTTCCCAGCATCATGTATAATGGAGGTTACCCAGCTTCCCAGCATCATGTGTGATGGAGGTTACACAGCTTCCCAGCATCATGTATGATGGAGGTTAGCCAGCTTCCCAGCATCATGTATGATGGAGGTTAGCCAGCTTCCCAGCATCATGATGTCGTCATGGACTTCTTTATTAATTCACAGAAAGTGACATCAAACACATTGTGGACTCCAGTGGGCAGCTGTCAGGTAGTGGTAGGATACAGTCTGTTTTCCGCTGATTGTGCTTCAATGGACTCCCTGAGGTTTAATGAGGTGCAATCAGCACGAAACAGACTGTATCCTACCACTACCTGACAGCTGTCCACTGGAGTCCACAATGTGTTTGATGTCACTTTCTGTGAATTAATAAAGAAGTCCATGACGACATCATGTGGTGGGTGCAGTTCTTATGTTCTTATGATGTTGGTAATTTCCATCATCTTGTACTCAGTATCATGGGGTCACCCAGCTTTTCCAGCATCCTCTACATCCTGTGCATGCTTTCCCTTTACTGCCCAGAGAAGGCCTATTTGGGAAAGGGGTGGTGTACTGCACATAGAGGGGCAACACTACAGAGGGACCTATACTGCATAGAGGTTGCATAAAAGGGGCTACACTATGGGGAGTTTGTATAAACATGAGGATGATCCTGGATCAAGGAGTCTAAAATGTTTCTCTAGTAGATCCTATGGAGAAGGGTCATAGTCGGAGAAATCTTCATGATGGCCAGGTGGAGAACAAAGGAAAATGTGAACAACTTTGAATATCAAAAACATCACCTGCAATTCATGCAGAGAAGCCGCCTCCTGTGAGTCACTGGATGTAGATGCACTATGTATGATCACTTATAAGAACTGCAGAACCTGTATACACCTTGATCTACCTCAATATGGTCAGGGAGAATATTGGCCTTTATATTGTGGATGTTATTCAGTAAAAATATAGTGCTATTATCCAGTCAGTGTATGGTGAGGGTAGTGGTCATGGTGTAACAGTTTATTTGTCCTGTATATGCTGGTATTATTAGTAATATCTTGTTTATATAGTAGAGATTATTCATTGAACATAAAGGGGGAGATTTATGAAAGTGTGTAAATATACATCTGGTGTAAACTGCCCACAGCAACCACTCACAGCTCAGCTTTCGGCTCTGGTAGAATATAAGAGGAGCAGTGATTGGCTGCTGTGGGCAGTTTTCACCAGGTGTATATTTACACCCTTTCATAAATCTCTTATCTTGTATAACCCCTTTTAATTTTACATGGCCATATATGTGAAAAGTAGAAAGCCTTTTTCACTGCTCTTAATCCCTATTCTCTATGAGTAATGTAGTAGAATATTTCCTTTATTATTTGGAAAGCATTGTCATCTGCTGAAGTTCCCTATGGGTAACTAAATCGGTTGGGGGCCCACTCAGACTTTCTCGCCCCCCCTAGACTGAACCCCTAGCTACGCCCCTGGTCTCATTGTTCAGTATAAGGACGGTCATTGACTCCTCAGTCTCATGGCTCAGTATTAGGATGGTTGCTGACTCCTCAGTGTTGTTGCTCAGTACTAGGACGGTCGCTGACTCCTCAGTCTCGTTGCTCAGTATAAGGACAGTCGCTGACTCCTTAGTCTCATGGCTCAGTATTAGGATGGTCGCTGACTCCTCAGTCTTGTTCCTCAGTATAAGGACGTTCTCTGACTCCTTAGTCTCATGGCTCAGTATTAGGATGGTCGCTGACTCCTCAGTCTTATGTCTCAGTATTAAGATGGTCGCTGACTCCTCAGTCTTGTTGCTCAGTATTAGAATGGTCGCTGACTCCTCAGTCTTGTTGCTCAGTATTAGGAGATGGTCGCTGACTCCTCAGTCTTGTTGATCAGTACTAGGACGTTCTCTGACTCCTGAGTCTCGTTGCTCAGTATAAGGACATTCTCTGACTTCTCAGTCTCATTGCTCAGTATAAGGACGTTCTCTGACTCCTCAGTCTCTTACCTCTGCTGGGAATCGGCTCCCATTAATCCCTGTATGTGTTTGAGGAGTTGCGGATTATTTCTGTGTATCTGGGATCACGATTTGTTTGTTACATTTGATACTTTGGTGTCAGAGATGATGAAGCTTTTATTGGTTCTCCAGAAAGATAATATTTGTCTGGTTATGGAGCTCGGAGCGTCCGTCCTCGGGCGGCGACTGTGAGGGAGACGCAAACATGCGGTTTATATTCTGTGTACAGGAGATGGGAGGTTTGTCAGGTTCACCCTATGTAATGGCAATCGCTCAGGTCTTAAAGGGACAGTGCTCTGTTATTACAGCCTTATCCTTGTGTTTTGATAAGTTTCGCTACTTTCTTTGATTTAGAATGAGATGCGCCAAATGTTCCGAGGTGCAAAGTCTGTCGCTAACTTTCCATTAAATAGGGATTAAAGGGGTTCTCCAGGATTAGAAAAAGCATGTCAGCGCCACTCCTGTCCTCAGTTTGTGTGTGTTACTTCAGCTCAGTTCTCTTGAAAATTTGTAATACCATGCACAACCTGAGGACATGGGTGGCGCTGTTTTTGGAAGAAAGCTGCCAACTACCCTGGAAAATCTCTATAATGCTCGGCATAATACTGCGGAACCCCTTAAGGTTGGCTGACGGACATAATAGATGTCTGTATATTGACACAATCCTGGTATAAGAAAAATTATGTGAAATTCCCATAAACCCTCATTTATAGTTGTTTTATCTCTTTTTGGTGTGATATTTGTGTCCATCATCCATTTTCTTGGTATCAAACCTAAATTAATAAGATAAACAGAAATCCAAAGACATGCGACTTCCCCTTTAAGTGCTCTCCCTGGTGACAAACACATAGGACCCAGATTGTATCTTTCGGGTGGAGCTAACGTGCAAATATTTGTTGTTCTGGTGTCTCTTGTGTCGCCTCCTCACACCACGTCTGATTTATACTTTTAATTAAAAAAAATTATTTCAGGAAATGTTTAAATGCTGGAGACTAAAGAGCGATGTACGAGGGACCGATCCTGAGAGGTGCCTGATAGGGTCTAAAGACCCCCCCCATTCCCATGATAGTACAGACCTCCCACCCCATACTAGTACAGATTCCCCACCGTATAACAGTACAGACCCCCATCCCATAATAGTACATACCTCCCACCCCATAATAGTACAGACCCGATCCCATAATAATAAAGAACCCCCATCCTATGATAGTACAGACTCCCCAACGTATAACAGTACACCCCCCATCCCATAATAGTACAGACCCCTCACCCCATAATGGCACAGGCCCCCTCATCCCATGATAGTACAGACCTCTCACCACATAATAGTACAGACCTGATCCCATAATAATAAAGACCCCCAGCTCATAATAGTAAAGACACCCGCCATATAATAGTACATACCTCCCACCCCATAATAGTACAGACCCAATCCCATAATAATAATTAATAATAATAATAATAATAATAATAATAATAAAAACATCCTATGATAGTACAGACCTCCACCCCATATTAGTACAGGCTCCCCACCCTATAACAGTACAGACCCCCACCCAATAATAGTAAATAATCCCCAACCCATAATAGTACAGACCACTATCCTAATAATACTAAAACCTCCCACCCCAAAATAGCACAGTCCCCATCCCATAACAGTAAAGACCCCCTACCCCATAATAATAAAGACCCCCATTCAATAATAATAAGGACCCCCATACCCCATTATAGTACAGACCCCCATCCCATAATAGTACAGACCCCATCCCATAACAGTAAAGACCCCCCTACCCCATAATGATAAAGACCCCCAGCCAATAATAATAAGGACCCCCATACCCCAGAGTAGAAAGGACCCCTCCACCCCATGATATGAAAGATTCCCCTTTTTACGGCAGACCCAGCCCGTCCATAATAGTAGCGGTTGAGGGGCTTTGTCTTCCCTTGATAGTGACAGCCGAGGGTTATCCATTGTCTGATGTCATGGAGCCTTCTGCAGTCCTCCACAATGGAGGACCTTACTCTCCTTACCTATCACACAGAGCAAGATGGGGGCGAAATAACAAATTTAATCAGAAAAAGAGGAAGAAGAGACACCATGAGGTGCGATAAGGGTTAATAACATTATTTATTAATGCCTCAGAGCCGTAATAAGTCCAGGAGCAGAAATCACTGTTATAATCTAGAAGATTCCTTCAGCGAGAAGATCTTATTTGTTACTTTGTAGTGTAGTTCTGTTTGACAGAATGTGGACAACATCCATTCCTGCTGGGGTCCATTCCTGCTGGGGTCAGAAGAAGATCCACAGTGAGTCCTCCAGAGTAGGTAAGACGCAGCTATATAGATTGGTGGAGCTGCGTGAGATGGTGGATCTACATCTTCTGGGATATTGCATGAGATGGTGGATGGTGAAGCCACAGCTTTCTGGATGAGGTGGCAGATGAGGGACCTACACCTTCTGGGATATTGGTAGATGAGGTGGCAGATGAGGGACCTACACCTTCTGGGATATTGGTAGATGAGGTGGCAGATGAGGGACCTACACCTTCTGGGATATTAGTAGATGAGGTGGCAAATGGTGAAGCTTCCTGGGATGTTGGATGAAATGGCGGTTGGTAAAGCCTCAGCTTCCCGGGATATTGGAGATGGTGGACCTACAGCTTCTGGGATATTAGATGAGATGGCAGATGGTGGATTTACAGCTTCTGCGATATTAGATGAGATGGCAGATGGTGGACCTACAGCTTCTGGGACACTGGATGAGATGGTGGATGGTGGACCTACAGCTTCTGGGATATTGGATGGATTGTGGAGCTGCAGCTTCTGGGACACTGGATGAGATGAATGATGACGGACCCACAGCTTCTGGGATATTGTAGAGATGGTGGACTCACAGCTTCTGGGATATTGGAGATGGTAGACCTACAGCTTCTGGGACATTAGATGAGATAGCAGATGGTGGACCTATGGCTTATGGGACACTGGATGAGATCAGGGCCGTCTTAACAGCATTATGGGCCCCTGGGCAGAGGTGCGAATTAACCCCCCCCCCCTAGCGGCCGCTGCCCCTCTTATCTGGTAAGGTACAGTGGTACCTTGGTTTAAGAGTAACTTGGTTTAAGAGCTCACAGTTTTTCAAAACTAAGAGCATTGTTTTGGTTTAAGAGCTCCCTGTATTGGGTGGGAGGGCGGGTGGAGGAGGGGCATGGTCTGCATAGCTGGGTCTACAGCTCTGTACTCTGACCCAGGAAGTCTCCCTCACCTGCCAAATCATAGCAGATCCACTTCAGGCTGGGGCCTACATCAGGGGACAGGACTGTGGGGGTAATCTCTCCATAGCTGTAACCCCTCTCTCCCCGGACAGAGAGTGCTGCATGTATGTGCCCCCATCTGTCCTGCTCATTCCTTCATGCTCCCTGCAGTCTCTATCAGCCCTTGTGTTTCCCATCCGCTCCATTACTGTACAGTAACTTATAATATCACAATATGTTTGTTTCATTTGTTTTACATGGTTTTCAGAATAATAAATCATTATTTTTTGGGTGTGGAACCAATTGTCTGCATTTCTATAATTTCTTATGGGAAAATTTGCTTTGGTTTAAGAGTGATTTGGATTACAAGCACGGACCTGGAACGAATTATGCTCGTAATCCAAGGCACCACTGTATATTGCCTATAATAGTGATTGTCATATATGTTGCACACATACAGTATATCACTATTACAGGCAATATACCTTACCAACTATTTATCTACCATATAGATACAGGTATAAGGGTGGAGCAGTAGGTAGGTGGTTATATAGCCTATAATAGTGATATATGTGTACAAATATATATATGGGGGGTACAGGTATATGTGGGGTATACAGGTGGTGGGTAAAAGCCTAATTAATATATATTGGTGCCCCTCTCTATATATGAGACATGTTGCTGTCCCTCTGCATATACGCCATGTTGTCTCCCTGTATACTGTATAATACAGGGAGTCTGTGTATACTGTATTATACAGTATACAGGGAAACAACACGGCTTATATATAGAGAAGGGCAAAACAACATGTCTCATATATACAGAGGGGCAACAACATGACTATTATATATGAGAACCATGTTGTTTCCCTGTATGTATACTGTATAATACAATATACAGGGAAACAACATGGTTCATATATATAGAGAAGGGCAAAACAACATGTCTCATATATAATAGTCATGTTGTTGCCCCTCTGTATATATGAGACATGTTGTTTTGCCCTTCTCTATATATAAGCTGTGTTGTTTCCCTGTATATTGTATTATACAGTATACATACAGGGAGACAACAATGGAGTGATAGGTGAAGGATAAGTATATAATACACTGCTGTATACACTGAATGGAGATATATATACACACTCAGGAGGAGGATAAGTATATAATACACTGCTGTATACACTGAATGGAGATATATATACACACTCAGGAGGAGGATAAGTATATAATACACTGCTGTATACACTGAATGGAGATATATACACACACTCAGGAGGAGGATAAGTATATAATACACTGCTGTATACACTGAATGGAGATATATATACACACTCAGGAGGAGGATAAGTATATAATACACTGCTGTATACACTGAATGGAGATATATATACACACTCAGAGGAGTTACACCCCCAATCCCTCCCCCTCCCTGTTTACCAGTTCACCCACGACCCTGTCTGCATCCCTGCAGAGAGCACTCCCATGATTAACACCTTCCCTGCCAGCTAGCCTCCCCCCTCTGGTATCAGCACATACTCACTCAGGCTTTGTGCTTCAGGCCTCCAGCTTCTCCTTCCTCTCAGGGCTCTGCTGGTGACGTCACTCTCCTGCTCCGCACGGGAATGCAGGGGGTGAGAGAGACCTCTAGTGACCGGAAGCAGAATGCAGCTTCCGGCCACAAGAGCGAGCTGTGCACAGCCCCTATCTACCAGCGCTGATCAGGAGCACTCCCAGTTAAAGGGCCAGGGAATATGGCAGGGGCCCCCTAGGACGCATGGGCCCCCGGGCAGCCGCCTACCATGCCCAATGGTTAAGACGGCCCTGGATGAGATGGCAGATGTCGGACCAACAGCTTCTGGGATATTGTAGAGGGGGTGGACCCACAGCTTCTGGGATATTGGAGAAGGTAGACCTACAACTTTTGGGACATTAGATGAGATGGCAGATGAGTGACCTACTGCTTCTGGGATATTGCATTAGATGGCGAGTGATGGACCATACAGCTTCTGAAATATTAGATGAGATGGTAGATCTACAGCTTCTGGGACATTAGATGAGACTGCAGAGTGTGGACCTACAGCTTCTGCAACACTGGATGGATTGTGGAGTTGCAGTTCTGGGACACCGGATGGGATGGAGGATGGCGGACCTGCAGCTTCTGGGATATTATAGACATGGTGGACTTACAGCTTCTGGGATATAGGTTAAGATGGTAGACCTACAGCTTCTGAGATACTGGATGAGAGGGTGGACGCACAGCTTTTGGGATATTGGATGAGATGGTGCACCCACAGCTTCTGGGATATCTGATGAGATGGTGGACCCACAGTTTCTGGGATGTTGGATGAGATGGTGGACCCACAGCTTTTGGGATCTTGGATGAGATGGTGGACCCACAGCTTCTGGGATACTGGATGAGATGATGGACCCACAGCTTCTGCTATATTGGATGAGATGGTGGACCCACAGCTTCTGGGATATTGGATGAGATGGTGGACCCACTGCTTCTGGGATACTGGATGAGATGGTGGACCCACAGCTTCTGGGATATTGGATGGATCATTAAGATCTACCCTTTTTTGGGCAGAATGGTGAATATGCAAAGAAGGCACGACACACTTTCTTTTATTTTACTTTTCCGCAGTAAAAGTTCTCTGCCATTTTTGGACAGATCTAAAGTCATCGGCATCTGAAGAAAAAATCAAAACAAAAGGCGAAAACAGAAATTTACAATATAAAGCAAGAAGTCTGCAGAATATCCCCCTCCCCAGGACTCCTCCAGACATCTATCCCTACATGTTCTGCATAGGGAAGAAGCTGGATCCACGGAGACAGATTAGGAGTCAACAGTACACAGGCCTATCTATCTATCTATCTATCTATCTATCTATCTATCTATCTATCTACTGTATCTATCTATCTCTCTATTCTCAAGAACACAGAAACACTTTCTTTAGTGAAAAAATCAAAACGTGTTTATTCCATAACGGTCAAAAGACACATGCAACGTTTCAGCCTCATCACGAAAAAAAAGGCTTAATAAGGCCTTGTGATGAGGCTGAAACGTTGCATGTATCTTTTGACCGTTATGGAATAAAAATGTTTTGATTTTTTCACTAAAGGAAGTGCTTCAGAGTTCTTGAGAATATACAGTGTACAGTGGTGAGACGTGGATTCAGCCTCCAACTGCTGCCACTCCGACCGCATTTATTTTGAGTGCAGTCCATTGTGGATTTTTTTTAATCTATCTATCTATCTATCTATCTATCTATCTATCTATCTATCTATCTATCTAAACCAAAACGATATCTTGGAGCAGCACAACTGAAGTCGCTGAGTTGGGTGCCAGCAGGTATAGTCTTGACAAGACTTGCTTGATAGATATAGAAATCGCCCACAGCACACCGGTCGTATCAAAGAAAAGTGGATTTATTTCATTGTGAAACAGCACAGCAAACAGTTACATAGCGACGTTTCGACGACCTCCGTCGTCTTTTTCAAGCATCAAAAAAAAAGACGACGGAGGTCGTCGAAACGTCGCTATGTAACTGTTTGCTGTGCTGTTTCACAATGAAATAAATCCACTTTTCTTTGATACGACCGGTGTGCTGTGGGCGATTTCTATATCTATCTATCTATCTATCTATCTACAGATATTCTGCAGCACGCCAGCATACGTGGAAAAAATGTGATTTATTTACACAAGGGTACAAAAAATAGAGATGCGACGTTTCGACCCTCTCACAGGGTCATTATCAAGCATTATCTATCTATCTATCTATCTATCTATCTATCTATCTATCTATCTATCTATCTTTCCTATCTTAGCTGCATCATACGCATAATGTAGGCATCTATAAACAGCAGCTGTATGCTGTAGACAGACTTTCTTTCCACTGTCTGATAACCATAGAGTTTCTTAATATGTAATGTTGAAGTTCCCCTGTGGCTATACCCCCCCCAGCTCCTCGGTAACATATTCCTGCACCAGTTATTACATTACTGTTACGTGTAGTTCAGTAACTTACTGTGGCCATTCCTGGATGTGGACTGGGGTTCCCCGGCAGGAGGGGAGCAGTGTGAACAGCAGCCAGGAGACTGAAGACCATAGAATACAGCAGCCACTTCTCCATGGTCAGGTGGAGTGTCCTGCAGCGTCCAGCCCTGTATACATATATATATATATATATGTATATACCCCTCCCTCTGGATTAGGGACTTTCACTTCCTCCAGATTTACACCTGGTAAACAGTAAGGGGCGGCGCTGGGATCTGTTCAATATTGGCTCAGGTGGCATCGATGTCACAATAAGAAATTGTCTCCAGCAAATGGTGAAGATGGGAACAACGCAGGGATTGTGTGTAATCTGCTGCTGTGGTGCAGCCCCGGTGCGAGGCTCGATCAGTCACTTGCTATGGTAGAAATACTTGATACAGTGATATACAATAGACTTGTGACTTGACAATCTACTTTGGACTTGACTGAAAGCTTGAGAGGTAGAATAGCCGGGCTGGCTTGGTTGCGTGCGGAGAAGTAGAGTAAGTTCAGAGAAGTAGAGAGGAGGATGTCGAGAGTCCCAACCCAAGTAGTAATGTGCTCTGCCGGAACTTAAGAAGTAGAATAAGTAGACTACTTGAGAGTAGAGACAATACTTGTGTCTTTGTTTTGACTCCTTTGGTCTTTACACCACCTATTGCCCACCAGTGTCAGGTGACCTGTCCTAGAGGGTGACACAAGCCCCAGACCTTGTTACCTGAGTTGAGCAGAGTGGTCAGAGTTTTCTGGTTACACCCACACTGCGAGATAGAGTATGTAGGCTTCTAGCAACTTTGCAATCTCCAAATTAGTTCCTCTTTCTTCAAGATACTGTCCTGCACCATGAGACTTGTCCACGGCGTGGGCTGGAATGATCCCTGACTTGTCCTCTCTGAGTGTGTTAAGCATTGCATAGTGTGCGGAAGTTCTGCTTTCAAGAAAAGTGTCCTTGTTTCCCATGTGTGTACGTTCACTACCACCCCTCAGACTACACTGGACTTGTCCTCTAACAGGGGACCTGGCATAAGCTAGGGCCCAATGCGACTGCTGTAGGGACCATTCTGGCTTGCGTCCTCCCTGTACAGGAACCAGACTAAGACTCCCTGACACTTCCTTTCCCCATGTGACTACCTTCTAAAGGGTATGTAATACCTGCTGTGAGTGGGGGAGAAGAGAGTTAAGAGAAAGAACGAGAAAAAAGATAGGTAGAGAAAAGAAAACCGCTCTCATTGGTGCACAAATCACAAACAACAATAACACATTGAGTACTACAGCTGTGCATTACTTAAGCATACAATATACATACTAGCGACATCTATTTGCAAAACTTAGGTATGACTACATCACCACTTTTACTTAGAGTACAGGCTTTTGCGAAGGGTGTATACACTAGCAACACTGTCACCACTCTGCTGTGCTGCTATAAATCATACCAATTTTATACCAATAGATGATTGTGAGACACATATAGATTGTGTTCACATCCCACACTCCAGATACACTCAGAGCTGCATTCTTACTTCAGCTTGATTCCTACATCTGCATTGTGTGACAGGGCTGAGCTGTCAGGTCACATGGCTATCTGATACACGAAGCATCTCTGGATGGGACTGGAGTATAAGATGTGACGTAGCTCAGGGTAAGAAAGTTGTTTCCAGAGTTGCTCAATGCTGTGCACAGATTTACCCTGTGACATGTACCAGACGGAGCTGCCTGAATGCGCAGACAGGGACATCATGTGCTCTGGACAGCGCTGGTGACACATGGTAACAGAAGGAAATAAAACACGATGAGACACATATACCATATTTTCCGGCGTAATAGATGATTTTTTAACCCCGAAATTCTGCCTGGAAGTGGGGGGTCATCTTATATGCTGGGTACGGTTGTCGCATACGGTGGGGAAGCTCAAAAACAGGTGTATCCCCACCGTATGCGGCGACTGCTATAAAAAAACTAACTATTTAACTCAATTGTCACTCGTTCCCGGCAGCCGCACATTTCCCGTCATGTTCCCGGCGCAGGCAGCGTGATGCAAAGACACTGCCTGCACTGGAGGTCCCCAAGCTCTCCCGGCCCATCAGAGAAGCTCAGAGACACTCGGCTGCCAAGAGAGCTTCGGGGACCTCCGGTGCAGGCAGTGTCTCTGCATCATGCTGCCTGTGCTGGGAACATGACGGGAGACGTGGCTGCCGGGAACGGGTGACAGGTGAGTTGATTTTTTATTTTTATTTAAAGGGGCAGTCGAGTGGGGCTTAACCCTGGTAAACCCTGCTGTGGTCAGGCAGGGGTTAACATTTTCTGGCATACAAGACGAACCCCTGAAAGTCTTAAAAGTCAGGGGTTGTCTTATATGCCGTAAAATACGGTATGTATACATACACACATATTCATGCACATACATTCATATACATATTGGTTGCATCAAGGTTTTTTAAAGGGAAAGTTCACACGTGTAGGTTTAGTGGGATGACTCAGTGACTCCCCAGAACCTGAGTTCTAGGTTCTTTAAGTTATGGCAAAACAAAAGAAAAACCAGGATGGCAATACCAGAATGGGATAACACACGGCACTCAGGACTCCACAGGTCCCACTTTACAAGTGGCACTCTACAAGTCCAGCACAAACAGACAGTATCTTATAGCAATGACCTTTTATATGCAATAAACGTTGTCTGAAGTTCACATTAGGTTCTTTAAGGTTTTCTTGTTCTTGCCCTGTTTGAATTCATTTTATTCAGCTCTTTGTCAATGAGTTGTAAAGCCATATTAGCATTGTAGAGGGCTATGTGTTTTGGTGGGCTGTTAGAAGTCAGTGACAGGCTGGTAGTAGTCAGTGACAGGCTGGTAGTAGTCAGCTGAGCATTCTCTATGGGTTTATTGTAGTTGTTATCATGGTCTGGCCCGCTCTCTTCTTTATCAATTGGGTCCACCTGCACAAAAGAACACGAAGAGTTAATGCACATTTTTACATAGTTCTGTCCTATAGTGTTACCAGCTCAGCTCTGCCCAACCTCAGTAAGTATTAAGAAATATAAAAACATGTCACATCCCCACAACACCAGGGATTATAACCTACAAACCTCTGCTCTGGACGCCAGGGATTACAAACCAGTGACGGTCCCCCCCACAGAGGGGCCTAACACTATACAGGGACTGCACACTGAGTTGTACAGAGGGAGGGCTATAGGTATTCAGAACACTACAGGTATACAGGACCCCAAAATTCTACACTACAGGTATATAGGACCCCAAAACTATGCAGTACAGGTATACAGGACTCCCTACTTCAACTATACAGTACAGGTATACAGGACACTACAGGAATACAGGACCCCAAACTATACACTATAGGTATAAAGGACCCCAAAATTATACACTACAGGTAAACAGGACGCCAAACTATACACTACAGTTATACAGGACCCCAAAACTATACAATACAGGTAAACAGGACCTCCACCAACTCTATACTACAGGTATACAGGACCTCCACCAACTATATACTACAGGTATATAGGATCTCAAACTATACACTACAGTTATACAGGACCTCCACCTACTATATACTACGGGTATACAGGACCCTCAAACTATACACTACAGTTATACAGGACCCCTGAACTATACACTGCAGGTATACAAGACCTCCACCAACGATACACTACAGGTATACAGCATCTCCACCAAGTATACACTACAGGTATACAGCACCTCCACCAACTATACATTACAGGTATACAGGATCCCCAAACTATACACTACATGTATAAAGGACCCCCCAAACTATACACTACAGATATACAGGAGCCCCAAACTATACACTATAGGTATACAGGACCTCCACCAACTATACACTACAGGTATACAGGATCTCAAAACTTTACACTACAGGTATACAGGACCCCAGAACTATAAACTACAGGTAACCAAGACCCTCAAACTATAAACTACAGGTATACAGCACCTTCACCAACTATAACACTGCCAATGTTGTATATAACCAGGCTGTATAAAACACTGCCAATGTTGTATATAACCAGGCTGTATATAACACTGCCAATCTTGTATATAATCAGGCTGCATATAACACTGCCAATGTTGTATATAACCAGGCTGCATATAACACTGCCAAAGTTATATATAACCAGGCTCTGTATATAACACTGCCAATGTTATATATAACCAGGCTCTGTATATAACACTGCCAATATTGTATATAACCAGGCTGTATATAACACTGCCAATGTTGTATATAACCAGGCTCTGTATAACACTGCCAATGTTGTATATAACCAGGCTCTGTATAACAATGCCAATGTTGTATATAACCAGGCTGTATACAACACTGCCAATGTTGTTTATAACCAAGCTCTGTATAACACTGCCAATGTTGTATATAATTAAGCTCTTTATACAGTCTGATCACATGACATCTCAGTTTGGCTAATAGGTATTTAGGATGTTTAAAGTTTTTAAGTTATTTCTAATGTGCATAAGCTACAATTTACCTAAACAGTGCAGAACTTTCGGCTATATAGGGGTATATAGGGCTTATGGTGATTTCCCCTTAAACAAGAAAAAAACGGGTATAGGTTGGCTTTCTGGGCACCCTTGAAACACATCTAATTAACACACTGACACTTCATACCCGGGCAGCGTCGGGTACATTTTCTAGTAATAAATATAATACTGTGTATGGGTCCTGAGTAGGTGGGTATACGGCTCTATAGGGTCCTCACCTTGGTTCGGTTGTCACTGCGTTGGACACTCGGAGCAGAATATCCTGCAGTCACCAGAATCAGGATCAGCAGAAGAGCAGCGCAGCGACTCATGGTGTCAGTGCCCGACGGGAAGTCCTGTGTATAATACCTAATATCTCTTATTATATCTTCTTAATATAAGGTGAGACTGATGATGCCGGCCGGTAATACCAGGAGAGGTCACCCAGAACCCGTCCTCCATACCGGTCACCTCCTTACATATGCAAAATATATGATGCAAACGTTATAATTATTGCCGGGAATATAATATGACTGGTGGATGAGATCACTTATAATTGTATAAGAAGTCAGAGACAATGCAGGGTCAGCCACCAGGGGGCGCCGCAGCTTCTAGTCTTCTAGAGGGTTTTCTTGTCCACTATGGTGCTATGGGCCTGATGCTGCCCACTGTGTACTTAGCTCTTCCACAATTCTCTATGAGAATATCCTATAATCCTGTATGCAGATATCCCAGAATCCTGTGCATCATCCTGATCATTTCATTACACAATCTGATTATAAATAAATAGAACAGGAAGAACGAGACACTTACTCAGCAATAGTTATTAGGACTGGGAATTACAACCTACATTCACCTACTTCTCACCATACTGCCGCAGATCATAGAGCATGCTCACCATACCGCCACAGAGATCATAGAGCATGCTCACCATACTTCCGCAGAGATCACACAGCATACTCACTACACTGCCACATAGATCACAGAGCATGCTCACCATACTGCCACAGAGATCACACAGCATGCTCACTACACTGCCACATAGATCACAGAGCATGCTCACCATACTGCCACAGAGATCATAGAGCATGCTCACCATACTGCCACAGAGATCATAGAGCATGCTCCTAAAACTGCCACAGAGATCACACAGTGTGGCAGTGCGGTGAGCATGCTCTGTGTTATGTAGCGGGTATGTTAGTGGCCCATGCGGTATGTAGTGGGTATGTTAGTGGCACATGTAGTATGTAGCGGGTATGTTAGTGGCACATGTAGTATGTAGCGGGTATGTTAGTGGCACATGTAGTATGTAGCGGGTATGTTATTGGCACATGTAGTATGTAGCGGGTATGTTAGTGGCACATGTAGTATGTAGCGGGTATGTTAGTGGCACATGTAGTATGTAGCGGGTATGTTAGTGGCACATGTAGTATGTAGCAGGTATGTTAGTGGTACATGGGGTATATGTAGTGTGTATGTTTGTGGCACATATATATGTAGTAGGAATGATAGTGGCAGTTGCAGTATATGTGCATTGTGTGATGGAGGACGTCTGCTACTTGATGGCATTGCACTGTGGATATTGGGGGAGATTTATCAAACATGGTGTAAAGTAAAACTGGCTCAGTTGCCCCTAGCAACCAATCAGATTCCACCTTACATTCCTCACAGCCTCTTTGGAAAATGAAAGGTGAAATCTGATTGGTTGCTAGGGGCAACTGAGCTAGTTTCACTTTACACCATGTTTGATAAATCTCCCCCAATGGTCCTGTTATTAATTACTTGGAGAGACTTGGAGACTGGCTTCTGATTGGTTTGCTACAGAGAGGAGGGACTTCTGTGAGGTAACCTCGACAGGGATAGGTCAGGTAGCCAACAAGTGAAAATCAGGAGTTTAGGTACATACATCCTCAACCCTCAGAGTGATACCTCCTGCGCTTCTTGTCCTGTCCCCACATGAGGTGAATGAAGGTGTAAGTGGCCGGTAGTGACTGTGAGACTGCCGGGTCCAGAATGTGGTGCAGACTGGAGCAGCACCAGCTCAGCTCCATTAGACTCATATAGTACACAGTGATAGGAAACAAGGGGATACTCAGATACACTGTATATAGTGACTGAGGGGTATATGGGGGATACTCAGATACACTGTATATAGTGACTGAGGGGTATATGGGGAATACTCAGATACACTGTATATAGTGACTGAGGAATATATGGAGGATAATCAGATACACTGTATATAGTGACTGAGGGGTATATGGGGGATACTCAGATACACTGTATATAATGACTGAGGGATATATGGGGGATACTCAGATACACTGTATATAATGACTGAGGGGTATATGGGGGATACTCAGATACACTGTATATAATGACTGAGGGATATATGGGGGATACTCAGATACACTGTATATAATGACTGAGAGGTATATGGGGATACTCAGATACACTGTATATAGTGACTGAGGAATATATGGGGGATACTCAGATACACTGTATATAATGACTGAGGGGTATATGGAGGATACTAAGATACACTGTATATAGTGACTGAGGGGTATATGGGGGATACTCAGATACACTGTATATAATGACTGAGGGGTATATGGGGGATACTCAGATACACTGTATATAATGACTGAGGGGTATATAGAGGATACTCAGATACACTGTATATAGTGACTGAGGAATATATGGAGGATACTCAGATACACTGTATATAATGACTGAGGGATATATAGAGGATACTCAGATACACTGTATATAGTGACTGAGGAATATATGGAGGATACTCAGATACACTGTATATAATGACTGAGAGGTATATGGGGGATACTCAGATACATTGTATATAATGACTGAGGAATATATGGAGGATACTCAGATACACTGTATATAATGACTGAGAGGTATATGGGGATACTCAGATACACTGTATATAATGACTGAGGGATATATGGAGGATACTCAGATACACTGTATATAATGACTGAGAGGTATATGGGGATACTCAGATACATTGTATATAATGACTGAGGGATATATGGGGGATACTCAGATACACTGTATATAGTGACTGAGGGGTATATGGGGGATACTCAGATACACTGTATATAATGACAGGGATATATGGGGGATACTCAGATACACTATATATAGTGACTGAGGAATATATGGAGGATACTCAGATACACTATATATAGTGACTGAGGAATATATGGAGGATACTCAGATACACTGTATATAATGACTGAGGGATATATGGAGGATACTCAGATACACTGTATATAGTGACTGAGAAGTATATGGGGGATACTCAGATACACTGTATATAGTGACTGAGGGGTATATAGAGGATACTCAGATACACTGTATATAGTGACAGGAATATATGGGGGATACTCAGATACACTGTATATAATGACTGAGGGATATATAGAGGATACTCAGATACACTGTATATAATGACTGAGGAATATATGGGGGATACTCAGATACACTGTATATGACTGAGGGGTATATGGGGGATACTCAGATACACTGTATATAATGACTGAGGGGTATATGGGGATACTCAGATACACTGTATATAATGACTGAGAAGTATATGGGGATACTCAGATACACTGTATATAATGACTGAGAGGTATATGGGGATACTCAGATACACTGTATATAATGACTGAGAGGTATATGGGGATACTCAGATACACTGTATATAATGACTGAGGGGTATATGGAGGATACTCAGATACACTGTATATGACTGAGGGGTATATGGGGGATACTCAGATACACTGTATATAATGACTGAGAGGTATATGGGGATACTCAGATACACTGTATATAGTGACTGAGGAATATATGGGGGATACTCAGATACACTGTATATAATGACTGAGGGATATATGGAGGATACTCAGATACACTGTATATAATGACTGAGAGGTATATGGGGATACTCAGATACACTGTATATAATGACTGAGAGGTATATGGGGATACTCAGATACACTGTATATAGTGACTGAGGGATATATGGAGGATACTCAGATACACTGTATATAGTGACTGAGGAATATATGGAGGATACTCAGATACACTGTATATAATGACTGAGAGGACTGAGAGGTATATGGGGATACTCAGATACACTGTATATAATGACTGAGGGGTATATGGGGATACTCAGATACACTGTATATAATGACTGAGGAATATAATGGGGATGCTCAGATACACTGTATATAGTGACTGAGGGGATATATGGGGATACTCAGATACACTGTATATAGTGACTAAGGAATATATGGGGGATACTCAGATACACTGTATATAATGACTGAGAGGTATATGGGGATACTCAGATACACTGTATATAGTGACTGAGGAATATATGGGGGATACTCAGATACACTGTATATAATGACTGAGGGGTATATGGAGGATACTCAGATACACTGTATATGACTGAGGGGTATATGGAGGATACTCAGATACACTGTATATAGTGACTGAGGGGTATATGGGGGATACTCAGATACACTGTATATAATGACTGAGGGGTATATGGGGATACTCAGATACACTGTATATAATGACTGAGGAATATAATGGGGATGCTCAGATACACTGTATATAATGACTGAGGGGATATATGGGGATACTCAGATACACTGTATATAGTGACTAAGGAATATATGGGGGATACTCAGAGATACACTGTATATAATGACTGAGAGGTATATGGGGATACTCGGATACACTGTATATAGTGACTGAGGAATATATGGAGGATACTCAGATACACTGTATATGACTGAGGGGTATATGGAGGATACTCAGATACACTGTATATAGTGATTGAGAGGTATATGGAGGATACTCAGATACACTGTATATGACTGAGGGGTATATGGGGGATACTCAGATACACTGTATATAGTGACTGAGGAATATATGGGGGATACTCAGATACACTGTATATAGTGACTGAGAGATATATGGGGGATACTCAGATACACTGTATATAATGACTGAGGGGATATATGGAGGATACTCAGATACACTGTATATAATGACTGAGGGGATATATGGAGGATACTCAGACACAATGTATATAGTGACTGAGGAATATATGGAGGATACTCAGATGAACTGTATATAATGACTGAGGGATACATGGAGGATACTCAGATACACTGTATATAGTGACTGAGGGATATTACGTTATTGTTGTGACTGATGGATCCTGGATACATTAGATAAATAATAAATATAATACTGTGTATGTGTCCTGAGTAGGAGGGTATACGGCTCTATAGGGTCCTCACCTCGGTTCGTTTGTTATTTCGTTGGACACTCGGAGCAGAATATCCGGCAGTCACCAGAATCAGGATCAGCAGAAGAGCAGCGCAGCGTCTCATGGTGTGGGACCGGGGTGAGACTGATGCTGCCGGACGTGCACACAGCTGTAATACCAGGAGGGGTCCTCCAGAACCCGTCCTCCATACCGGTCACCTCCTTACAGATGCAAAATATATGATGCAAATGTTATAATTATTGCCGGGAATATAATATGACTGGTGGATGAGATCACTTATAATTGTATAAGAAGTCATGGGTTATGTAATCCCTGGGAGTTATAGTTTTGTAGCAGCTCGAAGGGAAGAGGTGCCCACTGCTCTACAGTAATGTAATGTAGTGATCTATACACGGTATGGGCTTATGTGCCCACTGCTCTACAGTAATGTAATGTAGTGATCTATACACGGTATGGGCTTATGTGCCCACTGCTCTACAGTAATGTAATGTAGTGATCTATACACGGTATGAGCTTATGTGCCCACTGCTCTACAGTAATGTAATGTAGTGATCTATACACGGTATGGGCTTATGTGCCCACTGCTCTACAGTAATGTAATGTAGTGATCTATACACGGTATGGGCTTATGTGCCCACTACTCTACAGTAATGTAATGTAGTGATCTATACACGGTATGGGCTTATGTGCCCACTACTCTACAGTAATGTAATGTAGTGATCTATACACGGTATGGGCTTATGTGCCCACTGCTCTACAGTAATGTAATGTAGTGATCTATACACGGTATGGGCTTATGTGCCCACTGCTCTACAGTAATGTAATGTAGTGATCTATACACGGTATGAGCTTATGTGCCCACTGCTCTACAGTAATCTAATGTAGTGATCTATACACGGTATGAGCTTATGTGCCCACTGCTCTACAGTAATGTAATGTAGTGATCTATACACGGTATGGGCTTATGTGCCCACTGCTCTACAGTAATGTAATGTAGTGATCTATACACGGTATGGGCTTATGTGCCCACTGCTCTACAGTAATGTAATGTAGTGATCTATACACGGTATGGGCTTATGTGCCCACTGCTCTACAGTAATGTAATGTAGTGATCTATACACGGTATGGGCTTATGTGCCCACTGCTCTACAGTAATGTAATGTAGCGATCTATACACGGTATGTGCTTACGTGCCTGCTGCTCTACAATAATGTAGTGATCTATACACGGTATGAGCTTATGTGCCCACTGCTCTACAGTAATGTAATGTAGTGATCTATACACGGTATGAGCTTATGTGCCCACTTCTCTACAGTAATGGAATGTAGTGATCTATACACGGTATGGGCTTATGTGCCCACTACTCTACAGTAATGTAATGTAGTGATCTATACACGGTATGGGCTTACATGCCTGCTGCTCTACAGTAATGTAATGTAGTGATCTATACACGGTATGGGCTTATGTGCCCACTACTCTACAGTAATGTAATGTAGTGATCTATACACGGTATGGGCTTATGTGCCCACTACTCTACAGTAATGTAATGTAGTGATCTATACACGGTATGGGCTTACATGCCTGCTGCTCTACAATAATGTAGTGATCTGTACATGGCAATACCATTATATTAGCAACTAAAAATTATTATATCTGCTATATACTGTTATAGATGGCTATTGCGCCAGAGAGGCATGGTATCAGGGACTAGCATTACCAGCCATATGCTATAAATATTGGACGGTATATGCTACATTTTTTCTGATTTGTGTCTACAACCAAAGTAAGTCTTTTATTTTATGAGATATACTTAAGTCGGGTGGAAAACTCCCCATGGCGGTCCCCTAACACTAACCATAGAAACAGGTGTAGCTTACTATGAAGTGAGGGTCTGTTACAATGTAATTCTGCCATACATAGCCGTGGTGTTCAGCTGATGGTGTGTGGAGGCATCTGGGGGGGAATCTGATTTTCCGGGAGCAGCTCTGATTGAATTACTTGAGATGTAATACATGCAGACACACACAAGGGGTCACTAATAACATTATCCCTAAGATAATATTTCATTTGTCCACAAGGTGGCGCTTTATATTAACGTAAAAACAAATCACAAATGAGGGAGGATCACTCCTTTTTACCTTGTAAATTTAACTCTTACAGTTCTTGATGAAACAGTTCACTAAAAATGAGAAAATAACCCAAACATTACTTATAGCTTATAGAGGGGTCTATAAAGAGATGCAAGTATGGTAACATTACCAGCAGTCTTTATACTGTGATTGCTGAAGTTTGGTTTAGAATAAACATGTTTTGTTTTGCTGATCCTTATTACCTCCAGACTGTGGGTACAGCGATGGGTGCAGGAGGATACATCTACATTATAAAGGGGTCTATAGGTGTCTGAATACTTTGACTCCACAGTTACATATCAACAGTGCTGCATGCATCAGTAGCAATACCAACCTCCCCTGATGACTATATAATGCAGTATGTAAGTATTAGAATAGACAATGCACTTGGGGAAGTAGTATGTCAGGAGTGCTGCAGATGTGGTGCAATGTAGCAGAGCTGGTAAGGATAACTGTCAATCACCACTCTCCTACATTGTGCAGTGCCTGCAGCGCTAGTGACAAAGACAGTAACTGTGCTGGGACCAGGGCCAAAGACTGCAATATTATGAGGATGGGGAATTACAACCGCAATGTATCTGCACTCTATGCCACAAGACGCAACATGAAACCGTAACAAGAGTTTTATGCTAATGAGATGGTTAATTCTCTGATTTGTCTCTACAACCCAAGTCAGTCTTTTATTTTAAGAGATATTGTTAAGTGGGGTGGAAAATGCCCCATGGCGGTCCCCTAACACTACCCATAGAAAGAGGTGGAGTTTTCTATGAAGTGAGGTGAGGGTCTACCATACACAGCCATGGTGTTCAGCTGATGATACGTGGTGGCATCTGGGGAGAATCTGATTTTCTGGAAACTGCTCCGATTGAATTACAGCCATAATGTATCTGCACACTATGCCACAATACGCAACAAAAATCCACAACAAAAGTTTTATGCTAATGAGCTGGTTAAACTGGTAGAACAAAGTATTACAATGAGCCTGAGTGGAGCTCTAATTGGGCTGATATGACTGACATCTTTGCCCGCACATCATATTCAATAGCTTGTATAATATGTGATATTTGCTGCACATCCCTGTGATTTATTATTTCAATATCTTTCAAATTTACATAACAGGTGTGAACAGGAGCATAAAAATCTCTATTTATTCATATAATAAAATTGGTTTAGATCATAGATTAAAAAGGATGGGATAAACCAAGATGAGGCATGTTTTCATGTGAGCCAAATGTACACTGACATAGCTCGGGTGTGTGTAATCCCCATGGCAGTCCCCAAAAAACATTATGATTAGTTCTTTCTCAGAATTGTTGTTCTTTAAATTCTCTACATATTTATTAAGAAAAAAAACAAACGTGAACTATTTGTTCTTTATAGGAAGTTTTCATATGAAGTAAGACTGTGAATAATCTAAGTGTTGAGCTGAGTCAAGTTTAATAAATAGTAGTAATAGTTTTATGCCTAGCCTTATGTACAAAGTGTAATATTTATGACTCATTGATGTATTTGTGTATTCTAATGTGCTCAAATATATATAGGTTATATAAATAGTAATGTATTTGGTGATGCAGTAAAGTAAATATATATATATATATATATATATATATATATATATATATATATATATGTTTGTTTCTTTTGGTTAGTTGTTTCCCAGAAATGTTTATGGACTTTAATAGAAGAGAATCTTAGAAAGATTCTTTCTGTCATTATTTCCTTAGAAGAGTCTTGTTTTTTTTTCCGTGTTACATGAAGATTAAAAATAAAAATAAAATAATGAATGAACGTCGCTCCCATGGCGGTGCCTCACACATCTTAACAAACATGCTTCCTAACCCCTTCACGTCAGCAATCTGTATATACACGTTCCTATTGCACATGCCCCGTGCAGTAGGAATGTACATATACGTTCCTGACTTGAGGGGGCTTTGTGATGAGAACGGAATCGCTGCAGGGATAGCGATCCCGCTCTCATCTGACTGCAGCCCCGGAGGGGCGAAACGGCGGCCACTAATGGACATGTAACGGCGGTCACTAATGGGCCGAAACGGCGGTCACTAATGGGCCGGTGCCGCCGCTATATTTCATCTCCCCCCACCGTGAATCCACGGTGGGGGGAGATGAAATAAGTAAAATCAGACCCCAGACCAGCCCCCCTAGTGCCCCGATCACTATCCCCCCTCCCCGCGGCGGCCATCAGATCCAAGATGGCCGCCACCATCACTGTGAACAGAGTATATCTGTTCACAGTGATCTCTTAGTAAAAATGAATGAAAACCCCATGCTCTCCACCACCGGAGGTAGCGGAGAGCATGGGGCAGTCATGGGGCAGCCACAGGGGGGGTCCCGGTACAAGCAATCAGCGGTATATACTATATACCGCTGATCGCTTGTGCCATGTGCTCCAGGCACTTTTTATCCCCTGTCACCATGAATGATTGGTGACAGGGGATAAAAAGTGATGTCCCCCCACCCCCCAAGTCGCTCCCAACCCCCCCTGTCACCCCCGTCCCCCAGTCACCCCCCTACCCCTGATAGGGGGGTAGGGGGGGGGTACCTGATCCTGGAGCTTCTTCCTCTTCGGCGTCCTGGCTGATTATGAAGTGCGCATGCGCTCCACAACCAGCCAGCTCTGAAAATTTAAAGTGACAGAGACCAATTTTGTCTCTGTCACTGAACTATGATTACTGTGATAGAAAATATCACAGTAATCATAGAAAGTGAAAATGAATGTATAAAGTACAAAAAGTGACAAACATACAAAAAAATAAAACACACACTTTTTATTATAGTAATAATTGCAGTTTACTCCCAAATTACCCCTAACCCCCCCAGATTACCCGTAACCACCGCAGGTTGCCCGTAACCACCCCAGGTTGTCTGTAATCACGTCAGATTGCACGTAACCCCCCCGATTACCCGTAACCACCGCACGTTGCCCATAACCACTGCACGTTGCCCGTTACCACCGCACGTTGCCCGTAACCACTGCACGTTGCCAGTGACCCCCTCCAGATTGTCTGAAATCACCCCAGATTGCCTGTAACCACCACAAATTACATGTAACCACCCCAGATTACCTATAAGCACTTCAGTCTATCCGTAACAATTCTAGATTGTCTGTAACCCCCCCAGGTTGCCCGTAACCACCGCAGGTTGCGCATAACCACCCCAGGTTGCCCGTAATCATGCCAGATTACATGTAACCCCCCAGATTGCACGCAACCACCGCAGGTTGCCTCTGACCACGGCACCTTGCCTCTGACCACCGCACGTCGCCTCTGACCACCGCACGTCGTCTCTGACCACCGCACGTCGTCTCTGACCACCGCACGTCGCCTCTGACCACCGCACCTTGCCTCTGACCACCGCACCTTGCCTCTGACCACCGCACCTTGCCTCTGACCACTGCACCTTGCATCTGACCACCGCACCTTGCCTCTGACCACTGCACCTTGCCTCTAACCACCCCAAATTGCCAGTGACCCCCTCCAGATTGCCCGTAACCACGCCAGATTACAGGTACCCACCTCAGATTACCTATTAGCACTTCAGTTTATCCGTAACCACAGCAGGTTGCCTGTAACCACCCCAGATTGTCTGTAACCACCCCAGATTGTCCGTAACCACCCCAGATTGTCCGTAACCACCCCATGTTGCCCGTAACCACCCCACGTTGCCTCTAACCACAGCAGGTTGCCTGTAACCACACCAGATTGTCTGTAACCACAGCAGGTTGTCCGTATCCACCCCACGTTGCCCGTAACCACCCCAGGTTGCCTCTAACCACCCCAGGTTGCCGTAACCACAGCAGGTTGCCTGTGACCACCCCATGTTGACCGTATCCACCCCAGATTACCCGTAACCACCTCAGACTGCCTGTAACCACCCCAGACTGTCCGTAACCACCCCACATTACCTGTAATCTATTTTTTTTATTTTATTTTAGTAACTGCGCTATTCTAATAACCATTACTAGCTGCGGTTTTGCTCCAGCAAATTGGCGCTCCTTCCCTTCTGAGCCCTGCTGTGTGCCCATACAATGGTTTATGCCCACATATGGGGTACCGTTGTACTCAGGAGAACCTGCGTTACAGATTTTGGGGTACATTTTTTCTCCTGTTCCTTGTGAAATTTAGAAATTTCAAACTAAACCAACATATTATAGGAAAAATTCAAGTTTTTCATTTTTAGTGGCCAATTTTGAATACTTTCCTCTAATACCTGTGGGGCCAAAATGCTCATCCTACCCCAAGATGAATTCTTTGAGGGGTGTAATTTCCGAAATGGGGTGACTTTTGGGGGGGTTCTATTCTGTAGACACTACAGGGGCTCTGCAAACGCACCTGACGCTCAGAAACTTCTTCAGAAAAATCTGCACAGAAAATGCTAATTGGCGCTCCTTTCCTTCTGAGCCCGGCTGTGTGCCCATACAGTGGTTTATACCCACATATGGGGTACTGTTATACTCAGGAGAACCTGCGTTACAGATTTTGGGGTGAATTTTCTCTCCTGTTCCTCGTGAAATTGAGAAATTTCAAACTAAAGGAACATATTTTTAGAAAAATTCGAGTTTTTCATTTTTACTGTCTACTTTTGAATACTTTCCTCTAATACCTGTGGGGTCAAAATGCTCACCACACCCCAAGATGAATTCTTTGAGGGGTGTACTTTCCAAAATGGGGTCGAGATTTTACTCCGCTGGCACTACAGGGGCTCTGCAAACCCACCTGGCGCTCAGAAACTTCTTCAACAAAATCTTCATTGAAAAAGCTAATTGGCGCTCCTTCCCTTCTGAGCCCGGCTGTGTGCCCATACAGTGGTTTATACCGACATATAAGGTACCTTTTTACTCAGGAGAACCTACGTTACAAATTTTGGGGTACTTTTTTTCTCTTGTTCCTCGTGAAATTGAGAAAAAGGAACATATTATTGGAAAAAATTAGAGTTTTTCATTTTTACTGTCTTTCCTCTAACACCTGTGGGGTCAAAATGCTCATCCTACCCCAAGATGAATTCTTTGAGGGGTGTACTTTCCAAAATGGGGTGACTTATCAGGGTTTCCAGTATACAAACCTCCTAAATCAACTTAAAGCGTAACTAGGGATGCACGATGCACCGAAATATCGATACTACTATCGATATTTCGGGCCAAAAAACGATTCGGTACCAGGATTTCCTGGTATCGATACTTTATATTAAGCTGCCTAATAACGCAGCTTAATATAAAGTATAGAGCAGTGAACACGGCCGGCGGCTAGCTAAGCGCCGGCCATGTTCTCTGTGTGCTGCCCTCTGCCCCCTGGCGTCACTTCCTCCTCCTCTGCCCGCCCCTTCCTCCGCTCACTGCAGGGAGAAGTTATAGCCGGCACACAGCGATCGCTAGTGCCGGCTATATAACTGTGCAGAAGCCGCTGTCACAACTGACAGCGGCCTCTGACCCATCCTGAGCCTCTCCAGAAGCAGTGGGGGTCGGCTACTATGTGTAACAGACCCCCGCTGCTAATCACCCGCAGCCCGTCACACCTCAGCCTCCTGTCCCCCTGTCATGCAGCCGTCCATCTGCAGAGCTGTTCCTATGCATATTCATGTATGCACACTCTGGGTGGCTGCGCTTCCTGACCGGCCTGAGTGTGCACACATGAATATGCACGGAGGAACGGAGGCCTGACAGCTGGGAGCTTCCCGGAGCTGAGGGGAGGGGGGATTTGTAAAGGGAGTTTAAGGTGGAACAGCCAGCCTGAATCTTGGCCAGCAGCAAAGGTTAATCTTCCTGGTGCCCGAGGTTCAGGCTGTCTGTTCCACCTTAAACTCCCTTTACAAATCCCCCCTCCCCTCTGCTTTGACAAGCCTCATGCTTTGAGTGGTACCGCAGTGAGTGAGAGCAGGGGATGTGTGCAGACATTGCAAACATCCCTGCCCTCTGGTGTGCCCCCCCCCCCCCCCACATCCCTGCCCTCTGGTGTGCCCCCCCCCCCACATCCCTACCCTCTAGTGTGCCCCCCCCCACATCCATGCCCTCTAGTGTGCCCCCCCCCACATCCATGCCCTCTAGTGTGCCCCCCCACATCCCTGCCCTCTGGTGGGCCCCCCCCCCACATCCCTGCCCTCTGGTGTGCCCCCCCCCCACATCCCTACCCTCTAGTGTGCCCCCCCCCCACATCCATGCCCTCTAGTGTGCCCCCCCCACATCCCTGCCCTCTGGTGTGCCCCCCCCCCCCACATCCCTGCCCTCTGGTGTGCCCCCCCCCCACATCCCTACCCTCTAGTGTGCCCCCCCCCACATCCATGCCCTCTAGTGTGCCCCCCCCACATCCCTGCCCTCTAGTGTGCCCCCCCCCCATCCCTGCCCTCTAGTGTGCCCCCCCCCACATCCCTGCCCTCTAGTGTGCCCCCCCCCCCATCCCTGCCCTCTAGTGTGCCCCCCCCCCACATCCCTGCCCTCTAGTGTGCCCCCCCCACATCCCTGCCCTCTAGTGTGCCCCCCCCCCACATCCCTGCCCTCTAGTGTGCCCCCCCCCCACATCCCTGCCCTCTAGTGTGCCCCTAACATTCCTGCCCTTAAACCCCTGCCCTCTGGTGTGCCCCCCCCCCACACATCCCTGCCCTCTGGTGTGCCCCCCCACCCCCCCATCCCTGCCCTCTAGTGTGCCCCCCCCCACATCCCTGCCCTCTAGTGTGCCCCCCCCCCACATCCCTGCCCTCTAGTGTGCCCCTAACATTCCTGCCCTTAAACCCCTGCCCTCTGGTGTGCCCCCCCACACATCCCTGCCCTCTGGTGTGCCCCCCCACCCCCCCATCCCTGCCCTCTAGTGTGCCCCCCCCCCACAGCCCTGCCCTCTAGTGTGCCCCCCCCACATCCCTGCCCTCTAGTGTGCCCCTAACATTCCTGCCCTTAAACCCCTGCCCTCTGGTGTGCCCCCCCCCACACATCCCTGCCCTCTGGTGTGCCCCCCCACCCCCCCATCCCTGCCCTCTAGTGTGCCCCTAACATTCCTGCCCTTAAACCCCTGCCCTCTGACAGGAACTGACCTGCCAGGCAGAGTAACCCTCTCTTGTCTGTCCAGACCTGGCAGCCTTCACCAGCTCCCTGCAGTGTGGGGGTTGTAGTCTGTACCCAGTAGCGGATTAAATGTACCCTGGGCCCTGGACTGTTCACCCAACCTGGATCCCCCCCCCCGTCAATCCGCCCACTACTGCCCCCCCCCATGCTGTCCCCAATAAACACAATGTTTGGTCCCTTGCTGCACAGAGGATGTCAGGAGAGGAGGGGGCTGATCTTATAGGGGAGGTCACAGCAGCACAGAGGATGTCAGGAGAGGAGGGGGCTGATCTTATAGGGGAGGTCACAGCGTCACAGCAGCACAGAGAATGTCAGGAGAGGAGGGGGCTGATCTTATAGGGAGGTCACAGCAGCACAGAGGATGTCAAGAGAGGAGGGGGCTGATCTTATAGGAGAGATCACAGCAGCACAAAGGATGTCAGGAGATGAGGGGGCTGATACTATAGGGGAGGACACAGCAGCACAGAGGATGTCAGGAGAGGAGGGGGCTGATACTATAGGGGAGGTCCCAGCAGCACAGAGGATGTCAGGAGAGGAGGGGGCTGATACTATAGGAGAGGTCACAGCAGCACAAAGGATGTCAGGAGAGAAGGGGGCTGATCTTATAGGGGAGGTCACAGCAGCACAGAGGATGTCAGGAGAGGAGTGTGCTGATCGATAGGGGAGGTCACAGCAGCACAGAGGATGTCAGGAGAGGAGTGTGCTGATCGATAGGGGAGGTCACAGCAGCACAGAGGATGTCAGGAGAGGAGTGTGCTGATCGAAGGAGGAGGTCACAGCAGCACAGAGGATGTCAGGAGAGGAGGGGTCTGATCTTATAGGGGAGGTCACAGCGTCCCAGCAGCACAGAGGATGTCAGGAGAGGAGGGTGGTGATCTATAGGGGAGGTCACAGCAGCACAGAGGATGTCAGGAGAGGAAGGAGTGTGCTGATCTTATGAGAGGTCACAGCAGCACAGAGGATGTCAGGAAAGGAGTGTGCTGATCTATAGAGGAGGTCACAGCAGCACAGAGGATGTCAGGAGAGGAGTGTGCTGATCTATGGGGAGGTCACAGCAGCACAGAGGATGTCAGGAGAGGAGTGTGCTGATCTATGGGGAGGTCACAGCAGCACAGAGGATGTCAGGAGAGGAGTGTTCTGATCTATGGGGAGGTCACAGCAGCACAGAGGATGTCAGGAGAGGAGGGTGCTGATCTTATAAGGGGGGGGGGTTGTATTTTTTTTTGAGGTATCGAACTGGTATTGAGTATCGAACTAAAAAATCAAGTATTGGTATCGAACTCAAAATTCTGGTATCGTGACATCACTAAGCGTAACTGTCATTTCAGGGTAATTTTTCTGAAAACATTAAATATCAACAGTACAAGCGATTTTAAGAAACTCTGTAATAGGTTTTATGTACTAAAAGAGTTTCCTTCTGGACTGAAAAAGCGATCTCCCAGCCTCCCCCCTCACATCAGATGAAGCAGGATTTCTGTCTCCATTACGTGGCTATGGAGAGGGGAGGGGCTGTTAGGAGTGACTGAGCACGGAGGATTTCTGCAAAGCACAACACCCTGCAATCTTCTCTCAGTAAGTTCATAGATAAGCACTGACCTTTCTGACACCTGAATTTAGCGTTTTAGGAGCCCAGAGAGTCTACAAACAGCTGACCTTCATGTCACCTCTTCCTGCTCCCTCATCTCCCTCAGCCCCTCCCCCCTTCATAGGCTTACAATGGAGAGAGCAGAGCCCGTCTTCACTGGCTTCTCTGTAATGAAGACGTGTTTGCCTGATAATGCACAGATAAGAAGTCAGGGGGGGAGGCTGGGAAATTGCTTCTTGAGTACAGAAGGAGGCTTTTTTGGCTGATGAAACCTTTTACAGAGTTTCTTAAAATCGCTTATACTACTGATTTCTGCAATAAAAAAACATGACAGTTACTCTTTAACCCCTTAAGGACAGAGCCAATTTCGATTTTTGCGTTTTCGTTTTTTCCTCCTTGTGCTTAAAAGGCCATAGCACTTGCATTTTTCCACCTAGAAACCCGCATGAGCCCTTATTTTTTGCGTCACTAATTGTACTTTGCAATGACAGGCTGAATTTTTGCATATAGTATACTGCGAAACCAGAAAAAAATTCAAAGTGTGGTGAAATTGAAAAAAAAAAAAAACGCATTTTGTTTATTTGGGGGAAATGTGTTTTTACGCCATTCGCCCTGGGGTAAAACTGACTTGTTATGCATGTTCCTCAAGTCGTTACGATTAAAACGATATGTAACATGTATAACTTATATTGTATCTGATGGCCTGTAAAAAATTCAAACCATTGTCAACAAATATACGTCACTTAAAATTGCTCCATTCCCAGGCTTATAGCGCTTTTATCCTTTGGTCTATGGGGTGTCATTGTGTGCGGTGTCATTTTTTGCGCCATGATGTTTACTTTCTATCGGTACCTTGATTGCGCATATACGACTTTTTGATCGCTTTTTATTACAATTTTTCTGGATTTGATGCGACCAAAAATGCGCAATTTTGCACTTTGGGATTTTTTTGCGCTGACGCCGTTTACCGTGCGAGATCAGGAATGTGATTAATTAATAGTTCAGGCGATTACGCACGCGGCGATAGCAAACATGTTTATTTATTTATTTATTTGTTTACTTTTATTAATAACCTGGGAAAAGGGGGGTGATTCCGACTTTTATTAGGGGAGGGGGCTTTTTACTATTAACAACACTTTTTTTTTTACTTTTACACTTATACTAGAAGCCCCCCTGGGGTTAGGGTTATTCCCCCTGGGGGACTTCTAGTATAAGTGCTTTGATCTCTCATTGAGATCTCTGCAGCATAGATATGCTGCAGAGATCCATGATAGGCACTCGTTTACTTCCGGCTGCTGCAGCCGGAAGTAAACGAGTGCCGAGCCGGGGACGGCGCCATCTTGGAGCGGTCCCCGGCCGGCTTCAGTTACTGCGGCATCAGGACGTAAATATACGCCATATGTCGTTAAGGGGTTAAAAAAAGAACTGCTCCCTAAAAAAATCAGTTTTGGAAACTTTCACGAAAATGTGGTAATTTGCTGATAAATTTCTAAGTCCCGTAACACCCTAAAAAAGTAAAATATGTTTATGAAATGAAGCCAGAATAAAGAGGACATATCGGTGACTTAGTAACTAATTTATGTGATACGATTTTCTTTTTTTAGAAGCAGAGAATTTCAAAGTTCATAAAATGCTAATTTTTTCATGATATTTTGATGTTTTTGACAAAAAACACACAAAGTAGTGACCAAATTTTGCCACTAATATAAAGTGCCATATGTGACGAAAAAACTGTCTCAGAATTGCTAGCATACGTTAAAGCATCACTGAGCTATAAGAGCATAAAGTCAGACAGGTCAGATTTTGAAAAATGAGCCTGGTCTTTTAGGTGCAAATAGGCTTGGTCTTGAAGGGGTTAAAGTGTACCTGTTGGTATAAAAAAAACTCAAGAGACATGAGTGTTCAGACCCGTACCGATCGGGAGATAGAGCGGGGAGAGGACCGTAGCTGCAGCATGTACTCTCCCTGCTCTCAGTTAAAAAAGAAAAAAAAGAGTCAGGCTCCATAGATTTCCATTATAAGACCACCTTTTTTTAAAACTTCAGAGCGGAGAGTGAATGTGCTGCAGTGCGTCTTCTCCCCGCTCAATCTCCCAATCAGTACGGGTCTGAACACTTAGACCCGGACCAACCAATATATAATGACAGGTACACTTTAAGACAAACTTATGACCTTTTTTACTTCATCCACATTTATTAGGAACTTAAACCCTTTGGGGGAGATTTATCAAACATGGTGTAGAGTGAAACTGGCTTAGTCGCCCCCGGCAACCAATCAGATTCCACCTTTCATTTTCCAAACAGTCTGTGAGGAATGAAACGTTGGAATCTGACTGGTTGCCGGGGGCGACTGAGCCAGTTTCACTTTATACCATGTTTGATAAATCTCCCCCTTTGTTTCTAAAAGCAATAATTTAAATAATGAGCTGAGTCTGGTTTCTTTCAGACATGGTTATAATAGTTATAGTATTGTGCCTGGTTGTAAGTATAGGGTGTATAGATAGAGCGCGGTATATTAAAGGGAAATGAACCTGCTGTTATGTACTTGTAGACGTTTGGATGCAGAGTCTAAAGATATATTTTCCTTTCCGATCTGTTGCAACATTTTATTGTAATTTGAAATAAACATGTAAATTAGGTGCTTTGGGGGGGGTTCCCCAACCCCTCAGTACACTGGCCTGTCTACCAGTCTCTTCTATCCTGCATACTTAAGCATAAAATAGTGACACCTTCTTTTCCCGGCACAGGATCCCATGTGCTGTTACTGCACTTTTGCTGTGTAGTGTCTTGGGCCAGAGGAGGAGGAAGACATCTTCACTTTATGCATAAGTAGACAATACAAAAGAAACTGTGCACTTGGGAAAGCTGTCTGTCAGGAGTGCTGCAGCTGTGGCACAGTGTCGCAGAGCTGGCAGGGACGACTGTCTATCGACACTTGCTCTGCAACTTCGTGCTGTAACCTCGGAAGGATCATGATGAGTAAGGTCCCTATTATATGGAGCAATAATCTGCCGAATCAGGACGATTATCGCTCTGATAATCGGCTGATCGCACTGCCTAATCCTGCCTAAAAATCATTTGCTGTCGGGTGCACATCAATATGTATACAAGCAGGCCATGGCTGACAGCTCTTGAATGTGTAAAAAAATAAACTTTATACATACCTGTCCACGCTCAGCCAATCACTGGCCGAGATGGAGCAGTGCAGCGGCCAACGATTGGCAAAGGTACCTGATGCTTCATACTCGGCTGCGGGAGCACCATTAAGAGCGGGGAAAGTATAAAGTTTATTATTTTACACTTAAGGCAAGGGCTGCACGGACATCGCCTTACGTTTTCTACTTACCAGACAACTCCATTAATGGGTTATCAGGGACTACTGATGGTTCATCAACATTTAAAGGACAACTCCCGCGGGACCCCCAAAAAAAAAAAAAAACACAGACACACACAGACACCATACTCACCATCTCTCCGGTGACGATCGCCACTCGATTCGCCCGCCGTCCGCCTCTCCGTCGCCGCCGTCCGCCATCCAGCGATGTCTCCGACTTCCGGGTCCAGGGGATGGAAAAGGCTGCCAGTGCGCTTGCGCACCGGCAGCCTTTTCATTGGCTGGAGCGCATCACAAGCTCAGCCAATCAGGGCTGAGCAAACTGGAAGCCATGTGATGCGCTCCAGCCAATGAAAAGGCTGCTGGTGCGCATGTGCACCAGCAGCCTTTTCATCCCCATTCACTTTGCATGAAGACGCCGAGGAGGAAGAAGACCCGGACCGCCCCTCGGCTCTGACGTCGTCGTCACCAGATGCCGCCCCGGAGAAGAGGACCGTGACGATCGTAATAGGTAATGTATACATTCTTTAACTTCCGGGGTGGGGGGGTCGGGGGTCCGAAAGTGGGGGAAGGGGGCCAGGCCGGGTATTTAACCACATTACAAAGTTATATAACTTTGTAATGTGTGTTAAATGAGCAAAAAAAAATTTTTGTGGGAGTTGTCCTTTAACAGAAAAGAGCCAATATCTGACACTGTGATGCTCTATTCCCAAAGAGCTCCTCTTATTCACCACTGTATAACTACATGACATTAGACTCTGATGTAGGCATTCCTTATTGAATGATATGTACTGCACGTCCCTGTGATTTATGGTTTCAATAACTTTCAAATTTACATAACAGGTGTGAACAGGAGCATATAAGTCACTATTTAATCATATAATAGATTGGTTTGGATAAAAGATTAAAAAGCATAGGATAAACCAGGATGAGGCAAGTTTCCATGTCAGCCATATATACACTGACATAGCTCGGGGTGCGTGTAGTCCCCATGGCAGTCCCTAACACACGTCAGTAAATGTGCCTTTATGAAGAATAGATTAGTTCTTTCTCAGAATTGTTGGTTCTTCACATTCTCTACATATCTATAAACAAAAAGACTTTATCTATTTATTCCTAAAAGGAAGTTTTCATATGAGTCAGGAGTTTAGTAAATAGTAGTCATTGTTTTATGCTTAGCTGTATGTATGGGGTGTAATATTTATGACTCATTGATGTATTTATTTATTCTAATGTGTTTCTACATGTGGGTTATATAAATAACAATATATTGGTAATGCAGTAATGTAACTTACCTATAAATGCTATAAATATATATATATATATATATATATATATATATGTATATATATATATATATATATCCCCTTAATACTAAGTGTTACTTTTATTAAAATTTCTGTTAAGGAACTAATATTACAAGTTCTTGTTGTGGGAACAAAAAGCTATACAGCTTAGGGCAAGTGTAAGCCCCATGGCAGTACCTAACACACGTCAGTGAAAGTGCTCTTTACAATACACTGATTAGTTTTATCTCAGAAATGTTGATTGACTCGCTTGACTTTGCTTTCGCTCTACATTTGTGTGCAAAGAACTTCAAGTATTTGTTCTTAAAAGGAAGTGTTCATACAAAATGACATTGTGAAAAATCTGAGAATAGAGCTGAGTCAGATTTTTAGTTACTTATGTCAGTATTGACTGAATAAGAGTCATAGTATTGCGCTTAGTTGTAAGTACTGGGTGTAACATTTATGACATACTGATATATGTATGTATTCTAATGTGCTTGGATATTAAAGTATTGTCACTGCAGTAAAGTAACGTATACATAATACAAAACAGTGATAACCATCTAGTGTAAGGAGAGTGTAGCTCCCATGGCGGTTCCGCACACATGCTCTTTAAGACAAACTTATGATCTTCTTTACTTTCGATCCAAATTTATATGGAACTCAACCCTTTTGTTTCTGAAAACAATAATCTCAATAATGAGCTGAGTCTGCTTTCTTTCAGGCTGTCAATAATAGTCTGCCTATTTGTAAGTATAGGGTGTGTGTGTATATATATATATATATATATATATATATGCTTAGTGATATTTCAATAAAGAAAAGTGAACCTGCTATTATGCACCTACACACTGTAATGCAGATTCTAGTGACATCATCCTCGGCCCAAGTTGCGGTGTGCTGTTATTGCCCATCTTCTGGTATCTTGGGCCAGAAGGAAAGCCGCCACAACTGTATGCATAAATAGAAGAAACTATTGTGCAGGCCACTGCACTCAGGGGACCTCATTTACATAGTTTTTCTTTAAATAAATTAAACGGCATGGAAAGAAATATATATCTTCAGGAACTACATCAGAACATATACAGGTACATAACAGCAGGTTTATAAGTATGCAGTTGCTGTTAGTGTTCCTTGTCACTGTAAATTTCATTATAAAAATGATATCTAGCTAGCTTAGGGTGAATGTAGCTCCCATGGCGGTCCCTAACACATGGAAACAAAATTGTTCTTTAGAGAGGTTATTTAGATCTAGAAAAAAAACACAGCCATTTTCTTTTTTTTTTTACAAAAACAGCTCCACCCCTGTCCTGTATTGTGTATGGTTTTACAATTTAATATGAGCAAAGCAGGTTTTGTTTAGTTTCGTGCAAAGCAGAACAATCGACTTTTGAGTCCCACTATCTGATTGCTCTATGGAGAAGGTGGATAGAGCTGAGGGCCACCTGTAAAATATGGATACAGCCATAGGCTGTATCAGTGTTTTCTAGGTGGTCCTTGGGCTGTCTCCAGATAGCAGGATTTAAAAACAATTGAACTGCTTCGTACCCGCTTCACTCATCTCTAATTACAATTCATATCCATTTACTTTAACGGATCTAAGCTAGAAAACCACACCCAAACTGAGGACAGGAGAGGTTCTGTGTTTGAACTTAAGTGTCCATTTTAAGCCTAGATAACCCCTTTAAGACAAAACTTTTGATCTCCTTTACTTTCTATCAACATTTACAAAGAACATGAATCATTTGTTCCTAAAGGACAAATTCATAGGAAGTAACAGTAAAAATCGAGCTGAGTCCGGTTTCTTTCAGGCTGTAAATTATAGTCATTGCTATTATGAGCAGTTGTAAGTATAGGGTGTAACATTTATGACTTTTTGGTATATTTATATATCCTTATATGCTGAGGTATATACATATATCGGTTATATAAGCATCCATGTATATACCTGATGCACATAGTTATGCAGGATAACTATAGCAATCCATTATCACGAGAAGCATAATCATGCCAAGGCTCTTCTGTGGGTTCTCTTAGCTGGAGCATTCCTTTAAGGGACTCACATTAGAAGATCTGTAGTGGTAACAACGTGACAGCTCCTTCCTATTGTTAATAGATGGTTTCAGGGAACTGGAATGGGGCCACATTATTTTTGGCTGCAACATCAAGACCTAAGTCTGGTTCACTAGAATTGAGGGTGGCCATGTTATTGTAGAGGCTAAAAGCTATACATACTACTACTACTACTACTACTACTAATAGTATAATAACTAGCTCCCTTTACCCCAAATACAAAATCCTCCTCCTCCTACTACTATTAATACTACTATAATACCTAATACACATAATAATGACTCGCTCCCCATACTCCATATACATAATACTACTAATATAATAATGACTCGCCCCCCCCCGCACTCCATATACATAATACTACTACTATAATACGTATAATAGTGACTCACTCCTCATACCCCATATACACAATACTACTACTATAATACATATAATAACGACTTGCTTCCTGTACTCCATATACACAATACTACTACTATAATATGTATAATAATGACTCGCTCCCCGCACTCCATATACATAATACTATAATACGTATAATAATGACTTGCTCCCCACACTCCATATACATAATAAGTATAATACGTATAATAATGACTCGCTCCCCGCACTCCATATACATAATAAGTATAATACGTATAATAATGACTCGCTCCCCGCACTCCATATACATAGTACGTATAATATGTATAATAATGACTCGCTCCCCGCACTCCATATACATAGTACGTATAATATGTATAATAATGACTCGCTCCCCGCACTCCATATACATAGTACTATAATATGTATAATAATGACTCGCTCCCTGCACTCCATATACATAATACTATAATAAGTATAATAATGACTCGCTCCCCGTACTCCATATACATAATAAGTATAATAAGTATAATAATGACTCGCTCCCCACACTCCATATACATAATAAGTATAATACGTATAATAATGACTCGCTCCCCACACTCCATATACATAATACTATAATAGGTATAATAATGACTCGCTCCCCACACTCCATATACATAATAAGTATAATACGTATAATAATGACTCGCTCCCCGCACTCCATATACATAGTACGTATAATAAGTATAATAATGACTCGCTCCCTGCACTCCATATACATAGTACTATAATACGTATAATAATGACTCGCTCCCCGCACTCCATATACATAGTACGTATAATACGTATAATAATGACTCGCCCCCCCCCCCGCACTCCATATACATAATACTATAATATGTATAATAATGACTCGCTCCCCGCACTCCATATACATAGTCGTATAATATGTATAATAATGACTCGCTCCCCGCACTCCATATACATAATAAGTATAATACGTATAATAATGACTCGCTCCCCGTACTCCATATACATAGTACGTATAATAGGTATAATAATGACTCGCTCCCCGCACTCCATATACATAGTACGTATAATAGGTATAATAATGACTCGCTCCCCGCACTCCATATACATAGTACGTATAATAGGTATAATAATGACTCGCTCCCTGCACTCCATATACATAGTACTATAATACGTATAATAATGACTCGCTCCCCGCACTCCATATACATAGTACGTATAATAGGTATAATAATGACTCGCTCCCTGCACTTCATATACATAGTACGTATAATAGGTATAATAATGACTCGCTCCCCGCACTCCATATACATAATACTATAATATGTATAATAATGACTCGCTCCCCGCACTCCATATACATAGTACGTATAATATGTACAATAATGACTCGCTCCCCGCACTCCATATACATAGTACGTATAATATGTATAATAATGACTCGCTCCCTGCACTCCATATACATAGTACGTATAATAGGTATAATAATGACTCGCTCCCCGCACTCCATATACATAATATGTATAATAATGACTCGCTCCCTGCACTCCATATACATAATACTATAATACGTATAATAATGACTCGCTCCCCGCACTCCATATACATAGTACGTATAATATGTATAATAATGACTCGCTCCCTGCACTCCATATACATAGTACGTATAATAGGTATAATAATGACTCGCTCCCCGCACTCCATATACATAATATGTATAATAATGACTCGCTCCCTGCACTCCATATACATAATACTATAATACGTATAATAATGACTCGCTCCCCGCACCCCATATACATAGTACGTATAATACGTATAATAATGACTCGCTCCCCACACTCCATATACATAATAAGTATAATAGGTATAATAATGACTCGCTCCCTGCACTCCATATACATAGTACGTATAATATGTATAATAATGACTCGCTCCCCGCACTCCATATACATAATACTTTTATTGATGTGGGTGACCTCCCCGCAGTGACAGGCACATGTGCAGTTTGATGCTTATATGTAACATTTGTTATTTTTCCTCTATAGTATAATATTACATTTAGGACATGAAGGTATTTACCCGTTTTATGAATTTTTGTTGCTAAAAAATTTAGCTTCCAGTTTTTGAGACTTTTGTCCAATTTTGCAACGTTCAAAACACGAAGATAAAGCTGCCTTATAATTGATGAATGGTCTGGGATGTATTCACATGCTCAGGTTTCTGTGCGGTTTGTGTAGCGGGGGCCTGGAGCGCAGTCTCCTGTACAGCAGAGGGAACGTCCTATGACCACGTCTGTGCGTTCAGGTGTATATGGAGGAGATGGTGGTCACCAAACAGGAAGTCAGGAGGTTGCTAGGCAACCTGGAGTAGAGGAAGAAGAGAATGGGAATAATCATGGCTTCTGTACAGCCATGTAACACTGATCCCACAATGAGGAGTTCCTGACTGGGGTGCAATGACGGGATAAACCACAACTCCATTTTTTGGGGGGAGTTTCTTGGGCTTTTTAGGGTGACTCCATATTATAGTCCATGGTCGCTCTGATACCCCACATGGCAAAATAATTTCTCCTGGGATTTAGTGAAGGAGCGGCTCCAGTGTCCTCCATCCAGAAGCCATATTCTTGTGTTGTGTTATCCTGTACAGTGTTTCCCATAATCCCTCGCTCTCACTGTTCATACGATCTGAAGTGGCGATACTTGGCGGTGCGGGGGAGGTCTTTATCCACCACTCGGCATTCGCTCAGGACGCTCTTCAGATCCTCGTCTTGCGTGTGCTCCGCGTTTGTGTCGGTTACTATCTTGAAGTAGACGTAGTAGGGCGAGGTTTCTATGATGGCTTTACAGGGGTCGTGGGTCGGCTTCTTGAAGCGGGAGGGCTCCGGTTTCGGGGTGGGGGGCACCTGGAGCGGCGGCCTGAAGGCAGGTTTGGGGGCTACGGGGGGTGGCACTTTGGGAAGTGATTGTTCTCTGTGATCTTCCTCAGTCTGACGTCGGGGGACGGGAACTTCCTGCAGTGAATAGAAACATAGGAGACATGTTAGTGTGAGGTTATCTCATACGGACCTCAGTCAACTGCTCCCTGTTATCAGCCATCTGTATAATATAAAGAGATTTAAAGATTCTGTAAGGTCACGGCACTGGAGATAAGTGACATAAAGAAGGGATCATAGAGGACAAAGAGAACATTATAACCAGCCTGACATGGCTGATACCAGAGAGTAATAGATTATATATACCTGTCCTACAGTCACCTCTCCCCCCGAGCCTGACATGGCTGATACCAGAGAGTAATAGATGTATATACCTGTCCTACAGTCACCTCTCTCCCCCCCCCCCCCGAGCCTGACATGGCTGATACCAGAGAGTAATAGATGTATATACCTGTCCTAGAGTCACCTGTCCCCCCCCCCAGCCTGACATGGCTGATACCAGAGAGTAATAGATGTATATACCTGTCCTACAGTCACCTCTCTCCCCAGCCTGACATGGCTGATACCAGAGAGTAATAGATTGTATATACCTGTCCTACAGTCACCTCTCCCCCCCCCAGCCTGACATGGCTGATACCAGCGAGTAATAGATTGTATATACCTCCCCCCCAGCCTGACATGGCTGATACCAGAGAGTAATAGATTGTATATACCTGTCCTAGTGGCGAATACCAGAGAGTAATAGATAGTATATACCTGCCCTAGTGGCTGATAACAGAGAGCAGCAGATTGCACATCAGGTCAGGTGGTGCAGCCCGGAGGCAGCGTGGTTTTCATTGCCAACTGCAGTCACATAATTATAGGATTTTTCCTCTACTAATCTGGACATGTCGGCGGCTACAGACGGGAGGGAACGTCTGCGGGGGGAGACCTCTGATGCTGCCTGCTCCGGGGAGAGCTGGGTGACCCCCAAATATTCACTGCTGCAGGGGCAACATCTGTCCCCTAAATAAGGGGATGATGGGAGTTATCCCACAATTGCCCCCACCCCCAGCAGGTGCAGACGTCAGTGCGGTGCCCCCGGGAATTGGGAGCGCTGTGTGACGCTCAGTGGGTCAGAGTTTCTGGATTTGTCACCCGGTGGGTGTGAGAGGAAAAGCATCTCTGCTATGTGCAGGGCGAGGAGCGAGGAATCCACCTAATCCCCAATATGTCATTCATACAGTCTATTACTCTCTGGTATTAGCCATGTCAGGCTGGGGGGAGAAGTGACTGTAGGACAGGTATATACAATCTTTTACTCTCTGGTATCAGCCATGTCAGGCTGGGGAGGGGGGGGGAGACTGTAGGACAGGTATATACAATCTTTTACTCTCTGGTATCAGCCGTGTCAGGCTGGGGAGGGGGGGGGGGGAGACTGTAGGACAGGTATATACTATCTATTACTCTCTGGTATCAGCCATGTCAGGCTGGGGGGAGAAGTGACTGTAGGACAGGTATATACAATCTATTACTCTCTGGTATCAGCCATGTCAGGCTGGGGGGGGGGGGGGGTGACTGTAGGACAGGTATATACAATCTATTACTCTCTGGTATCAGCCATGTCAGGCTGGGAGAGGTGACTGTAGGACAGGTATATACAATCTATTACTCTCTGGTATCAGCCGTGTCAGGCTGGGGGGGGGGGAGGTGACTGTAGGACAGGTATATACTATCTATTACTCTCTGGTATCAGCCATGTCAGGCTGGGGGGGGGGGGGGAGAGGTGACTGTAGGACAGGTATATACTATCTATTACTCTCTGGTATCAGCCATGTCAGGCTGGGAGAGGTGACTGTAGGACAGGTATATACAATCTATTACTCTCTGGTATCAGCCGTGTCAGGCTGGGGGGGGGGGGAGGTGACTGTAGGACAGGTATATACTATCTATTACTCTCTGGTATCAGCCATGTCAGGCTGGGGGGGGGGGGGAGAGGTGACTGTAGGACAGGTATATACTATCTATTACTCTCTGGTATCAGCCATGTCAGGCTGGGGAGAGACGTGACTGTAGGACAGGTATATACAATCTATTACTCTCTGGTATCAGCCATGTCAGGCTGGGGGGGAGAGGTGACTGTAGGACAGGTATATACAATCTATTACTCTCTGGTATCAGCCATGTCAGGCTGGGAGAGGTGACTGTAGGACAGGTATATACAATCTATTACTCTCTGGTGTCAGCCATGTCAGGCTGGGGGGGAGAGGTGACTGTAGGACAGGTATATACATGTATTACTCTCTGGTATCAGCCATGTCAGGCTGGGAGAGGTGACTGTAGGACAGGTATATACAAGTATTACTCTCTGGTATCAGCCATGTCAGGCTGGGAGAGGTGACTGTAGGACAGGTATATACAATCTATTACTCTCTGGTGTCAGCCATGTCAGGCTGGGGCTGGGGTGGGGGTGACTGTGGGACAGGTAATGGGAGCAGGAGGATGCTGGGATATGAGAAGACGCTAATTAAAGGTAAATGATTAAATTATTAATTTAAAAAAAATCATAGTAAATGTCTGAACACGAATTATATGAAAGATCAAAAGGAAAAACTGGAGGTAAAAATTACATGAAAAATCTAAAAATCTCACAATTAAAAATGATTTCTTGTTAATTAAAAGAACTTAATTAAACTGAGAACAATTAATGTGGCGTCTCCTGTGACCTCATCCTCTGGCTCCTCCTCCTTCTGGTTACTTCTCTCTCTATCACCCCGGGGCCCCGCTCTGGTACAACCTGCCGTATTAACTCTTTACTATCCACCAGGTAAAAACAACTCTAGCACCTCCATATATCCAGCAGTCCTATGTAAGACCACAGATACCACAGTGATAACTCTGACTACAGACAATGCAGTAGATGTCACCTGCAGTCCTATGTAACAGCATGAATAACACAGTGATATCTCTCTGAGTACAGATAATGTAGTAGCTGTCACCTGCAGTCCTATGTAACAGCACAGTGATATCTGTCAGTGAATGAGACCCCCCTGTATCCCTCCATGTCCCCGGTGCAGGGCTCGGTACACCGGGAGGCTCTCACCTTGGGGTGTCCGGGCTCCTCGGGGATCCTGGGGATGTATTGACTCCTCTGCTGTGTCCCTATGGGCAGGGAGCCCTGGGTCCGGTACCGCATGGCGACCTCCATGGTGTGTGTGATGTGTCAGGTGTGGTGAGGCGGCGGGCACGGCTCTATATATGTGACGCCCGCGCCCGACTCATCCCTCAGCAATGTACACGGACGTGTCGTGATCTGCATCAAAGTCTCCGCCACATTAGGGATTTATGAGCCCAATAAACCGCAGTATATCTCCCAGATTGTCCCATGCAGCTCTATGGGAGAGCCGGGCCCGTCACGTGACCCCAGAAATGTGCCCGGACAGGTGCGCTGCACTGTGTCTGCTCAGGGGGTCACATGACCACAGCCCCGACTGTCACTGCATGTCCTACAGGGGTCACATGACCACACCCCCGACTGTCACTGCATGTCCTACAGGGGTCACATGACCACACCCCCGACTGTCACTGCATGTCCTACAGGGGTCACATGCCACACCCCCACCTGTCACTGCATGTCCTACAGGGGTCACATGACCACACCCCCGACTGTCACTGCATGTCCTGCATGTCCTACAGGGGATGAGCGCTGCTGGGCTGGTGTATCTAATCCTGCCAGGTGGGATACTGGCTGCCGAGCTGGTGTATCTAAACCTGCCAGCTGAGCTGGTGTATCTAATCCTGCCAGGTGTGATACTGTGTGCTGAGTTGATACTGTGTGCTGAGCTTCTGTATCCAAACTTGCCAAGTGTGATACTGGCTGCTAAAATGGTATCTAATCCTACCAGATGTGACACTGGCTCCTGAACTGGTGTATCTAATCCTGCCTGTCTGCTTAGTTACTGTATCTAAACATGGCATGTGTGATACTGTTTGCTGAGAAGCTGTATCTTCTTTTACCAGGTTTTATACTATGCTGCTGAGGCTGTGTATCTAAGCCTACTATGTGTGATAGTATTTGCAGAGCAGCAGTATCTAATACTATGTGTGATACTGTTTGGTAAGTCTATTCAGTCCATACTTCTCCTGTGTGATAGTGTATCTAAGCCTCTCTGTTGGGTACGTAGTATTAGCTGCTGCCGATGTACCCAACCCGGATTCCTATCATGCCGCTGATGTCACCGACTCTCCAGGAACTTGTCCCCATCGTCGCTCATCAATCATCATTACTTTTACTAGGTCTGGAGTGATCACTCAGCTTCCTGAGGACGGAGACGTGACGGCTTCTCCTTATGTTTCTATTACTCTCCCCGCATAATAATCATCACACCCATCATCCAGTCATGTCACCTATCATCCAGTCATGTCACCTATCATCCAGTCATGTCACCCACCATCCAGTCATGTCACCCACCATCCAGTCATGTCACCTATCATCCAGTCATGTCACCCATCATCCAGTCATATCACCCATCATCCAGTCATATCACCCACCATCCAGTCATGTCACCTATCATCCAGTCATGTCACCTATCATCCAGTCATATCACCCATTATCCAGTCATGTCACCCACCATCCAGTCATGTCACCCACCATCCAGTCATGTCACCTATCATCCAGTCATGTCACCCACCATCCAGTCATGTCACCTATCATCCAGTCATGTCACCTATCATCCAGTCATGTCACCTATCATCCAGTCATGTCACCCACCATCCAGTCATGTCACCCATCATCCAGTCATGTCACCTATCATCCAGTCATGTCGCCCATTATCCAGTCATATCGTCCATCAACCAGTCATATCACCCATCATCCAGTCATGTCACCCACCATCCAGTCACCCATCATCCAGTCATGTCACCCATCATCCAGTGATATCGTCCATCAGTCATGTCACCCATCATCCAGTCATGTCACCCATCATCCAGTGATATCGCCCATCAGTCATGTCACCCATCATCCAGTCATGTCACCCATCATCCAGTCATGTCACCCATCATCCAGTCATATCACCCATCATCCAGTCATGTCACCCATCATCCAGTCATATCGCCCATCAGTCATGTCATATCACCCATCATCCAGTCATGTCACTCATCATCCAGTCATATCGTCCATCATCCAGTCATATCACTCATCATCCAGTCATATCACCCATCATCCAGTCATATCGCCCATCATCCAGTCATATCACCCATCATCCAGTCATGTCACCCATCATCCAGTAATATCACCCATCATTCAGTCATATCTTCCATCATCCAGTCATGTCACCCACCATCCAGTCACCCATTATCCAGTCATATCACCCATCATCCAGTCATATCGCCCATCATCCAGTGATATCGTCCATCAGTCATGTCACCCATTATTCAGTCATATCTCCCATCATCCAGTCATATCACCCATCATCCAGTCACCATCATCCAGTCATGTCACCCATCATCCAGTCATGTCACCCATCATCCAGTCATGTCACCCATTATCCAGTCATATCACCCATCATCCAGTCATGTCACCCATCATCCAGTCATATCACCCATCATCCAGTCATGTCACCCATCATCCAGTCATATCACCCATCATCCAGTCATGTCACCCATCATCCAGTCATGTCACCCATTATCCAGTCATATCTCCCATCATCCAGTCATCTCACCCATCACCCAGCTAATCTTAGCCATAGTACTATATAATTGATCACACAGGTCATTTTGACCATTGGTCTTTTTGGCAATTCCATCTAAAGTCTCTATCGGAAGCGACAGATTAAGTGATCACTTTAGAATTAGATCAGATTGGAACTGCCCTAAAATACTTTCCCATCATGCTCTCTGCCCTTATCTATATGTCATGCGTTTCTTTCCTACCCATCATCCATCTATCCAATAGATCAGAGACGAGGAACCTTCGGCCCTCCAGCTGTTGCAAAACTACAATTCCCATCATGCCTGGACAGCTAAAGCTTCGTCTGTCCAAGCATGATGGGAGTTGTAGTTTTGCAATGGCTGAAGGGCCGAAGGTTCCCCATCCCTGGTCTAGATTATATCCAGCCCCTCTCCTCCCTTATGTATTACTCCCATCAGCCCCTCTCCTCTCCTCCCTTATGTATTACTCCCATCAGCCCCTCTCCTCTCCTCCTCTATGTATTACTCCCATCAGCCTCTCTCCTCTCCTCCCTTATGTATTACTCCCATCAGCCCCTCTCCTCTCCTCCTCTATGTATTACTCCCATCAGCCCCTCTCCTCTCCTCCCTTATGTATTACTCCCATCAGCCCCTCTCCTCTCCTCCCTTATGTATTACTCCCATCAGCCCCTCTCCTCTCCTCCCTTATGTATTACTTCCATCAGCCCCTCTCCTCCCTTATGTATTACTCCCATCAGCCCCTCTCCTCTCCTCCCCTATGTATTACTCCCATCAGCCCCTCTCCTCTCCTCCCCTATGTATTACTCCCATCAGCCCCTCTCCTCCTCTATGTATTACTCCCATCAGCCCCTCTCCTCCCTTATGTATTACTCCCATCAGCCCCTCTCCTCCCTTACGTATTACTCCCATCAGCCCCTCTCCTCCCTTACGTATTACTCCCATCAGTCCCTCTCCTCCCCTATGTATTACTCCCATCAGCCCCTCTCCTCCCCTATGTATTACTCCCATCAGCCCCTCTCCTCTCCTATGTATTACTCCCATCAGCCCCTCTCCTCCCTTATGTATTACTCCCATCAGCCCCTCTCCTCTCCTCCCTTACGTATTACTCCCATCAGCCCCTCTCCTCCCTTATGTATTACTCCATCAGCCCCTCTCCTCTCCTATGTATTACTCCCATCAGCCCCTCTCCTCTCCTCCCCTATGTATTACTCCCATCAGCCCCTCTCCTCTCCTCCCTTATGTATTACTCCCATCAGCCCCTCTCCTCCCTTACGTATTACTCCCATCAGTCCCTCTCCTCCCCTATGTATTACTCCCATCAGCCCCTCTCCTCCCCTATGTATTACTCCCATCAGCCCCTCTCCTCTCCTATGTATTACTCCCATCAGCCCCTCTCCTCTCCTCCCTTACGTATTACTCCCATCAGCCCCTCTCCTCCCTTATGTATTACTCCCATCAGCCCCTCTCCTCTCCTCCCTTATGTATTACTTCCATCAGCCCCTCTCCTCCCTTAGGTATTACTCCCATCAGCCCCTCTCCTCTCCTCCTCTATATATTACTCCCATCAGCCTCTCTCCTCTCCTCCCTTATGTATTACTCCCATCAGCCCCTCTCCTCTCCTCCTCTATGTATTACTCCCATCAGCCCCTCTCCTCTCCTCCCTTATGTATTGCTCCCATCAGCCCCTCTCCTCTCCTCCCTTACGTATTACTCCCATCAGCCCCTCTCCTCCCTTACGTATTACTCCCATCAGTCCCTCTCCTCCCCTATGTATTACTCCCATCAGCCCCTCTCCTCCCCTATGTATTACTCCCATCAGCCCCTCTCCTCTCCTATGTATTACTCCCATCAGCCCCTCTCCTCCCTTATGTATTACTCCCATCAGCCCCTCTCCTCTCCTCTCTTACGTATTACTCCCATCAGCCCCTCTCCTCCCTTATGTATTACTCCATCAGCCCCTCTCCTCTCCTATGTATTACTCCCATCAGCCCCTCTCCTCTCCTCCCCTATGTATTACTCCCATCAGCCCCTCTCCTCTCCTCCCTTATGTATTACTCCCATCAGCCCCTCTTCTCTCCTCCCCTATGTATTACTTCCATCAGCCCCTCTCCTCTCCTCCCCTATGTATTACTCCCATCAGCCCCTCTCCTCTCCTCCCCTATGTATTACTCCCATCAGCCCCTCTCCTCTCCTCCCTTATGTATTACTCCCATCAGCCCCTCTCCTCTCCTCCCTTATGTATTACTCCATCAGCCCCTCTCCTCTCCTCCCTTATGTATTACTCCATCAGCCCCTCTCCTCTCCTCCCTTATGTATTACTCCATCAGCCCCTCTCCTCTCCTATGTATTACTCCCATCAGCCCCTCTCCTCTCCTCCCCTATGTATTACTCCCATCAGCCCCTCTCCTCTCCTCCCTTATGTATTACTCCCATCAGCCCCTCTTCTCTCCTCCCCTATGTATTACTTCCATCAGCCCCTCTCCTCCCCTATGTATTACTCCCATCAGCCCCTCTCCTCTCCTCCCCTATGTATTACCCCCATCAGCCCCTCTCCTCCCCTATGTATTACTCCCATCAGCCCCTCTCCTCTCCTCCCTTATGTATTACTCCCATCAGCCCCTCTCCTCTCCTCCCCTATGTATTACTCCCATCAGCCCCTCTCCTCTCCTCCCCTATGTATTACTCCCATCAGCCCCTCTCCTCTTCTCCCTTATGTATTACTCCCATCAGCCCCTCTCCTCTCCTCCCTTATGTATTACTCCCATCAGCCCCTCTCCTCTCCTCCCTTATGTATTACTCCCATCAGCCCCTCTCCTCTCCTCCCCTATGTATTGCTCCCATCAGCCCCTCTCCTCTCCTCCTGTTCACCCTACATCTCCTTCCGCTGTGCAGCACAGAAGTGACTCTCAATAGGGGGAGATTTATCAAACATAGTGTAGAGTGAAACTGGCTCAGTCGCCCCTAGCAACCAATCAGATTCCACCTTTCATTCCTCACAGACTCTTTGGAAAATGAAAGGTGGAATCTGATTGGTTGCTAGGGGCAACTGAGCCAGTTTCACTTTACACCATGTTTGATAAACCTCCCTCTGTGTCTTTATCCTTCTGCTCCTCTCTGTTGGTGATATTTCTCCTGATGCAGGCCCCCCCCCCCACTACACACACTTTTTTTTTTTTTACTGTAATCTTCCACTTCGATCCCCACCAATAAGAATCCCTTTAACCTGACTGAGAACCAGTCTGCCATGTTCGGTTCCATCCGTCTCTCCTGTATCCTTACCCATAAGGAATCTCAGCAGACAAATAATAAAGTCCATATTCTGCTCCATTACTCATAGTGAATATGGACTGAGAGCAGTGTAAGAGACTTTCTACACTTCACATGTAGGACATATAAATAGTATTTATATAAAGTCATTTAGATTTGTAATTTACTTCTATTTAAAAATCTCAAGTTTTCCCAGCTGCTGTATGTCCTGCAGGACGTATTGTATGCTCTCCAGTCTGACACAGTGCTCTCTGCTGCCACCTCTGTCCCTGTCAGGAACTGTCCAGAGCAGCAGCAAATCCCCATAGAAAACCTATCCAGCTCTGGACAGTTCCTGACATGGACAGAGGTGGCAGCAGAGAGCACTGTGTCAGAACGAAAAGAATACACCACTTCCTGCAGGACATACAGCAGCTGATAAGTACTGGAATAAAAAAAAAAAAAATAGCAATCTTTTTGTAACATATATGAATGAAACAACATAGACATAGTGCACAGATGGATGGTAGAAGGTAAAACACACAGATAGCGAGAGGGAGATGCCGGAAAAGTATAATCTCTATAGCATATTGCACTCAGACCCAAAGTAAACAGTGGTAAAGAGCAAACAACAGTACACAGTGTCAGATGGTGGCAGTATATAGTATATACACGGGGTCAGATGGCGGCAGTATATAGTATATACACGGGGTCAGATGGCGGCAGTATATAGTATATACACGGGGTCAGATGGCAGCAGTATATAGTATATACACGGGGTCAGATGGCAGCAGTATATAGTATATACATGGGGTCAGATAGCAGCAGTATATAGTATGTACACGGGGTCAAATGATGGCAGTATGTAGTATATACACAGAGTCAGATGGCAGCAGTATATAGTATATACACAGGGTCAGATGGCAGCAGTATATAGCTACAACAAGTATATATAGTGGTATGCTAAATAGATCAGAGCAACTATACTATATACTGCCGCCATCTGACCCAGAGTCTATACTATATACTTCCGCCATCTGACCCTGTGTATATACTATATACTGCCGCCATCTGACCCCGTGTATATACTATATACTGCCGCCATCTGACCCTGTGTATATACTATATACTGCCGCCATCTGACCCCGTGTATATACTATATACTGCCGCCATCTGACCCTGTGTATATACTATATACTGCCGCCATCTGACCCCGTGTATATACTATATACTGCAGCCATCTGACCCTGTGTATATACTATATACTGCCGCCATCTGACCCCATGTATATACTTTATACTGCCGCCATCTGACCCTGTGTATATACACTAGATACTGCCGCCATCTGACCCCGTGTATATACTTTACACTGCCACTATTTGACCCCGTGTATATACTATAACTGCCACCATCTGACCCCGTGTACATACTATATACTGCCGCCATCTGACCCCATGTATATACTATATACTGCCGCCATCTGACCCCATGTATATACTATATACTGCCGCCATCTGACCTTTGTATATACCATATACTGCTGCCATCTCACCCCATGTTTGCTCTTTACCACTGTTTACTTTGGACCTGAGTGCAATATGCTATAGAGATGATACTTTTCCGGCATCTCCCTCTCGCTATCTGTGTGTATAACCTCCCACCATCCATCTGTGCACTATGTCTATGTAGTTTCATTCATATATGTTACATAAAGATTGCTATTATTTATAGGATGAATATGGGGTGGCCCATACGGGGGTGCAGACATAACACGGCATATACTACAAGAATGGGTCTGCATGTTATAAAATGATATATTTCCTGGGGAACTCCCCCAAGATTGATGAATTTCCAAAGCAGCAAAAGGAACAGTGGCCACATTTATGATTTCGCTGAGAGATCTTGGGGAGTGGATAGAACTTCTCCTAAAGAATGAGTATGTCTGTAAGAGAACAGCGGTTTCTGTAATTCTGCATCTTTAAAGGGAATCTGTCACTAGGTATATGGCGCCTTAAATGAGGTCAGCATAAACTAGTGACAGAAATGCTGAACAGATCGGTGTATTACTTTCTTTTCAGCCGTTCTCCTAATATGCAGGAGAATAGGATTCTTGCCACACCCCTCCCCCAGCCCTCCAGCTACTGATTGACAGCTGACTGCCTATACACAGCATGGATAGATAACTGCCAATCAGCAGCTGGTGGGCGGAGTAGTTGGCATATGATAACCTAAAGTCACAATGCCGCCATCAATCACCTCCATCCTCACGTCGAGAAAGTCCAACTGTTCACCCCCGAACCCTGATGGAAAAGCCATATTCATTTTGCATTCCCTGTTGAGATACTGAACAAAGCCAGAAAACTGCTCTTTCCTTCTTGTCCAAACGATAAAGATACCGTCCATGTGATGATGAGTTTTGATGAAGGGATTGGCTGAAGTAAATACATGCTCGAAAACGGCCAGGAACAGGTAGGCTAGAGCACATGCTACAGGCGTTCCCATAGCGGTCCCCGAGATTTGTTTAAAAGTGTTTGCCATTAAATTTAAACACATTTTGGGACAGGACGAACCCCAGGGCCTCCCCCGCGAATTCCATATAGGAGTCCGATTTTCCTGTGGCCCTGAGGACATCACAAACAGCCTGCACACCCGCAACCAGTCACCATCATCCAGTCACCATCATCCTGTCATGTCACCCACCATCCAGTCATGTCACCCACCATCCAGTCATGTCACCCATCATCCAGTCACCATCATCCTGTCATGTCACCCACCATCCAGTCATGTCACCCACCATCCAGTCATGTCACCCATCATCCAGTTATGTCACCCACCATCCAGTCATGTCACCCATCATCCAGTCACCATCATCCTGTCATGTCACCCACCATCCAGTCATGTCACCCACCATCCAGTCATGCCACCCACCATCCAGTCATGTCACCCATCATCCAGTCATGTCACCCATCATCCAGTAACATCACCCATCATCCAGGGGCGGTCTTGGCATTTCTGGGGCCCCAAGCGAACTTATGTCCTGCCCTCCCCCCTCGACACGCCCCCCCCCCCCCCCAGTAGTTCTCTTATAGCACTGTTACCACCATACAGTACTTACATATTGCCTCAAAACTGCTCTGAACAAAACAGGAAGGTATCACCAATGATACCATTACATAATACCGCCACACCATGACCCCTATCACTACAACCCTATAACAGAGTGCAGTTACATCCAGTGACTCACAAGGGCCGTCTTCTCCGATCAGCGTCTTTTACTTCTTCCCCCCCCCCCCCTCCATCCAGTGTGAGCCACCTGGAAGTCTTCTCCCGGCTGTGAATCTTCTCTCCAGAATCACAAGAATCACATTCTCTCAGGAAACACATACAGTAGTTAGGTCCCCTGTACCCCTATATAGTAGTTACACCCCTTTGTACCCGTATAAAGTAGTTACACCCCTCTGTGCCCCCACTTAATTAGGTGTGCTCTGTGCCCCAGTATAGTAGTAAGGTATATAGGCACCTCTGTGCAGCCGCAATGTAATATAGACCACTGTGCGCTGCCCTCAGTAGTATATACCCCTTGTGTGCTGCCGCCAGTAGTATATACCCCTTGTGTGCTGCCCCCAGTAGTATATAGACCCCTGTGTGCTCCCCCAGTAGTATTTAGCCCCCCTGTGTGCTCCCCCACTTGGATATAGACCCCTGTGTGCTCCCCCAGTAGTATTTAGCCCCCCTGTGTGCTCCCCCACTTGGATATAGACCTCCTGTGTGCTACCCCAGTAATATAAAGCCCCTCTGTGAAGCCCCAGTTATATATAGCCCCCCTCTGTGAAGCCCCAGTTATATATAGCCCCCCTGTATGCTCCCCCAGTTATATGTAGCCTCTCTGTGTGCTCCCCCAGTTATATATAGCCTCCCTGTGTGCTCCTTCAGTTATATGTAGCCTCTCTGTGTGCTCCCCCAGTTATATATAGCCTCCCTGTGTGCTCCCTCAGTTATATGTAGCCTCTCTGTGTGCTCCTTCAGTTATATATAGCCTCCCTGTGTGCTCCCAACGTTATATAAACCCCTTTGTGCTCCACCCATTTATATACACCCCCTTTGTGCTCCCCCCGGTTATATAGACCCCCGCTGTGTGCTACCCCCATATAGTATATAACACAAAAAACAAACACTTCTACTCACCTGGGTCCGGGCGTCTCCTCTTCTCTTCACCCTTGTGGCCGCAGGAAGTGTTTTCCCTGCAGTCACAAGAGGCCGCACTCCCCTTGTCCTGGTGTCGGCGCTTCAGTAACATCACTCGAGCATTGGCACCAGAGACACAGAGCAGCCTCTTGTGACCGCAGAGAAAACACTTCCTGCAACCACAAGGGTCACTCATTGTCACTGCTGCTGCAATTAACTGTAAACGCTCGTTACGAGTGCTCATAGATACAGTTCAGAACGCAGCAGTGGCCCTGTCCAGTGGTCTTAGGCACCAGAGCGAGGCATGGGGGCTTGGTGCCCAAGACCACTACTGTCATCATCCAGTCATGTCACCCATCATTCAGTAATATCACCCATCATACAGTCATGTCACCCATCATCCATTCATATCACCCATCATACAGTTTTGCCACCCATCATCCAGTCATGTCACCCATCATCCAGTCATGTCACCCATCATCCAGTCATATCACCCATCATCCAGTAATATCACCCATCATACAGTCATGTCACCCATCATACAGTCATATCACTATATTATATATACATATCATTATTTATATATATATATATATATATATATATATATATATATATACCAAATTAATGCTTCACTTATTGACAGCCGCTAAGTCGCTTATACCCCGCAAATGGAAGCAGACTCCCCCTCCATCCGTTGATGACTTGCTCGCAAGGATCAGAGATATTAGGGGCATAGAGCGACTAACGGAGTCACTGAACAATCAGATGCCGCTCTGACTCCGTCTGGGCTCCCTGGAAGGCTTATTGTGCTCGTACTGGTTTACCTAACTGATTAGGAGTTGTTCCTTCTCAGGCTCGCAGATCTGTTTCTTATGTTCCCCCCCCCCCCTTTATTTCTTCCCTCCAGCTGACCCTCTTGTTCTTCCCATTTATGTGTCTCGTCATAATTTCTGGTTAATGGCGTCTTGCCTTATTATACCACCAACCTTTACTGGTGAACTATTTTGAATTACTGTTTCCCACGGTTATGCTTTATTACTTTTAAATGTTCTACATTTCTATTGAGGAAGTGCAGCATGTTCTGGGCTGGTGTAGTCTGCGTTATTGAGATGCCATTCTCCGGACCTACTGTTTGTATAGTTTATTATTAAAAAATGTCAATAAAGTTTACATTAAAAAAAAATATATATTGCTCCTGGTCTGGATGGTAGCAGGCTGGTATTATTAGGCTGGGGAAAGACAAAATAAATGGCTTTTTTTTAACTCTGGTACTACTAGGCTGCTGCTGTTTTTTTTTTTTTACCTGTCTGGTTATGGAAAAACCATACATAAAAAAACATAAAATACACTACCGTTCAAAAGTTTGGGGTCACCCAAACAATTTTGTGTTTTCCATGAAAAGTCACACTTATTCACCACCATACGTTGTGAAATGAATAGAAAATAGAGTCAAGACATTGACAAGGTTAGAAATAATGATTTGTATGTGAAATAACATTGTTCTTACATCACACTTTGCTTTCGTCAGAGAATCCTCCTTTTGCAGCAATTCCAGCATTGCACACCTTTGGCATTCTAGCTATTAATCTGTTGAGGTAAGCTGGAGAAATTGCCCCCCACGCTTCTAGAAGCAGCTCCCACAAGTTGGATTGGTTGGATGGGCACTTCTGGCGTACCATACGGTCCAGCTGCTCCCACAACAGCTCAATGGGGTTCAGATCTGGTGACTGCGCTGGCCACTCCATTACCTATGATAGAATACCCGCTGCTGCTTCTGCTGTAAATAGTTCTTGCACAATTTGGAGGTGTGTTTAGGGTCATTGTCCTGTTGTAGGATGAAATTGGCTCCAACCAAGCGCTGTCCACTGGGTATGGCATGGCGTTGCAGAGTGATAGCCTTCCTTATTCAGAATCCCTTTTACCCTGTACAAATCTCCCACCTTACCAGCACCAACCCCAGACCATCACATGACCTCCACCATGCTTATCAGATGGCGTCAGGCATTCTTCCAGCATCATTTCATTTGTTCTGCGTCTCACAAACCTTCTTCTTCTTCATCCAAACACCTCAAACTTGGATTCATCTGTCCACAACACTTTTTTCCAGTCTTCCTCTGTCCAATGTCCTGTGTTCTTTTGCCCATCTTAATCTTTTTCTTTTATCGGCCAGTCTCAGATATGGCTTTTTCTTTGCCACTCTGCCCTGAAGCCCAAAATCCCGCAGCCGCCTCTTCACTGTAGATGTTGACACTGGTGTTCTGCGGGTACTATTTAATGAAGATGCCAGTTGGGGACCTGTGAGGCGTCTGTTTCTAAAGCTAGAGACTCTAATGTGCTTATCTTCTTGCTTAGTTGTGCAACGCGGCCTCCCACTTCTTTTTCTACTCTGGTTAGAGCCTGTTTGTGCTGTCCTCTGAAGGGAGTAGTAAACACCGTTGTAGGAAATCTTCAATTTCTTAGCAATTTCTCGCATGGAATAGCCTTCATTTCTAAGAACAAGAATAGACTGTCTCTTTTTCTGGCCATTTTGAGCGTTTAATTGACCCCACAAATGTGATGCTCCAGAAACACAATCTGCTCAAAGGAAGGTCAGTTTTGTAGCTTCTGTAATGAGCTAGACTGTTTTCAGATGTGTGAACATGATTGCACAAGGGTTTTCTAATCATCAATTAGCCTTCTGAGCCAATGAGCAAACACATTGTACCATTAGAACACTGGAGTGATAGTTGCTGGAAATGGGACTCTATACACCTATGTAGATATTGCACCAAAAACCAGACATTTGCAGCTAGAATAGTCATTTACCCCATTAGCAATGTATAGAGCGTATTTGTTTAAAGTTAGGACTAGTTTCAAGTTATGTTCATTGAAAAGTACAGTGCCTTTCCCTCAAAAATAAGGACATATCAATGTGACCCCAAACTTTTGAACGGTAGTGTAAATATATACCATTAATTTCCCCAAACCCTGCCCACACACTCAGTCCCCTTCAGCTGCCTGCACTGTGCTGAGGGCTGGGAATTTTAAAAAGCCCACTCACAAGCAGAAGCTTTCTGCTCTTGGGCGGGAAACCCTGTACAGAACAGGGAATCACATTGCTGCTTACTATTGCACCACTTCTTCGCATGTTGCCCCATATACTTCTATCTATCTATCTATCTATCTATCTATCTATCTATCTATCTATCTAGCTATTATCTATCTATCTATCTATCTATGATCTATCTATCCATCCATCTCTCCTCTGTATGTCTTGTGTATATCTTGTATCATGCAAGTCAGTAATCGGGATAATTACATATAATAACACTAAAAGTGATGTTGTGCTTGGATCAGGGCTGTGGCTCTGTGCTCTGTGTGGCCCCTCAGGATAGTCAAGATGATGCACTCCACCCGCTGCTTCACATATTACACTAATGATTTATTATAATGGAGAGCGGAGGGTTTGTTATTGCAGGATCGGGAGAGGCCGCTGTTCTTAGGTGTTTGGCGTTGCTGAGCTCAGCTCCTCTGCGGATCTCCTCTCCACCCATCCCGCTGCCATTACCAGACATCACACTCCTGACACTAAGGTATCTGGCAGCGGCTGCCTGGGAGAGAGGAGCTTTCTATCTCTCTATTATCTATCTATCTATCTATTTATCTATCTATCTATCTATCTATCTATCTATCTATCTATCTCCTATCTATCTATCTCCTATCTATCTATCTATCTATCTATCTATCTATCTATCTATCTATCTATCTATCATCTACATTGTACATGATACATGTACAATGTATCAGTCTGAAGTCAGGACAACAAGATAGGAAGAGATTACAGGGATAATAAATAGGACAATGAGAACTTTGAAGATCCAAGATGGAGGTCCCATGGTCTCTGAGGGATAACCTGTATAGAGCTGTGGAGTCTGTCTCTTGTCTCCCACACTCTCCTGTGTCTGGTCCCTGTACATTGTTATGTTCACTCTCTCATGACTCTTATTTGTATGGGATTTGTCTCGTCTATGACCTCCATTGTCCTCTCAAAGCCTTTAATACAGGTATAATGTAATATCGGCCTCTTTTGTGCAGTCCATCATCCTTGTCATTGTAATTATAAGGCGGTCTGAGCCGTCATTGTAGTCATGAGGAGCAGCCATCACGTTTTGTTCTCTGAGAGATCTGCAAACGCAACGTGTAAAAGGACGAATTCCGAAGCTGAAAGACATGAGGTGATGGCGGAGAATCCCGCCCTGTTACTGAGCAAACAATATGGAGAGGAAATGATGGCAGCAGAAGTGACACAACAATGCCAGGAATGAGAGCACACAGGAGAGCGGCTCGTGACTGATAAGACAGGTATCAGGGGATGATCCTCGCGCTCCTCTGTGGATGTCACCATGATTGTAGATGCCTCAGGGGGTCAAAGAAGTGGAAGCACAGGGGCTATTAGAGTTTGCTATCACTCCACCTTAAAATAAATTCCGCCTTAAAAATTCCAATAATAGTTAATACTTCTTTTGCCCTTTTTTCTTAATTTTATTCAGGTATTACTGGCTGTATCTATATCTGGGAGAGCTGATTGACAACCAGAACATAGAATTGTAGCTGCATAGGGATTGTCAGATCAGTGGTGGCAACTCATATCCACTTATATACTCCTCCTTGTATTCTTCAATACTCCTCCTTATATTCTTCTATACTCCTTCTTGTATTCTTCAATACTCCTCCTTATATTCTTCTATACTCCTTCTTGTATTCTTCTATACTTATCCTTATATTCTTCTGTACTGTTCCTTATATTCTTCTATACACCTTATATTCTTCTATACTCCTTATATTCTTCTATACTCCTCCTTATATTCTTCTATACTCCTCCTTATATTCTTCTATACACCTTATATTCTTCTATTCACCTTATATTCTTCTATACTCCTCCTTATACTCTTCTATACTTATCCTTATATTATTCTGTACTGTTCCTTATATTCTTCTATACACCTTATATTCTTCTATACACCTTATATTCTTCTATACTCCTTATATTCTTCTATACTTATCCTTATATTCTTCTGTACTGTTCCTTATATTCTTCTATACACCTTATATTCTTCTATATTCCTCTTTATATTCTTCTATACTCCTTATATTCTTCTATACTCCTCCTTATATTCTTACATGGTCCTCCTTATATTCTTCTATACACCTTATATTCTTCTATACACCTTATATTCTTCTATACTCCTTATATTCTTCTATACTCCTCCTTATATTCTTCTATACTCCTCCTTATATTCTTACATGGTCCTCCTTATATTCTTCTATACACCTTATATTCTTCTATACACCTTATATTCTTCTATACTCCTTATATTCTTCTGTATTCCTCTTTATATTCTTCTATACTCCTCCTTATATTCTTCTATACTCCTTCTTGTATTCTTCTATAATCCTCCTTATATTCTTACATGTTCCTTCTTATATTCTTACATGGTCCTCTTTATATTCTCCTATGTTCCTCCTTATATTCTTCTGTACTGTTCCTTATATTCTTCTATATTCCTCCTTATATTCTTCTATATTTCTCCTATTCTTTTATATGCCTCCTTATATTCTTCTATACTTCTCATATTCTTTTATATGCCTCCTTAAATTCTTCTATACCCCTCCTTATATTCTTCTATACTCCTCCTTATATTCTTCTATACTTCTTATATTATTCTGTACTCCTCCTTATATTCTTATATGGTCCTCCTTATATTATTCTATATCCTCCTTATATTCTTCTATACTCCTCCATATATAATTTTATACTTATCCTTGTATTCTTCTATACTCCTCCTTATTTTCTTCTATACATCTCTTTACATTCTTGTATTCTTATATACTTCTTTTTTTCTTCTGGAATTCTTGTATACTCCTTGTATTCTTCCCTACTTTCTTTTCTGTTCTTGTGTACTTCATGCTTAGATGGTAAATCCTATATCACAGACATAACAACCAGTTCTGTGCACTCATAAAAACACCATAGTCATCAGAGTTATTCTCATTATACAGATTGCCTTAGGGTACCGCCATGGGTACCTGAATTACGTCATGTTACACAAGTTTCTATATATGTCTTCTTAAGGATCTGTTTTATTAGCAATTAATCTTGGCCATGTGACGTTATAATGTATAATCCTTTTACAGGTGATGTTATAACTTATAATCCTTATACAGGTGATGTAAAAACTTAAAATCCTTATACAGGTGATGTTATAACTTATAATCCTTATACAGGTAATGTTATAGCATATAATGGTTTTGGATGTGACCTTGCCACCATAGTCATCAGTGTCATCTTAACTATTGAGATTGCCTTGGGGCACCGCCATGGGTACCTGAATTACTCCAAATTACACAAGTTTATCTGTAAAGTTCAGTGCCCCCATCCATTCTATACGTGGAGATTGTTACATAGTTTTTTTTTATATCACATTTCATTTAAGCGTACCTAGGATGGCAGTGTAATAAGACCTGTGCTTGTCTGCCCATGATTCTCTTCAGTGCTTTGTTGATCCCTGCTGTGCTGTGAGGGTATACTGGGAGTTGTAGTTTTGCAGCAGACGGAGCTTGGGGATCACTGCTGTATGGGGATTATTATAGGATGACGCCAGTTTATTATACATTTGGGATTAATATGTAATGACTGATCTGTTCCTGTTGTGTTTTTCACGTTTCGATCCCGGATATCAGTGACAGGTGTGTAATGTATGAGAGATGTCCAGAGAGTCAGTGATAGGAATATTAGGGTATAAAAGCCACCAGGTATTTACAGGGATTATATTAATCATCTATTATATTATATAAATTCTTCTCTCCAGCCAGAGATAATAAAAGCTGTCCCAACTACTGAACGTACAGGTATAGTACAATGGAAATCCTTCACTCCACTTCCATCCCGCCGCTGTCACATGGAAAGCTGCTCTTCAGTCATCTCAAGCTCCATCCACACCCAGAGCTGCATTATACAGTACATTCTGCTATTGTACTTACAGTATACGCCAGGAGCTGCATTCAAAGTTCTGCAGCAACACTATGTCAGATTCAGAGCTACATTTGCACTTCTGCTGCTATATGACATCAGCCCCAGAGCTGTAGTCACAATTCTGCTGCCACATTATGTCAGATCTAGAGCTGAATAAACAAATCTGCTGTTACATGATGTCAGATTCAGAGCTGCACATACAATTCTGCTGCTACATCATATGACATACACAGCTGCATTCACAATTCTGCTGCCTCAATATATAACATCCACATCTGAATTCACACTTCTGCTGCCACAATATATAACAGTGGAATTCACAATTCTGCTGCTATGTTATATCAGATCTAGAGCTGCATTCACAATTCTGCTCCTGCATGATGTCAGATCCAGAGCTTCATTCACAATTCTGCTGCCACGTTATATAACAGTGGAATTTACAATTCTGCTGCTATGTTTTATCAGATCTAGAGCTGCATTCACAATTCTGCTCCTGCATGATGTCAGATCCAGAGCCTCATTCACAATTCTGCTGCCACATTATATCAGATCCACAGCTGAATTCACAATTCTGCTGCCTCGATATAACATCCACAGCTGAATTCACAATTCTGCTGCTACATTATATGCCATCCACAGCTGAATTCACAATTCTTCTGCCACATTATATAACATCCAGAGCTGCATTCAAAATTCTGCTGCCACATTATATAAGATCCACAGCTGAATTCACAATTCTGCTGCCTCGATATAACATCCACAGCTGAATTCACAATTCTGCTGCTACATTATATGCCATCTACAGCTGAATTCACAATTCTTCTGCCACATTATATAACATCCAGAGCTGCATTCAAAATTCTGCTGCCACATTATATATCATCCACTGTTGAATTCACAAGTCTGCTGCCTCCATATAACATCCACAGCTGAATTCACAATTCTGCTGCCTCTATATAACATCCACAGCTGAATTCACAATTCTGCTGCCACATTATACAACATCCAGAGTGGCATTTACAACTCTGCTGCTACATTATATCAGGTCCAGAGCTGCATCCAGAATTCTGCTCCTGCATGATGTCAGATCCAGAGCTGCATTCACAATTCTGCCGCATCATCATTATATCTTATACTCCAATTGCATTCAGAGCTGAATTCACAATTCTGCTGTAAAACTATGTCTTCTATGCCAGCTGCGTGTGGATCTGTGAAATCACGTACAATATGCCGGATGATTATACGAGGTACAATGTAAAAAATGAAATTCTGAGAATGTAATCGCAGACACCTAATGAGTGAGGAATGCTGGGAGATTTCAGCCCTGAAGCCTACTGAATTGTGACTGCAGCAATGGATCTGCAGTGTAATAGATTTCCTTCAGTCACAGTTCCTGAACGTTTCGGCACATGGGGGCTCGTGCATGGCGCTCCTCGTGGTGCTCCGGCGCGGTACGGGAGGGGGCTGTGCGCCAGCGCCGTGTGAACAGACAATTATCTGGTGTTTGATAATGGAAACATGAAACAGTCAGGAGCTTGTGTTGTTCTCGGGGATTTACGAGTCCCCTATAAACGGTCCACACCCTCCGCCTAGAAGTGTGACGGAGCGCCAGCTGTCAGCGCCGGCCGACCGCGCCCAGATGCAGGAACGCCGAGATTTATGTGACACTCAGAGAGAAGAAGGTGTTTGTTACTCTGTGATCCGTTCTCTGTAAAGAGATTTATGGCGTTCGGACCCAAATATTACAACAAGTGCGGAGAAAGGAAGAAACGGGATCCTCCTTAATATACGTCCATCAGCTGCAACATAAAACCTCTCAGGGGGGCAGAGAACAACGCCGATTATCCGGTGACAATGGCGCCTGACAGGGCCGGGACACCAAGAAAGTGACCGAGCGGCTCTAAAAGTCAATGCTGGAGGCTGAAAGAACGGACGTGTGTAATGATCAGAGCGACTGTGACCGAGGCCGAATAGTGATGACCCCCGGGGGAGATCATCTCCAGAGAGGCCGGTCTTGTGGGGTCCTCAGTATGTAGTGGTCAGTACCAACCAGAAGTGTCCAAGGAAGGAAAACCAGGGGACCCGAGTTACATCCTGTATTATACTCCAGAGCTGCACTCACTATTCTGCTGGTGGGGTCACTGTGTACATACATTACATTACTGATCCTGAGTTCCATCCTGTATTATACCCAGAGCTGCACTCATTATTCTGCCGGTGGGGTCACTATGTACGTACATTACAGTACTGATCCTGTACTGATCCTGATTTACTATGCTATGTGTTCTATATGTTCCGCCATCTCCCTGGTATTGGCTCGGTACATATGTGTATCTGATGGTACCGCGGTGCGACACAAGATGATTTGTAGCGGTAATTATTTGCACCAACAGACTAATCCATTGTCTACAAATTACAGTCTGTGTGATTGATATCAGAATGATCAGCCGTGGCGGATAAATATTTATGATAATTAGAGGCGAGGCCAGACGTTACGCCATTCATCGTCTGCCATCGCTAATAGACATCAGACATTTCGGCTGTGAATATCAATGGGGCACGAGAGCGATCCAGACGTCGCTGGACCGGTTCTTCTAAGGTATGGGAATGAATGGAATTCTGTGACTGATTGATAAGGTGATGACTGATGTCAATAATTACTCCAGAATAATCTGGGATAACATCCTCTCTCCGGGGATCAGGCAGAACAGGACTACTGTATGGGGATCCAGAACCTGCTCTCTCTGGGGATCAGGCAGAACAGGACTACTATATGGGGATCCAGAACCTGTTCTCTCTGGGGATCAGGCAGAACAGGACTACTGTATGGGGATCCAGAACCTGTTCTCTCCAGGGATCAGGCAGAACAGGATTACAGTATGGGGATCCAGAACCTGTTCTCTCTGGGGATCAGGCAGAACAGGATTACAGTATGGGGATCCGGAACCTGCTCTCTCCAGGGATCAGGCAGAACAGGACTACTATATGGGGATCCAGAACCTGTTCTCTCTGGGGATCAGGCAGAACAGGACTACTGTATGGGGATCCAGAACCTGTTCTCTCTGGGGATCAGGCAGAACAGGATTACAGTATGGGGATCCAGAACCTGTTCTCTCTGGGGATCAGGCAGAACAGGATTACAGTATGGGGATCCAGAACCTGCTCTCTCTGGGGATCAGGCAGAACAGGATTACAGTATGGGGATCCAGAACCTGTTCTCTCTGGGGATCAGGCAGAACAGGATTACAGTATGGGGATCCAGAACCTGCTCTCTCTGGGGATCAGGCAGAACAGGATTACAGTATGGGGATCCAGAACCTGTTCTCTCTGGGGATCAGGCAGAACAGGATTACAGTATGAGCATCCAGAACCTGTTCTCTCTGGGGATCAGGCAGAACAGGATTACAGTATGAGGATCCAGAACCTGCTCTCTCTGAGGATCAGGCAGAACAGGATTACAGTATGAGCATCCAGAACCTGTTCTCTCTGGGGATCAGGCAGAACAGGATTACAGTATGAGGATCCAGAACCTGCTCTCTCTGAGGATCAGGCAGAACAGGACTACTGTATAGGGATCCAGAACCTGCTCTCTCTGGGGATCAGGCAGAACAGGATTACAGTATGGGGATCCAGAACCTGCTCTCTCTGGGGATCAGGCAGAAGAGGATTACAGTATGGGGATCCAGAACCTGCTCTCTCTGGGGATCAGGCAGAACAGTGCACTGGGCCACTCTGCTGAGGGTAGTAGTAGGTGGTAGTACTGGGTAGGAACCCGGGTAGCCGCTTGCCTGATGTAAGGTCACGGATTTGGCACGAGGGATAGCAGCTAACCAGCGGGGACCTGACCATGCGGAGGCCGAGCAATTCCTCGTTGTCCTTAGTCAGGGCACCAATATTTACACCAATGCCAAGGTTCAGAAACAACGGTAGTTGTGTATTTATTATAACGGTGGTAACTAGTGGCAACAGTCTTTCTGGATGCAACCGGGTATAAGGCAGACTTGGATATAACGGAGTAATGGGTGATGCTGCAATAGGCTGTGATGATAGCGTTACTTGAGGCAGGGAGACTGAATGATGGGAGTAGTAGTGCTGAAGATATGATAATGGGCGCAATGGAGTTGAGATGAATACTTGCTGTTGATGATGACAGACGATGATAGGAGTAATGACTGAAGAACGACACCCAGATCTTTGGTGGAGACGAGAATCTTGGAAACCTGAGGATAAGGAACCAGGTCCGGTTGGACTGGACTACTTCTGGTCAGCACTGGAACAGCAGAACACTCGTCCCTCTCCCCTAAAGGTGGAGAGAAGGCACACACACACACCCTTTCCCCTTGATGGTAGAGGAAAGGACTGAGGTAGGCAGGAAGTCACATGGTATGCCCAGCCAAAGCTTGACGGCTATTGGGGTTACCATGGCAGCAGGGGCAGTCACGTGACATCAAGCCATTGCATCACCACACCATTAACACTGATAACTGAAAATATACAAGAAATAGATGAAACAACAGACCTAAATACTGAGAGGGGTGACACAATATACAGTTTGCAGTGGACCAT